>NC_086097.1:145873421-146572796 GCF_963921235.1 Mobula hypostoma | reverse complement strand
GAGTATCTCTGAATGCACAACATGTCGAACCTTGAAGTGGATGGGCTATAGCAGCAAAGGACCATGCCAGGTTCCACTACTGTACCTAATGAAGTGGCCACTGAGCGTAGGTAATAATCTCTTTTTTGATACTTTATCAAAACCCTAATCAAAGTCCAAAACATAAACATGATTGTCGCTCACTATCTTACTAGTCACAATCTCAAAGAGTTTCAACAGATTTATGAAACATGATTTCCCTTTCATGAATCCTAGTTTGATTCTTCCAGTCCAATTATTATTTCGAAGGGCCAATCACCACTTAGCTAATAAAACCTTCTAGAATCCCCCCTGCTTCATGCAACCATGCAATTTGTTAAATGACAATCAGCACATCCACTCTTTTCACAGGTATTTCCTACAGAACTCTAGGGTGTAATTCATCATGCCCTGCAAATTAGTCATCATTCAGTCTCATTACTCTCTTCAGTAATATATTATTTGCTGTTGCTAATTTCTTTGGGCTCCTTATTCACTCTAAACCACGATTTGTCCAATATTTCCAGAAGTCTTTCTTTGTTTTCTTCTGTGAAAGTACACACACACAGAATATTAAATTTCTGTTCATTCTTCTATTATGATTTCTCCTGTCTCAGCTTGTAAGGGAATTACATTAACTTAAGTGAAGCTTTTCTTTTCAATACATCTTGAAAAACTCTCACAATATGTTTTTATATTTCACACTAGCCTATTCTTATAATCTAATTTCCTTTTCCCTTTCCTTCTTATCATTGCTTGGTTCTCCTTGCAGAATTGTGAAATTACACAATCCTTAGGTCTATACCTTTTTTGCCATTGTCATAAATATGTTTCCAACTTCTTATGTTGGTTCCTTCAATGAAACCTTAATCACATACATTTATAGGAATCTATTCCTCATGAGAAGATTGCCGTACCTTTTAAATGAAGCTGGAAATTGAAAGAACAGAAAATAGGAAAGAAGTTTAAATTTGGAGAAGGCTCCTCAAGAATGACATCACATCTCATTTCTCTACAGAGACAGAGATGTGGAATATTTCCCCTTGGAAAGCTGTCAAACTTCATTAGAAACAAGAGGAAATCTGCAGGTGCTGGAAATCCAAGTAACATACACAAAATGCTGGAGGAATTCAGCAAGCCAGGCAGCATCTATGGAAAAGAGTACAGTCGACATTTCGGGCTGAGACCCTTCAGCAGGACTGGTGAAAAAAAGATGAGAAGTCAGAGTTAGAAAGTGGAAGGAGGGGAGGAAAAAACACTAGGTGGTATGTGAAAATGGGAGGGGGGAGTAAAGAGCTGGGAAGTTGATAGGTGAAAGAGATACAGGGCTGGAGAAGGGGGAATCTGGTATGAGAGTACAGAAGGCCATGAAAGAAAGGGGGAAGAGCACCAGAGGGAGGTGATGGGCAAGCAAGCAGATAAGGTGAGAGGGGGAAAATGGGAATGGAGAATGGAGAAAGTGGGGGGGGGTACAGAAGGAATATTGCTCCTCCAACCTGAGTGTGGCTTCATTGCAACAGTGGAGGAGGCCATGGACTGACAACTCAGAATGGGAATAGGAAATTGAATTAAAATGGGAGGCCACTGGGAGGTCCTGCTTTATTTGGCGGATGGAGTGTAGGTACTTCGTTAGATTAGAATTTTAAAATTGAATGTGATAAACTTTTATCAAACACTGATGTTACTAAGTGGTAGAGATTCTTACATGGTAGACAAAGGTTATTTCTATTCATGACATGATTGAAAGGCAGGCAGGATTAAGATCTGAATAGCCCATTTCTCTTCGCACCTTACAGGAAAAAATATTTGAAATATGTAGAGAATTCTAAGATTCTGAGGTCTTGTAAAAGATCAAATTTTATCAAAGATAAATTAAATAAAATAAATAGAAGTCAGAATTGAATTGACTGCAAAAAATCACTAGGACAAAAAAATTCTGATGATCTAAAACAGATAACTGAAAAGTCACTGATACAGTCATGCCTTCAGAACTACTTCAAATTTGATCAACCATCGAGATTACGTGAAATATGGCAAAATGTTTTCACTCTAAGAAATAAAATCATGAAGTAAGCCTTTCAATCCAATTGACTTCAACATTCCAAAACACTAAACAATTACCTTTTTAACAAAAGTAAAATTTTAGTGTGGTGTTTTATTCAAAATATGCAACCTATGCTAGTGAGCACCCCCAACCCCCCCCCCCCCAATACCATGCTGGGAACATTTTCTACAGAATGAATGCAGCAGTTCAAGCAGCTGACTCTCTACCATATTCTCAAGGGTAATTAGGAATGGACAATAAATGCTGGCCTTAATGGCAACCCCCAGATCCTGAAAAATGACTAAATGAAAAGGTAAAAATTAAGTTAGCGTCATTAATGAAATATACTGAAGCCTACAACACCCTCTTACCATGCCACAGATCAAGAGGGAATAGAAAGTGAAAGCAAAGACAGTCACTTAATAAGATTTGTAAAATAAATGAACACAAATCCACAACTACAAGTATCAACCTGTCTATCGATCTGTCCAGTGATTGACAACTTCCAGAAAGTGATGCTTCAGCACTGCTGAAGGGGTCCAACATCTGCAATGAGAAACAACAGTGCACTTCAGAAACAACCAGCGGTGATATCAGATTAAACAAATGCTGATGGGAACAAATGTACAATAAGGTCAACAAAAATAGTTTTGACCTTGCAGAAAACCATCAAAACAAAAGAATAACATTGAAATCTAAAGATTGTATCTTCATAGAACACAATGAGATAGAAGATCATCCATCAATTCACTGATTTCAAAGCAGCAGAATACAAAAGCACATAAATTTCTTTGTTGTGCTCTCAGCATGAAGCCAAGGATTAATTTCTTTCGGACTAATTCTCACTTATTGCTTTTTGAAGCTAAACACCAGCAAGCTACTTTACCAACTAAAGAAAAAGTTTTATTTCTTATCATCTGGAAAGATGAAGGTCACTTCTCCATGGAGGTTGATTCAAGGAATAATATAAACACAGGTTATTCATTTACTATTAAACAACAATGTTTATCTTTAATTAATCAACTCTGCAGATATATTTCACAGTAAGTCCATTTTATTGAAGTTGATGTAATTACTAATTGGAATAGATTGATTAGTTGTCAAGTCCTGCCAAGCAATGAATATTAGGCACGCACCAGGAACATTATGGAAGTTCTGGGAACTTCTGAATAAACTCTGCATCTGAGATCCAATGACCTATCTCACATCTCTCATGTTTTATACAGAAAGACTATTGACACACTGACTCGTGCCTTCATGCAGCACTCTAATTTTTAAGATCCTGATTGTGAGGAAAGTAAGAGAACAAGTTCCATGTGCTCTTCCATTGTGTTTATGTAATTTTGTCAGATAATTGATAGTAGCAGAAAATAAATGGTAATTGGCAACTAATCTATATACTACTAAAACTCCCATGCTCTGACGGTCTGTTTGTGACCTCCAATTAGCGCAAACAGTGCATTACAGCAGCACTTTTTTTGGCTAAATTGAATTAAAATGCGCTAACTTAAAGAATGCAGGCAAAGTCCAGGGTTATATATTCTTATAAAATTGCTCATTCGCCAAAAATCAACAGGCTGGCTTTCACCCGAGAGCCGATTGGCCATCATGGAAATCGGGACGCGACAGCCCCGACGCGTGCGCATGGCCAGCCTCAGCAGCGACATCTACTGGAGCAAAAGGGCAGGGCAGCTCTACTTCGAGGGGTCACATTCTGCTTATCACCATCAGCATGTGCAAGATTGGGACAGATCTAACTGCCACCCATCAGTAAGAGATAATTAAATCTTATTGTAATGACATGCTTTGAGACACCCATAAAACCCTTTGCTGCAGTCAAAGGACAGTGGTGACTATATCACGTCCATTTAGGAGAGCACCAACCACATCATTAAGAATAATCAACATCCTCTGGTGTTCGTGCTACGTATCTTCTATCCAGCATTAGGGTAAAAAAAAATGGTCAGCCTAATTATGCTGTGTGGAAAGGGAAGGGGGACATCATGGTCAAGAGATGTCACCAGACATCATCGGGAAGCAGCAAGGACAGGGAGAGAACAAGAATCGGATGAGGCCAGGGCCGCACGACTCCAGGATCAAACAGTCAGGACAAAAAAATATGAGAGAAGAAGAGACAGAGGAGGAGAGGCATTACATGTCTCCAGGATCAGAGACAAACAACAACCAGAAGAGTTGAAGAGACGGGGATGAAAGGGCTGCACATCTCCAGAATGACAAAAACAGGCACAGAAGGAGGAGAGAGGAAGAGACAAAGGAGCTGAGAAATGCACGTCTCCAGGATCAGAGACAAAGAACAAACAGCAGAAGAGATGAAGAGATGGGGGATGAAAGGACTGCACGTCTCCAGAATGACAATGAGAGGCATGAGGGTGGCAGGAAAACCAGAAATGATGCCATCAAAAGTGTCCTTCGTTAAACGAGGAGGAGCTTTATTTGCTTTGCTATGCGTCGTTCTTCTTTAATAAACTGAGGTTTTCTACTTCAGTTTCCAAAGCAAAGTGATACCAATAGCATTCAGGAAAATTTAACGTTCATTCTGGTCACATCAGACTGCACTACCCTTCTCTCAAAGGGTGCCCCAACGGGTCACCCCGTTGTTTAGTAACTCATTAAATCTGTTAAGTCTGTTGATGGAAATTTTGTGCCCATTTCAGAAACACCGCCATCATGCTATTCCTCCAACACACACAAAATGCTGGAGGAACTCAGTAGGCCAGGCAGCATCTATGGAAAAAAGTACAGTTGATGTTTCAGGCCGAAACCCTTCCGCAGGACTGGAGATAAAAAGCTGAGGAGCAGTTTTGATAGGCTGGGGGAGGGGGAGGAGAGAGAGAGGGAGAGGGGGAGAGGGGGAGAGGGGGAGAGGGGGAGAGGGGGAGAGGGAGAGAGGGAGAGGGGGAGAGGGGGAGAGGGGGAGAGGGGGAGAGAGGGAGAGAGGGAGAGAGGGAGAGAGAGGGAGAGAGGGAGAGAGGGAGAGAGGGAGAGAGGGAGAGGGAGAGGGAGAGGGAGAGGGAGAGGGAGAGGGAGAGAGACAGACAGACAGTCAGTCGCCAGGTGATAGGTGAAACCTGGAGGGGGAAGGATGAAGCAAAGAGCTGGGAAGTTGATTGGTGAAAGAGACAGAAGGCCATGGAAGAAAGAAAAAAGGGGAGGGGGAAGCACCAGAGGGAAGTGATGGGCGGGCAAGGAGGTAACATGAGAGTGGATAAGAAGATGGGCAATGGTGAAGGGGAAGTGGGCGGAGGCATTACTGGAAGTTTGAGAAATTGATATTCATGCCATCAGGTTGGAGGCTACCCAAACGGATTATAAGATGTTGTTTCTCCAACCTAGGTGCGGTCTTATCCTGACAGTGGAGGAGCCATGGATGGACATATTGGCATGGGAATGGGAAGTGGAATTAAAATCGGTGGCCGCTGGGAGATCTCCCTTAGTTCAATTAACAGTGTGATGGATATTCATTTCATGGCCAAAGGCCTCTTTCTCCTTCTTGGTTGTTTGCTATTCTTACTTTCTAAACACAATATTTGCCAGTTGTAAGATCAAAAACAGATGCAAGTAAACTTCCAGCTAACAGTTCTTTGACTTCTGGTCATAAGGGGAAGTTAGTCTTCGATCTGTAAAAAAATGTGAACTGCAAGCACTACGCACCTTGAGGTTAAAACAAGTACTGTCTAAAGACCAGCTCTGCAGACCAGCTTTGTAGATAGTACATGTTCTGTCTGGGAGAAGCAAGGTCTAGCTGACTACACCTGCTTTGTTACTGCTCAAAATGCAGTACAAGACTGAATTGTTGCAAAAAAATTGTTGCAGAAGTCCGGTTGTTGCAAACAGATAAGCTGACTCTTAAATTGCTTGGTTCAGGTTTGCTTGCAGAACTGACAGATATTATTATTTAGCACATCAGTAGCTATGTGTTTACAACTGGAAGCTTTTATGTGGTCAAGGAAGTTAGCTTTACAGCATTAATGGTAGGTAGCTGAAGAACTATGTCTCCAAAATGCTTTTAGACCACTTGTGCTGAAAGGACATCGGAGGAAATATCATAGGTGTGTCAAGTCACCCAACTGGTTGAAAAAGGTATACTGTGAATGTAGAGAGCAGTTCAGGCTTATTAGGAGTGGCTGAATAACATTTAAGAAGAATGATAGGAAGATGGGGTGAATAGAATCCATTACTCTAGCTTTGTTTTTTGCAACAGTTGACTTGCTCAATCACATCATGGTGTGCCTTTTTAGCTTATAGGAATTGTACCTGTGCTTGGAAATCCTTTGAATATCAGAAATGCTTTATGTTTCAGAAACAGTTTTTAATTGGGAAGTAAATGCACATGTTAGAAATACTTTTTTGAGCACTTAGGAAACCTGGAAGCTAAAAGAAGGCATGGTGTTGCTCTAGCAGACAAGGTAAAGGAGAATCCTAATGGATTCCACAGATATGTTAAGAGTAAAAGGATGGCAAGGGACAAACCTGGTCCTTTGGAAGATCAGAAAGGTAATCAACGTGTGGAGCTAAAATAGATGGGGGAGGTCTTAAATAAATTCTTTGCATCTGTATTTACTCAGAAGGATGATATAGAATCTGTAGAAGAGAGGCAAAGTGTCATCAACTTCATGGACCCTGTACAAATTACAGAGGAAGGTAGTGTTTGCTACCCTGTGGCAAATCGAAGTGCATAAATCTCCAGGGTCTAACAAGGTGTTCCCTCAGACCCCATGGGAGGCAAGTGCAGAAATTTCTGGTGTCCTAGCAGAGATTTTTAAAACATCCTTACCAATGGGTAAAGTATCAGAGGAATGGAGGATTGCCATTGTTATTCCACTGTTTAAAGCTGGTTCTAAACTTAAACCAGAAAATTATAGGCCGGTGCGTCTGACATCAGTTGTGGGAAAGTTATTGAAAGATATTCTAAGGAATTGGATATACAAGTATTTGGATAGACACACACTGATTGAGGATAGTCAGTATGACTTCGTGTACGGTAGGTCATGTCTAACCAATCAGAGAGTTTTTCGAGGAAGTTACCATGGAAATTCGAAGGCAAGGCAGTGGATGTTGCCTATATGGATTTCAGTAAAGCATTTGACAAGGTACCGCATGGGAGGTGGGTCAAGAAGGTTCCACTGTTCAAGAAAGGCTCTAAAAATGTCCTGGGGAACTATAAGCTGATTATGTAAGTCAGCATGTCATATCTAACCAATTCTATAGAATTTTTCGAAGAAGTTACCAGGAAAGTGGATGATGGCAAGGCAGTGGATATTGTCTACATGGACTTCAGTAAGGCATCTGACAAAATCCCGACTGGGAGGCTGGTCAAGGAGGTTCAGTCACTCGGCATTCGAGATGAGGTAGTAAATTAGTTTCGACATTTGCTTTGTGGGAGAAGTCAGAGTGTGGTAGTAGACGGTTGCCTATCTGACTGGAGGCCTGTGACTAGCGGTGTGTTGCAGGGACTGGTGCTGTGTCTTTTGCTGTTTGTCATCTGCGTCAATGATCTGAATGATAATGTGGTTAATTGGATCAGCAAATTTGTGGATGACACCAAGTTTGGTGGCGTAGTGGGCATTGATGAGGGCTATCATGGCTTGCAGAGGACTCTGCATCAGCTGGAAAAATGGCAGATGGAACGTAATACAGACAAGTGGGAGGTTTTGCACTGCAGTAGAACCAGCCTAGGGTTACACAGTGAATGGCAGGACACCGAGGAATGCTACAGATAAAAGGGATCCTGGGAATACAGGTCCATAATTCATTGAAAGTGGTTTCACATGCAGATAGAGTCATTAAGAAAGCTTTTGGCACATTGGCCTTCATAAGTCAAAGTACTGAGTACAGGAGATGGGATGTTATGCTGAAGTTGTATAAGACATTAGTGAAGCCTAATTTGGAATATTGTGTGCAGTTTTGGTCACCTACCTACAGGAAATATTAAATAAGGTTGAAAGAGTACAGAGAAGACTTACAAGAATGGTGCCAGGTCTAGAAGACTTAAGTTATAAGGAAAGATTGAATTAGTTAGGACTTTATTCATTGGAACGTAGAAGATTGAGAGGAGATTTGATAGAGGTATACAAAACTATGAGGGGTATAGATATGGTAAATGAAAGCTGGCTTTTCCACTGAAGTTGGGTGAGACTACAACCAGAGGTCATGGGTTAAAGGTGAAAAGTAAGGTTAAGAGGAACATGAGGAGAAATTTCTTCACTTGGTGGGTCATGAGCTGCCATACAAGCTCAATTTCAACATTTAAGAGAAGTTTGGATGAGTACATGGATGGTAGGGGTGCCGGTGCAGGCTGATGGGAGTAGGTGGCTTAAGTGGCTTTGACATGGACTCGAAAGGCTGAATGGCCTATTTCTGTGCTGTACTCCTCTATGATTTTCTACCTCCTTGGTAGGAAGGAGGGACCCATGGATCAAATAGCGGGTATTGGCAGCTAAAATCCACTGTGGAGAATAAGTAGGGAAGTAAACTACGTCTTTGAAGTTTGAGTAGATATAATATTATCCCCCTTTAGTGAGATAATTCATGACTATTGATATCTGAAAGGGCTTAAGATCTTTGTTTGAGATTAGAGCCTTCAGGGTTTGCAAACCCAATACCATTACAGTATCAGGCTAGAACTTTTGTGCACTTTGGAGCTTAGGCTGCAGGACAGAGTTACCCTTACATTTTGTTCCAAAGTCTCCGGAATGAATTCTCCCTCGCTGTGGATGCTGGTATAAGATCCTTGACGTGCAAATTGCTGCTGCCCATCAGGAACACTCCCAGGTGGAGGTGAACTACGGCCAGTGTGCAGGGAGCCTGCAGCAATTAGAAGAAAAAAAAATCTTAACCACCTCTACAAATGTGAAAAAATCCCCATGTGGGATTGACATAACTGTCACTTACAAGTCAAGTCACATTTTATTGTCATTTCAACCATAACTGCTGGTACAGAATGTAGTAAAAATGAGACAACGATTTCCAGGACCATGGTGCTGCATGAAACAATACAAAACTACACAGAACTACTTAAGAAAAAAACACAAAAACTACACTAGACTACAGTCCTATCCAGGACTGCATAAAGTGCACAAAACAGTGTAGGCACTACAATAAATAATAATAAATTAAACAAGACAAATAGGCACAGTAGAGGGCTGCAGGTTGGTGTCAGTCCAGGCTCTGGGTATTGAGGAGTCTGATGGCTTGGAGGAAGAAACTGTTACATAGTCTGGTCGTGAGAGCCCGAATGCTTCGGTGCCTTTTTCCAGATGGTAGGAGGGAGAAGAGTTTGTATGAGGGTTGTGTGGGGTTCTTCATAATGCTGTCTGCTTTGCGGATGCAGCGTGTGGTGTAAATGTCTGTGAGGCGGGAAGAGAGACCCCAATGATTTTCTCAGCTGACCTCATTATCCGCTGCAGGGTCTTGCGATCCGAGATGGTGCAATTTCCAAACCAGGCAGTAATGCAGCTGCTCAGGATGCTCTCAATACAACCTCTGTAGAATGTGGTGAGGATGGGGGTTGGGAGATGGACTTTTCTCAACCTTCACATAAAGTAGAAATGCTGCTGGGCTTTCTTTGCTATGGAGCTGAGGTTGAGGGATCAGGTGAGATTCTCCACCAGGTGAACACCAAGAAATCTGGTGCTCCTAACGATTCTACGGAGGAGTCGTCGAAGCTCAGCGGAGAGTGGTCGCTCCGTACCCAGTTTCCATTACAACACTGATAAGGTTTGATGTGCAGTACCTTCACCAGATTGATACCAGGGAATAAAGGGTGAAATGATAAAGAGTTGTATAAATTTGACTTGTATTGCATTTAGTGGATAAATTTAGGGCCAATTTAAATGCTAACATTAATTAAAGGGTTCGATAAGATTGATAATAATGTCCATTTATTCTGGTGCCAGAATTCCACAATTAAAATGAATAATCTTAATCTATAACATATCAAATGTAGTTTTTTAGCCAAATTGGTGGTCAACCAGCAGCGTTTTTTTCACACTAAGGAAATGAGCTACAGAGCATATTGCTAGGAAGGATAGTTAACCACAAACAAGAGAAAATCTGCAAATACTGGAAACCCAAGCAACATACACACAATGCTGGAGGAACTCAGCAGGCCAGGCTGCATCTACGGAAAGGAGTACAGTTGATGTTTCGGACCAAGACCCTTTCTTGCTTGCGATAGGGGCAGGTAAGGAGAAAAGATGAGAGAGGGAAAAGGGAATGGGAAATGGTGAAGGGAGGGGGGTAGGACATTACCAGAAGTTCGAAAAATCAGTGTTCATGCCATCGGGTTGGAGGCTATCCCTGATAGAATATAAGGTGTTGCTCCTCCAAACTGAGTGTGGCCTCATCACGATGGTAAAGGAGGCCATGGACTGACATGTCAGAATGGGAATGGGAAAGAGAGATCCCAGTTTTTCCAGCGAAGGGAGCTTAAGTGCTTGGTGAAGCATTCTCCCAATCTACATTAGGTCTCACCAACCTATAGGAAGCCACACCGGAAGCACCGGATATAGTAGATGACTCCAACAGACTCACAGATGAAGTGTCAGCTCACCTAGAAGGACTGTTTGGGGCCCTGAATGATAGTGAGGGAGGAAATGCCAGGTCACTGGAATCACTTAAAATAGCTGCAAAATGTATTCATTGCTGGTTGCTGGTTCAGGGCCCCAGACAGTCCTTCCAGGTGAGGCGACACTTCATCTGTGAGTCGGCAGGGTGATATACTGCGTCCGGTGCTCCCGATGTGGCCTTCTATATATTGGCGAGACCCGACGCAGACTGGGAGATCGTTTCGCTGAACACCTACGCTCTGTCTGCCAGAGAAAGCAGGATCTTCCAGTGGCCACACATTTTAATTCCACGACCCATTCGCATTCTGATATGTCTATCCACGGCCTCCTCTACTGTAAAGATGAAGCCACACCCAGGTTGGAGGAACACCACCTTATATTCCGTCTGGGTTTCCTTCAACCTGATGGCATGAACATTGATCTCTCAAACTTCCGCTAATGCCCCACCTCCCCCTTGTACTCCATCCATTATTTATTTATATTTTCTCTCTCTCCTTTTTCTCCCTCTGTCCCCCTCACTATACCCCTTGCCCATCCTCTGGTTTTTTCCCCCTCCCCCTTTTCTTTCTCCATAGGCCTCCTGTCCCATGATCCTCTCATATCCCTTTTGCCAATCAGCTGTCCAGCTCTTGGCTCCATCCCTCCCCCTCCTGTCTTCTCCTATCATTTCGAATCTCCCCCTCCCCCTCCCACTTTCAAATCTCTTACTAGCTCTTCTTTCAGTTAGTCCTGACGAAGGGTCTCGGCCTGAAACGTTGACTGTACCTCTTCCTAGAGATGCTGCCTGGCATGCTGCGTTCACCAGCAACTTTGATGTGTGTTGCTTGAAGTTCCAGCATCTGCAGATTTCCTCGTGTTTGTGTTGTTGCTGGTTGGTTTAGTATTCATGTTTCCCTGTCCTGAACCTATTTACTTTGGAATGATGTCATCACACTGCAAAGACAATATTCACTGATATGCCTTCATTCATTTCCTTCAAGACATCTCAGAAAACCAATTATTTTAGATCAATAGTTAGTAATTTTTCTAATGTTCTTTTTTTGCAAAGTAACTACTTAAATGGGCATGTATTACAAATCCAAGAGAATTTTTCAATACTTCATAGGTATTTCTCAACTAAAATACCCAGCCTTTCCTTCTTCTGTCAGTAAAAAATGTTTTTTTAATATGAATTTAAAATCCTCCTTCAAATCTGTGGAATTAGAAATTTTTCATAACAAGAGTATTTGCTAGAATCCAGCTTGTATGTAAGTTATTAAAGAAAATTCAGAGAAGTTCTGAGCCCTTTTCACATGGCCCAGACTTGATGAGTAATGAGTGGGTTGAAAGTGCTACACTATCTGAAACAAGATATTAGAATGAGATACCCATTCTCATACTACATCTCAGGTGTACAAATAAAGTAAGAATTATTCCAAATATTTTATTGGTTTTAAGCAGTGAAGAATGCAATCTTAAATGATCTTTTTATAGAAGCCACATAGTTTCCAAATACGTTCATTGTCCTCTCTGCATATATAAGACATAAGACCATAAGATGTCAAGTGCATAATTGATTTATTTTCTTCCGATGCTGTAGCAGGTTAAATGCATTTCAGTGTTATAGAAATTCTCCGTAAAAGGATTCATTTGACAGGTCTTTACCAAGCACAAAGCATGTTATGCCCCAATGTCATGAAAAGTATTATATACACAAAAACCTTTCCCAACTGTCAAAAATAATTTGTAGTTATTTTACACTTACATAGAGCAAAGAATGTACAGATAGGTTCATTTTAAAAGGATTTCTTTTTCTGAACATGAAATGGGTAAAGTAGCTTCTGTAAAGGGTTAAATGACATTGCACTTACCAAAAGGCATATATTTCAATGTCAAAGCTGAGAACAGACTGATGGACGTACTCAGAACCTTTGTGGGAACTACTAAAGGAAGTCAGCCTGAGCTATCAACATTGAAGGAAGTCCAGGATTAACAAGAAGGGACTGGAGTCAGTCTTCTGATAACAAAAATCTCCCTTTGGCTGCAGGCATAAACATGCATCTTCAAGGCTAAGTAGGTTTATTTAAAATTGACTCTAACATAAAATAAGCTTCCATTCAACAATGTAAATTTCAAAACTTTCTCCATCATCTTCCCAAGTAAATAACATTCTTAGACTTAATGAAAAGTCATCAAACTGCTGCGTTAAACCTGTTTCTCTCTGTGTAGGTGAGAAGCTGAGTATTTCCAGAAGGTTCTGTTTTCTGAAAGCACACACACTGTGGTCAACCCAGTACCTAGTGTTTTGTATCAGAGAAAATAGGTATGATTTCCTATTTTTCAATTCTTAGATACCAAATTTTCAACAGTTAAGAAAAAAAGGCATAACCACACCTATCACTGACCTGCGGCTATAACTTACAATTAAATATTGCTTTTAATGCCTCAATGAGTTTATTTATTCACTTATGCAATTTCAGATTGGGTTTGTGAATAGAGCTGAGAGTAAGAAGACAGTGAATACTCACAGTCAAGGGGGCTTGATTTTCCTTTCCCTATCTCAGGACTATTAAGGCAAATTACAGCAATCTACATCACTTCAAAGTTCAAAGTAAATTTATTATCAAAGTATATGTCTGTCACCACATACAACCCTGAGATTTGTTTTCTTGCAGACATGCTCAGTAAATCCAAGGAAAGTCTGCACCCAACATGGTGGGCAACAGCCAGTGTGCAAAAGACAGCAAACTGTGCAAATAAAAAAAAAAATCACAATAATAAATAAATAAACAACAAATATCGAATATGAGATGAAGAGTCCTTGAGGTCATGGGAATAGTTCAGTGTTAGTGAGAGTGAAGTTATCCCTACTGGTTCAAGAGCCTGAAGGTTTAGGTATAATAACTGTTCCTGAACCTGCTGGTGTGAGTCCTGAGGCACCTGTACATTCTTCCTGATGGCAGCGGTGAAAAAGTGAGCATGACCTGGATGGTGGGGATCCCTGATGATAAATGCAGCCTTCCTGTAACAGCGCTCCATGCAGATGTGTTCAATAGTGGGGAGGGCTTTACTGGGCTGTTTCCACTACTTTTATAGGATTTTCCTTTCAAAGGCATTGGTGTTTACATATAAAGCTGTGATGCAAACAGCCTGCACTCTGACTGAAATGCGGAAATGGCTGGGAACAATATTTGACCTTCAATTATTCACGAGATAAGCACAACAAACCAAATGATATTCTAACAATAGTGGATGTACAGGACGTCTCACCTGTTGACAGCTTCCGATGGCGCTCGTTCCCTTTGTACAATGACCCCAACAAGTCTCCCATCGACTTGGACATCCTAATCTCGGGCAATTTCTCTGCAGTTTTACAATTCATCTGCCAGAATTACAGAGAAATGAAATAGTGTTTTTTTTTTAAAAATCTGACTTGATAAACTAACAATAGCACACCAATATTAATAATCCAAAGACACTTTCTTGTTTTCAACCAATGTTTTTAAACATCAAGATTTCGCTGCAACAGTATTCTACTTTTGCGAATTTAATAGCACTGAAACACAGTTTGTAGGATTATATGACTATAAATCTTTTTTCAAGGTCTTAGATTTTGATATTAAAGAAATTAAATCATTTCCTTAGTTCCCTTCATGATGCAATTCTTTTTCATACTGTATGTTCTTCCAGGGTAGGTAAAGGCTGTATCCACCACCTAACCACCTGGCTATCCTTGAGGTGGAGGTACTGAGATGTCTTCTTGAGCCAGAGTGATCCTATCAGTGAAGGTTCTCTTATTGGAAATTTTGCAGTTTTGCTTCAGGGATAATGAAGGAATTTAGTATATTTCCCAGGTCATGATGGGGTGCAACAAGGAAGGGAAAATGCAAGTTATCCAGGGACCAAATTCTTCGGTCTTTCCTGATATGCTTTAGGAGGAGCTGTTGAAGAACCTTGGCAAGATGCTGGAGTACAATTTTTAGATGCCCCTCATGCATTAGTACTGGATGGAATGAATGTGTATGGGGATGTATGGAGTGCTGGTCAAAAGGGCTTCCTTATCCTAATGAAGATGGGTTCTTCAATACACCTTCATTCTTGAAAAAGCCTGAGTTGAATCATAAATCTCCAGAATGGTGACTTCATCAACCTATACTCCATTGTCCTAGCTGTCTCACCTGCATAATACGGGGCATAAGTTACCCCGCCAATGTGTACAAGGATTTTTTTTCAATTAAGGCTTCATAAAGTGTTAAAAAAAAACTAAATCAAAATTTCTTACCAACCACTTCTAAATACTTGTTTCAAATATTTCTTTAACCTACTGTTGCTGATTGTATTATAAGTGTCAAACTGAATGTGACTAGGGATTGTCAAAAGTGAAATAGATGGAGCAGCAGTAGGAGTGACACAGTTAATAACATCGGTTGGAAGGAATTGCTGGGTGTTGCAAACTAAACTGGATGAGGAGGACAATCATGGTCCGTTACTGAATTTTGACTGCAAAATCACTGACCTTGACTAAGAGGCAGCTGGATTATCAAATCCGATGTAGCCTGCATTGCAGGGTGCTGAAAAGCGCTCATAAAATTATTGTGAAATTACTATATCAGAGCACTGGTAAAGAACAGTTATCGGACTTAACAGGATAATGGAGATAGATTAGCATCAATTTTTAAAAATGCAGGGTGCTGGTTCAGAGGAGTTGAATAGTGCTGGAAAGCAGGATTATCAATGGAAACAGGAGACATTGCTTAGTTTAATATTATAAATATTTGAAGAGTGTAATTTGTTTAACCCTGCAAATCATGTATCAGAAAAGGACTACATTCTTAGAGTGATCTTACCAACTGCAAGCTGATCTTTTTTTTAAGATAAGATGAAATAACTCAATTAAACAGTTTTTATTCAAGAAAAATAACTGGTAAAAACATTTATTGCACAAGGTTAACTTACATGAATGTTCTTTCGAGGCATGACCAAAATCCTTAAGGTTTTTATACTGGAGTTTAGGTCCAAGTGCTCAATGGCTTTGTCCAATTCATTCTGGCATCGTAATGGAGTCCGATGCTGTTCAATAATTTATAAACACATAGAAAGTTCAGAGGATATGCAAATTAATCCATAACTGAGAAACCTACAGCCTTAATTTACCGAGCATTTTATCAAATTTCTTCTTCGGTAAACTGCAAGTCCATCTATTATTTACAAAGCCTGCATACTTCAGGTTTAATATCACTAACAAATGCCGTAAAATTTGTTGTTTTGCGACAGCAATACACTGCAATACATAATAATAAAAAGTATAAATTACAATAGGTATGCATATTAAAAAGAAAATTGCATTAAATTAGTGCGGTGAGAGGAGAAAATATTGAGGTAGTGTTGTCCATTCAGACATCTAATGGCAGAGGGAAAGCTGTTCCTGAAAAATGGACTGCATCTCTTCAGGATCCTGTACCCTCCTCCGTGATGGTAGCAATGAGAAGAGGTCACGTTCTGGGTGATGAGGGTCTGTAATGATGAATGCCGCCTTTTGAATGTGTCCTGGATGCTGGGGAGGCCACTGGCCATGATGGAGCTGCCTGAGCTTACAACACTCTGATGCTTTTTCTTTTATCTTGTGCAATGGTGGCTCCATACCACATGGTGATGCAACCAATGAGAATGCTCTCCATGGTACATCTGTAGAAATTTGTGTCTTTGGTCACATACCAGTTCTCCTCACATTCGCAATGTCACTCCAGATTCCCAGGCAACAATTTGATAATTCATAATTCTATCCATTAATTATTCCTTCATTGAAGCTCCTTTAATTGCTTGCAGCTTCTTCCCTTATCCTTCACAATGATTCTATTCTCTTCTTCACTTTCATGTTACCAGCCTTCTCTCTTTCTCTCATGGGATAATGCAGCTGGGTGCTGAATGGCTGGTACAATTACGTTAAGCCAAGGGGACTGCTTTCACTGCGTTTTGTTTATCTTTCTTGCCTCTGCTACAGTTGATTTCATTCCCACTCATTTCTATTTCACTGGAACTGTCATACAAAAAATTACATGGCAAAAATGGGAGACAGAATGTAGTTGACTGGGTCAATTAAGCCAGGGGTCCCCAACCATTCTTGCGGACTGGCCAACCGGGGGGGGGGGGGGGGGGGGAGGGTTGCCAACGTACATGAGTAGCAATCAAATACATTGAGTTTACCCCAAGAAAGACTACAATGACCATGAAGCCTTGCGCGGGCACCAGTGCGCATGCGTGACCTACCAACTTTTTTTTAAACCCCCTCCTTCTACAAATCGTTTTCTGCAATTCTGTTCCGGGGGCGGGGGTGTTAATCACGACCGGAATATAGGTGATAAGTGGCTAATACACTCAATTTCGTTTCTAAAAGGGTGTATCTAACAAATTTAATATTAAACACACAGCACATATTTTCTACGTGTGAATATAGTGATAAGTCAATTATCAGGGGAGGACGGGGAGCTTCAAGTAAGTGTTGAACGAACTTCCAGTAGAAGTGGCAGAAGCAGATTCGATATTATCATTTAAAGAAAAATTGGATAGGTATATGGACAGGAAAGGAACGGAGGGTTATGGGCTCAGTGCAGGTCGGTGGGACTAGGTGAGAATAGCGTTCAGCACAGACTAGAAGGGCAGAGATGGCCTGTTTCCGTGCTGTAATTATTATATGGTTATATAAGTAAGTCAACAGCATCATAACATTTTAAGTAACGTTTGGATATTAAACACACAGCACATATTTTCTCCGTATGAACATATAAAATCATTGCAGCACACCAATATCGCTGAATCAGTGGGAGCCTGGGCTTGTTTCCCTGCAACAAGACGGTGCCATCGAGGGGTGATGGGAGACAGCGATTCTCGAAGGGAGTTCCTTAAGTCCAGTCTATTCCGTAATTTAGTTTTCATTACATTCATTGCTGAGATATGTTGGAAATGAAAGCAACGTTTTCAGTGCTTTCGTGGCCATCTCAGGATATTTAGCCTTGACTTTAATCCAGAATGCTGGCAAAGATGTTATGTCAAACATACTTTAAAGCCCGTCGTCATTTACAAGCTCGAGGAGTTGATCTTTTTCCCGCGCTGACATGGATGACGCGTGCGTAATGACCTCACGTGCGTTAAAGTTCAACAGTGGGCGTGACAGGGAATGAGGAAAGGTGCAGCTGATTCCTATCGCCAAATCATATCATTTCCTCGTGGCCTGGTAGCACATGCTTTGTGGCCCGGCACCGGTCCGCGGCCCGGTAGTTGGGGACCACTGAATTAAGCAGAAAGACCATAGGAATGGAGTAGTCACTAGCTAACTCAAAGTTCAAAGTAAATTTACTACCAAATACATATGTCACTATATACAAACCTGAGATTCACTTACTTGTTGCCATTCACAGTAACTCCAAGAAATACAACTGTTACACGGAGTGACTGGAGGTGGACCAACTGCAGGGCACAGGCACAGAGACAGATTTGGACATGACTTGGACTCAGAACTTGACTCTGGACTCGGAGCCTTGGGATTTGGGGTCGGGACTCCGAGCCTTGGGACTTGGACTCGGAACGACAAAACGACGACAATCCATTCAAGTAGTGACAAACAGCCATCTACTGAGCTAGATACGAGACGACAAAACAACGACAATCCATTCGAGTAGCGGCAAACGGCCACCTACTGAGCTAGATACGAGACGACAGAAACCAAACCATGACAGACCATTTGTATCTAGACACGGGGAAGCTCATGAAAACGGTCCCTTATTCTTGGCGGCTCGAAGTGGCGACAATCGGCCAGCAAATCTCAGCCGAACATGAAAACAACAGAATTCGCATCTTAGCTCGGAGTAGCGGCAAAACAGCCGGCAACTCAGCTGGACACGAAAATGACTGAGTTCACTAAGCAGCCACAGGCACCAAAGCAACTTAGAGTCCATGATTCTCGGCGGCTCCAGGACGAGCACAGCTGCACTGGCTACGGTGATGAACTAGCAGCGAGTAGAAGTAAGCCGGAGTTTTTATGCTGCCGGTTCGAATGAGGATCAGATGTCTCAATCAAGGAACCAGGAAAAGCACAGGGAAAAGGAAATCAACAGAAACAAGGAGTCAGTGGACCGGACCGTGACAACAACAGAATCAATGAAAGACCTCACCCGACAGGACAGAAAAACAACCGATGTGCAAAAGATAACAAACTGTGCAAATACAACAGAAAAACATATATACATATATTGAGAACATGAGATGAAGAGTCCTTGAAAGTGAGTTCAAAGGTTGTGGATGTTAAGTGATAGCACAAGTGAAGTTATCCTTTCTGAATCAAGAGCATGATGGGTGAGAGGAAATAACTGTTCCTGAAAGTGGTGGTGTGGGTCCTGAAGCTGCAGTACCCACTTCCTGATAGCAGCAGCAGTGAGAATGGTCCATGGCCTGGAAGCTGCTTTCCTGTGACAGTGCTTCCTGTAGGTGTGCTTAAGGTGGGAAGGGCTTTACTCATGATGGATTGGGCTGTATCCACATTTTGTATGATTTCTGTTCGAGGGCAGTGGTGATCCAAATCAGGCTGTGATGCAACCAGTCAATATAATCTCCACCACACATATATTGAAGTTAGTCAAAGTTTTAGATGTCATTCCAAAATTTTGCAATCTTCTAAGTAGAGGTGCTGCTATGCTTTCTTTGTAATAGTATTTATGTTCTTGGCCCAGGTCAGATCCCCTGAAAAGATAACACCAAGGAATTTAAAGTTGCTGATCCTCCCCACCTCGATCTCCTGATGAAGACTGGTTGATGTACCTTCGTTTCCTCCTCCTAAAGTCAATAATCAGCTCCTTGGTCTTGCTGACATTGAGTGAGAGTTTGTTGGCAATTGCTCCAATTATTCTAAAATATCGCTGGTGATCTGTGAGAAGACTGTAACAATGACTGAATGGATAATGTACAAAAAGCTAATCATTAGCAAATAAAGCATGCACAGCATTTGAAAAACATACCTCGTTGTTAATTAAGTGTAACTCCATTTGTTGCCCAAAGGCATCCTTGACCTTTTGAAGGATGTCTTTTAACTTTACTGGTCTGGAGAACTGCATGACCCTTTAAAAAAATACCAATTACATAAATTATTACAATCCCCATTAATCTCTTAAAAAAGCAGGAACTTCGCATTCTTTAAGGAATCTAAAACAATTTTAATGACCTCTACTCTTCTGCTTCATTTTTCCTGCTAGTTTCTGCAATAGTCTCAACAAGTAAACATTCTTACTATTATGAGCAAATGTTTAAAGCTTAGGTCAATGCACTTCTTTCTTTGTTGATACAGGAATTTCCCTGTGCCTTGAATATATTATTATACCTATTCTGCAGAAAGGCAAACTACAAATTTATCAAGAATACATTTCTTTGTATGATTCTCTGAAAGTTAAGGAGAACAGGTAAACAAAACCTAGCCTTATTTACCTATCATATACAGGTATCTTTATTTAGTGAACAGTTCGCAAAACTAGATATATTCAGCCATCCCCATCTCGATTGGCTTCAATAGCAGCTATGCTCACTCAGGTTGAGATCTCTAATTCGTATCACGAATCTTATAAATGTGCAATCAGTATGCCTTCTGGGTAACGCTAATCTTTAAAGCAAGTTATTTTGTTTGTGGATGAAAGTTTGTAAAATCATATTAATTAGAAAAAATATGTAAGGAATCACAAGTTGAAACCAATAATTCTTGCATCCGAATATCCAGTCAATAATATTGAATGAAGTAGAAAGATTTCATTGTGAAATGATCTAAGAAATAAAACTTGCCTTTTTTCTCCCTCATGCTCAAATTTGATCCTCACTTCCTTCTGCAAAACATAAGAAATTATTAATAGAAACTGAACAACAGAAACTGAATCAAGGTCATGGATGTGAAAATAATGAATGGTAGTGGTGAAAAGGTCTGTTGGTAAAAACAGTAATGTGTAGATTTTTCAGGTACTGCTTATGAAAGTTTAGAGAATTTGAAAATGAATCTATAACTTAAAGCACTGCAATGCTGGACTTCCAAAACATTTTACTTGGCTGGCTTCTTTATATATAAACTGGAACTCCAACTGGATTCTTTTTATTTACAAAGCCTGTCACTTATCACTCTACATTCCTGTGCATTGATTTGATAATCCTCAAGTTTATTCAGCATCATTTATTTGTTTTTTGGATCTCCCCCTCCCCCTCCAACTTTCAAATCCTTTACACACTCTTCCTTCAGTTAGTCCTGACGAAGGGTCTCGGCCTGAAACGTCGACTGCACCTCTTCCTAGAGATGCTGCCTGGCCTGCTGCGTTCACCAGCAACTTTGATGTGTGTTGCTTGTCATTTATTTGTGCTCATTTACAGCAGATTTTGGTAGTGTTTAAGTGACAGTGGTGCTAGAAAGTTTGTGAACCCTGTAGAATTTTCTCAATTTCTGCATAAGTATGACCTAAAATGTGATCAGATCATTATTTAAGTCCTAAAACTAGATAAAGATATCCCAATTAAATAAACAACATAAAAACATTATGCTTGTTAATTTATTTTTGAGAAAAATGATCCAGTAATACATGCATTTGTTGGAAAGAGTATGAGTGAACCTCTGGTTTCAGTAACTGGTGTGATCCCCTTGTACAGTGATAACTTCAACCAAGTGTTTCTGGTAACTGTTGATCAGTCCTGCACATCAGCTGGGAGGAATTTTAGGCCATTCCTCCTCACAAAACTGTTTCAGCTCTGAGATGTCAGGCTTTATTGCATGAACTGCTTGCTTCAGGTCCTTTCTCAACTTTTCTGTGGGATTATATCAAGACTTTGACATGGCCATTCCAAAACACTTTTTGTTCTTTTTTACCATTCTGTTGTTGATTTACTAATCTTTTGGATCATTGCCTTGTTGCATTATCCAATTTCTATTAAGCTTCAGGTGATGGACCACTACCCCGACATTCTCCTGTAAAATGTCTTGATATAATTTTGAATTTATTGTTCCCTGAACAATTACAAATTGTCCAGACCCTGAGGCAGCAAGTAGCCCCAAACCATGATGAAGGTCCTGACGAAGGGTCTCGGCCTGAAACGTCGACTGCGCCTCTTCCTATAGATGCTGCCTGGCCTGCTGCGTTCACCAGCAACTTTGATGTATGTAGCCCCAAACCATGATGCTCCTTCCACTATGATTCACAGTTGGGATGAGGTTTTGGTGTTGGTGTGCAGTGCCCTTTTTCCTCTAAACATAGCAACATGCATTTCTGCCAAAAAGTTCAACTTTTGTCTCATCTGTCCACAGAATACTGTCCTAGGGGCATTGTAGAATATCCCGATGATCTTTTGTAAACTTGAGACATGCAGCAATGTGTTTTTTGGAGACCCAGTAGTTTCCTCTGTGGTGTCCTTCCACAAACACCATTCTTGTACAGTGCTTTTCTTATAGCGGACACATGAACAGAGACCTTCGCAAGTTCTAGAGATTTCTGCAGGTCTTGTGCTGTTACTCTTGGGCTCTTTCTCACCTCCTTCAGCATTGCACATTGTACTCTTAGTGTGATCTTTGCAGGATGCCCACACTTAGGGAGAGTAGCAATAGTACTGAATTTCCTCCATTTGTAGACAATTTCTTTCACTGTGGACTGATGAACACTCAGGTCTTTAAAAATGCTTTTGTAGCCTTTCCCAGCTTCATGCATCTCTACAATTCTTCTTCTAAAGTCCTCTGAAAGTTGTTTTGATCGAGACATGGTGCACATAAACAGATCTTTCTTGAGAAGCGCAGGCTCTGTCAGTAACTTAACTTTGTGTGTGTGTTTTTTATTGGGCAGGGCACCTCTACAACCCACACCTCCAATCTCATCTCACTGACTGAAACATCTGACTCCAAATAGCTTTTGTAGAAAGCATTACCCCAGAGGTTCACATACTTTCTCCATCAAATACATGTAATTTTGGATAATTTTTCTTAATAAATAAATAAACAAGCATTATGTTTTTGTGTTGTCTATTTAATTGGGTTCTCTTTATCTAGTTTTAGGACCTACATGAAGTTCTGATCACATTTTAGGTTATATTTATGCAGAAATAGGGAAAATTCTAGAGGGTTCATGAATTTTCTAGCGCCACTGTATATTGGGGAAAATGGAAGGCCGACCACAGCAGCAATGGAGTAGTCAAATCAGAGAAATTCGCGGATGCATCAACAAAGGCAGAGATGGGAAATACTGTGGAAGGAGCTTTCAAGGAAGTTTTCTGGTAATGGCAAGATAGTTTATCTGAAGAAGCATTTATTAGTAATGATAAAACCAAAGAGACTCACCACAGTGTGTTGTACTGGGAAAGTTTATGCTTACAACTAAATTTAAATATGGTAAGTAGGCAGCAACGTGACAGTTCCAGAGTTCTCCTGACAGGCTACCTTACCACGTTCTAACCCCATTCCTCACCCCATTCTCTTGAATTTTTAAAGTTGTCTACATCCTAAATCTTGTTGAAGCTTTCGTCAGTCACCTAATATCTTGTGGAGAGGTTAGGTTGGTTTTATAGATTGGAGCGAATGGTTCTACGTTAGAATTTGGAGTAGCTAAGTCTGTTTTTCCTGGAGCAGAGGAAGTTAAGAGGGGTCATGAATGAGTCACTGTCTGCAAGATGTTTATCCCCATAGGCGGATAAAATCAGAGGATATAGGTTGTGGGCAAGGGATTTAGAGGGGATCTGAGGAGGAGAGGACTTCATTCACCCAGAGAATGAGGGTGGTGGAAGCATTGAAAATGTATCTAGATGAGCACTTGAACTGTTTAGGTATTCAATTCTAAAAAAAAATGGGATTGATTTGGACATGTGCCCTCTGGCCAACATGGACTCAATGTGCCAAATGGTCTGTTTTAATTCTCTATGACTCACAACATTGGCTCAGTGTTAACTTTTGTCTGATTATACTCTGTGGAACATTTTCTAACATTAAAAGGTATGTTAAGTTTTTTTTTACTCACAGTTGTCAGAATCTGGAACAGCTGAATTGATAAAGAATTTTGAAAGTGAATTGATCAGGTAACCAACCATAATGAATAAACAAGTTTGGATAGGGGACTTTTAAGAGTCAAAATGGGTGCATTGCCAAATATCCTGAACTATAACTCTCTGTGACTTTACAGGAGAATATTGTGAGCAAGCAATTAGCTTTAGCTCTGTAATAAAACAAAATCCATGAATCCCTGATGTTTTTCATCAGAGAAAAGTGAAGCAAATGAGGTCTATCTTTTAAAGGAGTCAGTGGTCAATACTGATGTATCCGTATGTTCCAAAATAAAGGTAAAATACTTTATCCATCTTTTTCCCCCCCATCAGAAATCAATTGTAAAACTAAGAAAGGGCCTTGGTAGCTCTTCAAAATAAAAGTCAATGCTAAATAATATTCTGAAGTAGAACACACCCTTAGTGTGAAGTTAGCCAGAGTCAACTGATAAAGGTAACAATGGAATGCTTTGACATTGCATAAAATAATATTGACTGGTCAGCTGCCATGGAAAAAAAAAGAGGAAAGGGAGTTCCTAAGTCTCAAATACTTTGAAAGATGTGCAAATCCAACTGAGAAGTTCAAACGGATAGAAAATGGAATATAAACTGTGATTGTTTAGATGAGTCAGTAACAGAAAATGCACTGACTGTTATCTTCCAGCTCTGCTGAAAGCCAGAATGATTACAACATTGTTGAACCGATTCCAGAATAAGTACACTGCCCCAAGAATGTACACATAAGAACCACAGCAGTAAGTATTTTGAAAAGGTCTGAATTAGTGGATTCCCTTATCCTGTGTGACTATTTCATCATGAAGACATCAGTAGGTAAACCATTATAGCAGTGTGAATGTTTTGTGCTAGATTGATTTTATGTTGCCTTTTATGCGACGTGGGTTTCACAAGAAAGTCATCATTTAATGCCAACTCCTACTACCCTTGAGAAGCTGACAATGTCTTATATCATGTAATAGTGGTGGAGAGTGTGGATGGGGTGCCAAGCAAGGCATCTGCTTTAAAATGAATGGCACTGAGCATCCTGAATGCTATTGCAACAGCTTGGCTAGAGGTATGGCTAGTTCTGAGATAACGGGCAGTTAAGTTACTGGCCTAGCAACCAGTGTTTTCAACTATTGTCACACAGACACAAGTTAAATTCTTACCCTGCCTGCTGAAGTATCTAAAATAAAGTACTGTGATTAAAAAACAGTTAGAATAGCATTAACCGTGAACCACCATTTTGTCATAGAAACCCCATGCCGTTCATATTACCCATCAGTTAAAGATGACTGCATCCCTATACCGAATGTTTTAATTCCATTTTTGGGATTATGGGTATGGCTTGCAAAACTGATCTCTAAATGACCTTGAGAAAATAGTGGAAAACCATCTGGTTCAAACCCAGGGGAAAGGTGTTCCCGCTGTGCCGTGGGGTAGCGAGTTCAAAGATAAAGTTTCAATGACAATGAAGCACCAGTGATATAATTCCCAGTCAAGATGGAGGTCACAAATTTGGAATGTATGTGGGAGTAGCAGAGGCAAGTAACTGCAGTACATCTTCTTGATAGATTGCCAGTGATGGAAGGGATTGAATGTTTAGGGTGGTTTATGGAGTGCCAATTAAGTGGGTTGTTTTGTTTTTGATAGTGCTGAGTTTCTTGAGAGCATTTAGCACTGCACTCATCTAGGCAGTGGACAATGTTCCATCACACTCTTCACTGTGCCTTGTAAATGGTGGAAAAACCTCGGGGTAGCAGAAGTTGAGTCATTCATTGTTAGATTCCCAGCTTATGGCTTGCTCTTGTAGCCAATATATTTATATGGCATGTCCAGTTCAACTTCTGCCTCCTTAGGTCAGAGGTGATTTGGGATAGAAAGTAAATGCTACCAGAAATGTTATCTGCCTCATGCCCTAACCTCAAATAATGCACCATAGCCCTATTGACTATAACACAAACAAAATGTTAGAGCAATACAGCAGGTCAGGCAGCATCTATGGTGAGGAATAAACAGTTGTCGTTTCAGGCCAAGTCTCTACATCAGAGTTCTCATTCCCATTTCACTGTGCTGGCCCTTGACAAGAGAACTTGGATACTGAGGCAGTTTAAGGCCTTCCAGATGCCCACTGGAGGCTGCCTATGGCCCTGAGTGCCATTTGTTGACACCCACTGTCAATATTCATTCTCACAGTTCTCAGACATGCTTGTTGGAACAGTGTTGGCTGCCTGCTTGTCAAGGGAAAGGCCCTGCATAACTTTCAGTGGAGCTGTAACCACATAGATGATGACAGGAATCCTCTACCACTGTTTCCTTTTTCCTCAACAGGTCATGGCTCCACAAGTGGCTGACAATGTTATTCCGGTAAAAATTATCACTGACTACCTTAAACTAGCAGTCACTCAAGTTCACTTTCCCCATCATAGAGTCCCACAACCTATGGACTTACTTTCAAGGACTCTTCATCTCATGTTCTTGATATTTATTGCTTATTTATTATTATTCTTTCTTTCTTTTTGTATTTGCACAGTTTGTTGTCTTTTGCACATTGGTTGCCTGCCCCGTTGGTGCTGTCTTTCATTTATCCTATTACGGTTACTGGATTTATCGAGTATGTCTACAGGAAGACGACCCTCAGCATTGTATATGGTAACATACGTACTTTGATAATAAACTTACTTTGAACTTTGACTGGTTTGTTAGTTTATACCAGTTCTCAGTCAGCAAAGGGTGAATTTTGTTTCTGCAAAGTGATACAGTATTATTACTGTATTAGGCAGGCAGACTTGGCACAGGAGTGGTGTTATCTATCCCTTATCATAATTTTAGATATTGCAACATAGCAAGGGGTGGAGTAGTGGTGTTGGAGAACAATATCAGAGCAATAGCAGTGATTAGATTTGTCTCAGATCATTTTCAGTGCATTATGTAAGATTGCGGACCGGGACAATACACAACTTGACTGGCAAGAAACCAGCCCGTTTGGGAATAAGAGCAACACACATCAAAGTCACTGGTGAACGCAGCAGGCCAGGCAGCATCTGTAGGAAGAGGTGCAGTCGATGTTTCAGGCCGAGACCCTTCGTCAGGACTAACTGAAGGAAGAGTGAGTAAGGGATTTGAAAGCTGGAGGGGGAGGGGGAGATCCAAAATGATAGGAGAGGACAGGAGGGGGAGGGATAGAGCCAAGAGCTGGACAGGTGATAGGCAAAAGGGGATACGAGAGGATCATGGGACAGGAGGTCCAGGAAGAAAGACAAAGGTGGGGTGGGACCCAGAGGATGGGCAAGGGGTATATTCAGAGGGACAGAGGGAGAAAAAGGAGAGTGAGAGAAAGAATGTGTGTATAAAAGTAAGTAACAGATGGGGTATGAGGGGGAGGTGGGGCCTTAGCGGAAGTTAGAGAAGTCGATGTTCATGCCATCAGGTTGGAGGCTACCCAGACGGAATATAAGGTGTTGTTCCTCCAACCTGAGTGTGGCTTCATCTTTACAGTAGAGGAGGCCGTGGATAGACATGTCAGAATGGGAATGGGATGTGGAATTAAAATGTGTGGCCACTGGGAGATCCTGCTTTCTCTGGCGGACAGAGCGTAGATGTTCAGCAAAGCGGTCTCCCAGTCTGTGTCGGGTCTCGCCAATATATAAAAGGCCACATCGGGAGCACCGGACGCAGTATATCACCCCAGTCGACTCACAGGTGAAGTGTTGCCTCACCTGGAAGGACTGTTTGGGGCCCTGAATGGTGGTAAGGGAGGAAGTGTAAGGGCATGTGTAGCACTTGTTCCGCTTACACGGATAAGTGCCAGGAGGGAGATCAGTGGGGAGGGATGGGGGGGACGAATGGACAAGAGAGTTGCGTAGGGAGCGATCCCTGCGGAATGCAGAGAGAGGGGGAGAGGAAAAGATGTGCTTAGTGGTGGAATCCCGTTGGAGGTGGCGGAAGTTACGGAGAATAATATGTTGGACCCGGAGGCTGGGTGGTAGGTGAGGACCAGGGGAACCCTATTCCTAGTGGTGTGGCAGGAGGATGGAGTGAGAGCAGATGTACGTGAAATGGGGGAGATGCGTTTAAGAGCAGAGTTGATAGCGGAGGAAGGGAAGCCCCTTTCTTTAAAAAAGGAAGACATCTCCCTCGTCCTAGAATGAAAAGCCTCATCCTGAGAGCAGATGCGGCGGAGACGGAGGAATTGCGAGAAGGGGATGGCGTTTTTGCAAGAGACAGGGTGAGAAGAGGAATAGTCCAGATAGCTGTGAGAGTCAGTAGGCTTATAGTAGACATCAGTGGATAAGCTGTCTTCAGAGACAGAGACAGAAAGATCTAGAAAGGGGAGGGAGGTGTCAGAAATGGACCAGGTAAACTTGAGGGCAGGGTGAAAGATGGAGGCAAAGTTAATAAAGTCAACGAGTTCTGCATGCGTGCAGGAAGCAGCGCCAATGCAGTCGTCGATGTAGCGAAGGAAAAGTGGGGGACAGATACCAGAATAGGCATGGAACATAGATTGTTCCAAAAACCCAACAAAAAGGCAGGCATAGCTAGGACCCATACGGGTGCCCATAGCTACACCTTTAGTTTGGAGGAAGTGGGAGGAGCCAAAGGAGAAATTACTAAGAATGCAGAGAGAGGCGGGGAGGGAAAGATGTGCTTAGTGGTGGGATCCCGTTGGAGGTGGCGGAAGTTAATGCAGAGAGAGGGGGGGAGGGAAAGATGTGCTTAGTGGTGGGATCCCATTGAATGCAGGGGGGGGGAGGGAAAGATGTGCTTAGTGGTGGGATCCCATTGAATGCAGAGAGAGGGGGGGAGGGAAAGATGTGCTTAGTGGTGGGATCCCGCAGGGATCGCTCCCTACGCAACTCCCTTGTCCATTCGTCCCCCCCATCCCTCCCCACTGATCTCCCTCCTGGCACTTATCCGTGTAAGCGGAACAAGTGCTACACATGCCCTTACACTTCCTCCCTTACCACCATTCAGGGCCCCAAACAGTCCTTCCAGGTGAGGCAACACTTCACCTGTGAGTCGACTGGGGTGATATACTGCGTCCGGTGCTCCCGATGTGGCCTTTGATATATTGGCGAGACCCGACACAGACTGGGAGACCGCTTTGCTGAACATCTATGCTCTGTGCGCCAGAGAAAGCAGGATCTCCCAGTGGCCACACATTTTAATTCCACATCCCATTCCCATTCTGACATGTCTATCCACGGCCTCCTCTACTGTAAAGATGAAGCCACACTCAGGCTGGAGGAACAATAACTTATATTCCGTCTGGGTAGCCTCCAACCTGATGGCATGAACATCGACTTCTCTAACTTCCGCTAAGGCCCCACCTCCCCCTCATACCCCATCTGTTACTTATTTTTATACACACATTCTTTCTCTCACTCTCCTTTTTCTCCCTCTGTCCCTCTGAATATACCTCTTGCCCATCCTCTGGGTCACCCCCCCCCCGTCTTTCTTCCCGGACCTCCTGTCCCATGATCCTCTCGTATCCCCTTTTGCCTATCACCTGTCCAGCTCTTGGCTCTATCCCTCCCCCTCCTGTCTTCTCCTATCATTTTGGATCTCCCCCTCCCCCTCCAACTTTCAAATCCCTTACTCACTCTTCCTTCAGTTAGTCCTGACGAAGGGTCTCGGCCTGAAACGTCGACTGCACCTCTTCCTACAGATGCTGCTTGCAGCAACTTTGATGTGTGTTGCTTGAATTTCCAGCATCTGCAGAATTCCTGTAGTTTGTGTTTGGGAATAACTTTTTTTCCAAGAATTTTCAGGGTCCATTCGAGATAATGCACTCATCAAATCTATGCAGCGGCAGAGCATGAAATTTGACTGGACGTTCCACCAGTCAGTCAGCTTCCTGATTTCTGAAGTGCAACAATACATGCTTGTCTCTGGATCTTAGGTAAACAGTCACACCTCAGGCAGCATGGCACAGTCTCAGTGGCAGGTCATTGGCTGCTGGGCTGAGTTTTTAACATGTTCACTGTTTACATTAGCAAGGCCTGAAGCCTTGCTATTTTCTAGTTCTACAGCTGCAAAATTCTTATTTTAGTTTTCTTTTCTGTTATTGGGGTTTACCATTTTTAAGCAGTTAATATACGATCTGGTCAGTAGTTTAATTGCAACACTGTTCAGTTGTCTATGAACAATTGCTCCTGTGAGCCAAGATTTCTTGCTATTGTGTGTCATCTAACAGAATAAGATGAACTGGTTGAAGACTGTCTTGTGAGGTAGTTTAATAATGATGCTGCACAGCCACATTTGGCAATGGAATGGGAACTCCTATCCTCTGACCTTGCTGCTTCTGCATGCCTTCCAAGTGATGGCAGACCTGAACATTATAGATTCATCAGCTGAGGGCTAATGGTAGGAAATAAGCATGTTTTTAGCCCATTTTTGGCCCAATACAGTGAGGATCCACAGAGAACAGGATCAATATTGAGGATTCCAGGGCCACTTACTTATCAAACACATCTTTGTGCTGCCACACTTTGGAGAACAATCCTGTTGGTAGGACTGCCTGTGGCCAGATTCAGCAATGGGCCAGCCATGGACATTGACTTAAAGTGATTATTTCATCAGCAAGTCAATATCATCTAGGATTAGACTACCCAATTTTGGCACCTGTTTTCACATAATTAAAATGCATCAGTAGGTGAAAGTGCATTTATCTTTACTGAGTCTAGTATTGAATTTGAAGGAAGTAACTAATTGCAATATGGGGTTTGTGGAATTGAGTGACATTCTAAGTAAGTCAAGCCCTGAGTGTGAAATTTCTTCTCTGAAAGGACATTATAGCATTAGACAAAATTTTAAGATGATCTTGTGGTTTCAAAGTGACTATGTTTCTCCAGTTCTACAATTGCTGATTTTGTTCCAGGTTAAAGATGGAAGGGTTAATATTCATGATTCAGACTAGAGGGCAAAATGCTCTGCAGTCAACTGTGGAATAAATGAAAAAGCTCATGTGCAGGAAGCAAAAGAATAAGGAGAAAAATCCTGGATCTAAAGCCGGAGGAATGGGTGGTAAATAAGCATGGAAATTTTGTAGTTGGCATGGGGATGGTAGAAACAGTCAGCAAAGGATGGAACAAAGCAGGAGTTTATATTTTTACTTTATATTTCGAACAGAAATTAACAAATAAACTGTACACAAACAGGAGGAGACTATTCTACAGAGGATATTCTATCTCCAGAACCTACTTCATTCACTCCAGCTCCCAGCATCTTTGGCCCTCACTTACCCACTTCAGAAAATCCAGAAGCAACTTCTGAAATTTAAAATGACCGGTCTCCAGTCTTGATCTCAATTCCGCTATCTTACTAACCTCCACTAATCATGATTCCCTGAAGTATAAAAATTTAAGGGAGTGAGCCTGGAAAATGGATTAAGTAAAAAGCATTTGTGCCCATTTCCTGCTGGTCCTGGTCATGAGGAAGTTAGACAATCCTTAGGAAATTAGATCAGGCACCTTCTGTCATGATTTACTTCTGGCATTTCTCTATTGCTATTTCTGCATCCAGTGAAGTCCCCTAAGCACTAGCCATTTCCAGTTGATCAACTGGATCTACGTCCTTTACTATTCTCCCTCTGTGAAACAACCTTCAGGGCAAATTGTGGAACATGAATGAGTTAAAGGGTTCTCCTCCTCTCTCACAGTACATAGATTTTATTTTTTACTGAAACCTCTATCATTTTCATTTCTGCATGCTGCCCTTTTTCACACAAGAATTGCTGAAAAAGGCTACAGCATCTGTGCACTGTGCACCTTAGGAGAAACGTTAGCCCTGCTGTTTGCATAGGCCATAGTAAAATCCTGGTGTGCTCCAACAGGTGGGCATACCCTTTCGAAGGCCAGCATGTGATTTTTCCAGGCTCCACAATGTTTCCAAAGTTGCTGCATGACTACCATGGACAGAACACCTTGACAGTGCTGACCAACTTCCCAGTGTGAAATTAATTCAGCAGCTCTGCTAGGTACAGCAAGCAACTGTGCAGTCTGACTAAAGGGGAGCAAAACTTAACCATGCAGATATCACCATTTTGTGATCATTTTTTGACGTGTTAGTTACTGTACAAGAAGTGGATGAAATTCAACTTCTAGACTTTAATGTCTCAACTTCCACAGCTCTCCAGAATGCGCAACTCTGTGAATGAAGAACTTTTTTGCAAGCCCAGTCTTAAGTCGGCATATCCTTATCTTCAGACTGTCTTCTTGTTGTAGGTTCCACAAGCAAGGAAAGAAACTCTCACCATCCAAGTTGTTGAAATCTTTCAGGATCTCATTCATTTCAATAATATTACTCCCATTCTTCCAGAATTCAAAATTAAGGTCAATCTAATTAATGTTTGTTCCTTCATACTAGAAATCAATCTATGGACCTTCTCCAAAACCGATTGAAGAATAATCAATATTATTATCCTCTAATGAAAGTATAACTTACATAAGAAGTCCAAATCTATGATTGGCAGTCCAAGTACATTCTTATCAAAGTCCCTTAGAATAGCAGCAAAACTTTCCTCCAATTCCATTGAAATTATGACAAGATCCCATTTGCTTCCAGGGTCTATAGCATTCACAAGGAGGACCATACAAACTCTTTATAGTGGACACCAGAATTGAACTCTAAAACTCCCGAGGTGTAATAGTGCCGTGCTAATCACTACACTAACATGTCACTATATATGAAAAGTTTTACTAAATTTGTTAAATACAACTTTGCTATCATATAACATTGAAAAGCATCTTTTATGCTTTTGAGTGTACTGTTGCTACTTGGTTCATAATGCATTCCAGATTATGCATCCACCAATTTCAATTCCAGAATATTTCTCACACTTTGAATCTTCCACATACCATTAGTACAGGTTAAAGTTATAAAAGTGGCTTTCAGTGAAATGCTGGAGGTCATTCAACTCACAAATCCGATTGAGATTTTAAGAGAAGGTGATTTGGAAAATTGATGATGACAGAATGGTCGACATGTTTACATGTACGTAGAGTGGGGTTTTTGACAAGGTCTCACACGGTAGGTAGATTAAGACACAAGAAATCCAATGCATGTTGGTAAAATGGATCCAAAATTGGCTTTGTGATAGGAGGCAGAAGTTAGTGGTGGATTATTTTTCTGACTGAAAGTCTATAACAGGTGCTGTACAGCAGGGTTCAGTGCTGGAGCCTTTGTTTGTCCTAGATATAAGTGACTTTGCTAAGAATATAGGTGATCTAAGGACAAGACTCCAGAAATATACATCAAGTTGCTTTGCACCTCAGTTTTCCCATAACACAACAGCAAGAGCGAAATGAACAAGCCTGGTAACAACACTGGCAAAATTTGCAGAATTTAAACCCATTTTTCTTTGTCTTTGATGCAAATCTCACCTGCTTGTTCCTGCCAGTGTCATAATCCAGCAATTTACGGCACTTGCCCAGAGCAGCCAAATCTTTCATAATCGAGTTCAGGGCTTCTTGCTCATCTGCAAAACAAGACAGACACCAACAAAAACTGAATTAATGAATATCAGTTGAAGGCACATAATGGAAAGGAAAATATCTTTTGGATTGTAACTGACTCAATTAAAACCAAACTTTACCGATGCCTGGTAGCAGTAAATTGTACCATCCACAGGATGCACTACAACTCACCAAGGTTCCTTCGACAGCACCTTCCAAACCCATGACCTCTGCCAGCTTGAAGGACAAGACCAACAAAGGTATGGGAATTTCACCACCTGGATGTAATGTTCCAAGCCACACACCACCCCGACTTGAAAATACAAGTGTACATTATTGCTCCTTCACCACTGCTGAGTCAAAATCCTGGATCTCTTTTTAGCTGCATTGTGGGTACACCACAATATCAACCAGAGCAGTTCAAGAAGGCAGCTCACCAGCACCTTCTCAAGTGCAAGTAGGGATGGACTCAGTCTGCAAGGTCCATGTCCCTTGAATGGATACAAACTCTGGCTGCTGAACCACCTACATATTGCTTTGCTGAACACAGAAATAACAGTCACTAATTTGGCGAATGTCCCAAATCATCTCCATTGGAGAATCTGTCAGCAACATGAAATGTTGATTTTCCCCTAAAAATGGAGAAATTACTGAACAATTAGCAACTAATAAACAAACATTTCTCAAATACTGTAATTGCCATAGGATCTTATATGCAATTTATACAAACTCAGTGACCCAATGGGAAATGAGGACAATGTTATGCATAACAGCTCTCAGCAAATCGCAATGAAATAAATGATCTGTTTTGCGATTTTTATAAGGATAAATAATAGCTAAAAGTCTCACCATCTTCATAAAGAACAATGGGATGTTTTCATCCATGGCACAAACTGTAACTCAGTTAAATTTCTTTTCAAGTGTGCAGGGAAGAATGATCAGCAGATAATAGCAAAGTTACACTGCCACAGCGATGGAATAAAAGCAAAAGATATTTGCAACAGGCAGAAGGTCATCCAGCGTGGTGATGGTAACATGTCATAAATTCAAGGCTATAATATTTTTGGACTATCAGGGGTTATGGGTAGCAGCCAGATAAATAGAGCTGTGGCCAAGGTCAGATAAGCAATGATCTTACTGAGTTGCAAAGGAGGTTAGAAAGGTTGTCTGGCCTATCTCTGCTACTGTTTCATATGTTGTTATGTATTTGTTATCAATAGGCAAATAATCAAGGGGGAGTGGAAGACAGTGGTGGGGAAGGGGGCGGAGGGATCAGTTGAAGACAACAGAGAATTTACTTGAGAAATGGTCTTTTCATTTCCTCCTTTACTCTTGGCAAAGAAGCAGCACTGCAAAAGCACGTAGTAGCTAGATCTGGAAGCAGAAGCCGCTCTTAAGCTACTGGATTCTACTGCTTTTCCATCATTAGAACAGTGTGGAAAACCCTCCATTACATAAACACACTGTACAGAACTCTGGCCAAGTTTGCAGCTATTTGCAGCATTATTCACCCATCCTTCAACAATTCATGGCCAGAAAGGAAAGTCACTTTATCTTAATCAGTAACTGAACTTTTCCTCTAAATTAAGCAAATCCACTGCAACATTTATCAGCAGATATTTAAAGAAAACACCCTAAAAATAAGAAAGGAAGGAGAATAAAAGCTTCTACTGATCAGGATCTTGAACAGGGCAGAACATTCCAAGGTGAAAAAGGATCTCGAGTTTTCCAGGCATACATGAAAAATAAACTTTTCCCAGGTTTCCAGCTGGGTACAGGTGTTGATTTTAACCGATGTTTCAATGATAAATTCTGCCATCTTCATCAGGGATGATGCCTGGGCATGTCTAGTTCAGTAGAATCCATCGCCCATCCTTCCTGATTGATTAGTCCTTATCCAACCAGGTTTCCACTCTCCTACCTTGTTTACAATCAAATTTCAGTTTTTACTTACAGCAAAACTTTTGTGTTTGTTAAAATTTCTCCTCATTTTATTTCAATGGCTTCATTCACCAGGCGGTCCCAAAACCCACTGGTGTGGCACGGTAGTTTTCTGCCGTTGAACTCAATGCTATGACCATTGCAAATGCCGTGTTCTGCCACCACTGATTTCTCCAGGTAACCGAAAGGGTAACATTAACCTTTTTGAATAGACCCTTACAAACAGAGTGGCCACTGGATCGCCCTTGCCATCAGCTGTTGCTAATTTCTACATGGAGCACTTTGGGGAGAGGGTGCTGAGTTCATCGCTGTTACGCCCCAAATGCTTCTTCAGATACACTGATGACATCTTCATAGAGTGGTCTTATGGACTCCAGGCACTCCTACAGTTCCACAACCATCTGAACAACATCCAAACATTCAATTTACGATAGATATGGAGAAGAATAGTGGCCTCACATTCTAACATGATGGAAACGGATGGTAGCCTCGGGCATGGCATCGATCAGAAACCCACTCACACAAGACATGTATCTTAACAATAACAGCTACCATCACGCCTCTCAACGTAGAGTGATTCTTTCTACTTTGACTAACCACACAAAACTATTTCAGACCTGGAGAGCTCCACAAAGAAATAGATGATTACGCATGACGTTCCTACAAAATGTCTACAAGTTGAAGGAAATAAATCAGGTTCTTAAGAGGGCTGACAGAAAAACCAGGAAGCCTAACAACGAGGAGGAACCCGTTGCTACCGCCTGTCTTCCTTATATTTCCACGCTTACTGGAAGGATTGACAGTATCCTGAAGAAATACAGGATTAATACCCTCAACAAACGCATAAGGAAGCTCAAATTGTAGCTTATGTGGGTCAAAAGTGACCTGGGACTCAGGGTGGCTGGCGTTTACAGGATTCCTTGTAAACATGGAGCAGCGTATAGCAGCCAGATGGGGTGCACAGTGGAACTTGCATCAAAGAGCACAGGAGGTGTATCCATTTGGGTCACCTGGAGAAATGGACGATAGCAGAACATTGCATTTGCAATGCCCACAGGATTGACTCTGAAGGCACCAAACTCTATGCCGTACTTTATGTGGTGAAGGAAGCCATTGAAATGAAACTAGAGGAAATGAATTTTAACAAAGACAAAGGTCTCGCTCTAAGTTAGAACTGGAATTCAATTGTAAACAAGGTGGGAGAGCAGAAGCCTAACTGGATAAGGACTTACCATCAGGAGAGACAGATGACAGGGTATATGTACCACCAGACTAGACATCCCTAGGCATCATCCCTGATGAAGATGGCAGAGTTTGTCATTGAAACGTCGGTTAAAATCAATACCTGTACCTGGCTGGAAGCCCAAGAAGAGCCTGAGGAGACAATAACTGATGACCAGCCAAGGAAGATATTAGAACTGTGTCCAAAACACTAATGGGTTGTGTGGGATCAGTTTTCTCAGCTCTTGACAGTTATTAATTGATCAATCATATTACAGGCAAACTGACTGCAGCATTTGCCTAGCTGAGGACAATTACTAAACTTTGAAGTCACCTTTATCAAGAGGTTGGGAACTTACAAAGATGTCAATGGTATGTCTTATAAATTTGAAATTTATATTCTATAGATAATATATTACGGATATGAAGGTTTAGTGAAACATCCTGTACCAAATTTAGATTTTTTTTTCTTAAATTAGTGCTTTTCATGTATGCACATTCTATTGAAGCATAATATGATAGACGGGCTCTACTTTTTGATAAGAATAATTGTGGAGTTAACATAATTCACTATCCTTGTGGAGTTAATTGGAGTGAAACCTCTAGCATCTGCACATAAACAAAGGAGCAGGAAAATCAGGAAGCCACCATCTTAGTGATCCTTCTCAGCTACAAGCTGTGCTGTTGCATGAGCTCATTGACAGATTTCAACAATACATGCAATATAGCATGTAGTTCTGCTAATATGATATGTATAGGGTTTGTCCACTTAAGATAATTTTTAATGATGTTATAAACCTTAATTATAACCAAATGACCTGCTAATTAACTGTTACAAATCTGGTATTTCATTGCTTCACATCGATTATAATTGAAGATTTATAAAGACAGATATTTTTCTTTGTAACTCTTGGCCTGAAATCTGCTTCTATGAAGGTTTCCAATAACCTTCAATTCTTTGATTTATTTAAAAAAAGTATTTATCTATCGCCACCCTGAATATATCTCGTGGTCTGGCTTTTGGCTTCCACCACACTGAGGCATAGGGAATATCTGAGATTCACCGCTCTCTGAAAGAAGAAATTTTTACACATCTCCGTTTTAAATGACCAGCCTTTACAGTTACTATGCCCCTTGTTCATGACTCTCCCACTAGTGAAAACCAATCAGCATCAGCCCTGTAAACCCCCTTAGGAACTCAGACGTTTAAATAAGGTCACCCCCTCATTCTTTTAAACTCTAAGAAATGAATATGCAAACTGTCAAGTGTCTGTTGATAGCAGAACTTCTCATTCCAAGAATTAACTTGGTAAATCTACACTGGATTGCTGCCAATGCTGTTGTATCATTTTTTACATAAGGGGACCAAAATAATGCACATTGCTGCAGCTGTGCCCTCAACACCCTGTACAACTGTAGCAAAGCTTCCCTTTTTTAACTCCAACCCCTTTGCAATAAAGGCCAACATGCCACTTGCATTCTTAACTACTCGTTGGACCTGACTGCGAACATTTGTAATTCATCACCTAAATCCCTCTGACCTTCACTCATTTGCAATCTCACTTCACATAGATAATAATCTGCCTTTTGATTCCTCATACCGAAGTGCAAGACTTCATGTTTCTCCCAGTCACTTGAACTATTCTGTTGCAGAGGAACAATGCCTTCACCTCCAATTTCAGTACTATTGCAAACTTATGTTTCTTTACACTTGTTCTCATCTCCAGTTCATTAGTGTTAACAATAAACAATTGAGGGCCAAAAACCATCCCTGTGGGACTCTTCTAGTTACATTACTCCAGTCTGAAAAGGACCCATTCATTCCAACTCTCTGCTTTCTATGTGTCGGCCAATATTTAATCCAAGTTAACACATTTCCGCCAACAGCCTGGGTTTTAATTTATGCACTACACCTTATATGGCAACATGTAAAATGTCTTCTAGAAATCTGAACACATTACATTAACAGGTTCCCCTCTAACAATGCTTCCTCCCGCATCTTCAAAGAATTTGAGAAAATATGTCAAACATAATTTACTTTACAGGATCCTACAACAATGATGACCTGGTACAAAGTAAATTCCTTATATGTCACCATGTACAGCCCTGAGATTCATTCACTTATGGGCATTCACAGTAAATACAAAAAACCCAACAGAATCAATAAAAGATCACATCCAACAGGACGGACAAGAAATATCACTGTGCAAGTACAAAAAAAAATAATAATAATAGCAATAAATATTGAGAACATGAGGTATAGAATGTTTGAAAGTGGGGAAAGTTTAGTGATGGGGCAAATGAAGGTGCATGAAATAATTCCCTCTGGCTCAAGAGTCTGATGGTTGAGGTGTAATAACAGTTCCTGAAACTGGTGGAGTGGGTCCTGTTCCTTCTTCCTGATGGCAGTAGTGAGGAGACAGCATGGCCTGAATGGTGGGGGTTCTTGATGATGGATGTTGCTTTTCTGCGAGCATGCTCCTTGTAGATATGCTCAATGGTGGGGAGGGCTTTAATCATGATCGACTTGGTTGTATCCACTACTTTTTGTAGGCTTTTCTGTTCAGGTGCATTAGTGTTTCCATACCAGGCTGTGATTTAACCAGTCAATATACTCTCCACCACTCATCTATAGAAGTTAATTGAAATCTTTGACAATATGCCGAATTTGCACAAATTTTCTTGGAAAGAAGAGGCACTGCTGTGCTCTCTTTGTAATGGCACAAATGCTGGACTGAGGACAGATCCTCTGAAATGATAACACTGAGGAATTTAAACTTGTTGACCCTCTCCACCATTGATCCCTCGATGACAACTGTCTCATGGACCTCTGATTTCCTCCCAGTGAAGTTAATAATCAGCTCCTTGGTTTTGTTGACATTGAGTGAGAGGTTGTTGTTGTGGCACCACTCAGCCAGACTTTCAATCTCCCTCCTATATGCTGATTAGTCACCACCTTTGATTTGGCCAATGACAGTGGTGTCATCAGAAAATTTAAATATAGCATTGGAGCTGTCACAATCATAAGCATAAATTGAGTAGAGAAGGGGGCTAGGCACACAGCCTTGCGGTGCACCTGTGCTGATGGAGATTGTGAAGACTTTTTTGCCAATCCAAACTGACTGGGGTCTGCAAATGAGGAAATCCAGTTGCACAAGGAGGTATTGAGGCCAAGGACATCAAGCTTATTTCTTGAGGGGATGACAGTATTGAATGCCGAGCTGTAGTCAATGAAGAATATACTGATGTATGCACCTTTGCTGTCCAGATGTTCCATAATTGAGGGAACAGCCAATGAAATAGCATCTGCTTTTGCACTGTTGTGCTGGTAGGCAAAATGGAGCTGATCCAAGTCATCTCTCAGGCAGGAGTTCATATGTTTCATCGCCAACCTCTCAAAGCATTTCATCACAGTGGATGTAAGTGCTCCTGGACGATAAGCAATTTACCATGTTTTTCTTAAGCACCGACATAACTGAAGCCTGCTTGAAACAGGTGGGTACCTCAGACTGCCGAAGTGAGAGGTTAAAGATATCAGTGAACACTCCAGCCAGCTGATCAGCACAGGTCTTTAATACTCAGTCAGGTATTCCATCTGGGCCGGATGCTTTCTGTGGGTTCACCCTCCTGAAGAATGCTCTTATGTCAGCCTCAGAGACTGAAATTACAGGGCCATTGGGGGTCATGGGAGTTTGTGAAGGTGCCTCCATGTTTTGATAGTCAAAGTGAGCATAAAAGGCATTGGGTTCATCTTGGAGTAAAACCTTGCTGTCACCTACGTCACTTTGTGGGAGGTAATAACATTCAAGCCCTGCCACAACTGTCAAGCATCCTTCAGTGATTCAATGGCCCAGAATTGCCACTTTGCATGTAAGATGCTTTCTGGAGATCGCAGACTGAGATGCAACATGGAATAGGCCCTTCTGCGCTGCCCAGCAACCTCCGATTTAACCCTAGCCTAATCACGGGACAATTTACAATCACCAATTAACCTACTAACCAGTACGCCTTTGGACTGTGGGAGGAAACCAGAGCACCCAGATGAAACCCACATACAAACTCCTTACAAGCAGCCGGGGAAACTGAACCTAGGTTGCTGGTACTGTGAAGCGTTGTGCTAACCACTACGCTCACGTGCCACCAGCTTGCCCAACTTATTAAGGTTCCTCTGTAAATCCTGATGACTATCTTCACTGTCAATGAAACCACCTGTTTTGGTATCATCCTTTTTATAAACCCTTTAATGTTTCACTGCCGGATCTAACAGATTTTCCAGTTCTCTAGGATACATTAGCCCTTACCAATTTGTATGCCCTTCACTTCAAGTAAACCTTATCCTTGATCTCTATCTTTAATCACACAGGTTATGGCTCTATCTCATGGAATCTCTCCTAAATAGAATAAATTCCTATAGAATGGAGTATGACGGAATAGTTACTTGAATAGCAGTCACCGTTCATCTACTGACCTGCCTCTTCACTTATTTCTCTTGCCCATCTTAGGCAACTCTACCGTTATACCAAAAAATTGCCCTTATTTAAGTTGAAGACAGCGTTTCTGGACCTGTGGTGTTCACCCTCAAACTGTAGCTGGAAAAGTCTATCATAACACAGTCAAAATCAGCTGAGGAATTTTCCTTTCTTTTCAAATCTTTTTATTATTATTATCCAAAATTAACACGAGTACATTGAAGTAAGCAACACTTGCAATGTCTCAAGAAAAAAATTATTTTAAAGATTGAAGACATTTTTGGTGATAAAAAAAACCCTACTAAGCAAGAAAAAGTGGGGGAAAAAACCAGATTAGGTGCTCAACCCCAGAGCCATGTGTCATACAAAAAGCTTCTAAAGATAAACATCAAACCGCCAGCAAGAAAAAAAAAGTACCACAAATTTACAATTAGATGGTGGAGGAAATGATAATAACGAGCAAATGAACCCGATCTTTTCTCAAAATCAAACATAGGTTCAAAGGTCTGACTTCTAATTTTCTCCAAACTAAGACATAGCATCACTTGAGAGAAACATTGTGACAAAGTGGGAGCTGATGTATCCTTCCACTTCAACAAAATGGCCCTCCTAGCTATCAATGTAACAAATGCAATAAGATGTTGGTCAGACACAGCAATACCACGGATATTTTGAGGAATTATTCCAAAAAGCACAGTTAATTTGTTAGCTTGTAAATTAATTTTAAGTGCTTTAGAAATTGGCGAAAAAAACTGATTTCCCGAACTGTTCCAGTATAGAACAAGACCAAAACATGTGTGTCAGTGTAGCTGTCTCAGTTTTACATCTATCACAATAACTAGGAACATTAGGAAATATTTTAGACAGTCTCTCCTTCGTCAAATGGTAACAATGTACAATTTTAAATTGAATCAGTGAATGACTAGCACAGATCAAAGAAGAGTTAACCAGCTTCAGAATCCGCGTCATAAAAGTCATATTGAGTTCTTTTTCCCAATCTTGTTTAATCTTAAAATAAAGGACACTTATCCCATTGTAATAGTAAATTATAAGTTCTTCCAATAGAACCCTTCATCGAAGGGTTCATACACATAATAGTATCTAATAGGTCAGCATCCAATATGTAAGGAAAATTACTTAAATATTTTTGTAAGAAATGTCTAACTTGAAGGTACTGTTAAAAGCGTGAGTATGAAAGAGAATTTTTATCAACTAATTGTTCAAAAGACATCAATCTATCTTCTTTAAATAAATCCAAAAAAGAATTAATACCTTTATTTTTCCCAAAGTAAAAAAATTGGATCACTCAAAGGCGGCTTAAAAAGTAATTTCAATAAATTAAACTACAAAGTTTAATTTTTTTAAGATTAAAAAAATTGCGGAACTCGAACCAAATTTGTAAAGAATGCTTAATCACAGGGTATAACTTTAAATTAGCAACTTTAGCTAATTGTATAGGTAAAGCAGCTCCCAATAACGAGGTTAAATAAAACCATTTCACATCTTTCAATTCCAGGTCTACCCAAATTGGCCAATTGTTCTTATAAACCCAATATAACCAAAAAGACTTGCATTGCACATTAACTTCCCAGTAATACATTCTTAAATTAGGCAAAGCGAGACCTTAGCTGAGGAATTTTTAAGCACAAGAACTGTTCAATCCTGAGGAAGGGTCTCAGCCCAAAACACCCACTGTTTATTCATTTCCATAGATGCTGCCAGGCCTACTTCCTCCAGTCACAACACGCTGGAGGAACTCAGCAGGTCGGGTAGCATCCGTGGAAACGATCAGTCAACATTTCCACAGATGTTGCCTGACCTGCTAAGTTCCTCCAGCGTGTTGCGAGTGTTGCTTTGACCCCAGCATCTGCAGAGTATTTTGTGTTTACTACTTCCTCCAGTGTTTGTGTGTGTGGCTTTGGTTTTCCAGCATATGCAGAATTTCTTGTGTTTATTCTTATCAATCCTTCCCCTTAAGTGTGAACAAATCTAAAACAGTCTGCCCCAGTTAGCTTCCATAATATCTTCTTCAAAGAAATGATCCCTGGCACACTTCACAAATTCTTTTATATTTTTGCCAATTTATTTCATCTAATCAATATAAATACTAAACTTTCCAATGACAACTGCAGTTCCCTTCAACCATGCTCAAGATAATTCCCCATTATTCTTCAGCCCTATTGAAAGGCTGCATTTTGAGGGCCACGAATTGTTCCCACCCACATCTTCCTCCCGTTATTCATGATTTTAACCCAAAGTGTTTCCACATAATTACGTAGAAGCACTTGTCTTCTTATCAAGATTCAATACGATTCTGATACCTTCCGTGATTAACAATGTTACTCCATTTCCTTTTCCCTTCAGTCTGTTTTTTTTGAAACACTGGAATTTTGTTGACCCTGTCACAACACCTCTGTAATAGCTACTAATCATTATCATGTTACTACCTGTCAACTCATCTAATATGTTGCAAATGCTACATTCATGCACATAAAGGCCCCTGAGCTTTGATTTCCTTAAAATATTTTTGTGGTACTTTTTGCTGAGTACAATTTTAGAGAAATTGCAAGCGGTTATTAATTTGTATCAAAAAGAAACAATAACAATTAGGGGGCAAGAAAAGTGGACTTATTTCAGCAGGGAGACATAGGTTAAACGAAAAAGCTTCAAATGAACAGACAGTCAGCTCTGCTTTCAATTGTAGTAACTACTTCACTTTAAATCTCCAGCAATGTACTGTAGGAAAGGAGCATGCTATTCAGGGCTACATATTTGTTCCACCAGTCAATGTGAGCAAAGCTGATTTATGAGCTAATCCTATGTGCATACTTTTCTCCCATTTCCTGTAATTTAGTTATCTCATGAAAATACAACAATCTCAGACTACAAGTACCATTTGCAGAATCCAGTTCAGCAACAAGCAATCTACTGGAGGAACTCAGCAGGTTGAGCAACATCTGTAAGGGGGGGGTGGGGGAATTATCAGTATTTTGGGTCGAGACCACAAACATTTCCTTCCCTCCCCTCCCCCACAGTTGCTGCTCAACCTGCTGAGATCCTCTTACAGAATGTTTGTTACTCCAAATTCGAGCATCTGCAGTTTCTTGCATTTCCATATTTGTGTATCTTAGATTTTTTTTTAATTTTACGTCTGAAAGACTGGGTTCTAACTGTCTTATCCTAATCTCATCAGTTGTCTTCCTTGAATTGCTCCCTTCCTATAAATGTCAGGAGCCTTACTTAAGGTCACCTTTTTGACCAGATGACTTCCTCAGATTACTCTCCACAAAATTCCTTCAAGTGCTGCTCCTTTGGTGGCTATGCCTGGGATAAGTTATCTTCTGTATACCTGAATGAACATTCAAAATTTCAACCTTCTAGCCTTTGGCCTTTAATTTACCATGACATTTTAGCAGCCGTCATTCAGCCCTACCACACATACGATCCCATATTTGATACCATGTCCCTAATGAAACTATTACTCCCATTTACACTGGCCACTTCCTAATTTATTGCTATTTCTTTAGTACAACAGACATTGACTTGAATGGATATGATAGTCACTCATCACCAGATCTTGACTAAATAAAGCACTATCAAGCCCTGATTCTGTGCATCAAAATTGCTGACTATCCCAAGATTATGTTTTCTTTAGTTTCACTCTCCACTCTCCTCCAGACTCATCTCCAGCAACTGTGCCTCTCTCCTCTGGACACACCTCCAACTATCATGAAAGGATTACAGTGAACGTGATTATTTGGTCAGCTATCTCTAGAACATCCAAAAAAAAAACTGCAGATGCTGTAAATCTTAAGTAAAAACAGAACACACTGGGAAGACTCCTATTTTTTTAGATCTAAAACATTATCTCTGTTACTCTTCCCACAGATGCAGCCTGATCTATTGACTATTTCCATCACTTTTGGGAATTTCCTTCCCTTCAATGACATTTCACCCAGCATCAGTCCTAAAATCACACCATTCTCCAGTTTTTCATTGAAGTACTCTCTCCAAGTTACTCTCATCTGTGAAAACCAATTGTGATGCTCTTCCCACCAAAATTACGACCAAGCCCCTTTTCTAATCTCCACTTTAGCTGATACTGCTAAAAGGTACTGTCTTTTTTTCAACTCAAATGTAATTGTTTCAGTCCTCAAAAGTTAAGTCCTAACACTTTCATTCTTACAAAGTTATGTCCCATCTCCAGTCTCCCACCTTGTTACCACCTTATCTCAAGTTCCTTGCTTAAAACACTGAAATTAGGATTCCATAGCAATACACACAAAATGCTGGTCAGGTTGCATCCACAGTAATGAATAAACAATCAACATTTGATGTCACAACATTTATTTTGCTATCTCCAGTGTCGCTGTCCGTTTCATCCTCCTTTTTCATATATCAACAGCTATCAGTTTCCATATGTATGCTGATATTATCCATTCTCACTTCACCGCCATCTTCTCTCTTGACCTTCTTCCTCTGTCACTAACTTGCCAGTCTGCTTGTCTAACATGCAATGTTGACATCATTAGCAATTTCACTGAATAGTTCCTGCTGATAAAGGCTGATACATCAACATTAAACTGAGTGCTTCTGAAATGTTGAGAATATGGTTAAAGAGGAATTTTAGAGAAACATTCTGATGGCAACAAAGCAGATATCAAATTGAATTACAGTTTAATGTTTGATATTGGTACACTTTGGATTGCAGGAAGATATAGATTTATTCAGTTAGATAGAAAGTAACAAATGAAGTTTAAAACAGAGAAGTGTGATGTAACCACAACTAGAAATGTATGATATTCTGCAGATGCTGGAAATTTTGTGCAATACACAGGAACTCAGCAAGTCAGGCAGCATGAACATATCTATGGAGGGGAATAAGCAGTTGATGTCATGGGCTGAGATCCTTCATCAGGACAGGAAAGGATGGGTGAAGAAGCTGAAGTAAGGTGGTGGCAGAATGGAAAGGGGGAGGTGGAGGAGTACAAGCTGGGAGGTGATAGGTGAGACCAGGTGAGGGGGAAGGCAGGTGTGTGGAGGAGTGGGTTGAAGTAAGATACTGGGATATGATAGATGGAAGAGGTGAAGGGCTGAAATCAGATGTTCCCTGGGATCACTCCCTAAGCCACTCCCTTGTCCATTATCCCTCTCCACTGATCTCCCTCCTGGCACTTATCCTTCCAAGCAAAACAAGTGCTACGCCTTACCCTATACCTCTTCCCTCAGTAATATTCAGGGCCCTAAAAAGTCCTTCCAGCTGAGGCAACATGTCACCAGTGAGTCTGTTGGGTGTGTATACTGTGTTCGGTGCTCCCGATGTGGCCTCCTATATATTGGTGAAACCCAACGGGGATGGGAGACCGCTTCACCAAGCATTTATGCTCCGTCTGCCAGAAAAAGAGGGATCTCCCAGTGGCCACCCATGTCAATTCCACTTCCCATTCTGAAATGTCAATCGATGGCCTCCTCCACTGTCGTGATGAGGCCACACTTAGGTTGGAGGAACAACACCGTATATTCCATTTGGGTAGCCTCCAAGCTGATGGCATGAACATCGATTTCTCAAACTTCCAGTAATGCCCCCCATCCCGCTCTTTACCATTTCTCATCCCCTTTTCCCTCTCTCACCTCATCTCCAAGCCTGCCCACCGCCTCCCTTTGGTGCTCCTATCCCCTTTTCTTTCTTCTACGGCCTTCTGTCTCTTTCACCAATCAACTTCCCAGCTCTTAACTTCATCTTTCCCCCTCCAGGTTTCAACTATTACCTTGTGTTTCCCTCTCCCTTCCCCCTACCATTTAAATCTACTCCCTAGCTTTTTTTTCTCCAGTCCTGCCGAAGGGTTTCGTATTGAAACGTTGACTGTACTCTTTTCCTAGATGCTTCCTGGCCTAGAAACATAGAAAAGCTACAACACAGTACAGGCCCTTCGGCCCACAAAGTTGTGCCGAAAATGTCCCTACCTTAGAAATTACTAGGCCTACCTATAGCCCTCTATCTTTCTAAGCTCCATGTACCTATCCAAATGTCCCTTAAAAGACTCTATCGTATCCGCCTCCACCACTGTTGCCGGCAGCCCATTCCACGCACTCACCACTCTCTGAGTAAAAAACTTACCCCTGACATCTCCTCTGTACCTACTCCCCAGCATCTTAAACCTGTGTCCTCTTGTGGCAACCATTTCAGCCCTGGGAAAAAGCCTCTGACTATACACATGATCAAAGCCTCTCATCATCTTATATACCTCTATCAGGTCACCGCTCATCCTCCGTTGCTCCAAGGAGAAAAGGCCGAGTTCACTCAACCTATTCTCATAAGGCATACTCCCTAATCCAGGCAACATCCTTGTAAATCTACTCTGCACTCTTTCTATGACTTCCACATCCTTCCTGTAGTGAGGCGACCAGAACTGAGCACAGTACTCCAAGCTGGCTCTGATCAGGGTCCTATATAGCTGCAACATTACCTCTCGGCTCCTAAATTCAATTCCACGATTGATGAAGGCCAATACACCGTTCACCTTCTTAACCACAGAGTCGACCTATACAGCTGCTTTGAGTGTCCTATGGACTCAGACCCCAAGATCCCTCTGATCCTCCACGTTGCCAAGAGTCTTACCATTAATACCATATTATGCCATCGTATTTGACCTACCAAAATGAACCACTTCACACTTATCTGGGCTGAACCCCATCTGCTACTTCTCAGTCCAGTTTTGCATCCTATCAATGCCCCGCTGTAACCTCTGACAGCCCTCCACACTATCCACATCATCTCCAAGCTTTGTGTCATTCAGCAAACTTACTAACCCATCTCTCCACTTCCTCATCCAGGTCATTTATAAAAATCATGAAGAGTAAGGGTCCCAGAACAGATCCCTGAGGCACTCCACTGGTGACTGACCTCCATGCAGAATTCGACCCGTCTACAACCACTCTTTGCCTTCTGTGGGCAAGCCAGTTCTGGATCCACAGCAATGTCCCCTTGGATCCCCATGTCTCCTTACTTTCTCAGGAAGCCTTGCATTATCAAATGCTTTGCTGAAATCCATATACATTACATCTACTGCTCTTCCATCATCAATGTGTTTAGTCACATCCTCAAAAAATTCAAACAGGCTCATAAGGCACAACCTGCCCTTGACAAAGCTATGCTGACTACTCCTAATCATATTATACCTTTCCAAATGTTCATAAATCCTGCCTCTCAGGATCTTCTCCATCACCTTACCAACCACTGAGGTAAGACTCACTGGTCTAAAATTTCCTAGGCTATCTCTACTCCCTTTCTTGAATAAAGGAACAATATCCGCAACCCTCCAATCCTCCAGAACCTCTGCCGTCCCCATTGATGATGCAAAGATCACTGCCAGAGGCTCAGCAATCTTCTCCCTCGCCTCCCACAGTTACTCCAATTAAACACTTTTCTAATTTGTCTGCTCCTATCTTTCTCCAATGCTATTGTAAAGGAGATAGAATTATGATCACCATCTCCAAAATGCTCTCCCACTGAGAGATCTGACACCTGACCAGCTTCATTTCCCAATAGCAAATCAAGTACAGCCTTTCCTCTTGTTGGCTTATCTACATGTTGTGTCAAGGAACCTTCCTGAACACACCTAAGAAATTCCACCCCATCTAAACCCCTTGCTCTAGGGAGATGCCAATCGATATTTGGGAAATTAAAATCTCCCATCACAACAACTCTGTCATTATTACACCTTTCCAGGATCTGTTTCCCTATCCGCTCCTCGATACCCCTGTTACTATTGGGCGGCCTATAAAAAAACACCCAGTAAAATTATTGACCCTTCCTGTTCCTAACCTCCACCTACAGAGACTCCATCGACAATCGCTCCATGGCATCCACCTTTTCTGTAGCCGTGACACTATCTCTGATTAACAGTGCCATGTCCCCACCTCTTTTGCCTCCCTCCTTATCCTTTCTGAAACATCTAAAACCCGGCACTTGAAGTAACCATTCCTGCCCCTGAGCCATCCATGTCTCTGTAATGGCCACCACATCATATCTCCAAGTACTGATCCATGCTCTAAGCTCATCTGCTTTGTTCACAACACTCTTTGCATTAAAATAGACGCATCTCAAACCTTCGGTCTGAGCGCATCCCTTCTCTATCACCTGCATATCTTACCTCTTGCACTGTCTGCAAGCTTTCTCTATTTGTGAACCAACGGCCTCTTCGCCAGTCTCTTCAGATCGGTTCCCACCCCCCAACAATTCTAGCTTAAACTCTCCCCAGTAGCCTTAGCAAGTCTCCCCGCCAGGATATTGGTCCCCCTGGGATTCAAGTGCAACCTGTCCTTTCTGTACAGGTCACACCTGCCCCAAAAGAGGTCCCAATGATCCAGAAATCTAAATCCTTGCCCCCTGCTCCAATCCCTCAGCCACGCATTTATCCTCCACCTTATTCTATTCCTATTCTCACTGTCGCATGGCACAGGCAGTAATCCCGAGATTACTACCTTTGCAGTCCTGCTTCTCAACTTCCTTCCTAATTCCCTGTAGTCTTTTTACAGGACCTCTTCCCTTTTCCTACCAATATGTACCATGACCTCTGGCTGTTCTCCCTCCCACTGCAGGATATCTTGGACGCGATCTGAAACATCCCGGACCCTGGCACCTGGAAGGCAAACTACCATCCAAGTTTCTTTCCCGTGCCCAAAGAATCGCCTGTCTGACCCCTTAACTATAGAGTCCCCTATCACTACTGCCTTCCTCTTCCTTTCCCTACCCTTCTGAGCCACAGGGCCATACTCTGTGCCAGAGGCACAGCCACTGTTGCTTCCCCCAGGTAAAGCTGTTCCCCCCCCCCCAAAAGTACTCAAGCAGGAGTACTTATCGTCAAGGGGAACAGCCACAGGGGTACTCTCTAGTACTTGACTCTTCCCCTTCCTCCTCCTGACTGTGACCCACTTGTTTGTCTCCCATAGCCCCGGTGTGACCAATTGCTTGTAACTCCTTTCTATCACCTCCTCGCTCTCCCTGACCAGGCGAAGGTCATCGAGTTGCATCTCCAGTTCCCTAACTCGGTCCCTTAGGAGCTGCAGCTCGACACACCTGGTGCAAATATGGCCATCTGGGAGGCTCCAGGACCTCCCACATCCAACACCGAGCACAGAAAACTGGCCTCATACACATACTTCCTCCTTTCCGCAAATAACACCGGTAAACCTACCTCGCCACGCCCCGTTACCGCCTAAGCCCGTTGAGGCAAAGCCCTATCGCTCTGCTGCCGCTCCAAAGGCTGCCTGCTGGATATGGCGGTGTTCTTTTTAAACCTTTTGCGCTCTACTGGCTGACATCACGTGCCTGCGCAGTCTTGCCTCTCTTTTACCCTGAGTAGTAAAAACTGCCTTCGCTCTGAAAATCAGCCGTTCCCTCGCAGTCTTCTTGCTCCAAGCCTGCTGAGTTCCTCCAGCATTTTATGTGTGTTGCTCTGATTTCAAGCATCTCCAGATTTTCTCTTTTTTGTGATTCTTTTACCAAGTTAATGGTCTTCCAATAACAGTCAAATTTTGCCTCAAAATACATCCCTAAGAACATCCCATAAAGCATAGAATGCTATGTTATGTAGCTGGTCAGGTTGAATGTCAACAAAAAAGCCTCCTTTTCTGGACCTTTCTGACAAATACACAGTACAGAAGAAGATAGATGATAAGTCTCATGCCCATCACAGTCATCTGGTATTGAGTTCCCAGGAAATGATGGGGACACCACTTCACACTATCAGCCAATAAAGGTCTGAGGTTTGTTGATAGGGCATTCTGTCAAATGATTTTGAAAGTCTGTCTGAGTAAACAGCTGACAGGATCTACCACCTCCTTTTCTTACAACATCTCAAGGACATTGATACAAGCCACAGGAATCATCTGAGACTGCATATGCTGGAATTTGAGGAAAAGACAATATTCTGGTAGAACACCAGGTCGGGCAACATCTATGGAGGGAAATGGACTTTCAACATTTCAGGTAAAGAGGCTTCTTCCAGATTTCAAGTATAGTCCAATATCATGGGTAAAGCCCTCCCCAGCAATGAGCACATCTACATGAAGCATTGTCACAGGAAAGCAACATCCATCATCAGGGATCCCTACTACCCAGGCCATGCTCTCTTCTCACTGCTGCCATCAGGAAGAAGGTACAGGAGTCTCAGGACTCACACTACCAGGTTCAGGAACAATTATTTCTCCTCAACCATCAGGCTCTCAAACCAAAGGGATAACTTCACTCAACTTCAGTTGTCCATCATTGAAATGTTCCCATAACCTATAGACTCACACTCAAGGACTCTTCATCTCATGTTCTCGATAATAATAAATAAATGAGCAATAAATATCATTTCTTTCTTTTTGTTTTTGCACAGTTTGTTGTCTTTTGCGGACTGATTGAACGCCCATGCCAATGCAGTCTTTCATTGATTTTATTATGGTTATTATACTAGTATGGATTTACTGAGTATGCCTGCAAGAAAATGGATCCCGGGGTTGCACATGTTGACAAATACAGTACGTACTTTGATGACAAATTTACTTTGAACTTTGATTGGTAGACAATGATGTTCCTTTGAAATGGCTATGGTCCATCATCCATTGCAAAATTGGGGGTAGGCAGAACAGAGCAAACAATGTAAAAGCAGCAATTTTTTGTACTAGAACTAGATAGCAGTTGGAGTGGAGATACATCTCTACCAAAGGAGGTGTAAGGCACTCCTTCCCTCCGCCAGCCTGCAAGTCACCCTTGGGCAGGATGTAGCACCAGCTTAGCCCCCTGATCAGGGTCACATGAAGCCATGGGAGCAGGTGGTGGATGGTCATATGAGCAGTTGGTGTATTATCACGTCCTGGTTATGCGACCACAGACATCAGGCAGACAATCTCTGAATAGTAGTTATAACAGCTGTGGTCACCTATCTTGTAAAGACACTGCCCAGAGAAAGGCAATGGCTAAACACTTCTGCAGAAAAATTTGCCAAGAACAATCATGTTCATGGAAAGACCATAATCGCCTATGTCATACGACATGGCACATAACCAACAAACGATATACTGTAGCAGTCAAACCCCAGCTTAAGCACCGAATACAGATCTGTTCACTATGTGAAAAATCTTGCTGCATAGCAGAGGATACAGAAGTGATTTATGAAATTGTTGCCAGGGCAAGAAAATTTTACTTACTAAGAAAAATTGGATAAGCTGAGGCTAAAATTGTTTTCTTTGGAACAGCCAAGATTATAAGAAAACTTAGCTGCATGAACCATAAGAGGCCAGGAAAGAGGTTAATTGTAAGACCTATTTCCCTTAGCTTAGGGGTTTGAAAACCAGGAGTTCAGAATTAATTGACAGGTGGATTAAAAGGGAAATGAAGAAAACTTTGTTCACTAAGGGGTCTGTAACTCAGTGCCTGATGGGGAGGTCACCTCTAATTGGGCAGGTACCTAAACATGTGTGACCTACAGGACTGTGGGCTCAATGCAGGAGTGTGGGAAATAAATAGCCTCCTTTCAACTGGCACAAACATTATGGTCTGAATGGCCTCCTGCATAAGAATTTTGTTTTATGATTCTATTATCAAGTCTATGCCAGTTCTCTGCGGAACAACCAGTTGGTCACATTCGCCCATTCTATTCTGCTAACCCTACAAATGTCTATTCAATTTCAATTTGAAACCTTTTGATAGTCTTAGCTTTCAACCTACACCATCCCGCTCTCTGCAGGCACTGAGTTTTAAGTCATTGCTACTAATCATGTAAAATAATTCTTCCTCACACCCCCGTAATATTTTACTGCAAACCCCAAAATAGTGATGGCTACCAGCAGCAGATTGGAAAAGGATTTTCCTTGTTTACTCATCTGAGATCTGTCATAATCTTCTCTACCTCTACCAAGTCTCCATCCAAACTCCTTTGCATCTAAGAGGACATTCCAAATGTTTGTAACCTAACATTACAGCTGAAATCCATCTTCTCCAGAGCCAGTCTATTAAATATTCTCTGCAATCTCTCAATATGTTTCACATCCTTCTTAAACTGTATTGACTAGAATTGAATGCAAAGCTCCAGTTGTTACTTAACTCAATGTCTATAAAGGTTCAGCATAACTTCCCTGCTTTTGTATTGGAAACAGCTGAGAACATTTGAACAAAGAACAGTACAGCAGAGAAACAGGCACTTTGACCCCACAATGTCTGTGCTAAACATGATGCCAACTGAAACGACACGTTTGAATGCATATGGTCCATATCCCTCAATTCCCTGTCTGTTCATGCTCAAAGTTCAAGGTAAATTTTATTATCAGAGTACATACAAGGCACCGCATAGAACCCTGAGATTCATTTTCAGTGGGCATACTCCGTACATCTATAGAATTGTAACTATAACAGGATCAATGAAAGATCAAGTAGAGTGCAGAAGACAACAATCTTTGCAAATATAAGTATACCAGTAAATAAATAGCAATAAATTCAACAAAATAAAGAGTCAAATTGAGATCATTGGTTGTGGGAACATCTCAATGGATGGGCAAATGAGTGTGGTTATCCCCTTTGGTTCAAGAGCCTGATGATTGATGGATAGTAACCGTTCTTGAAGCTGGTAGTGTAAGTCCTGAGGTTCTTGTACCTTCCACCTGATGCAGCAGCCAGAAAAGAGCTACTTAAGAGCTATCATGTATCTATCTTAGTGCCTCTTAAAGATTGCTATCAAACTTGTTTCCCCTAGCAGCTCGCTCTAGGCACTTCTTTGTATAAAACTTGCTACATAAATCTCCTTTAAACTTTACTCCTATCACTTTAAAGTTATGCCCTGCAAAATATTCAATTACACTCACCAGTCCTCAACAAATGAAGCAGCCTTAAGTCCCTTAAATGATCCGCACTCCTTTGAGTCAAAATTTAACAGGCTTTCAGCTCAACAAGCCCACTGCGCCCATTTTACTCCTACTTTTTATTCTTCCCTCTTTTGTTAGCAAGTCAGATTTTACCAAACATTTGCCCATGAGGGGCAATTTACAATAACAATAATCTTACCAATCTGCACGCCTTTGGGTTGTGGGAGGAAATAAGATCACCAGAAGGAAGCCCACATGATCACAGGGAGAATGCAGAAGCTCCACACAGACAGCACGCAAATTCAGGAAGGAAGCTCGGTCTCTGGCGCTGTGAGACAACATCTCTGCTAGTATTAGAACAGTGCAAGTAAGCCTTTCATTGGCTCCCTCCATCGCTTTTATCGCTCAAAATGCATCACCTCAAACCCCTCTGTGTTAATTTCCATCTGGCATGTCTACTCATGCCCACATTGGATGGTATAGATCATAGAACGGTACAGCTCAGGAGCAGGTCCTTCAGCCCTTGATGTTGTGCTGAACTAATTAAGCAAGTAATTAAATGCCTAACTGATCTACTTCCTACTGCGTACACAAGGTCCATATCAAAATCACAATCAGGTTTATAACCACTGACTTATATGCCATGAGATTTGTTGTTTTGCAGCAACAGTACAGTGCAAAGACATAATAATTATTAAATTTACAAAATAAATAAACAAGGGAATAACAAATTAGTGTTTATGGACAGTTCAGTTATCTGATAGCAGAAGGAAAGAAGCTGTTCCAAAATCATTGAATATAGGTCTTCAAGCTCTCATACTTCCTTCTCGATGGTAGTAATGAAAAAAGGGATGTCTCAAATGATAGGGTCATTAGTGATGGATGCCACCTTCTTGAGGCATCACCTCTGAGACCATATGATCGTAATGTATAGGAGCAGAGCTCAACTATTTGGCCCATTGAGTCTGCTCCGCTATTTCATCATGGCTGATTCAATTTTCACCTCAGCCCCAATCTCCTGACTTCTCCCCGAATCTCTTCATGTCCTGACCAATCAAGAATCTATCAACCTCTGCCTTAAATGTACATAAAGACTTGGCCTTCACAGCTGCCTGTGGCAAAGAATACCACAGATTCACCATTCTATGGCTAAAGAATTCCTGTGCATACCTAAAAGCCTCTTGAGAGCATCTATAATATGTGTCTCCGTTACCACTCATGGCAGTGCATGACAGACTCCCACCACTCTCTGTGTAAAAAAAATTCCTGCACATCTCCTTTGAACTTGCCCTCTCTCATCTTAAGTGCATGCCCTCTAATACTCGACCCTGGGGAAAAGAGTACTGGCTCTCTACTCTGTGTATGCCCCTCTCTCCCCTTAGCCTCTGTTGGTCCAGAGAAAATAACCCAAGTTCTCCTTATGGTACACACCCTCTAATCAAAAGGTCAGATCCTGGTAAGACTTGTCCATATCCTCTTCAAAACTTTCACACCCTTCTGGCGTGGGATACCCAGAAAGGAATGCAATGTGGCCTAACTTGCACATTATAAAATATGTAAGTTTTATGAATCTACAATGTCTCTTGAACTCGATGCCTTGACTAATAAAGTCAAGCACGCCATATGTTTTTACTACCCTATCAACGCATGCACTCACTTTCAGGGAGTAATGCACTTGGACCCCAATATCCCTCTGTACATCAATCTGTTAATCCTGCCTTAAACTGCTTCAAGGATAAGGCAGATTTAGTAATGGCCATCACCAGATAATTGAAAGGGACTATTTATAGATATCTAAGTCAGAAATTACCTGATATGATAACCACACCTCACAGTGTTGTAATGAATGGCATCACAAGCATGCAAGACTAATAAGGAAGAACAATAAAAGTGGAGAGACAAGGGAAACTAGTCTGCTGTTCATAGGAATGTATGAATGGAGTTTTGAATGTAATATTATGGGAGCTCACTCTTATCTATGGTGTCCATGAGATGGGCATTTGTAACGTAGGGAGAGCTTGTATATTTATCTTGTTTTGTTTCTTGAAAAATACCATTATGGATGAGAGAAGTGCTGTACATTTTAGCTGTGTATGCAAAAAAAAAGCAGCCAACAATGTAAGATTATGGAGATAAATAAATTCACAGTTAAACCATTGTCATGTAACATGAGGTGAGAGCAAACTGCATCAAGTCTGCAGCAGAACAGGAAGCTATTCTTCAAATTTTAGCTTCCAGCTGGAAAAGACTCCCAACTCCCTCAAAATGACACACCCACTAAGAAAGCAATTACTGGGTAAAATGGTTAATTAAGATTTCCAATAGACAATCAAAATTAATGAAATTAGAAAATGTGTGACATGTGACTTGTATTCACGTAGCAGTCAAACTAAAAAAAAACAGAAAGTTAAATGCAAGAGCAAAGCAGTGTAAAGTCCAGCTGTAGTTTCTGCAAGAATTGCGAAGAGGGATATAAATATAATTTAGGGAATTTTCCATGACTGCTCCTGCCTTCATCCCTTTGGGAGGCTACTATCTATTGAAATGGGTCCCATTTCCCACTCTGCTGTTGATATAGGAGGGATTTTGGCTCCTATCATTGATCCTACAGGATGTGTTCACATTCACTCTTGGATAAACAGACTACTATGGAAAACATGGAAAGAACTCCAGTCTGTGTGTCAGAAGTTAATGAAATAAACACAAAGAGTCAGTGAAGTACAATGTCCAACTTGCCCAATAGCTGAATGATCCAAGTCAGGGAATAAAGAATTCTCAAAAATTGCAAGAATCCCTATCACAAGAAAAATGGAGAATAAACAAAGAGGAAAGGAGGCTTAATGTTTTTTTTTAAATCAGTGATAAACATATCTGAATAGAGCAAAATGAAATGAGAAAAACTAATATATGAAACTGTAGGCTATCTCAACACTACACAAGTTCAGCACAATCAGGATTTCGAACAGCAGAGTGTGCTCTGGTCAGGAAGTCCAGCCTTTGAAGCAGAACACAAGAAAGTAGGAGCAGGACAAGGCCACTTGGAATTTCAAGGTTATTCTATTTAATATGACCATAGTTAATTTTTACTGGCCATCACTTCTCTTCTGTGCTAGATCTCCCTAACCCTTAATTCCCTGATTTTTTGGTAAGTATTTATCCATTTCCATCTGATGATCAGACCTCAAACACCTTTAGGGGCAGGAAGTTCCAGAGTCTCACTATCTCTGAGAGAAGAAATTCCTCCATGTTTCAGTCCTAAAGGACAATCACTCATTTTAAATGCACAAAATTAGTGTAAAAGGCACAATATTCCTCTCAAAGAAATTTGGCTCTCATCAGTTTCTTTTGCCTTTAAAAAATGGGTAGATATGCTTGATGCCTGAAACAGATGCAGTAATAAGGCAATTTGTTTAGCTATTAATATAAAACACACTACTTATCTCTTATTACTTCAATAAACACCAACTTGAATAAGAACATATGAAATAGAAGTTCCTAATAAGCTCCTTAAACCTCCTCAGCCATTCAAAGTTCAATGGAAATTTATTGTCAAAGTATGCATATATTACCATATTCTACTGAAATTCATTTTCTTGCAGGCAATTACAGAAAAAAATGCAATAGAATATTATGAGAAAACTATGCATAAGCAAAGACTGACAAACCAATGTGCAAACGTAGAGAAACTGCAAATAAAAATAATACTGACAGCATAAGTTGTAATGAGTCCTTGAAAGTGAGTGTGTAACTGGTTGGATCATTTCAGAATAGTGGTGAATGAAGTCATCCACACTTGTTCAGGAGCCTAATGGTTTTAAGGTAATAACTGTTCCTGAAACTGGTGATGTGGGACCTAAGGCTTCTGTGCTGCCTGCATGATGGTAGTAGCGAGAAGAAGTCATGGCCTGGATGGTGGGGGTCTTTGATGGTTGATTTCTTCTGGTAGCACTGCATGCAGACGTACACAGTGGTCAGGATGGCTTTGCCAGTGATGGAATGGGTGATTCACCACCTTCTATAGGTTCTTCCTCTCCTGGGCATTGATGTTTCCACACCAGGCTACGATGAAACTAGTTAGGATACTCTCCACTGTGCATCTATAGAAGTTCAAAGTTTTGGTGGCATGCCAAAATCTACACAAACTTCTAAGAAAGTAGAGGCACCGTTTTGCCTTCTTTGTGAAGACACTTATGTGGGGGGTCCTGGGACAGTTCCTCTGATATGATAGCACCAAAGTATTTAAAGTTACTGACCCTCTCCACCTTTGATCCCCTAATGAGGACTGGCTCATGGACTTCATCTTCTTCCTCCTGTAGTTAATTATCAGCTTTTTTTGTTTTGCTGACACTGAGGTAGTTGTTGTGGCATCACTCAACCTGATATTCAATCTCCCGCAACAACACCATCACTGATTCTTTACCTCAGCAATATTTCAGTTTCCCTTGATACATCTAAAAGCCACAAACATAATGACCTGTGTTCTGAATGATTGAGCTTCCATATCCTTCTTTGGCAAAGAATTCCAAAGATCCATCACTTGAGTGATGAAAAGGACATTTCCTTATTTTATGACTAACCTTCATACTCAACTTCTCAGCCATAGACAACATTCTCTCTACACCTATTCCTACATACATTTTGTATGTTTCAATGGGGTCACTTTTCCTCTCACTCTCCGAAACACATAAACACCCTGAAGAGATTAGCCTATTTAATCTACCTCACATAACAAAGCTATCATCCCACGAATCTGTCTGGTGAATCTTTGCTGCATTCCCCATATAGTTCATCTCATTCTAAAGATTGTACCCAATATTCACCAGAGCTCTAATACGATAAGATACTTTATACACATGTACTTAAACCATTTTACCATAAATTTTCCATTTCTTAACTTGGTACTCAGCTCATTCAGCTGGTCTATATCCACTTGAAACCTCTTTGCATCCCCACCACTACTCACGTTCCCATTTCATTTGGTGTCACCACCAAACTTAGAAATATGACATTTAGTCCCCTCAGCCAAACTCTTGATATAGGTTGTGAATAAGTGAGGCCAAGTACCAATCACTGCAGTAGCCCATTAGTAGCAGCCTGCCAACCCGAGAAAAAAAACATTACTTTCCATTGCATTCTCCCTGTTAGTGAATCTAGTTATGTATAAATACAAATCACACTCCACTAAACTCTACAGGAGGCATGTCATATTGGTGAAATAAACACAATGGCAGAAGGAAAAGTGCACAAGCCGTCTATTTAAGATCATAAAGCTCTCACACTGCTGCAGTGGAGCATAAGGAACAGAAGCAGAGGTACCAGTGAAGTGAGACCCATTCAGTGTTTAGGCTGATCATGTGCTATCTTGAAACTAAAGCTAGTAATCACAGTTTCACATGTCAGAAGGAAACACATGTCAGCATCTTCCCTGTTAACTTTCCCAGATTTCTGTATATACCTCTCATTCTTCTAAACTTAAAGACAGTATGACCCAAACTTACTTTCTCTTTCTAAACAGGATGACTCCTTCCCCCAGGAAATCTACATTGCATCAACTCCAAGGCAAAGATACCTTTCCTTCAACAATGTGGTGATCAGAATGTACATGTATATCAACCAACACATGGATCTCCAAAGTTTACTACTTGCACACTACTGAAAAAATAATGTTTCAATATTCTCCCTACCCTCACATTTTCCCACATTATGCAGACTCTCCTTCCACCTCACTGGTCGCATTCCTAAGAGGTTGTCAAACTTTGATTTTGGAATGGTGGTAAACCACAATAGCATTTCCTTGACCTTTACACATTCTGACATTCTATAGAGGCACAAAGGAGAAACAGGAGCAAAAGGAGGCCATCACTGATTGAAACTAGAGGAAGAAGCACGTGGAAGGATTTACTCACCCATGATTACTGTCAACATCAGGACAAGCTTTCTCGGTGTCAAAGTAGAAAATTGGTGCTATCTTCTCATGGTAAAGTTACCCTGGTGAATGACCAAGAAAAATTCTCTATTAGTTGCAAAATTTCTAAACAAAATTCCCTTCAAATATACAGACACTTGTATTATTTTTAATATTTGAAAACCATTAATGATTTTATCAATATTTCACCTAGCAATATGGATTTTAATCTAACATTCAATATATTAAATTTGTCTAAAAAACACTCTAGCAAAGAAGAATGAATGACTTTACACTTACTCTTGGCTCAGATAGCACAGTTCCTGCATTTATCTCAAGTGAGCTGAACATCACCACCACAACCTGATTTGTACAACTGTATTTGGACAACTTTATACCCTTACACCTCATCTAAAACACTGAAAGTATCTACATCGAGCAAGGAATGATATAGTGATTAGCCAAGTGTGTAAAAGAGGAGCCAGAGATGAAAGAAAAATGCAGCCACTCTGGCATATCAAGAAATGAAATCTTCCAGCATTCTGGTTAACATTTCACCTACAAAATGAACCACAGATTAACTGGTCATTCATCTTACAGTCAGTTAGAACAGTATAGCACAACAAGAATATTTCAGGTTTTGGAACTATTCTAGAATATTGTAAAATACAGTGTATGAATTTGTGAATTACTATTATTACTTACTTAATACAATAATTTCTTAACGAAACATGGGTAGTAAACAAGCAGTCGCATAAGTTCTGGACATACCTATTCACAAATATGCATCACTGTTCACAAATTTACATATTGACAGCCTGGAGTGCATATGGAGAACTCAGACACAAAGTTCAGTAGAGAGATTCAAATTTTATTTTCAGAAGTTTCTCTCATACCCCTCATTTATTTATGTTCCCATCCCATCCCCACAAACTCCGTCCCCAACTATGGTACATCGGTTAACAAAACACTATGTTAGAATTTAAAAGGTTCCAGATTTGAACAGTAAGCTACACCAACCTTGGTCTCATGTAATAATGTAATATATGGGCTAGTAATACAGCAGCTTACTCTGGATGAATTCCTCTGTCAATAGCTATTAGGAACTAATGCACAGTTTTATTTCACATTAGTAGTAGTAGTGTTCTAATTTGTTCTGTATTTCACTTAAATACATAATTTGTTTCTCAGTTGAATGGTAGTTTGTCTTTTTAAAAAATAAGTTTGCAACTAATTCCATGAGATTTCAGCTAATTGCAGCAGCCACTTAATTGGGCCAAAATGTACTGGTCCCGATGCGTCCCAATTAACCAGAGTCCACTGTATTACATTATTACACACAACCTCAGTGGCCTTATCTGGATAGGTCAACAAATTTAGAGAACAGCAGAGTGGGAGAAAGCAGCAAGAGAAAGAAATCAGTCAAGGATATCCTTGTCCAGAGTCTCTTTTAACAACCTCTTTCAATGGAAATGGCTTCTTTTAACATCCTGGGATATACTTCAGCTAGACTTGTCAATTTATTAAATAATACAATCTATTTAAGGAATTGTCCATTTTCAAAGTTGATGGATTCCTAATATTTTCTCTTTATTTTGATTATCCAAACAACATTTCACATTTACATCATCAGAACCATCTCTCTCTGCAATGAACACAATCATAAAAAAAAGTTTGTTAGGAATGTTATCCCTATCCTAATCGACATAGATTACCTTTACAGTTTCTAACAGGCTTTTCTTTTTTTCATCTGCTTGCTATACATTCTAATTTCTTTTTCCTTGCCAATGTTTTCTCACGCCCTCTATCTGTTTTCATAATGCCCTTTGTAATATACTCCTACACCACGCATACTATTCCAGACTTTCTAATGCATTCAGTTCTCAATGGTTAATGTTTTGCTTTTGTTTTGTTTTACCCTATTTCCTATGTACCTTGACATCCCAAGATCTTTGGCTCTCCTATTGTCTATCGGTGCCTGCCCAGCACTTCATCAGGCACTTGGCAATGGTGTAACACAACCCCACTCTCATTCCAACACCTTCAAATATTATTGTAGAGAGCAAGAAGAAAGCCTACTTGCAAACTAAAATAAATCTGAGAACTGAGAAATCTGAGATGTTCTCAGGGAAAAATACAGAAGAAATGTGACAAATGTTCAGGGGATATTTGTGTGGAGTTCTGCATAGGTACGTTCCAATGACACAGGGAAGTTATGGTAGGGTACAGGAACCGTGGTGTACAGAGGCTGTAATAAATCTAGTCAAGAAGAAAAGAAAAGCTTACAAAAGGTTCAGAGAGCTAGGTAATGTTAGAGATCTACAAGATTATAAGGCTAATAGGAAGGAGCTTAAGAAGGAAATTAGGAGAGCCAGAAGGGGCCATGAGAAGGCCTTGGCGGGCAGGATTAAGGAAAACCCCAAGACATTCTACAAGTATGTGAAGAGCAAGAGGATAAGACGTGAAAGAACAAGACCTATCAAGTGTGACAGTGGGAAAGTATGTATGGAGCCGAAGAAAATAGCAGAGGTACTTAATGAATACTTTACTTCAGTATTCACTATGGTAAAGGATCTTGGTGACTGCAGTGATGACTTGCAGCAGACTGAAAAGCTTGAGCATGTAGATATTAAGAAAGAGGACGTGCTGCAGCTTTTGGAAAGCATCAAGTTGGATAAGTCACCGGGACCGGATGAGATGTACCCCAGGCTACTGTGGGAGGCAAGGGAGGAGATTGCTGAGCCTCTGGCAATGATCTTTGCATCATCAATGGGGACGGGAGAGGTTCGAGGATTGGAGGGTTGCAGATGTTGTTCCCTTATTCAAGAAAGGGAGTTGAGATAACCCAGGAAATTATAGACCAGTGAGTCTTATTTCAGTGGTTGGTAAGTTGATGGAGAAGATCCTGAGAGGCAGGAGTTATGAACATTTGGAGAGGTATAATATGATTAGGAATCGTCAGCAGGGCTTTGTCAAGGGCAGGTCGTACCTTACGAGCCTGATTGAATTTTTTGAGGATGTGACTAAACACATTGATGAAGTAAGAGCAGTAGATGAAGTGTATATGGATTTCAGGAAGGCATTTGATAAAGTATCCCATGCAAGGCTTATTGAGAAAGTAAAGAGGCATGGGATCCAAGGGGACATTGCTTTGTGGATCCAGAACTGGCTTGCTCACAGAAGGCAAAGAGTGGTTGTAGACGGGTCGTATTCAGCATGGAGGTCGGTGACCAGTGGAGTGCCTCAGGGATCTGTTCTGGAACCCTTACTCTTCATGGTTTTTATAAATGACCTGGATGAGGAAGTGGAGGGATGGGTTAGTAAGTTTGCTGATGACACAAAGGCTGGAGGTGTTGTAGATAGTGTGGAGGGCTGTCAGAGGTTACAGCAGGACATTGATAGGATGCAAAACTGGACTGAGAAGTGGCAGATGGAGTTCAACCCAGATAAGTATGAAGTAGTTCATTTTGGTAGGTCAAATATGATGGCAGAATATAGTATTAATGGTAAGACTCTTGGCAACGTGGAGGATCAGAGGGATCTTGGGGTCCGAGTTCATAGGACGCTCAAAGCAGCTGCGTAGGTTGAATCTGTAATTAAGAAGGCGTATGGTGTATTGGCCTTCATCAATCGTGGAAGTGAATTTAGAAGCCAAGAGGTAATGTTGCAGCTATATAGGACTTTGGTCAGACCCCACTTGGAGTACTGTGCTTAGTCCTGGTCGCCTCACTACAGGAAGGATGTGGAAGCCATAGAAAGGGTGCAGAGGAGATTTACAAGGATGTTGCCTGGACTGGGGAGCATGCCTTATGAGAATAGGCTGAGTGAACTCGGCCTTTTCTCCTTGGAGCGACAAGGATGAGAGGTGACCTGACAGAGGTGTATAAGATGATGAGAGGTATAAATCGTGTGGATAGTCAGAGGCTTTTTCCCAGGGCTGAAATGGTTGCCACAAGAGGATACAGGTTTAAGATGCTGGGGAGTAGGTACAGAGGAGATGTCAGGGTTAAGTTTTTTTACTCAGAGAGTGGTGAGTGCGTGGAATGGGCTGCCAGCAATGATGGTGGAAACGGATACAATAGGGTCTTTTATGAGACTTTTGGGTAGGTACATGGAGGTTAGAAAAATTGAGGGCTATAGATAAGCCTAGTAATTTCTAAGGTAGGGACATGTTCGGCATAACTTTGTGGGCCGAAGGGCCTGTATTGTGCTGTAGGGTTTCTATGTTTCTACTGCCCAGAGATTGCTCGATCCTTAATGGTAAGATCCTGTACATTCTGTAAAAGTGTCAATAGCATAGGGCCTCAAACAAGCCCACTATTAAAATGTTTTGACCATGGCCTTTATCTTATAAATCCTAAGTGGCCTACTTTATAACTTTGAAAGAGTGGTCACTCCACCTATGTACAATAGACACACATTTAGTTCCAGAAATTACAACCAAGGACGAGTTCTTATATCTGCCTGATGTACTGGAGCACTATGGATGGAATCTTTCATCTGATATATCATTTGCTTTGTCTCTTTTCTCAGTCCACTGAAGAATTCCTGCATTCCAGTCCACATTGGCTGGTTCATAGATTAGCTTTATTGCAAAATAATGACTGACTAATCAGAGGTTGATGGTGCAGTCAAATTGCCAACAACTGAATATCTTTGAAACCTCAACAGGTACTGTGTTTGCTTTGAAGAATCTTAAGAAAGAATAGCTATTATTAAGACTAACAGGCCTTTCACTAGAGTGGAACCTGTCCAGCTGTGCTAACTACACAGTGGGCTCCCTGCTATGTGCCACTGGGAAATTTACACTATGGGTGATCCTCAACCATCTTCTTCCAGTGGCCTCACAGCTACTCCTCAAGTTTTTCCACTCATCAGGAGGTACAACATTGGAGCGCATTACTATTCAACAAAGTGAGCACAATTACCACTCTATACCAGCTTGCTTGACTTCCAAAAAAAGCTTTGACTCCATGAATCAAGAGGGTCTGTGTAATATTCCTCCCATTCTCGCTTCCCACAGAAATTCATCCCTATCCTACGTCTGCTATATTCTTGCTGGCCAGGTAAGCTGTGTCATCACCAAATACCATTCTCAATCTTTCTAGCATCACAAGCATTCAGGCCGTAGATGCACTCAACCTGCTCTGATGGGCATTATTTGCAAGCCCATGATCAGACTCTGGTCAAAGGAAACAATTCAATGATGTATCTTTGAAGAATATAACACCTTCACTCACTTGTGGAATTCCCCGGATCTTGGCTGATCAAAATACAGATGCTGTATTTGGGACAACACTGAATACCTTGAAATCCCTTCTTGGATCCAGAAGGCCAAAAGACCAGATAAATCCACATAATGTTTCATAGTACTGACACACTGCTCAATCAAACGCCTCCAGATGGATTATGGCAAAGTGAACGGATCCTGTTTTGGCATCATCAGTCTCTTCAGAACCCACAGAACTGGAATAAAAGCAAGCCACCCTTGATTCAAGCGACTGCCTAAGGAAGAGGCCAAGGCCACAGTTTAATTTCTCTTCAGTATACTTGTATACTTCTGTATATTGTGTTTAAAATGTTAGTCGATAATTAGACTGACAACTAGATAATTATTTTATTATTTTAATATTTTCGTAACTATGTTTTTTCTGCTACCATAATTATACGTGCCTCTTAATTCATTGTGCTATACTCCTCTGCTCGGATTAGTCTGCAGACTACAATTGTCAGGGAATGCTAATACCGGATTTGCCACCACCTTTAATCTCTGGGTTTTGCAGAGATTTTTACATCTGAACGGGCAGAATAACATCCATTTATTTCTTGCATCCTGTGAATGATAGGACATTTACTGAGTACCTAAAAAAGACTGAACATGCTTCTACGACCTCCCTAGAGAGTACATTCCAGGCACTAAGCATTGTCTGCGGAAAATCTTCATAACCCTCCTCTAAACTTATCCTCTCTCACCTTGAATCAATGCCCTCTGGTATTTGACATTCCCACCTTGGGGGAGAAAAAAAGACTCCGATTATCTACTCTGTGTATACCACCCATCATTCTCTAAACCTCTATCAGGTAGCCCTTTCAGTTTCCAAAATTCTAGAGAAAACAATTCAAGTTTGTCTAACTTATTCTTACAGTTAATCCAGTTCAATCCAAGTAGCAGCCTGGTCAACTTCATCTCCACTCTCTCTAAAGCCCACATTCTTCTTGTAGTGTGGCAACCAGAAATGCATGCAATACTCCAAATGTGGCCTAACCACAATGTTATATGGCTACAGCATGACTTCCTGACTTTAATACTCAACATTCCTACCAGTGAAATCAGGAATGGTGAGAAGGGCACATGCACAGCCACCAATGGGACATAGCAGAAAAGATGGACTGATACCTGGTTTTAAGGATGCTCAAGTTAAATATAATAACCTAACTGCTGCCTATCTGATTGTGGATTACAGGAGGAACGAGGACAGACTTGGCCTGATCAATATCAATGGGTCTGCAGTTGACAGGGTGAATAGTTTCAAGTTCCTCAGTAATGATCATCACCAATGATCTCACCTGGACTGTACACAGTCCTGACGAAGGGTCTCGGCCTGAAACGTCGACTGCGCCTCTTCCTATAGATGCTGCTTGGCCTGCTGCGTTCACCAGCAACTTTGATGTATGTTGCTTGAATTTCCAGCATCTGCAGAATTCCTGTTGTTTGGACTGTACACAGTGGCTTTGTGGCAAATAAAAGCAGAACAACATCTCTTCCATCTCAGGCGACTGAAGAAGTTCGGCATGGGCAACCAAATCCTCAAGAACTTCTACAGGGACACCATTGAGAGCATAATGACTGGCTGTATCACCGCCTGGTATGGGAACTGCACCAACCTTTTTCGCATGGCAATGCAAAGAGTGCTACAGACAGCGCAGTGCATCTGTGGATGTGAAATTCCCTCCTGTGAGGATATTTATAGCAGCAAGTGCAAAAAGAAGGCCTGGAAGATCATCAGGGACACCAGTCACCCCAACCATAAACCATTTCAGCTACTTCCGTCTGACAAACAGTACCGCAGCATTAAAGCAGGACCAGCAGGCTATGGGATAGCTTCTTTCTACAAGCCATCAAACTTTTAAATTCACATGTCTGTACATTGCAACAGAGTCATAATGCAAAGATTTTTACTCCCTCATGTTGCGGGATGGATGTAAAATTTAAATAAATTCTAGATAATAAAACAAATACAAGACGGTGAAATCAGTGCAACATATAGTAGTTCTGCCATTTGCATCGACTTTCCCAGTTGCATCGAAGTAAAAACTTATGTCAACCCTAAATCTACTCTGTTGTTAAACTGACATTAAGCGAGTGCCTAATCCATACAGTCCAAGGACCCAGTCATACTCCAATCTTTTTAATTGGTCTCTGCCAGACAGTGGTAAAGTCAAAGCATTTGCTCTCAACACTTCTGGAATTCTGCTGGTATACACATACCATGGCTCCAATGGAAAAAGATCATTGGTTAGAATATGATTGGATTTGGCTTTAACATTCCCCTCTATCATGGGCATCTTGGTCAGCACTGAACAGTTGGGCTGAAGGGCCTGTTTCTGTGCTGCACAACTCTATGACTCAACAGTGGAACATCCAAGTAACCATTGCTTTTGGAACTCACACAGAAAGAAAGAAGATGTGCATTGAGTACATAAAAGTCTATGCGGTATGTCATTGCTACCAGAGAGAAAGAATTTGTTGAGTTGCAAATTCTCAAAACACAGAAGTACCAACTTTTTTTAAAATATGCAATGAAGCTTTCTGATTTCATCCAAATTTCCCAGGGTAGTTACTTTAATTCCAATTGTGGAACTAGTGAATACTACGAAGCAGATTCAATGCAATCAATCCCCTTGGGTGACTAAATATATTTTGCTCTCATTAACAGAACACTATGCAACTTTGGCAATGTTTGCAGAAAACAGTATTACTGTGCCCTCTAATCACAATGTGAGAACGAGTGATGTTACAGTCCATCTGTTGTGAATCAGGTTCTTCAACTGCAGCCAAATCTCACCATCAAATGTTCCATTACACCAAAAGAAAAATACCAGAAAGAAAACTACAGGGACATTTTACTTCTGATTTATGTATCTGTTTACAAAAGTTCATTGAGTTTGAAATCAGATTAATCACAAACACACACACAGACACAAATTCATAAAATGGCTTCTTACATTATGGTCCTGATAACTTAGGGGAGACAGGGAAGATGTTTTGCCTTAGCAAACCTGGAAGAATGGCTACAGCGTGTTCTGCTAAATGTAAAGGCAGGAACTGAGAGCTAATTTTAAAATCTTTTGTTTGACCGCAGCCAGCCTGCTTGAGAAACTGGCTGATGTCAAGTAGGCAAGCCCGTGGCACAAGGCTGCAACAGAGAAGCTTGAAAATAAAAGGGAATTCAATTCAAGAAAAGTAAGGCAAATACTGTGAGTATCAGGAAGGAGCAAGGAAATGGAATAAGCAAAAGGGGTACATCATGAGCCAAGGAGACCATAGGATAAACTATGAGAACACAATTAGACTATTGTTGGGATGGTTAATAATCTGTTGGAGCACTGGGGAAAGCACTCCTGCTCTTTATCATCCACAGCATTACAATGCTCCCGCCCCTTCCATGAATATCTTACACTGCTTGATAACTGCTAGATTTGCCTAGATCTGGGAAACCCAACTGCTCACTAGTAAAACTGGAAAAGTGAAAAATATATGAAGCATACATCCTGATTTAAATAGTAAAATGAGGGATCTCCCGTTATGAGTGGCTAACCCCTCAACTGACAGGAAATATGAGAGACTACACTTGCCCATTTAGGAGTGTACAGACAGTTGCAGTGAGTCATATATGCAGTCTGTTTTTCAATTCCACAAATCTAATGTACAAGCAATTCCCCGTCAAGTTATTAAACCATCATCAGGGCAAGGAATTAAGTCATCCACATCATCAGGCTATCAATTTTCAAATAATCTTGAATCATCTGCTAACACACTGAATGGACAGCATCCTAAGCTGCCCTGTTTATACAAGGTGATGGCTCACAACATTTTCTAGCTGGACAACTTACTTGTCTGTCTCTCCATCTGGTTGGTGAATGGTGAATGGTGGTTGGAGTAGTTTGGAAACCTGGAGATCCAAGACTTAACAATTTCCTTTTCCAATCTTCCTCAACAATGGCATCTCATTAGCATGATTTTATGAGCTTATAAATTAGTAACTATAAATATTTCACTGAAGATATTTCAAATTGATCATCTGAGAAGCTACACTCTTACTTGCTGGATTCAGATAAGCTCCAGATTCCGATAGAGAACGTCTCACTGGTTTAGATGTTCGCTGAACTAAATGCTGTTCTAAAGATCACATCATCTCTAAGACCAGTGATTGACAAATCCTTGGGTATAAAAAGTATAAAAATCGTTTACTAGATGAGACCAGATATTTTTAATGAAGGTTCAAAAATTTTGAAGTATATTTATTATCAAAGCACACATACGTCACCATATACAACCCTGAGTTTTATTTTCTTGCAGGCATACCCAATAAATCCATAACAGAATCAATGAAAGACCTTAATCCTTAATCTATGGGATTTAGGTATGAATGGCGATTGCTGCACCTACTGGCAATGGAAATAATAGAGACCATTCTTATCTTTAAAATAATTGACGTTTAAATTGACTTTTTTTTAGTTGTCTTTAAGATTTAGAATGTATAGCTAAAATTGTGATGGAAACAGGTTCAGTGGCAAGGTAAAGAATGGAATCCTGTTATTCCTCCAGATGGGTTCCTTCTGTGTTAGATGATTCTATCAGAAGAATATAGTGAATCTACTTACTGAACCACTATCTGGTCAAAAGGTTCCCAAATCTTTCAGGGTAGATTATAATTAACAAAATTTGGCATGTTTTCTGGAATAACTCCAACCAGCAAAAGACTAAACAAAACTAAGAATAAATTCAGCTCTAAAATGGTGCCAAAATGAATGAAACAAGTTTTTGCAAATTCTGATGTACAAAGAATACAGTTACTCATGGCATAAGTTCCCTTTATAAATCGATGGATGAAACTAAACCAACTTTGCCCAAGCTTTAAAGATCCAAAAGGAAGTCAAAAACATTGTAAAACTGAGCCAATTATAAAATCACTATAGTTTTCTTATTAACAGCCAAATGAACTTAGGTATATGGTCTTGAAACAATTGTACCATTTATTATATTTTTCAAAAACATCAAGGCTCAATGCAAGCTGTATTATTTAGTGTTTTGTTTCCTTATTTTCCAAAATGGCAGTGATCTAATATTTTTAGAATGGTCATACAGTTGTTCAGCATTCAGTGTAGCAAAGGCTAAGAAGTCACAAGATTGGTGCTCCAGAACTAGCTCCACCTCTAGCAAAACTGTTCCAGTACAGTTACAACACTAGCATCCTTTCCAAATGGAAAGATGCCCAGCTATTTTCTGACTGCATTAAACAGGGAAAATGCAAAACAGTTAATCATCAATTATCAGTGAAAGTATAATCAACAGCATCTACTAATAATGTGCTTACCAATGCCAAAACCACACATCTTCAACCTGCATCACAGCTTTCAAGAGAATATTCAAACATGGACTGCTAAGTGGCTGGAAACATTTGAACATCAAACTGCCAACTCCATAAAGGGAAAATTTGGCCACCTACCCTTTACATGTAATGAGATGCCTGTAGCCAAATCCTTCACCATCAACTGGACAAGAGGTAATCTGGATCAACTTTATGAATGTTGTAACGTAGCTACAACAGGTCAGAGGCTGAGTTTCCTGTAAGGAGTGACTCACCACCTGACAGCCCAAAGGCAATGAGATGGAATGTGTTCCAATTGCCTTTGCAGATGCAGCTCTAACAGCATGCAATAAGCTTGGCACCATCCAGTGCAAATCAACCTACTGACATTCACACCTACCACTCTAAACGTTCATGCCTCGCAACAATGGGTCACCAGGGCTGCAGTGTGTATGATCTGCAAAATGCTGTGCACCTCCACAAGTCTGCTATATCAGACTAAAATGCATGAACTCCACTACCAAGGAGGACAACAGCAGAAAGCACATGGAAACCATTACAAATCATGAAATCACGAGAAGAGACTGGTCCGGAGACACCTCTGTACCATCGTAAATCCATCACTCCAGCTCCTGCAGTTTGCTTATGAACCACCTATTGGAGTTAAGGACACCATTACCTTCCTGCTTCAATGGGCTTACACCCATCTGGATGAACTGGGCAGCACTGTGTTCTTTGATTTCTCCAGTGCTTTTAACATCATACAACATGTTTTACTAGGGAGTACGCTCATGGAGATGCAGGTGGATGCTCTACTAGTGCCCTGGATTACAGACTACGTGTCCAGACGGCACAGTATGTGAGACTGCAGAGCTGTGATTCAGACACTGTGGTTGGAAGCACAGGGGCACCTTAGGGGACTGTCCTGTCCCCCTTCCTGTTCACCGTCTACACCTTCGACCTCAGATACAACTCCAAGTCCTGCCACCTGCAGAAGTTTTCAGACGATTCGGCAGTTGTGGGCTGAATCACCTGCAGCTCAACATCACTAAGACAAAGGAGTTGGTGGTGGACTTCAGAAAGGTGAAAACACCCTGCATTCCCATCTCCATCAAGGGAACCGATGCGGTAGTCGTCTGGGACTACAAATACCTGGCAACTCACCTAGACAATAAACTGGACTGGAATAAAAACACAGGGGCTCTGTACAAGAAGGGACAGAGCTGAATGTACTTCCTGAGGAGGCTCCAGTTATTCAACATCTGCAGTACTTTGCTGCAGATGCTCTACAACTCAATGGCGGCCAACGTTCTGTTCTTTGCCGTAGTCTGCTGGGGCAGCAGGGTGAGAGCAGCTCACGCCAATAAGATCGATAAGCTCGTCAGGAAGGCCGGTTCTGTTCTGGGGGTGGAACTGGATTCCCTGGAGGTTGTGTCTGAGAGGAGGATGCTGCAGAAGCTACAGAATATTATGGACAATCCCTCTCACCCCCTCCATGACATACTGGACAAACAGAGGAGCACCTTTAGTAATAGACTGATTCCACTGAAGTGCACCACTGAACACCACAGGAGATCCTTTCTCCCTGTGGCTTTAAGACTCTACAACTCCTCCTCCTTAAGTATATAAGTATATGGTTTCATTGGACATGTGAATCTGGCACTATTACTTTTTAATGCACATTTTGTATTCTTTTTCATATCTCAATGGTTACATTTTGTATTTTAAAGTATATATTTCTGACTGAGCAAACTTGTAACATTAATTTCCTTTGGGATAAATAAAGTTTTATCTTACACTGTCACCTGAGGATTTCTCTTCATATCACATATCATCTGACTTGAAAATATATCAGATTTCTTCACTGTTCTGGATCTTTCTAATTAGCACCATTGTAAGTGTTTTCTCAATGGATGGACGTTACCTTCTCAAGACCAATAGGGATGGGCAATAATTGCTGACCTTGTTAGAATGGCCTGGATTATAAAAATAAACAAAATTTACTCATTTTCCTGTGCATTACTAAGGAAATGCTGCATTATTGGAGGTATCAAGTTGGAAATCCACTGCACCAAATGGAAATCTTGCAAACGAATGCTTCCATTGCCACAAAACAATTTTCAGAAGTGGAATGTTTTATTAATATGGTCCTAACTAACACTCACCCACCTGACTGAAGGCCCTGTCATTTTTCAGATTATTCATTAAACCTCAGTCCCTGCTCGCTTCTCAAGGAGATCTAAAAGATCTCACTGGACTCTTTTGGAAAGAAGGGGTGTTTCTCTGTCATCCTTTCCATTATTCCATCATTATCTCATTACTACTTGTAAGAATAACTTCACTGGCCATCGTACATATGGAATATTGTAAAAAGGGTCACTAATTGCTAGTTTGCTTATCCTTTTATAGAAACACAATACCGGAGAATTAGCCTTAAAACTTACAAATGGCTTATGATTCTTTTTAAACTTCTTTAGGTCAATGCCTCTGTCTAACGAATAGGGAGAGGGTCACATAAGAAGAATAAATAACTGCACAGCAGTACAGACTTTGCCAGATTTATTTTGACTGCAGTATCATTCTTCCCTTCTGTTTCTTGGAATTGCACAACTACCCACAGCCAAAATATTCTGCAGCCCACACGTAGCCACAAAAGGACTGATTTTTGAATTCCCTGGACTTTGATCTTTCTTATACGCTCTTCCATTTTATTTTGCCTTTCGGAGCACAGGGAAAACCATGCAGTACCTGGACTCTCTCTTCACAACTCCGTCTATTTTCAAAACAAAATCAAATTGCAGGGACGCTTTGAAAAGAAAAATTGAAATCCCTCTTACACTGTGAAAGAATATAAGGAAACAGCCTATTTATTTAACACAAAATTATGCACAGTCCGTGGGTGAATAAACAGCAGTTAGGTGTGATACGCTATCATATAAAATATCGTCAGGCATTTAGGAAGCATAGTTAAATATTTGTTGCTTGTTAACATCTATAGAACACTTGAAATGTGCTCTATAACCAAATGTACTCATCCGGACTACAGTCCAAATTCTGACTCCCCATTCACTTTTAATTCCAGTTCAGTATGTGGCTTTATACAATTATCTAACCAGTTATCATAAGTTTAATATTCCCAGAAAGAATCCAAATATTATCCAGAAGATAAAGGTATCAAGGACCCAGTTTAGCTGCTTAAATGATTCCAAGTACAATATTCAACCTGAAATGAATTGTTTTGTTTCAAGCCAGGATAACAAAACATGTTGCAACAACGTGCTTCCCTAGCCTCTTATTAAGGAAATAAAAAAAAGGGCTAGACTAGTGGCCTCATCCTATGCGTCAGCCATTAGTTTCTGCCAGAAAGTACACAAATCTGAAAATCAGGTAAGATTAAGCAGTCTTGGCTGTCAACAACAATTAACAGGACTATCTATGCATCCATCAGAGAGATTAACACATGAGAGTCTGTATCATTGTCAGAAAAGGATTCACTATTTCCTTCAGAATAGTGAAATGCAAATTAGAAGGTTTTAAAATAGACTGAACTAACATCAGCTAAAGGCAAAGTTATCCTAGATCTGATCTCTATGCTATCCATTTAAGCTTAGAAATCATACTTGGGCAAAAATAACATGTGAACAAAGTAACCAACTAACAATTTAAACAGTAATAGACCATAAACGACAGAAGCAGAATAAGGCCACTTGGCCCATTGAGTAAGCACTGTCATTTAATCATGGCTGATTGAATTTTCTTCTCAGCCCCAATCTCCTGCCTTCTCCCCATATTCCTTCATGCAGAGACCAATCAAGAATCAATCAACCACTGCCTTAAATATACATAAAGACTTGGCCTCCACAGCTGCCTGTGGCAAAGGATTCCACAGATTCACCATTCCCTGGCTAAAGAAATTCCTCATCTCCATTCTAAAAGGGCGCCCCTCTATTCTGAGGCTGTGTCCTCTGGTCTAAGACTCTCCCACCACAGGAAACATCTCCATATCCACCCTATCAGGGCCTTTTACCAATTGATAGGTTTCAAAGAGGTCACCACTAATTCTTCTGAATTCTGGTGAATACAGGCATCAAATGCTGTTCATATAACAAGCCATTCAATCATGGAATCATTTTCTTGAACCTCCTTTGAACCTTCTCCAGTTTCAGCACATCCTTTCTAAGATAAGGAGCCCAAAACTGCTCACAATACTCCAAGCAAGGCCTCACCAGCTTCTAAGGTTTCAACATTACATCCTTGCTTTTATATTCTAGTCCTCTCAAAATGAAAGCTAACATTGTATTTGCCTTCCTCACCACAGACTCAAACCGCAAATGAACTTTTAGGGAATCCTGCACAAGGACCTACAAGTCCTTTTGCACCTCAGTTTTTTATATTTTCACTCCATTTAGAAAATAGTCAACTCTTTCATTTCTTCTACCAAAGTGAATGGCCACACAATTTCCGACACTGTATTCCATCTGCAGTTTCCTTGCTCATTCTCCTCATCCGTCTAAATCCTTCTGTAGTCTCTCCATTTCCTCAAAATTACCTGTACCTCCTCCTATCTTCATATTGTCTGCAAAATTTTCCAACAAAGCCATCATCCAAATCACTGACATATAACGTAAAAAGAATTGGTCCCAACACAGACCCCTGAGGAACACCACTAGTCGCTGGCAGCCAACTAGAATAGGCTCCCCTTATTCCCACTCTTTGCCTCTAGTCAATCAGCCACTGCTTTATCCATGCTAGAATCTTTCCTATAATACCATGAACTCATAGCTTGTTAAGCAGCCTCATGTGTGGCATCTTGGCAAAGGCCTTCTGAAAATCCAACTACACAACATCAGCCAATTCTCTTTTTGTCTATCCTGTTTGTTATTTCTTCAAAAAATTCCAACACATTTGTCAGACACGATTTTCCCTTGAGGAAAACATGCTGACTACTGCGTATTTCATCATGTGCCTCCAAGTACCCTGAGACCACATCCTTAATAATCCGTTTCAGCATCTTCCCAACCACTCAAGTCAGGCTAACTGGCCTATAGTTTCCTTTCTTCTGCCTTTCCCCCTTCTTGAAGAGTAGAACGACATTTGCAATTTTCCTGTCTTCTGGAACCATTCCAGAATCTATTGATTCTTAAAGATCATAACTAATGCCTCCACCATCTCTTCAGCCACCTCTTTCAGAACCTGGGATATACACCATGTAGTCTAGGTCACTTATCTACCTTTAGACCTTTCAGTTTCCCCAAGAACCTTCTCTCTAGAAATGTAACTTCACATAATACATCACTTCTGACAACTGGAACTTCCACCATATTGCTAGTGTCTTCCACAGAGAAGACTAATACAAAATACTTATTTTCTTCATCCATCATTTCCTTGTCCCCCATTACTACCTCTCCAGCATAATTTTCCAGCAGTCTGATATCCACTCTTGCCTCTCTTTTATACTTTATGTATCTGAAGAAACTTTTGGCATCCTCTTTAATATTATTGGCTAGCTTACTTTCATATTCAATCTTTACCTTCTTAATTACTTTTTTAGTTGCCTTCTGATGGTTTTTTAAAACCTATCATATCCTCTAACTTCCCACTAATGTTTCCTCTACTATATGTCTTCTCTTTGGCTTTTATGTTGGCTTTGATTTAACTTGTTAGGCACAGTTGTGTCATATTTTCTTTAGAATTATTCTTCCTCATTGGGATGCATATATCCTCTGCCTTCCAAATTGCTTCCAGAAATTCCAACCACTGCTGCTCTGCTGTCATCCCCGCTAGTGTTTTTTCCAATCAATTCTGGGCAACTCCTCTTTCATGGCTCTGTAACTCCCTTTACTCCACTATAATACTGATACTGTACATCTGATTTTAGCTTTTCCTTCTCAAATTTCAGTGTGACTTCAATCATATTATGATCACTTTCCCTGAAGTTCTTTTACTTTAAGCTCTATAATCAGGTCCGGTTCATTACACAACACCCAATCCAGAATAGCTGATCCTCTTGTGGGCTCAACCACAAGCCGCTCCAAAAAGCCATCTCATAGGCACTCTAGGATTTCCCTCTCTTGGAATCCAGCACCAACCTGATTTTCCCAATCTACCTGCATATTGAAGTCCCCCATGATGATTGTAACATTGCCCTTTTGGCATACGTTTTCTAACTCCCTGTGTAATTTGCAGACCACATCCTTACTACTGTTTGGGGGTCTGTATAAAACTCCTTTCAGGATCTTTTTACCCTTGCAAATCCTTAGCTCTATCCACAGTGAATCAACACCTTCCAACCCTATGTCATTTGATTTGATTTCACTTTTTACTTTTCACTTTTTAATGAACAGAGCAATGCTACACCCTCTGCCTTCCTGCCTGTCCTTTCTATATAATATCTTTTATTGGACATTAAGCTCCCAGCTATAATCTTATTTCAGCCATGATTCACTGATGCCTACAACATCAAACATGCCAATCTGTAACTGTGCTACAAGTTCATCTACCTGGTAATGTTGCATTATGTCAATTCATCAATATTGTAAACAAAGCAACAACTTGATATATCCTTTAAAAATTGCAAAAGAGCCCAAACAATTAAACAAAATGGATGCCAGTCCATTAAGGGCATTGACCAAAGGTTTCTTACGATTTCTTTCCAAGAGGTAGAGAGGTGGAGGATATTAAAACTGTAATTTCCGAGTGTGGATTCTAAGTATTCATGAAAACATACTCTTGAAAGCATGGGGACTGGAAAAGAAGAACTAAAATCTAGGGTTTTCTCACCATCACTATTACAAAAGATTTCATGGAAAAATAGTGACAGTATATACTGTGTCATTCACTCTCTCAGACTGGCAACATCATGTAGTCAGATATTAGTTGATCGGCATCCCAACTCTATTTTCCCATTTTTATTCCATTTGCCTTGAGGCCATCACCAAACAAAAAGTGTCTGCCTTGAAGGCTGAAACTGTCTCAGCATTAACAGACTTTCGAAGGAGTGAGCTCACCGAACAAAATTATGTTAAGCTACCAAAATAAGTGCAGAAAACATTTTTAATAATGATAGAAAGAAGTTGCAAGTATTTAGCCATATACTTCACATTTTGCACATTTGAACAGAGCATCAGTGAGGAACAATTAAAACCAGACTTACAAAACACATTAAAAAGCCAATTACTTATCAATCATTGATTGAACACACTGAGACCACAAGGATTCCACTCATACCTTTATTGTACTAAATTTTCACAATGTTCTTATTACTGTATACTAAACAAACTACCATTTGAATTGAATAAGACAATGTTGATTAACAATGGTGGTATCATATAAACATAATGATGATTGACAATGTAATACATAAATGTATTAGGATATTAATTGAAATGATGACTAACATATTCTAAATGATGACTTAAGGAAATAATCACATAGAAGTAATATATGAAAGAAAGACCATACTGTACTTCCTGGGCAGTCCATTAGTATTTGTTTCCACTCTTGTTCTATGGGTTCTAAATTTCGATAGAAGCAAATATGAGATCCTCATGAGCCGCCTTAGGTGAGCAATTTGGGAAATGCTCTCTTTGCATTCTCAGTGTTTCATGAGGCACGGAACAAGTAAGAAGCTGCAGTTTTTGAAGGAGGCTTTGGAAACATACTGGAACTTTTTCAGTGTCTACCTAGCGATTTCTTCCCACAATGGATTATCTATCACACCAGATTGGAACAGATTAACTATTTTAAGAGTCTGAAGTCATGAATGCAATTTACCTGCCCAGGACCTCAATCGTGGACTGGAAAGGATGCCAACATTGATTCACTCATCCTCCAGTGGATTTGGAGAATGTTGTGGAAACAGCAAGAATGGTCACTTTGATCATTTTGCACTAAAATAGACTTCATTTTTTTGTTCTAATTGTGTTTCTTCTTGTAAAAATTATATATAACTTATGTTCAATTGATGTTTTTCTTGTAAATACTGCTTATGTGATGCTATGTGCCTGAAATACTGCTGTGAGTAAGCTCATTACTGAACTTATGCATTTGACAATAAACTCAACATTGACTTTGGCTTTGACACACCTCCAGTTCTTTGCATAGTAGGTGTAAATAATCCCAACCTCACACTCACGTGAAATTACAAAGGCATCTGCATTACCATCAGCTTGATAGAGCTGACTACCACCTAGGTTGCTCTGTCATCTTGAGGTAGCATGCCCCAAAATTGTGGTGCCACAACAGTTGGATCTCTACAAAATCCAGCATTTTGAACACCTATGAAGGGACTCTTGATTTTCCCAGAAGAAAACACTTGGACTAGTTTGATGAGAACGACCGGGTTACTTTAGCGCTATTTCATTGTAAATGAAATGTCCCTGGATTAGAAATTGCCCAAAGGGAAGCAAGTCCTTTCTACAGACACCTGAACAATGAGGTTCAACGGAAAATCTAATGACCAATAGGTCGGATGTTGGAGAAACTGAACTTGAACTATCTATAGACAATATCTCAAGGTGATGCAAGATAACCACAGACTTTCCCTTCATAATACTTCCAAATTGACAAGTGAATTATTGTGAGCAGCCTTACACCTACAACTACTCTGCCGTGGATGGTCCCAAACTTGACCGTGAAAGGAGACAGGTTGGGCATGGGGCTAGCAACTATATCCCACTGAAAACCCAGAGTCGCTCCAAAGATCTCATTCCTGGAAGAGGAAGGGTCTTCAAAGATGGGCTAACATACGGACAACTTGAAAGACTAGCTCTGGACTGGGAAGCTGCTGTCATTAACCTGTGCCCCAGTAGGGGTAAAGGGCTTAAGTAAGCAAGCAACACGTACAACCCCAGCACTGAGGCGCCGTTAATTCAGTTGGCTCTGATGGGCAGGACATTGCTGATACCAAATTCCAACAGCAGGCACTTTACTTCAAGTTACTTTATGGCAAGGAATTGCCAGGTGAACAGCAGAAAAGATTCAAAGATATTCTCAGTCTGTTTGAAAATGTGCAGCATTCTCACCATCAAGCAGGAATTCCTAGTCCATGGCTGCTCAATGAAGAGCTGGAGTAGTTTGAGAACCATGAGACCTTGTGTTCAGAACATATCAAAGCCCAGCATGAATGATGGAAAGAGTGCACCATCTCCCAGCAGGTACCTGCCTCAACAGTGGCAAGTCCAGGATCCCACAATAGCTTCATTAGAATCTACAGTACTGGTGTGAAAGCAGGTCATCATTGGCTCCAATGAATCACCTAAAAAGGTGGGATTGAGCTATTGCTCAAAACATCACGTGCAGAAGCAATTCAAGTATACCCTTCGGCTACAAAGGTAATGACAGCACATCCAGGGTTAAGACAGTGTAGCTTTAATAGGAAGTAAGCTTTTAAAAACCAACAGAAGACAACTAAAAAAGTCATTAAGAAGGTAAGGGTGGAATATGAAAGTAAGCTAGCCAATAATCTTAAAGAAGATACCAAAAGTTTCTTCAGATATATAAAGTGTAAAAGAGAACTAAAGGTGGATACTGGACCATTGGAAAATGAGGGTGGAGAGGTAATAATGGGGGACAACAAAATGGAAGACAAACTGAAAAGTATTATGCCCCAATTAAGGATGAGGTCTCAGGGGGCACATAATAAAATAGGCTGAAGTCAGCATGGTTTCCCCAAGGGAAAATTTTATCTGACAAAACTGTTGGAATTCCTTGAAGAAATAACAAGCAGGATAAACAAAGCAAAATCAGTAGATGTACTTCGATCTTCAGAAGGCTTTTGACAAGGTGCCACACATGAGGCTACTTAACAAGCTATGAGCCCATGGTGTTACAGGACAGATTCTAGAATGGATAAAGCAGTGGCTGCTTGACAAGAGGAAAAGATGGGAATAAAGGGAGCCTTTTCTGGCTGGATGCCAGTGACTAGTAGTGTTCCAGAGGGGTCTGTGTTGAGACCGATTGTTTTTACGTTACGTTAATGATTTGGATATTGGCATTGATGGCTTCATTGGAAAATTTATAGACAGTAAAAGATGGCAGATGAAATACAGTGCTGGGAAGTATATGGTCATGCACTTTGGTAGAAGAAATGAATGGGATTGACTATTTTCTAAATGGATTGAAAATACAAAAAAAAACTAAGGCGCAAAGCAACTTGGACTTCTTGTGCAGGATCCCCTGAAGGTTTATTTGCAGGTTGAGTCGGTGGTGAGGAAGGCAAATGCAACGTTAGCATTCATTTCAAGAGGACTAGAATATAAAAGCAAGGATGTAATGCTGAAATTTTACAAGCTGGTGAGGCCTCACTTGGACTATTGTGAGCAATTTTGGGCCCCTTATCTTAGAAAGGATATGCTGAAATTGGAGAGGGTTCAATGGAGTTTCACAAAGATTATTCCAGGACTGAGTGGATGTCATATGAAGAGTGTTTGATGGCTCTTGGCCTGTATTCACTCGAACTCAGAAGGAGAAGGGACCTAATTGAAATCTATTTAATAGTGAAAGGCCTTAATACAATGGATATGGAGAGAATGGTTTCTGTGGTGGGACAGTCTAGGAACAGAGGACACAGCCTCAGAATAGAGGGGCATCCTTTTAGAATGGAGATGAGGAGGAATTTCTTTAGCCAGAGAGGGGCGAAACTGTGGAATTCTTTGCCACAGCCTGCTTTGGAGAGCAAGTCTTTATGTATATTTAAGGCAGAGGTTGATAGATTATTAATTGGTCAGAGGATGAAGTGATACACGCCAGAAGACTGAAGCTGAGAAGAAAATTGGATCAGCCAAGATGAAATGGCAAAGCAGACTGGACGGGCCAAATGGACTAATTCTGCTCCTATATCTTATGGTCTTTAAAAGTAATTGCTTTGTATTAATATCCTTAAAATCCTCAAGAAACCAATATTCATTACTGCACTTTCATGTTAAGAAGTTCATTGCACCAGAGGAATGTGCAGTGTGCGTAGCAATCTGAGAGTTTAGAAATTAATATTTCGTTATTGCACAATGATTACTCCATTTTGTTCATGCAAATACTGAAGAAATTTGTTGTGACAAAGAAATGCTTCTCAAGCTTGTAAATAAGTTGTTGCAAAGGGACGTCTAACATGTGAGGAAATGCATTTGTTTATAATTTATGGATGTTTGCATAGTCCGGACATAACCCTATTTCAGCAGATTTTTCAACGACTGACAAGGTCCGCCGTTCAAATCGCAGAATTTTTATCCTGCTCCTCAGCCTTCCCACTCAACAACAATCTTCTCGAAATACTTACAATCAATTGAAAGTGACCAAAAACCACCTCATTGCAAGAAAACAAAGTTCAGGCTAGGATCCGTTTTTTTTAAAAGCATGCTTTTTCTACCTACCATGAACAAGTGTAGACATTATCAGATCATTCAGGGAGCAGATCGCAAATTTAAATTATTGTTTAATATGTACAGGCACATTATAATACACTCGCCGAAGTTGAAGACCAACTTGCGTAAATTTTTATTTATTTAAACATAGCAAACCGGACAGAAAATATCTTAGTGAAGCAAGCCGATTCACTTCCTGGACAAGTTAAAAAGATTGCAGAACAGACAATTTTTCGACATTAGCAGCTACATAAAAAAAGACAACCAACCTTTGACTGGCTTGCAGCTTAAAGTGTTCCTAGTTTGAAGAATCCTAAAAACACCAATCATCGAAGTATCAAAATTTAGGTTTTACCCCAGGTTTCCGACTCACTTTAATCGTCGAGTTTTCTGCAGTGTTTTTTTTTCACTTGCTCACGTCCGGAGTGCCTTCCTCTTCACTGGACTGCGTGCCTGTATGTGTTACGATACAGGAACCAGCTCCGCTAGCTTTAGTGACCTGAAGCCAGCGGCTACGAGTTCCTCACTATTCGGGTCTCCGGGACACAACTCTCTCCTTTACTCATTTGCAACTTTGCAGATCCCAACTAAAAGAAAAGCTGAATAGGGCAAAACTTCCTTGCTCATCCGGTCTTTATATAACTTCTTTTTTCTTTTCTCCAATGCAAATAAATCAATGCAAAATTCCACACCCCAAAATCGCACTTCGTCTTCTTCAGCTGCCTAACTTCGACCCTCAATCTCTGTTTCTTACTTTCAACCACCCCACTGTTTTTTTCCGTGTGAAAGTTCGGCATATGCGTGCGTCAATGTAATATGAGCACCAGAAAACCATGACGTGGCGCACACCGCCTCATCTTCTGTAATTGGCACTGCACACATACACACCCGTACCGTACTGTATTAGATGGAGAAAAGACTGCACACCGCTGAATTGTCCCAGGTATTAGGCGGCGAGCACCAATTACTTAGTTAACATCAACTGAAGTCAACCCACAGCTGTCAGGAAAAAAAAATTAAGCATTAACTTTAGGCATAACTGAAATAGATTGTTAATATATAGATGCTTAATTTTCAAGATTTTTTGTCCAAGTGGTGTGTATTGTCACGTGCACAAGCACAGTGAGGTACAGGTACAATGAAAAACTTGCTTTCAGCAACATCGCAGACACAAAAAAAATACATAAATTATGACTTAGGAGCAGAATGAGGCCATTTGGCCCATCAAGTCTACTCCACCATTTCATCATGGCTCAACCCCATTTACCTGCCTTCTCCCTGTAACTGTTCACACCCTGACTAATCAAGAAACTATCAATCTTTGCCTTAAGTACACCCAGTGACCTGGCCTCCACAGTGGCCTGTGACAATGAATTCCACAGATTCACCAGCCTCTGGCTGAAGAAATTCCTCCTCATCTCCATTCTAAATGGACGTTCCTCTATTCTGAGGCTATACCCTCTGGTCCTAGACTCCCTCACCATTGGAAACATCCTCACCACATCCTGCCTCATTTTTCTAAATTCCAGCAAGTAAAGACCTAGAGACATCAATCGCTTCTCATATGATAAGCCTTTCATTTCCAGAATCATTTTTGTGAACTTCCCAGGCACCTTTTCTAATGTCAGAACATTCTTTTAAAAAAAGAGACTCAAAACTGCCTACAATACTCCAAGTAAGTCTGATTTTATTCCTTCTACCAAAGTGTAACACCATACACTCCCGACACTGTATTCCATCTGCCACTTTCTTTGCCCATTCTCCTAAGCTGTCTAAGTCCTTTTGTAGCCTCCCTTCTCCCTCAACACTACCTCCCCCTCCACCTATCTTCGTATCGTCTTCAAACATAGCCACAAAACCATAATTTCTGCCATTTAAATCATTGAAATACAATGTAAAGAGAAGCGGACCCCAGCATTGACCTCTGCAGAACACACAAGTCACTGGCAGTCAACCAGAAAAAGCTCCCTTTATTCTCACTCTTTCCTCCTGCCAATCCAGCCAATGCTCTAGCTATGCTTGTATCTTTCCTGTAATACCATGGGCTCTTAACAGCCTCATGTGTGCAACTTATCAAAGGCTTTCTGAAAATCTAAGTGAATAACATCCACCAATTCTCCTTCGTCTACCCTACTTGTGCTATTCTCAAAGAATTTCAACAAATTTGTCAGGCAAGGTTTTTCCCTTAAGGAAACCATGCTGACTTCAGCCTATTCTATTGAGTGCCTCCAGGGTACTGGTGAGGAGGTACCTGGAGTATTGTGTGCAATTCTGGTCTCATTACTTGAGGAAGGATATACTGACTTTGGAGGCGGTACAGACGAGGTTCACCAGGTTGATTCCAGAGATGAGGGGGTTAGACTATGAGGAGAGACTGAGTCGCCTGGGACTGTACTCACTGGAATTCAGAAGAATGAGAGGAGATCTTATAGAAACATATAAAAATATGAAAGGGATAGATACGATAGAGGCAGGAAAGTTGTTTCCACTGGTAGGTGAGACTAGAACTAGAGGACATAGCCTCAAGATTCAGGGGAGTAGATTTAAGACAGAGATGAGGAGAAACTGCTTTTCCCAGAGAGTGGTGAATCTGTGGAATTCTCTGCCCAATGAAGCAGTGGAGGCTACCTCAGTAAATACATTTAAGACAAGGTTAGATAGATTTTTGCATAGTAAGTTAATTAAGGGTTATGAGGAAAAGGCAGGTAGGTGGATATGAGTCCATGGCCAGATCAGCCATGATCTTATTGAATGGTGAGCACGCTCAGCCAGCCAGATGGCCTACTCCTGCTCCTATCTCTTATGTTCTTATGTACCTCAAAACCTCTTCCTTAATACTGGAATGCTAACATATTGCTAACCACTGATGTCGGGCTAACAGGCATATAATTTCCTGTCTTTTGCCTCCCTCCCTTCCTAAAGAGTAGAATGATATTCACGATTTTCCAATCCCTCCAGAACCATTACAAAATTCACTGATACATGAAAGATCATTACTAATTTCTCCATAGTCTTTTCAGCTAATTCCTTCAGAACTTCTGGGTGCAGTCCATCTTTCAAGGTAACTTAGACCTTTTGGCTTCCCAAGCACCTTCACTCACTTCTTTCCCCTGACACGCTTGAACTTCTGGCATTCTGCAGGTGTCTTCTCAGGTGAAGTAGGATGCTAAACACTTATTCATGTTGTCTGCTATTCCCTTGTCCCACATTACTACCTCTCCAACAGTTTGATAATTACTCTTGCCTCTCATTTATACTTCATGTACCTGAAAATTTTTGGTATTCTCTTTTATATCATTGCCTACCGTGCCTTCATATCACATCTTTTCTCACCATATTGCTTTCTTTCAGTTGCCTTGTATTGGTTTTCAAGTGTTTCCCAGTCCTCTAATTTCCCACAAATTTTTACCATATTGTATGCCCTCTCATTTGCTTTTACGTTTTCACTTCCCATACTAACTGACGCAAACAATTTCAGCTTCTCCCTCTCAAACTGCATGGTGAATTCTATCATATTATGATCACTGTCTTCTAAAGGTTCCTTTACCTTAAGCTCCTTAATCAAATCTTGTTCATTACATTCCCCTCCCATGCCAGAATTTCCTTTTCCCTAAGTGGGCTCAACCACATACTACTCTAAAAATCAATCTAAGCATTCTACAAATTCCTTCTCTTGGGATACAGCATCAATGTGATTTTCCCAATTTACCGACATACTGAAATACCTCATGAATACCCCATAACAGGTCCTGACAAAGGGTCTCGGCCCGAAACGTCGACTGTACCTCTTCCTAGAGATGCTGTCTGGCCTGCTGCATTCACCAGCAACTTTTATGCATGTTGCTTGAAATTCCAGCATCTGCAGATTTCCTCGTGTTTACTGATCTTTTTACATGGCTTTTCATTCTCCCATTGTAATTTAAAGCATTTTTGCATGGCTTTTCTGTTTCCCTTTAAAACTTGAACCCCACATCCTGGCTGCTTTTCGGAGGCCTGCATATAACTCCCATCAGGGTCTTTTTACCTAGCCGTTTCTTAACTCTACCCACAAGGATTCTGTATCTTCTGATTCTATGAACTAAGAAAATTTAGAACTAAGAACATAGCAAGAAAAATCAGGAAGAGGCCATTTAGTCTTTAATAAGATGTGATTAACATACGAGTGCTGTACTCACTGGAGTTTAGAAGAATGAGGGGGGATCTCACTGAAACCTACTGAATATTGAAAGGTCTAGATGGAGTGATCATAGAGAGGGTGTTTCCTATAGTGGGAGAGTTCATAACCAAAGAGCACTGCCTCAGAGTGAAAGAACCTACCTTTAGAAATGAGATGAGGAGGAATATCTTTAGTCAAAGCGTAGTGAAACTGTGAAATTCATTGCCAGAGCTGATTGTGGTGACAAAGTCATTTGGGATATTTAAAGTGGAAGTTGATAAGGTCTTGATTAGTCAGTGTGTCAAAGATTACTGGGAGAGAGCAAGAGAATGAGATTGAGAGGGAAAATAAATCAGCCACAATCAAATGGTGGAGTGGACTCAATAGGCTGAATGGCAGAATTCTGCTCCTATCTCTTATGGTCTTCTGATCCAAAATGCTCTCATACTACACCAGCTTTTCTCGTTGCAGATACAGTTAAACTGCTTAATATTCTCTGTATATTTCAATGTCATGGCTGAATACCAAATACTTATATCATAATACTCACAGACAAAATTAGAAAACAGATATAAGCAGAGAAATTCTATTACACAATATACAGTGGATTCCAGTTAATTAAGCAATCAGTTGATCAGGGCAGCCACATATGGGACAACTCTTAAAGAAGAAAAAGAATCAAGAAAATAGCCGTGATTTCCTTCATTTATTTTGGACACTATGCCGTTTAATTGGAGCTGGAGACGATTGCCGAACATTTTTAACTAGTGTGAGTCACGGTGCTCATTGTGTGGCCGTTAGAAACTACACTGTGTTTAGTGCGAATAGTTCTTAAATATAGTCAGTTGCGTGTGTTTGTGTTCAGAGTGGTAATTTTTGGTACTGATAGTTGGCAAGTAATTAACAGTAAGACAATTCAGAAAATATTTTGCTCTCTGCAGTTTCAAACATTCAGGCTTGGAGGTGCCAGAAATGGCTGACAGTGCAAATTAAATGATTTCTGTACTTCAATAAGTTAGAAACTATGAAGAAGTTGAAAATATCAACAATCATCTTAAATTTTACAGTGAAGATTTGGAGGATGCAATCCTTGAAAGCACTATTTGAAGGCAGTCCACCATCTGCACTATGTATCAGCATTAATTTTGTTCACTTATAGTCAATCAAAAGAACCTGTCAGTGTATACTGAATATATTCCTCTGTTGATAACTACTGGGAACTAATACAACACTTTTTAAATAATATTGTAGTAGCTTTGGCAGAGTTCTAATTTATTCTAAATTTCTAATTTATTCAAATTACATAATTTGTTTCTCAGTTAAATGGTAGTTTGTCTTTTTCATACCTTTTTAATTACGTCCATGAAACTTGGGGCAGGCGCTCAATTGGGCTAACGTGTACTAGTCCCGAAGTGTCCCAATTTATCTGAATCTACTGTGCTTTGATGTGGACCTGTAGTAAATACAAAATGCCTGATGATGATGCAATTGAGTAAATCAAACTTAAACTGGCTCTATAGCCCCACCATTGAAAACCTAGAGTGAGTGCACATAAGAAAAAGAAGTACAGGATATTTCAAAATAATTTTTTTAATGAAAATACAGTGACAATTATATACTTATTCCCCTTTTAATTTTTTTCTCACCTTCTTTGAGCTGGTTAAACTGAAAGAAAGTGAAATGGCACAATCTCAGGCCAGTAATTTATGATCAAGGGGCCCTAGGGCAAGTTGTAGCACAGTCAGGTGCTGACTGTTCTGCTCCAACATCATGCCCAGATCCAGAAAATCATCCATTATCTTTGTATGAGAGTAAGCTCTGAACTACAAGCCCCTGCCCAGTAGGAAGGCTTTCCTTCTTCTTCCCTGTTCCATTGTGCAGAAGATACCAAGCTTAAAAACACGTACCACCTGGCTCAAGAATAGCTTCTATACTGCTGTTATAAGACTCTTGAACAAATCTCTTGTACAATAAAGATGAACTCTTGATTTCTCAATCAATCTCAGTATGTTAGTCTAACTACTATATTCTCTGTAACACTATATTCTATATTTTGTTATTATTTTGTCTTTTGTAGTACTTTGATATACTTATAATTGGAATGAATGGTCTGTCTGGATGGCGTACAAAACAATGCTTTACACTGTACTTTAGTACATGTGACAATAGTAAACAATTACCAATTGATTGCTATGGAAATGTGTAGTACTGTATTTAGAAACATAGAAAACCTGCAGCACAGTATAGACCCTTCGGCCCACAATGCTGTGCTGAACATGTACTTACTTTAGAAATTACCTAGGGTTACCCATCGCCCTCTATTTTTCTAAGCTCCATGTACCTGTCCAGGAGTCTCTTAAAAGACCCTATCGTATCCGCCTCCACCACCGTCAACGACAGCCCTTTCCACGCACTCATCACTCTCTGCATGAAAAACCTACCCCGACATCTCTTCTGTACCTACTTCCAAGCACCTTAAAACTGTGCCCTCTTGTGCTAGCCATTTCAGCCCTGGGCAAAAGCTTCTGACTATCCATGCCATCAATACCTCTCATCATCTTATACACCTCTATCAGGTCACCTCTCATCTTCCACCACTCCAAGGAGAAAAGGCCAAGTTCACTCAACCTGTTCTCATAAGGCATGCTCCCCAATCCAGGCAACATCCTTGTAAATTTCCTCTTTAATACCCATGTTTCCATATCTTGATATTGCTCCTCCATGCGATCCACCTGGGTGGTGGGGTGGAGATACGTTTCTACTACAGAAGGTGTAAGGCACTTCTTCCCTCCTCTAACTTGCAGGTCACCCTTGGGCAAGATGTAGCACCTGCTTAGCCCCCTTCCCCCCACTGATCATGCTTACATGAAGCCACGGGAGCAGGTGGTGGATGGTCATATGAGCAGCTGGTGCATATCACAAGTCCTGGTTATGCGATCACTGAAGCCAGGAAGACAATCTCGGAAGAATATAGATAATGGCTGGGGTCACCAGTGTTGTAAAGTTACTGCCCAGAAGAAGGCACTGGCAAATCAATTCTGCAGAAAAAATTGCCATGAACTATCATGGTCTTGGAGACCAGGATTGCTCACGTTATACAACACGGCATATAATGATGCTGCTGATGAGATCCACATATTGAAATTTGTTTGTGATCCTTTCTAGTTCATGATCATCATACTTTCAACATCTTCATCCCTCATTTGGATGGTTGTAGTTTGCTTGCCATTCCAGAGACTCCAACAATAATTAAGGCTGATACTTTAATAGAAGCAAAGACACATATTGCACAGTAAGAAACTATTCAGAACACCAAGAAAAAGCTTCATTGTCAGAGGTACCATTGTTGGGAGATTGAATTGAGACGCTCTTTGCCCTTTAGACATAGAATATCCGATAATACTATTCAAAGTAGAGTGATTGATGTTACAGGACAGTATTTTTTTTTACCAAGATCATCAAAATAACCTCTTGTAGTTATCACATTGATTTTGGAAGTACTTTGCATTGTAATATTCCCCTTTACTAGAACAATAACCACTTAATTGGCCATGACATTCTTTGGGACCATCTGAGAACATGCAAGTTATTGTTTTAAATGCAAACTCTTTATTTGTCCAAATGCAATTCAGGGAAGACCTTCAAAATTATATTGTTAATCTATTGGAAACCTGTAATGAAAGCTGAAAATTTATAAAATTCACAGTTTCCAGCAGCTGTGTATTTCAAATTTACTGATGGAGTAGCTTCCCAACCTTTCATCAGCAGATCTCTATTTTCATTCCATTTATCAAGTAATGTTCTTAAATATAAAAGATGCAAGTGGTTGTGAAGAACATTTCTAATAGTGAATATCTCTGCATTTTGTTTGTTCCCAATTTGCCAAACTGAAGATTATCTGTTAACCACATATTTCCTGTCAGATTGTCAAAACATTTATACTACAACGTCTCTCACTACTTTCAAAAACTTTATCTCACAGAATCTTCCCTCTATTTGTTTTCTTTAGCATATCATCTGTGTATGTGAGACATAGTACATAAGCCACAATGTGGCTTTAAAATGTTCTGAAGCATGTAGAAAGAATAAACTGATATTCTGCCATACATTAATTCTAATCTTAATCCTTTGATTACACACCCCATTGTGTACCTCTGTGGGTTTTGAACTACAGGATGACAGCCCAATTGAAAATCAAAATACTGCAGATGCTGGAGATCTGAAATAAAAACGTGAAATACTAGATGGCCAGGTATTTGTGGGAGGAAAGAAAAAACGGAGTTAGCATTTCAGAACTGAACTGACAAAAGGTTTTCAACTGGTAATATTAACTCTACTTCTCTTTCCACAGCAGATCTCTAAACTGATAATAATTTCCCATTTTTAAATGAAATTGCAAGCCTCACTCAAAACTGACAGGGGATTAACTGATCAACTGTCAAGATAAATAGGCTGTGCTTGCATACAATCAGATTCATATTGCAAGCAAAGGATGGGGATTCTCAATGTGGTTAGGTTGAACAATCTCCTGTTTACAATGCACTTCCATCCACATGTTGACCATTTTCAAATGACAACTGGCATCAAGTAGATGCATGGTTTTGGAAGTGGTTGATTTGAAAAGATTTGAAAAGAAAAGGAAGTGGCTGATTCTTTAACTCCTAATTTTTATACCTTTCCACTCTTTACATTTTCGTCTTTCATCACTCCAAATTATTTTCCAGTGTCACTTGCAGAAACATCTGAAAGATTGATTAATTCTGTTTCCTCCATGAGTTACCCGACTGTCAACCACCTTCTCCATTTAAATGGATCACAGCTAATCTACAGCTCAATTCCATGGCACAGTCTTGATTTGTCACCAAGAGTTCTAAACAAACTTATGACATTTCCAGCATTTGAAGTCAATCGGAGCATGAAAATATCATCATTTTCAGGGCTCCCTCTAGGTCCCATATCATTCTGACTTACACATAAAACATTTCTATCGATTGCAAAATTCTGGAACTCCGCCTACATTGGAAGTTTTCTTTTACCATTTAGCTACAGCAATCCAAGGAGATAGATCAGAGCCCCACCCTTTAAGATTAGTTGAAGATTGGCAATAAACGTCAGCTTTTATAACCAATCTCAACATATTTCTTTGAAATCCCCGATATTCTTTTGTATTAATTTAATTGTTAGAAATGTTAACTGACTTTTGAAAAGAGTAATTTAAATGAATTGAAACAAGAGATCTTGCAGATACTGGAAATCTTGAGCTACAGACACAAAGTGCGTGGGGAACTCAACAAGTCAGGCAGTATCAAATGCACATACTTTTTTTTTATTTATCTTGCAGATAATCCCAACCTTTCTCTTCTCAACTGTTGGTTGGTTATTTGTGTACCACCCAAAAGAGTTGATTTCTCGTCAGTTCCAGCACGTCACTTCCCGGAGCTGAGTGGAGACCTAGGAAGTGTCATCGGAGATTTTTTCAACATTAAAGTTTTCGCTTCCTGAAATATAAACTGGAATTATTTGCTGTTTTGTTTCCGGAGAGAAGATTTCTGTAATGGTCTTTTTGTCGGTATGTTTTATTTTCAGCGTTGATGGTTTCGAAGTTTAAAAAGAATCTTTGGTTGTTCTCTGCAACATGTATTACACAATACAGTAGATTAATATGTTCCTCTTGTATTTGTCGAGTTAACACCTTGGCGGGTCTAGAGGCGGAGATAATTTTAATCTGTTTTTAATGAAGCAAATTATTGCTTTGCATTGACGGGATGATGTTAAATATTCTGTCTTTCCCGTGAGTTCAGTATGAAGTTGGGAAAATGTGTTATCGTTATACTTTGGAGAGGATAAATAAGCGGGGCCGATTATAGAAATTATATTTTTTCCCTCTCTCCACCCCAGTGCAGAGTCCTGTGAACTCACAGGATGTCAAGTTGCACGAAGAAAGGTGAGGAAAGTGCAGACTCATCCACGCCCATTGACTTCTACTCTGTCCCTCTGAGCGCCCTGAACGTCGCGGTGAGGAAGAAGCTGGCACTCTTCCTCAATCCCAAGAGTGTAGTGGCGGCAGACTGGACGGAGCTCGCTGAGGAGATGGGTTTTCATTACCTCGAGATTAGGAACTACGACAGGTTAGAGAATCCTACCGGTAAACTGTTGGACGAATGGGGATCTAGAGAGGGTTCTTCCGTGGGCAAATTGCTGGAGCTGCTGAGGAAGATAGAGCGAGAAGATATCCTTGAAGACCTCATGATACCTATTGGTAAGCTTCTTGATTTCAAGTTTCCCCTGCATTCTTGTATGTGCAGTATTATTATTTTACACCTTGGGGAGCATGTTATACTTCTTTTGCATTTTGCCTTTCAATTGCCATCCTCAACTGACAGTGGGTCTACCCTTTCAGTACTTCAAATGAAACATTAAACCAGAGTCGAATCAGCAGTAGTAGGTGAACATAAAAGATTCCCCAATACGATTTGGAAGAAGACCCAATGGTATCTAGCTGGTGGAAGTGCAAGATGGTGCTTTGGTGAAGCTCAGTTTTCAGTGAGGAGAGCAAACAGCTGAAAAGTAAGACATTTTTCTTGAGTTGTTAAATGACAGTGGAGTTGCACACTCATCTTGTGAGTTGTGAAGTCAGAGAGAAATCTTGTGACCTGGTGATTTTGTCTGCAGGGAGAGTATCCAGCTGCAGCTCCTCTCAGACTGTGTGAATTGATTGGAGCAGCAGCTGGACTCACTCTGGCAGAGATTTATAAAGATAGGAAGGTGGCTACACCAAAGGTTCTGTCAAATAGATGGGTGACAGCTAAGAGGGTGGAGAAAAATCGTGCAGGAGTCTCCTTTGGCACTTTCTCTCAAACAAGTATAAACTACTGTTTTGGATGAAGTTGCGGGAATGTCCTCTTGGGAGAAAATGACAGCAGTGGCCAGATGAGTAGCACCATGACTGGCTCTTGTGTGGCAGTCTAGGTCAAGTACTCGACAAGCAATAGTGATAGTGGTCTCAGACACAGATAAGTGATTCTGTGGCTGCGAGTGAGACTGCCAGGGCCAATAATGTTTCTGAGAAGGGACAGGTCATTCTGAAAGAGGAGGGCAAGCAGTCAGAGATCATGATCCATGATGGTGCCTATGACAAGCAGAAAGCGAGATGTGGTCCTGCAAAGAGAGGCAGTAAATTAGAAAGCAGAAGCTGTCTCTGAGTTTACTGGGGCTTTGATAGAGATCTTTGTATTTTCTTTAGTGTCAGGGAAGGTCCCGAGGAATGGGGAATAGCCAGTATTGTTCCTCTGTTTAAGAAGGGCAGTAGAGACAAAACAGGGATAGCATCTACTTTCATCTGGATGAGTATAGACTTGTTAGGGAGAGTCGATGTGGTTTTGCATGGACGAGTTCATGTCTGAGAAGCTGGAATATTTTGAGGAGATGACAAAGGTGATTGATGGTATGGCAGTGGAAGTACACGTCTACGTAAATGCCTGTTAATATAGTTTTAGACAAGATCGCTCATAGTAGACTGGTCCAATAGGCTAATAGTATTCATGAAAACTTGGTAGATTGAATTCAAAATTGGCGTGGCCATAGAGACAGAAGAGATGTTGGAATGGAGTTATTTTGACTACAGATCAATAATCAGTGGTGCTGGGACCACTGATCTGGACAAAAATATATGATTTTAAAAAAAAACTTGTTGGAGTTGTGCACAATGAAGAAGGTTGTCAAATGATATAGCAGGATGTTGACCAATTGGCAATATGGGCAGAGGAATGGCAAATGAAGTTTAATTTGGACAAGTGTGGGGTGTTGCACTTTGAGAACTCAAATATGAGAGTTAAGTATACAGTAAATGGCAAAATCCTTAAGAGAATTGACGTAGTGAGGGATCTTGGGGAGATAGTATATAAAATTATGAGGGGGAGATTGTCTTTTTCCTAGCGCATAGCTTTAAGGCAGGCAGGCAGTGTAAAGGAGACTTACATGGCAATATTTTACACAATGTGGTAGGTGCCTGGTACACAATGTCGGGGCAAGTGGTGGAAGGAGACAGGATATCAGTGCTTAAGAGGCATTTAGGTAGATATATGAACTGTCATTCTACAGATGCACAGTACAGAGCATCCTAACAAATTGCATTACTACATGGTATGGGAATTGCACTGTGGTGGACAGGAAGGCTGTACAACAGGTAGTCAAAACTGCCCAATGCATCACCTGCACCAGCCTCCCCACCATTAAGGACGTAAGTGCAGAAAAGTGCTGGAAAAGGGCCAGTGGCATCTTAAAGGATCCCACCTACCCTGCTGATAGACTGTTTGTCCCACTCCTTCAGGGAGGAGGCTGTGTAATATCCACACCAGGACCATCAGACTCAAAAACAGTTACTTTCCCCAAGTTGTAAGGCTGACCAACACCTTCACCCACTAACTCACCCCACCTCACCCCCCCCACACCACCATTACTTTATTATTTCTTGTCAGTCACCTTAATGTACAAACACTCATGTGTCTAGCATTATTTTATGGATGTGCAAATAATCTATGTATGTAAGCCATATATTTATATGTATTGCATTTTTATTATTATGTTCTTTATTTAATTGATTTTTTGTGCTTCATCGGATCTGGAGTAACAGTTATTTTGCTCTCCTTTACACTTAAGTACCGGAAATGACATTAAACAATCTTGAAAACTGTGAAGGACATGAGAGACATTGGAGATCAACGTACAAAATGCGGGAGGAGCTCAGCAGGTCAGGCAGCATCAATGAAGGGAAATAAGCAATGGACATCTTAGTCCAAGTCCTGATAAAGGATCTTAGCCCAAACATCAACTGTTTATTTTCCTTCATAGATCTTGCATGACCTGCTGAGTTCTTCTAGTATTTTGTGTGTTGAACTATCGAGGAACTGTGAGAGAGATAGACCATATGTAGTTTAAATTGTAGGAAGTGTTGGCATAGACATCGTTGGCCAAAGAGCCTGATCCTGCAGTATAATACTCTATGTTGATTGCTGTTTTTTTCCAAAGAAATTTCCATTGCATAAACCATCTGCTGTTTTTGAGATATTTCCCTGCATAAATCAAATGTTGTGTCTTCTACACAATAGTGCTTGCAGATTAAATGTGCTTCATTGATTATAAAGTAGTTTGGGGAAGAACATTTATGAATAGAGAAGTTCTACTTCTTGTGCAATGTGGAGACATTGGAAATTGTGCTGAATCTGGCCATCTGTCTCTGTAGTTTCACAAAGCATCTGGTTCTTTCGCCATTCTCAGTGCAGTGTCTCAGAAACTTATGTGAAAAATGCATAGAAGTCAAATCGAGGATCTGGTGAAAGATAAATTCCTTACCCAATTGAGACAATCTTTGATGATGTTGTATTTCCTTGTGAATAAGTTTGCTGAAGTCTTAAAATTGGAAATAAATAAAATAAAGGTAAGTCTCTTTTTAGCTCATTCACATAGTGTGGTCACCAGTGGAAGGCCGGACATTGAGGGTCTATCCCAATTTCCCTTTGAAATGAATGGATTACACTGTCATTTTAGATGGAAGTTGAGAATGAACCACATAGTTAGATCTGCAGCTACGTTCTGGCAAACCAGAGGAAGAGTAGTAGGTTTGCTTATGAGGACATGGATTTTACAGCATTCCAGTGATCGTATGGTCACCTTTTGCAATTCCAAATTTTTATTTCCAAATTTGTTTAATTACATTTTCAGTGCATTCTCCAACTGCTGTGGAAGGACTTAAGCCCAATTTATACTTCTGCGTCAAATGTACGCCGTAGGTACCGCGTACCCTACGCTGTAGGGTGATGTGCAGCTCCCCAAAAATGTAACTCGCACGTTGCGGCGACGCAGACCACAACAACTGTGATTGGTCCGCTTGGTAGCATCACATTTCCTCCTACACATTTCCAGTTGCTTTTCTCCGCCATGTCTGTACACTGATGCAAAATAAATGTTTGGAGACAATGAACCAATTCGTCAAATCTACCTGCCGACATCCGAAAATATTTGTAATGCATTTCTTCGTCCATGTCTCTCACAAAGAAACTCAACGGAGTGGCATAGAAACCCCACTGCCAACTAGCGTTTTGGCAGTGAATTGCAGAGCAATGCAGACACAACTACGCATGCTCGCTATGGTGTAGGGCTATGCAAAAGTATAAATCAGCCCTACTGCGTAGCCCGTACGCATAAGTATAAATCAGCCTTTAGACTATAAGACCATAAGACATAGGAGCAGAATTAGGCCATTCAGCCAATCACGACTCCTTTTCCAATCCATTATGGCTGATTCATTATCTCTCTCAACCATCTTCTCTTGCCTCCTCCCGTAACCTTTGACACCTTGACTAACCAGTAACCTATCAATATCTGCTCTAAATACACTCAATGACTTGGCCTCTACAGCCATACATGGCAATGAACTCCACAGGTTCCCTACCCTCTGGCTAGAGAAATTCCTTCTCATCTCTGTTCTAAATTGATATCCCTCCATTCTGAGGATGTGTCTTCTGGTTCTAGACTCGCCCACTATAGGGAACATCCTCTCCACATTCATTCTATCTAGACCTTTCAATATCAGATAGGTTTCAGTAAGATTCCCCCTCACTCTTCTAAGTTCCAGTGAGTATAATCTCAGAACCATCAAATGCTCCTCAAACATTAACCCTTTCATTCCTGGAAACATTCTTGTGATCCTTCTCTGGACGCTCTCCAGTGCCAGCACATCTCTTTTGTAGATTAGAGGCCCAAAACTGCACATAATACACCAATGCATTCTGGCCAATCTGTTATAAAGCCTTAGCATCACATTCTTGCTCTTGGATTCTCATCATCTTGAAATTAATGCTAACATTGCATTTACCTTCCTCACCACAGAATCAATCTGCAAGTTAACCTTTAGGGAATGCTGCACAAGGATTCCAAAGTCCCTTTGCACCTTTTGAAATTTCTCCCAGTTTAGAAAATTGTACACACCTTTAATCTTTCTAACAAAGTGCATGACAACACTCTTCCCTAAACTATATTCCGTCTGCCATTTCTTTGCCATTCTCCCAATCTGTCCAAGTCCTTCTGCAAACTCCTTGCTTCCTCAACACTACCTGTGCCTCCACCTATCCTTGTATTGTCTGCAAACTTGGCCACAATGCCATCAATTCTGTCATCCAAATGGTTGGCATATAACGTGAAAAGAGGCAATCCAAATACAGACTCCTGCAGAGTACCACGAGTCACCGGCAGTAAACCAAAATAGGCCTCCTTTATTCTGACTCTTTGCCTCCTCCAGTCAGCCAATGCTCTATCCATGCTACTAGCTTTCCTGTAATTCCATGGGCTCTTATCTTCTTAAGCAGTCTCATGTGCAGCACCTTGATAAGAGCCTTCTGAAAATCCAAGTAAACAACATCCACTGACTCTTCTTTGTCTATCCTGCTTGTTATTTCCTCAAAGAATTCCAACAGATTTGTTAGGCAAGATTTCCACTTGGAAACCATGCTGACTTTGGACTACTTGATCATGAGCCTCTTAGCCCAAAATCTCATCCTTAATAATTGACTCCAACATCTTCCCAACCACTGAAGTTAGGCTAAATGGCCTATAATTTCCTTTCTTCTGTCTCCCTCCCTTCTTAAATAGTGGAGAGACACTTGCAAAGTTCTAGTCCACCAGAATCTAGTGATTATTGACAGATCATTGCTAATGCCTCCATAATCTCTTCAGCTACCTCTTTCAGATCCCTGGGGTGAAGTCCACTTGGTCCGGGACATATTTAACTTCAAACCATTCTGCTTCCCAAATATCTTCTCCTTAGTAATAGCAACTACACTCACTTCTGCCCCGTGATATTCTTGAATTTCTGACATGTTGCTTGTGTCTTCCACAGTGAAGCCTGGCACAAAATATTTACTAAATTTGTCTGCCATTTCTTTGTTCCCCATTACTACCTCTCCAGCATAATTTTCCTGCAGTCCATCCACTCTCGCCTCTCTTTTGCCATTTATATATCTGAAAAATCGTTTGGTTTTCTCTTTGATATTCTTGGCTAACTTACCTTCATATTTCATCTTTTCTATCCTCATGCTTTTTTAGTTACCTTCTACTGGCTTTTAACAGCTTCCTAATATTCTAACTTCTCATTTTTTGCTATATTATATGCCCTCTTTTTTGCTTTTATGACTTGAATGTCACTAATCTAGATGCTGGTCCACTCATTTAACTTTGAATTTAACACGGGCTACAGGAGTATGTAACATGGAACTGTTAAATTTACTGGCGTGTGTGCTTTCCTGTGGGGTGTAAATTATACACATCGGTGTGCTTTTGTGGACAAGATCTACTTGCACTCAAATTTCTTGCCAGTTTCATTGAAGTGTTATTTTTAAGAATCAGCATAGATTATGGAACCAAACCTGTACCCTATATTCCTACTTTAATGATGAATTATTTCAATTTTCTAAACAATTTATCAATTTGTCCACGTTAACAACAGCAAATTTTGGACTGGACAATTTTTAATATAGCTCGTATTAATGCTGTAGATATTTTAGAGTCCTAATGACCAGTGATATGCTAAAAAGTTTGAAATATATTTAATTTATAACTCTGCCATCTGCATTGCTATAGTTTTTGAATTGTTTATGATCCCAGAATAACCTATAAAAATCATTCTTTGACAACATAAACGTTGGAGCAATCTTTGGAATGCCTTTATTCCCTATATGAATTGAATACCACTCTCTCCGATGTCTTCGTCGGGCTGCAAGGCATAGGAGTACCACCAACTGAAATGAGGGAATTGCTTATGCATACGTCACCATCACAAATTAAAGCATATAACAGTGTAAACTCGAAATTGTTGCTTCAGGAAGTTTATAACTGAAGACTTAGCAAAAATCCTTATCTCACAGCAAAAAAAAATAAGGTAAACCCTGTGACTTATTGTAAAGCTGGTAAAAGACAGAGATGTTTACTGTTGTTCAGCAGGAGCTTTACAACTTTAGTTTTGGTACCTATTATCAAGAAAAGGAAGTGAATCTTAAAGGTGCTATTTTTAGTTTGTAATTTTACTGCAAGGCCAGTTTCCCATGGTTTCTGCATTCAACCTAATTGCTGAGTAATAACGCGCATCCTTGCTTATTCATTTACGATATTTATAATGTATTTAAAGAGAGCAAAATTTCTACTACCTAGGTCGTGCTTTGCAGGACATTTCCCTTATACATGTGTATAAAGATGTAAAATAGTGGCAAGCATGTATATCTCAATACAGCAGTATACAACCTGGTATCTCTTGTGAAACGTCACTTTCCTATTGTGTTTCTTTACAATTAGTTTTCCTCACCATTGCGGTAATTCTCTATCGTCCTACAATTCTCTGAGAACTCTTCCACTGACCCTAGCATCTTGTGCCCCTCTAATTCCCATTGCCTCAATGACTGATGTCTCCCTTTACATACCTTTGTTTACAGCGGACTAGTAATTGCATTTTTGCTGGCTATGCAGAAATCATAGCTGGTGACTTTTAACAAACGAATAGAAGTGAAGAATTCCTCATTTTATGTATATTTACTTATGATAACTTTGAATACATCAGCTGGTACTGATCACATTTTTGCACAAGCTGGACCCTGTACATTCTCATCATTGTCCTGGAGCTCAATCCACCAACAATATGATTAGGCAAGATCGGAATACCTTAGTAACTGAGAGGTCTCATCTTTAATGTAAAGCTGCACTTCCATCGCCAATAAAAAGTACAGATTACATTTCGAAGTAACAGTAAGTTTCACATTTCACTTCCCTAGTTTGAGCAAACAGGATTTCAACTATCTTCCTTTCTCATATTTTTATCTGTTACATGTTTGATAACATTTTTTAAGAATACAAAGTCATAATTCAGATACACATTCCAGGTGATTAAATACAAATTCAATAGTTCTGTAATGACTTGATCTCAGTCAATTTTTAAATGTGTAGGCGGAGCAAAACAATTTCACATCTGTTTTACTCATTTTAGCTTGGGGAAATAAAAACTAAAAAAATGATTTCTCTCAGTCGATTTAAAAACTAACTCAATGCCACTTGCAATGGACAATTCCTGGATATCAGTTTTTCTAAAAATGAAAAAAATCAGCCATAAAATTTAAAAGAATACTGCAGCTTTGTGGACATCTATCATTCTTTCTCTTTCTCATTCTCGTTAACTATTTCTCGCTCTTTCTACTCTCATTTACTTGTTTTCTCCTTTTCCTTCTCTCTTCCATCTTCCCCATTTGAAATTTGAAGTTGGTGTTTCAAAATTCAAGAACCCTGATCCATTAATATAGCCACTGATAGCCACTCTTTCTCTAGGCACTGCTACAGCATCATTGTCAATGAAAGGACCCTTCTGAATCAAGGAATTTTTGAATTCTTGGAATATCCTCTTTTCACCTTACTCTCTTCCTCATTGCCCACTTCTTTGTGAAGGCTATTGATTACTTTGTCTAATCACATTTCTTTGGTTTGGCATCCATTTTACCTGATTTTTACTTTGTTGAATTTCCCTGAGTGATATTTCAATAGTAGAAAAGTTGTAGAAACATACTGAGTGAGAGAAGAGTGAATTACTCCTTGTATATTATGAGATGAAATACGTTAATATACATGTAGACGAGAGAACTTGATACAAACTTTTCAGAGGAATTGCAGAGCATTATGAAGAATATTTTTGAAATATGCATTATTTTACTTTTAAACACTAAAATTAGAGAATAATGAAAACAAAAGTAGAAACTAAATCAGCCGAAAGCAATCATACATTCCATACAGTCAGAAAACAAAGGTAAATTGAACTACAGTACTGGAGTAGGTAGTGAATAGCAAGAAGATAAGATTCATTACAACTTAAGGGTGGCCAGAAATAAATAGGAACTGCTAACATTTTGAGTCTGCAGAACTACAGATTCAATTGATACCAGATCCTGAGATGACAGATTAGTAGCTAAAATCTTAAGGTATATTCATTGCAGTACCAGTAAGAAGATCCGAGGTTTGATTTCTCCTCCATCATGGATTGGTTAACTTTGGTAGGGCAAGATGGATCACTCTTATTGACCCTGGATGGCAAAGGATAGCACAATTCAAGCAGGGTTCCATCTGGTAACCATATAAGTTGAAGGTTTAAAGTGAATAGTCATAGTCATAGTCATACTTTATTGATCCCGGGGGAAATTGGTTTTCATTACAGTTGCACCATAAATAATTAGATAGTAATAAAACCATAAATAATTAAATAGTAATATTTAAGTTATGCCAGGAAATAAGTCCAGGACCAGCCTATTGGCTCAGGGTGTCTGACCCTCCAAGGGAGGAGTTGTAAAGTTTGATGGCCACAGGCAGGAATGACTTCCTATGACGCTCTGTGTTGCATCTCGTTGGAATGAGTCTCTGGCTGAATGTACTCCTGTGCCCAACCAGTCCATTATGTAGTGGATGGGAGACATTGTCCAAGATGGCATGCAACTTGGACAGCATCCTCTTTTCAGACACCACCATCAGAGAGTCCCGTTCCATCCCCACATCATCACGGGCCTTACGAATGAGTTTGTTGATTCTGTTGGTGTCTGCTACCCTCAGCCTGCTGCCCCAGCACACAACAGCAAACATGATCGCACTGGCCACCACAGACTCGTAGAACATCTTCAGCATCGTCCGACAGATGTTAAAGGACCTCAGTCTCCTCAAGAAATAGAGACGACTCTGACCCTTCTTGTAGACAGCCTCAGTGTTCTTAGACCAGTCCAGTTTATTGTCAGTTCGTATCCCCAGGTATTTTGTAATCCTCCACCATGTCCACACTGACCCCCTTGATGGGAACAGGGGTCACCGGTGCCTTAGCCCTCCTCAGGTCTACCACCAGCTCCTTAGTTTTTTTCACATTAAGCTGCAGATAATTCTGCTCACACCATGTGACAAAGTTTCCTACCGTAGCCCTGTACTCAGCCTCATCTCCCTTGCTGATGCATCCAACTATGGCAGAGTCATCAGAAAACTTCCGAAGATGACAAAATTCTGTGCAGTAGTTGACTTGGTGCTTTTAATATCTGAGCTATTCCATGCTCATTCTCATTTCTGGTTGATCACCATACTGACAGACATTACTTTGGGCAATAAGGAACGGATACCTGAATGCAGAAAAAGAATTGTTGAAGCCGCCGTAGACATTAGGCCAGGATTCCTGCACTTTGTAATAGAGGGTCTTAATGTGTAGATGATATAATGAAGGTGAGACCAAACTTGGTTTTAATATTTTCCCCTACAGAAAATATTAAAACCTAGTGGCTGATTTAGGTATCATGTTTAACTTTGTCTTTGAGGCAACAGCCTCACAGTGGAATGAATGTTTACAGATTGTATGATTCCTTTTGAAATAGAACTCAAACCTAGAAACACATGATTGACAATTGATAAAACTACTGATTGAATTCGATGGCACTTAATACCGGAATGCAGAAATTACACAAAAACTTGTTTTTACCTGAGCATTTTAATATCTTATTGGGGAATCTAGTTTGATGCAGTGGATATCTGTTACTGCTTGTTTTATTGCACCTCCTGACAACTGAAGATTGGATATGTTGAATAGTTCACAATGGTATCAAACCTCTGCTGACTGTAGGCATTATACTACCGTTACACGTGGAGGACCTTTCAAAGATTGGCAATAATCAAGGGTCACCTTGCCCTTGGAGCTGGAGAATATTGCCAAACAAATAATGACCCAGCAAAATATGAAGGGGAGTTAGAACCGCTGTACGGTCGTAAAGACAGGAGTAACATTCTGATCCCAAGTATCCTTGTAAGACCCATAAGTAATAAGGAACTGGGTTATCCATGCCTCTTTAAATATACATGACTTTAAGGAAACCCTATGGCAAGAGATAAGATACTTAGCAAAAGTAAAGCTAGACCTGTACCACAGAGTTAAAATGTAGTGTGGTACCCATTATCTAAAATTAATGTTCTGGAGATGGTGAATTTGAATCCCAATATAGCAATGGAAAAGAAGGTAACAGTGATAATAGAGCTGTTGGGGTATTGCAAGAGTCCAAGTGATAAACTACAGTCCATAAGCAGATGAAACCAGGCAAACTTAGCCAATTAGAACATAGAACATAGAAACCTACAGCACATTTCTGGCCCACAATGTTGTGCTGACCATGTAACCTACTCTAGGAACTGCCTATAATTACCCTACCGCATAGCGCACTATTTTTCTAAGTTCTGTATACCTATCTCTTAAAAGGCCCTGTTCTATCTGGCTCCACCACCATTGCTGGCAGTGCATTCCATGCACCCACCTCTCTCTGTGTGAAAAACTTATCTCTGGCATCTCCTCTGTACCTGCTTCCAAGCACGTTAAAACTATGCCCCCTCGTGTTAGCCATTTCAGCTCTGGGAAAAAGCCACGATCAATGCTGTCATCATCTTATACACCTCTCATCGTCCATTGCTCCCAGGAGAAAAGGCCAAGTTCACTCAACCTATTCTCCTAAGGCACACTGTCCAATCCAGGCAACATCCCTGTAAATCTCCTCTGCACCCTTCCTATAGTATCCACATCTTTCCTGTAGTGAGGTGACCAGAACTGAACACAGTACTCCAAGTGGGGTCTGACCAAGATCTTGAATAGCTGTAACAATTGTGACCTACTTGTTAACTCTTAAAATATTAAAGTGTTATTCTTAAGAAAAACCCTGAAGTGTCTGAGTTTAAAAATAATTACAAAACCCTCAAACAGCTATTTTCTTTTAACTTGGAAGGGTAAATCATTTTGATCAGAGTAATATGTGAAACAAATTTGGAAGAATAAGATCACTTGGCAGAAAATTGGGTTCAAAGATAAAGGGAATTTAAGTCTAAAAATTTGTATCAGTGTTTAAGTATCATAATCCATCTTTATTTGTGTTTTACAGAAAAGTACTGCAGAGAACACCTCAATAAACCAGTTCAGGTGCCATCAGTGGATAGTAGTGGCCCAAAGAGCACATGTGGTACTTCAGGTAAGATCATTTTTCTTACAGGAGAACAAAGTAACGCTGTTAATATTTGTCACAGCGAGGATTGTTCTTCCTTCCGTTTAAAGATCTAAGCATCCAAGGATGAGTTTTAAAAATAAATATTCTTGGCTATAACCCTAATGTATGGCCTTGATTGCAGCTGAGGACAGTACTATGATGCACCTGAGATAATTTCATAACTCTGGTACTGTTTGAGTGAAGTTCGTACATTCTTCCTTTGGCTGTGTTTCAACCGTAGGATTGAACCAAATATATGAATCACATAGCAATATTTCTAAGACATGCCAGGTGTAGATAAAATTAGCCACTATAAATTGCACCTTACATATAGATAGGTGGTTAAAAGCTGAAGGGACTTGATGAAAAATGGGAAGAATAAATCACAGGAAAACTGAGTGGGAGAATAATATTGCTCTCTGAACCAGCAAAGACAAAACGGACTGAAATGACCGCTTTTGATGTTACGTGGAAATATAGACCTGCTTCCTAACTAAAAGCTAAATAACTATTATGAGAAAAGGTTTTGGACAATGATGGAGAAATTTCATAATAATTACTAACTCTGTTGGGTTTATGAGATAGTGAAGAATCATTTCAAAAAGTTAATTTGTTTTAGCTTGTTTAGACAAAATTAAATCAGACTGTAAGTTATGAAGTATATTGAGGATGAACGTGAAATGATAACCTTGCTATCATGTGTATTTTATGTAATAACATGCAACTATTGGTCCAAAGCAGAGAACTAAAGCAATGTAAACATATTTACAGAGAAACATAATGGTCTAATGCTTCAAATTTAGGATTTTATTTTCTTGGCTATAGTGATGCACCTCTGAAAATATAATACAGCTAGCTCATTTCTGCTGTCTATGTCATACATAAAACCTAAAGGTAAATTCAGTATTTCCACCTGATCAATAGGAAGCCATCTGATGAAAGGGATTCAGCTTTTCCTTTGTTTACAAAGATAGCGAGAGGTAACATAGTGTAAAATCATCTAATCAAAATAATAGGTTTTGTGCGTGGTAAAATTTCAGCTGTCCTTCATTTTAATGGTCAGCACTTACTTGAAAAAAATGGAATCTATCTGGTTTCCCAACTACTTCTTGGTAGCTGGAAGGACCCAATATTGCTGGAGTTGTTGACTATAGCTAGTAATTAATCAGTTGATCCACAGCAGATGCATTGACTACAAGGGTTAGTGCATCATTGGAATACTATGTGCAGTTTTGGTCACTATACTATAGGAAGGATATGATTAAGTTACACGATACAGAAAATAATCACAAGGATGTTTGCCAGGACTGAAGGGCTTGAATACTGGATAAACTGGGACCATTTCTCTTGAAGGATGCTGAGGGGTGACCTTGTAGAGATTTATAAAATTATGGGTACCATAGGTTATGTGGAAAGGTAGTTCCCCTCCCCCTGGGGTAGAGTACTCTAAAGCTAAAGGGCATAGGTTAAAGGTGAGAGGGGTAAAATTTACAAGGGAGCTGAATAAAACATATTTCATAGAGAGGGTGGCGGGTAGCTGCTAGAAGAAGTGGTAGAGATGGGTAGAATTACAACATTTAAAACATTTAGGGAGGTTTTTGGATCGGAAAGGTTGAGAAGAAAATGGGCCTGATGAAGTCAAATGGAATGAGCTCAGGAAGGCACCTAAGTCGGCATGGACAAGTTGGGCTGAAGGACCTGTATGACTGAAATGTGAAGCACAATCTATTCTGTAAATACTGGAAACCCAGAGCAACACATACAGAAGTGCTGGGGGAACTCAACAGGACAGAGAGAAACAAACAGTTGACACATCGCCAAGACCCTGCATGGGAACTTGAAAGGAAGGGGGAAGAAGCCAGAATAAGCAAGTGGGGGAGGGGAAGGAGTACAAGCTGGCAAGTGATAGGTGATATCAGGTGAGGGAAAACTATTAGCGGAGGAATTCTTTCAGAGCTGTAGGATATGCATGTACCAGGTGATGGATTAATAAGTGCTCTTTTACCCTACAGGTGATACACCTAGACTTTTTGATGCCTTTATCTGCTATTGTCAAGCTGACATTGAGTTTGTTCATGAAATGATCAAGCAACTCGAGCAGACTGCATACAAACTTAAGCTGTGTGTATTTGATCGTGATGTGCTGCCAGGGTCATGCATCTGGACCATCTCTAGTGAGCTCATTGAGAAAAGGTATGCAGAAACTGTCAAGCAGGATTTGGGAACACAACAGGTTTTGGGGCAATGACCACATTAACAGAGAATTTAGTGTGTCAGTAGTTTGCCATGGGGAATAAGGAGAGTTGTTCACTATGTTTCTTGAGATTGAGGCATTCAGGCCCATCTTTCCCTTCTATTAACCTTCCTAATCAGATGGTCCATCGCAAATGAAATTGTTAACCAATCATTAGCAATTAGTCCCCATTTACTAGACTACAACAGATCCAGACACAAGGTCTGGATCCCAGCCTTCCAACATTTAAAACCTTAGGAAGACACATGACACCATGTCTTCCCAAGCATGCAATACCTCCTGGATATTATGTCTTCTTAGGCTTCGTACAGCATTGTTCTGAAATTAAAATATGTTGGAATCTTTTCTGATACCCTACTCAGAATTCTTATTCATAAGTATATCTTAACAACATGGCTTGGCAGGAAGCTCAAAATCAAGGAAGATCATCTGCTAACATAATTCAGGTTCCTCTGCACAGATCATTGAGTAGCAATGAGGAGCAGAACCCAGAGTTAATATGTCTTTTTCACCCCAGTCGAATATATTCTCCCTAGATATTTCATCTTGTAAGCAATAAATGCAACAGAGTTTCAAAGATTGAAATTGGAAGCACTCAGAGTGCCTCAGCCAGAAAAGTTCGCTGAGTCATTTGTGGGATGTGATTCAAGCACTAGGAAGTCAAACTGAAATATTTTTGAATGGTGGATTGAGATCTGAAAGTACATTTCCATAACCGTGATAAATATGTTCGTTCAATTAAGAAAATGTGTTAGTAATCAATATTGAGAGCTTTTTTAGCATGGATTGATGCCAAGGATGAGTACTGAAAAGATGAATTAGAATGGTCACTTACTTCCTCATTTTTGCATGTTGAAATGTTTTGATTGAATTGACTTTATTTCTTACATCCTTCACATACATGAGGAGTAAAAATCTTTATGTTACGTCTCTGTCTGAATGTGCACTGTGCAAATTATAGTAATTTGTAATAAATAGTATGTATAGTAAGATGTACAACAGAACAGTCAATATAGCTGAGAAATACAATTGTCAGTCTGATGGCCTGTTCATGGTTGGGATGACTTGGGTCCCCAGTGATCCTCTGGGTCCTTTTTACGCACCTGTCACTGCAAATGTCCTGAACTGTGGGAAGTTCACATCCACAGATGTGCTGGGCTGTCCGCACCACTCTCTGCAGAGTCCTGCGATTGAGGGAAGTACATTTCCTATATTAGGCAGTGGTACAGGCAGTCAGGATGCTCTAAATTGTGCACCTGTAGAAAGTCCTTAAGATTTGGGCACTCATGCTGAACATCTTCAACCATCTGAGGTGAAAGAGGCGCTGTTGCACCACACAGCTGGTATGTACAGACCAGTTGAGGTCCTCGGTGATATGTATGCCAAGGAACTTAAAGCCGTCACCCTCTCAACTCCAGATCCATTGACGTCAACAGGGGTTAACCTTGTCTCCATTCTACCTGTAGTCCACAACCAGCTCCTTTGTTTTGGAGACATTGAGGGAGAGGTGTTTTTTTTCTGACACCACTGTGTTCGGATGATGACTTCAGGGTGAGGATTGCCCTCACTTCTATTCCAGGCCACCTCATCACATTTTGCCAGTAATTATATTTTATCTGTGGACTCCAGTGATCTATAACAAATAATCTTTTTATAATTGATTACATTTGTGGGGAACTTTTCCTACTTGAAATTGACATCAGACAGGGAAGGAAGTTCGAGGTAATGACTAAAATACTAAAATTAAATACTAGAGTGATATGAATTGCAGGCGTTCCACTGGAAACTTATGGGTGATCTTTTTCTTATTAACTGACAGGTGTAAAAGAATGGTGGCTGTAATTTCTGATGACTATTTGGTTAGCGACGATTGTGATTTTCAAACAAAGTTTGCTTTGAGTCTTAGTCCAGGTAAACTAACATAAATTATATATTATCATCAACTCATTTCTTTTGTGTGCTGTGTTATTAACTTTTCCATCTTCCCTTTACGAATTTCACCCCAATTCATCTTTTTCACTGGGTTGTTCAACATTTGATCTCTTGCTTCAACCTTGGAGCTTCTCAATTTTTCTCTAATTGAATACTGTTTTATTTTTTAAGAAGTGATATTTACCACAAAGTTTTTCTGTTTTTCACTTGTGAGTGCATAGGCACTCTCCTCCATTCCGTCATTGAATGATGCCTTGGGAAGCCTTTCCGATTTCCATAGCAGTTATGGCAAAAATGCATCTTCGTGGAAGCAGTAGAGCCATGCAAACAACAAGGTGTGGCAGGGAGTAAAGCAGCTTACTAGCTACCTCCTTGGTACTCTACAGGGTATATCACTGAACCAAACCATACAGAGCTGATTCTGGATATGTGTGCTCAGCATTGAACCAATTTCAGGCAGAGATTCTGAGTGTGCTGGGACTGCTTCGTGAAGCTCCATTGCTCTGTCTGCCCAAAAGGCGGGATTTCCCGAATTGCTACCCATTTCAATTGCTTGAGTTCCTCTGGCATTTTCAGTGTGGTGCTGGATAAAAGCTGGTTTCTGGTTTGCATTTTCTGCAGACTTGCTGTAATTCAAATTCTATCTAAGGTATAGTCTTAAGTGAAGATAAGTGGAGAAGTAAGGTAGTCGACTGGATGTAGCAGAGTAATTTCAAATGTAATACATTGTTTTTCTTTGGTTCTACAGGTGCACGAGACAAACGGCTGATCCCTGTCAAATGCAAACCGATCAAGAGAGAGTTTCCCAGTATTCTCCGCCATATTACTTGCTGTGATTACACAAACCCAAATACTAAATCGTGGTTCTGGAAGAGGCTTGCAGAGGCAATCGCACAGCCTTGAGAGTGCCTAGACAAGGAATGAAACCACTCAAGTTGATTGGAGTAAAAATTGTATGGGGATTCTACAATAAGATCACTCAGTGAACTATACTCAAGGACTGGCTCTGTTATATTAACTACTTTATGCTTTCTTCAGTGTTAAAATAACTGAATACCTTTCATCCAGGGGCCAGATTTAATTTAAATGAAAGGAAGTTTTGGAGCAAGTATAATAATGGTTTAGAACATGTTGCACAGGAAATGCAAACTGTGAACTGCCACATGGAAACATCAAACACCATATCTGTGCCTTTAAATCAAGCAACCGAAAAGCCTGTAATTAGATTAGATATTCTATTTGACCAATTGTGTTTTCACGGGCTCAAAATAGAGCACCTGCTTCTTTCTTTTACCTCTTCCAACCCATGAGAAGATAGTGGCTAGTTATTTTGTGATAACTTACATTATAAATTACTTCACAATCTAAAATGTTGGCTTTATTGAAGGTAGCCATATAGTCCCCATGGTTACTGAAAATTCAAGCAATACAGTTGCAGACAAGGTAGTACAATTGTTATTTGTTGCAAGTTCTTCAGACTTCAGGTTAAAAATTGACCTGATGTCAAATGATGATCTTCTTTCAAAGTGGCACATGTACTCCTAACTGATATCACAAATTGCATAAAGTGGCAAATAATATCCATTTAGTTTGGAATAAATACATACATTCTCTAATGATTGTATTAATAGGCTATTCTAGAGTAACAATCCAGGGAGTGAGAGTTCAAAATTTGTTTATTTTCTACAAATGCGACCAAGGGAAGAAGCACTTAAATTTGTAAAAAAAAGACTTAATTAAAGTAGACATTAAACCATTTCCACTTTTCGCAAGAATTCCAAGATGGGAGGCCATAAACAAAAGACATTCACTAATAATTTCAACAGTTGAATCTGTGAAATATTTTTCCACATTGCGTAATGTGTATCGTTGAGGTGTGCACTTCATTGAAGTGGAAATTACATGAACACAGGAGCTGCGAAGAGGAGGAGAAAATGTTGAATTAGTAAACGAAGAAGGGAAAGAAGAGGCTTATGTGGAAAATTTGCTGATTGGCTTGAAAATTCGTTAAAGGTTAGCTTTAAGGCATTATGGAAAACCATAATGTTTTGTGGAGTATAAAATCTACCATCCTTGTTCAATGGCCTATTTGTTATACCAGTTCCAAACCATTATTGTTGATTCCAAACTGCTTTCTGAAGTGATTTATTTAACTATTCAGTTGTATCAAGCTCCTGTCAATACTTCCGAGGGCAACTAGAAATGAGGTGAAAACTACCTTCACTAATGGTGTCCATATCAGTGAATGAGAGCTTGCTATCTGACAGAGAATTTGTAGTCAATAGTTGGAACATTAATAATTTCATCTGCATTTTAGAAAATGCAATAGAAAGTAGGCTTTTTCCTTTTGACACTGTGGGTATAACTTTTAACCTGCACATTTATTTGTTCACAAGCAAGAGAAAATCTGCAGATGCTGGAAATCCAAGCAACACACACAAAATGCTGGAAGCACTCAGCAGGCCAGGCAGCATCTATGGAAAAGAATACGGTTGATGTTATTTGTTCAATTTTTTTGCTATGGTTTTATGCATTATTAATAAAATCACTTTTTTACACAATTTTTGTTTTCCTTTTTTCGAAACACCAATAAACACTTTGCGGAAGTTTGTTTATCAATTTCTAATGATTGTTATCATAACACTGCCTTGTATAGTAAATCAAATTCACATGGAAGACGTTTTAAAAAAAATTTACTTATGGTTTTGTCAAAGGGAAGTTGTGTTTGTGAGGATGAATGAAAGGGGGCCAATGGAAGTACAAAACTGAATTAACAAAAGACATTCCACGAAGTGTCAGAGAGAAAAAAATATTGCACAAAGAGTTTGTGGCTTTGTGTTATAGATCATGGAACCAGGCCTTTCAGTCCAATTTCGTCCATATCAGCAATCAGCTTGTACCTTCTGCCTGCATTTGGCTTGCAGTCCTCTAAAAGTCTCCCACTTGTTACTTGTCTAAATGGCTTTAAAATTTTGTTAATTTAACTTTGTAGGTTAAGGTGGCGCTGATAAGTGGCAACTCTGCGTGCGGCTTTAATAGGAATCATCAAACATTCGAATCAGAACGACTACAGCTGAAATTCACAGTCACAAGCATGGGTATTTAAAACATCTGAAAAAACTATTGATACTCAATTGCAGTGATATCAGCGGACCCTGGAAGGGAGACTTGTGTCACGAGAGCAGCTCCCCTTTAAGAAAACAGTAGGGGGATGGCGCGCTGGTTTACAGGTACAATTGGAAATACCAAGTTCTTATACCACCACTCTTGACTCCTGCTAGTGAATGTACAGTCTCTTAAAATAAAATTGAGGACCCAAGAGCAAGATTGGTTTACCAGAGGGACATGAGGGATTGCTGTGTACTTTGCTTCATGGAATCATGGCTGTCCCCTGCCATTTCAGACACAGTGTTGTAGCCCAATGGCTTCATCATTCTGCATGAAGACAGGACCGCTCAGTCTTCCATAGGCGGAGTAGGTTTTATGATTGATGGTGCCAACGAACAACACAACTAACGGTGACGTACTGCAGACTGTTCACAAAACTAATTCTTTAGCTACTTTCAGATATGATTCTAGTATTAAGCTGTATGCAACTAGAACCTATGATTTACATTTTGATGGTGTGGTGTTGCACTGATTAAGCATTCTGGCACCGTACTGTCTCTGAGAGAGTTTGGTGAGGTTGAAAGCGGAGTGGGTGGCCTGGAGAAGGGGCATGAGCTGATGTTTGGTTCCATATTTCTCTCCAAAAGAGGCGTCGAGCAAGGTTGAAGTCGACAAAGATAAGAGCAGAGGATGGGCGTGTGTTCGGTGCCGCCTGCCTGCACTTGACAGGTCTTCCTATCCCTCTTGCTAGCTGCTGTCAGAGGGAAGTGCAGGAGTCTTGGGATCCATGCTGCAAGGACTAATTGGTGAGGCTTGTGGCTGTGGTTTGTTTTGGGGGACTTTGAGGTTCACCTTGCATGTGTTTCTGGATTCTGGTTCCTCCTTGCTTTGCTGTTTTTGATCCGAGCATTCAATGTGGACTGGGGTGCTCCGGTGAAGAATGGCTCTCTGGCCTGCAATTGGCCAGCAGCACTGTGCTGAACTGAACGAGACGGTACTATTGGACTCCTGGTTTGATAGTGTATGTGTTTTTCACCCACTTTTTGCCATTAGCACAATTTGTTCATTTTTCACGCGTTGGATGGTTGATATTTTCTTGAACGGGTACCATGGTGCTTCTTTGTTTTGTGACTGCCTGTGGGCGGATGAATCTCAAGAGTAGTATTCTGTATAATGTACTTTAAATCTTGGAAACTTTGAACCCCTTGTAGTGCACTGACATGGCAGTTCTGCTCACCCAACCTGGAACATCTAGTGGTCAAACATCCTCTTTTTTATCTGCCACAGAGTTCTCCGCCATCATCCTGGTGGCGGTGTACAGTCCACCTCAGGCAAACATCAAGGAGGCACTGGAGGAACTGAGCTCCATAATCAACAGGCATGAAACAGTACACCTTGATGCCTTCCCATTCATTCCCACTTCTTGCCAGGCTAGCTTGAAGAAGTCACCGAACATCTACTAATATATCGCCTATGGACCCAGAGGAGCCAATACACTTGATCACTGTTATATCATCGTCAAAAATGCTTACCGTGACATCCCATGCTAACTCTTTGGAAAGTCCAACCACCTGGCTGTACTTCTACTCCTAGCAGAGACTACAGAGACTAAAGAACACAGCACTACTGGTGAAGACCAAGAAGGTATGGTCAAGTAAGGTGGAGGAGTGCTTACAGGACTGCTTTGAGTCACTGAACACAAAATAATCTGCAGATACTGGGATCAAAGCAACACTCACAACACACTGGAGGAACTCAGCAGGTCAGGCAGCATCCGTGGAAACAATGAGTCGACGTTTCGGGCCGGAACCCTTCGTCAGGACTGAAGAGAGAAGGGGCAGAGGCCCTATAAAGAAGGTGGGGGAGGGTTGGAAGGAGAAGTCTGGTAGGTTCAGTTGAAAACCCAGTAATCTGAAAGACAAAGGGGTGGGGGAGGGGAAGCAGCAAGGTGATAGGCAGGAAAACAATGGGTAGTAGAAGGAGGCAGAACCATGAGGGAGGTGATAGGCAGCTGGGGGAGGGGGCAGAGTGACATAGGGATAGAGGAAAGGAGGGGGAGGAAATTACCGGAAGTTGGGGAATTCTATGTTCATACCAAGGGGCTGGAGACTACCTCGATGGTATATGAGGTGTTGCTCCTCCAACCTGAGTTTAGCCTCATCATGGCAGTAGAGGAGGTCACGTATGGACATATCTGAATGGGAATGGGAAGCAGAGCTGAAGTGGGTGGCTACCGGGAGATCCTGTCTGTTTTGGCGGACGGAGCGGAGATGCTCGACGAAGTGGTCCCCCAATCTGCGTTGGGTTTCACCAATGTAGGGGAGACCGCACTGGGAGCACCGAATGCAACAGATGACCCCAACAGACTCACAAGTGAAGTGTTGCCTCACCTGGAAGGACTGTTTGGGGCCCTGAATGGTGGCAAGAGAGGAGGTGTAGGGACAGGTGTAGCAATTACGCTTACAGGGATAAGTGCCAGGTGGGAGATCCGTGGGGAGGGACAGATCCCTGCGGAAAGCGGAGAGGGGTGGAGAGGGAACGATGTGCTTAGTGGTGGGGTCCTGTTGAAAGTGGCGGAAGTTGCAGAGGATAATGTACTGGATCCGGATGCTGGTGGGGTGGAGGCTGGTGCCATTCCCTATTCCCAGTTCCTCCGTCTCCACGGCATCTGCTCCAAGGATGAGACTTTCTGTTCTAGGACATCTCAAATGTCCTCTTTCTTTAAGGATCGTGGTTTCCCTTCTACCATCATCAATGATGCCCTCACCCGCAACTCCTCCATTTCCCGCACTTCGGCCCTCACCCCATCCTCCCACCACCACAACAGGGACAGAGTTCCCCTTGTCCTCACCTACCACCCCACCAGCCTCTGGATCCAGCACATTATCCTCCGCTACTTCCGCCACCTTCAACAAGACCCCACCAACTGAGGATAAGTAAGTAGCCAGAATTATTGGAAGGATATGGGAATTGATAAAGTTTACAATGTACAAATACACCATAGAGGAACATAAAACCAAGGCTGACATGAATAATAGTTCTCTTGTGTTGGTCTTGTTTAGATGGTCTTTAAATGGTTTTGTGGATGAACTACTTTAATAAGTAGGTTTGACCATTGAGCTGCCACATTTAATGATGCAGGCTCCACTTCATCCTCCTTTGGAATGTCTGTGGCACAGTCAAGAAGCCACAACTTTTAACTGACCAATGATAGCACTACAATGTACTCACAGGAAATTCTGCATTAATACTGGAAATCCAGAGCAACACACACAAAATGCTGGAGGAATTCAATAGGTCAGGTAGCATCTATGGAACGGAGTAAAGAGTCGACATTTCAGGCTGATGAAACATTACAACATCCCAAAGGAACCAAACTAAAAAGCTGATTATTGACTACTGGGAGAGGAAACAGGAGGCCCATGAGCCAAACCTCACCAGAGGATCAGAGGTGGAGAGGGTCAGTAACTTTAAATTCCTCGACGAAGATCTGTCCTGGGAACAGAACGTTAGTGCCATTACAACGAAGACACAGCATGCCTCTACTTTTTTAGAAGTCTGCAAAGCTTTGGCATGCCATATAAAACTTTGGTAAGCTTCTATAGATGCAGAGTGGAGAGTTTCCTGACTGGTTGCATGACAGCCTGGTATGGAAACACCAATGCCCTTTAAAAGAAAACCCTACAGAAAGTAGTGGATACAGCCTAGTCCATCACAGGCAAAGCCCTCCCCACCATTGAGTACATCTATAAAGACCGCTGTTACAAAAAAGCAGCACTGATCATCAAGGACCCCCACCTTCCAGGCCATGATCTCTTCTCGCTGCTACCACTGGGAAGGAGGTACAGGAGACACCACCACCAGCTTCAGTAACAATTTCCACCTCCAACCACCCAGTTCCTGAACCAGAGTGGATAACTTCACTCACTTCAACACTGAACTGATTCCACAAACAAGAGAAAATCTGCAGATGCTGGAAAGCTGAGCAACACACACGAGTCACGCCGAAGGGTTTCGGCCTGAAATGTCGACTGTACTCTTTTCCATTTGTTCTGCTGAAGGGTTTCGGCCCGAAGTGCTGACTGTACACTTTTCCATAGATGCTGCCTGGCCTGCTGAGTTCCTCCAGCATTCTGTATGTGCTGTCCACAAACTATGGACTCACTTTTAAGGATTCTACAACTTAAGTTCTCAATATTATTAATCATTTAGTTACTATTACAATTGTTTTTTTCTTTTTGTATTTGCACAATTTGTTGCCTTTTGCACATTAGTTGTTTGTCTGTCTTGGTGTGTAGTCTTTCATTGATTATTTTGTGTTTCTTTGTATCTACTGTAAAAAATTAATCTCAGGGTAGTATATGGTGACTTATATGTACTTTGATAATAAATGTATCTTGAACTTTGAACTTCAGTCTTGTATTTGGCATCCTTTCCTCAGAATTTGACACTGTGCCTCCAATAATGTTTTTGAGAAAGCTATATGGTACCTTTCAGGACACCCAAAGGATCATTAAAGTTTTTGAACATTACACTCTAATAAAGTAGAAAGAAAGGCTATTCTAGTGAAGCCCACAAGCAATGCAAAACAAACAGATAATGTAATGTTCTTGGTCTTCTTTGGAATGGTATGATGGGATAGTTTACAATCTGCAGTCAGGTAATACCTTATCCAAAAGGTGTCATCTCTGCCAGTGTTCCATTACCTTGTCATTTCGGTGTTCTGGTGTCTGTCCTCAGGTCCCGGCTGTAACAACTAAATCTACAACCCTGTGACTCTCAGTACATTCCAACAACTGAGCCCTGAAAAAAAAGCAGTGGTACAACCTAACTATTGACTTTCTTAACTCTGCATTTCTTAATTCTACTTTTCACCACCTGTCTATTTTATCCTACAGAGTCCTGTAAATAAAGCTAAAAATATTGCTGAAAGTAAGTTCTCTCTGGACAGCAATGAAACAGAGAATGCTGTGAACTCTATCGGCTCCACCAGTTGATGTGTGAGAAATAAGCATGTTAAATTTTCAAACGGACAGCCTTTGTTAAGACTGCTTTCTTTCTTTTTGCTTTATTTCAAACAGCTGCCTTGATTTCTAAAAATAGCCCAAAGCCTAACTCAATACCCTAACCAATCAATATATGTTCTGAGATAACATATTAAAAGTGAAGTGATAATAACCGCAAGGTATTTGTGTGTCGTATTTCCCATGTAACTTCATAAACAATCCAGAATCTTTGAATTGTTTTGAAATTCTAAGATCATGACAAGAGCTAGAATAAATGCACCATTTCTTAAATACGCTGCTGATTTGAAAGGTAACAACGCAATTGTTTTTATTAAAGGCCTTTTAGATCAAAACCAGGAATTTGAACTACATGTTGCTTTCCCAAACTAACTCATAACTTGCACTACCAAACTGCCTACATATGACAATGAAATATATTGATGATAAAATTAGTTATTGAACATGCAAAGAACAAAGGCCTTATGGCATCAAGAAGCAAGACAGCCACAATACACAATAAAAATGTGGCACGGGGCATGGCACTGCAGAGACAAAGTGCGTAGAACTGGCAATTGGTTCTCAAAATCTGGGCAGCAAAATTTTGATCAATAGTGGAGGTTCCTTGGAAACTATGAAAATGAAGTAGTACCAAAATGGACCCTGTTTTGCATGAGATATTACTAATGCATGAGTTTTACAGTCTGGATATTGGGGCAGTCTGGATGTTGGGGTAGAAGAGTGGGTTGGCAAATTTGCAGATGACACAAGGGTTGGTGGTGTTGTAGATAGTGTAGAGGATTGTCAAAGATTGCAAAGAGACATTGATAGGATGCAGAAGTGGGCTGAGAAGTGGCAGATGGAGTTCAACCCGGAGAAGTGTGAGGTGGTACACTTTGGAAGGACAAACTCCAAAGTAAATGGCAGGATACTTGGTAGTGTGGAGGAGCAGAGGGATCTGGGGGTACATGTCCACAGATCCCTGAAAGTTACCGCACAGGTGGATAGGGTAGTTAAGAAAGCTTATGGGGTGTTAGCTTTCATAAGTCGAGGGATAGAGTTTAAGAGTCGCGATGTAATGATGCAGCTCTATAAAACTCTGGTTAGGCCACACTTGGGGTACTGTGTCCAGTTCTGGTCGCCTCACTATAGGAAGGATGTGGAAGGATGTGGAAGCATTGGAAAAGGTACAGAGGAGATTTACCAGGATGCTGCCTGGTTTAGAGAGTATGCATTATGACCAGAGATTAAGGGGCTAGGGCTTTACTCTTTGAAGAGAAGGAGGTTGAGAAGAGAGATGATAGAGGTATACAAGATAATAAGAGGAATAGATAGAGTGGATAGCCAGCGCCTCTTCCCCTAATATTCCTCTGCTCAATACAAGAGGAATGGCTTTAAGGTAAGGGGTGGGAAGTTCAAGGGGGATATTAGAGGAAGGTTTTTTATTCAGAGAGTGGTTGGTGCGTGGAATGCACTGCCTGAGTCAGTGGTGGAGGCAGATACACTAGTGAAACTTAAGAGACTACTGGACAGGAATATGGAGGAACTTAAGCTGGGGGCTTATATGGGAGGCAGGGTTTTAGGGTCGGCACAACATTGTGGGCCGAAGGGCCGGTAATGTGCTGTACTATTCTATGTTCTATGTTCTATGAGTTAAAGTTGTTAAAGATGTTAAAGTTGCATCTGACCCTGTTTTGGTGAGAATGTTAGTACTCATGACACTAAAGTAATGCGCCAAATAAATAGTTTCAGACATTACTGTGGACAAAACAGATTTTAAACCAATATTACTATTTAGCATATCAAAGTTCAAAGTAAATTTATCATCAAGTATGTATACATCACCTTGACGTTCATTTTCTTGCAGGCATTCACAGTAAGACAAAGAAATACAATACAATAGAATCAATGAAAATCTACACACTAACAAGCAATGTGTAAAAGAAGGCAAACTTTGCAAACTTTAAAAAAGTAAATAAATAATACTGAGAATGTGAGTTGTAGAGTCCGTAAAAGTGAGTGCATTGGTTGTGGAATCAGTTCATAGTTGAGATGAGAACCACATTGGTTCAGGAGCCTGATGGTTGAAAGGTAGTAACTATTCCTGAACTTGGTGGTGTGAGACCCAAGGTTCTTGTATGTCCTTCTCAATGGTAGCAGTGAGAAGAGAGCATGTCCTGGGTGGTGGGGGACCTTAATAATGGATGCTGTTTTCCTATGACAGCACTCCTTGAAGACCTGCCCAATGGTATAATATTTTGGCTCATATACTGTTTTAACCTCACTGCCAAGTATGAATGCAGTAGCAGAAAAAAAGTCCCACAAACATTACTGAAAGGGATCATCAATCCTTTTCAGGCCAGTAGCTGATAAATTTCTTGGCGGTGTTATTATTACACAAATATTTTGTGGTTTCTAAAGTTTAGTGTGCATCCACTGAACAATGTTCCCTCTAATTTTTTTTAGAGCTGTGCAGACCAACAGCAGGAAATTTTTACAGGACCTGAAAACGGTGTGGCACATTAAATGTTTTTTTTTCATAATATGCATACGTTACTTTATACTTTATTGTCACCAAACAATTGATACTACAGCGTACAATCATCACAGCAATATTTGATTCTGCTCTTCGTGCTCCCTGGAGTGCAAATCGATAGTAAATATTAAAAATTTAAATTATAAATCATAAATAGAAAATAGAAAAGGGAAAGTAAGGTAGTGCAAAATAACCAAGAGGCAGGTCCGGATATTTGGAGGATATGGCCCAGATCCGGGTCAGGATCCGTTCAGCAATCTTATCACAGTTGGAAAGAAGCTGTTCCCAAATCTGGCCATACAAGTCTTCAAGCACCTGAGCCTTCTCCCGGAGGGAAGAGGGACAAAAGTGTGTTGGCTGGGTGGGCCATGTCCTTGATTATCCTGGCAGCACTGCTCCGACAGCATGCAGTGTAAGGTGAATCCAAGGATGGAAGATTGGTTTGTGTGATGTGCTGTGCTGTGTTCACAATCTTCTGCAGCTTCTTCCGGTCTTGGACAGGACAACTTCCATACCAGGTTGTGATGCACCACAGAAGAATGCTTTCTATGGTGCATCTATAAAAATTAGTGAGTGTTTTAGGGGACAGGCCAAATTTCCTTAGCTTCCTCAGGAAGTAAAGGTGCTGGTGGGCCTTCTTGGCAGTGGACTCTGCTTGATTGGACCAAGTCAGGTCACTTGTGATATTGACCCCGAGGAATTTAAAGCTTTTGACCTGTTCCGCTTGCGCACCACCGATGTAAATGGGGTGGTGCGGTCCACTACTCCTTCTGAAGTCAACAAGCAATTCCTTCCTCTTGCTGACATTGAGGGATAGGTTATTTTTGTGTCATCAGCAAACTTATATATTGAGTTTGATGGAAACTTGGCTACACAATCATGGGTGTACAATGAGTACAGCAGGGGGCTGAGTACACAGCCCCGTGGGGCACCGGTGCTCAGAGTGATTGTAGAGGAGAGCTTGTCCCCTATTTTTACAGCCTGGGTCCTGTCTGTGAGGAAGTTGAAGATCCAGCTGCAGATCTGGGTGCTAAGGCCCAGGTTCCTTATCTATGAATATTCAGAATGAAAACTGAAAAATCACAAACTTTTGATTTGATTTATTCATTGAAGGGTAGAATTAAATACAGTACAAAGAAATTCTTTCATGTTTTGTAAACTTTCTTGTCTGTCTTTATTCCAGCTATGTGGCAACAAAGGTTAGGTGTGCAGGAGCATTTTATTTATTGCATGTCCACGCACCCATGCAGCTTAGAGGTAACAGTGCCACCGAAGGATATACTCCTAATTTTTAGACATGCAGAAACAAGCAACTTCTGGACTAGTGCACAGGTCAAAATTTCCCTTCAATTATAGTACAATGGGGAGACCAGGCAAAAGGCACACTGTTCAACCTGAGAGAAGGGTGGGAAGAGGTCTGAGAAAGACTAACATACACCAAGATTTTATGGAACAATTTTCCTGCTAATGAGGAACAACATGTGAGTCATTGGTGAATCTATCACCTCCTGAAGACACAATTTCCAATCAGAGAAAGGATCTTATTATCAGTATGAGTCAAAGTGTCCATGCCTCTGAAATTTTAGTGAACTCAGGATGAAGTTGATGATACCTGTAGCATTTCATTTTGTTGTCAAATGTTTCAATGAAAACATAGCAAAGTTTTATTTTCAAAGATAGCCAGCTACATTTCATTCTTGCCTTCAAAGAGCAACAGGAGAGTGAGTATATGGTTAGGTGAGTTTTGCAGATTACAATTTTATACAGAATATCATTCATATATTTTGTGAGTTCCCTTATCAACTTTGGGATATAGAGCAACATAAAGGGGTTCAACTACCTCAATATAATCAGAATCAGAATCAGGTTTAATATCAAAAACAAGAGAAAATCTGCAGATGCTGGAAATCTGAGCAACACACACAAAATATGGAGGAACTCAGCACACCAGGCAGTATTTACGGAAAAAAATACAGTCGACATTTCGGGCTGAAACCCTTCAGCAGGACTGTTTTAATATCATGGGCATATGTCAAGAAACTTGTTGTTTTGCAACAGCGGTACTTTGCAATACATAATCATAATAAATATAAATTACAATAAGAGGTATATATAAAAAATAAAATTAAATATGTAGCGAAAACGTAGGAAAACATAGTGATGTAGCGTTCGTGCATTCATTGTTCATTCAGAAATCTGATGGCGGAGGGGAAGAAGCTGTTCCTGTAATGTTTAGTATGTGCCTTCAGGCTTCTATACCTCTTCCTTGATGGTAGCAACGAGAAGGGGGCACGTCCTGGGTGATGGGAGTCCTCAATGATGAATGCCGCCTTTTAAAGATGTCCTTGAGGTTGGAGAGGCTAGTGTCCATAATGGAGCTGGCAGAGTTTATAACTTACTGCAGCTTTCTCTGATCTTGTACAATGGCCCCTCCATACTAGACAGTGATGCAACTAGATAGAATGCTCTCCATGGTACAACTGTTGAATTGTTCAAGTGATTTTGGTGAGATACCAAACTTCCTCAAACTTCTAATGAAATATAGCCATCGTCATGCCTTCTTTGTAACTGCATCAATATGTTGGACCCAGGATAAATTTTCAGAGATGTCGACACCCAGGAACTTGAAACTGCTCACCCTTTCCACTGCTGATCCCTTGATGAGGACTGCTGTGTGTTCCCTTGACTTCACCTGCTTGAAGTTCACAATCAATTTGTTGATCTTACCGATGTGTGCAAGGTGGTTGTTGTGACACCACTCAACCTGCTCATCTACCTCACTCCTGTATGCTTCCACATCACCATCTGAAATTCTGCCAACAAAAGCTGTATTATCAGCAAATTTATAGACGGTGTTTGATCTGTGACGAGCCACATAATCGTTAGTATAGAGCGAGTAGGACAGGGGGGTAAGCACACATCTTTGAGGTGTGCCAGTGCTGAATGTCTGCGAGGAGGTACAGTGGACCAGGCTTTGGAGCATCTTGATTATAACTGATGGCATGATGACATTGAATGCTGAGCAGTAATCAATAAAAGCAGCTTTGTAAGCAATCATGTTGGCCTCATCCAAATGTTCCCTCCATCAGAGTTTGCAATGTGTCACACAGCAATGTACCAGACTGAACTCCAATGAATTAGATTTGCTGTGAGTCCGCCCATGGAACTGACATTGATTTGATAAAGATCAAACAAAACCTGCATTCCTCTCTGAGGTTTATGATCTCACCTCTCATATTCCCACGTTGCCTATTAGAAAGCTAGCCTTCCCTGACTGCGGCCGGACAGAAAAGTTGTGGTCTGAAAAGGGCCTCCTTTATTCTCATTATGGGTCGTCCAAGGCCATCCTTCTTCTCAGAAAATGAACAGTCTGTCATTTGTCATCCTACAGTGTTGACTAGGAGCATCAGACTATGCAAAAGAACGTGAGTGGCTGGCTCAGAAAAGATGCACAAGTGCGATCATTTGATATCTCTTATGCAATATGGAATACTTTAGTTTTCATTTTTTTGTTGGTTTTGGCTGCAATTCTTCCATAGTGTCCAAGTAGACAGCAATCATAAGCAACAAGAAACAAAATGTAAGTTGTGGGAAGGATGATATTACATTTAAAGGTAATGCAGTGAAAACCATTTAGTGCATTAAACATGATAGAGCAGACCATTGGTCTGTCAATAACATAACTGAACTATCTGAATCACTCAGGGAGAAGTCTGACATATTCAGCAGAGCCATAGTAATCATAATACACTATTGGACTATCAGGTCTCATGGTCTTTCCCTCCAAAGAGAAAAGCCCTAGCTCACTCAACTTTTCCTCATAAGATATGTTCTCAAATCCAGGTAGCATCCTGATACATCTCCTCTGCATCCTCTCTAAAGCTTTCACATCCTTCCTATAATGAGGCAACCAGAATTAAATACAATATTCCAAGTGTGGTCTCACCTGTCTTGTATAGAGCTGCAATATTACCTCACTGCTCTTGAAATCAATCCCACGAGTAATGAAGACCAACACACCATACACCTTCTTAACAACTCTACCAACCTGCATGGCAACTTTGAGAGATCTTGATGTGAATCCCTCAAGATCTCTCTTTTTCTACACACTGCAGAGAGTCCTGCTGTTAACCCTTCAAAGTGAATACTATAACCACTTCACAATTTCTGCCACATCCCAGCCCAGCTCTGCATCCTATCAATATCCTACTGTAACATACAACACCCTTCTACACTATCCACAACACTGCCAACCTCCACATCATTGGCAAATTTACTAATTCACCCTTCCACTTCCTTATCCCAAATCACTTATAAAAATCATAAAGAGTAGAGGTCCCAGAACAGATTCCTGTCACATAATCATTAGTCTCAGTCATCCTTTTTTTTCCACTCATCTCCATATCTATAGACTTCCTTGGAGACCAGAAAATGTATTAATTTTGTACTCTGAATTTACTTAACAAATGGGCTTCAGTAGGCCTCCCTCAATAACTCCTCCTCTATAGTGAATCTAATTGCTAATTTATCTCTTATTGTCACCTATTGTTTGCCTTAGCTTCTTCACATAGAAACTCTTCTACCCATACAAATTGTAATCCTGTTAATTAGACCATTACTTCTTTTACTATGTTACACAGATTATATGGAGAGACAATTCTTTTCTCATAATTATTTTATTTTTCTACACTAGCATTACCTTTCTTATTATTAGTATTGTAATTATTTTCTGAAGATGGCCCTAGCGACAACGCAACCAAAAGCGACATCCTTCAGACAGTTCACGAAACTGCCTCTTTTACTTCTTCTTTCAAATATGATTCTGCTACTATTGGAACCTGTGATTTACATTTCGATGGTGTGTTTTCATGCCGATTGAGCAATCTGGCTCTTTGCTGTTTCTGAGTGTGTGGCCTAGATGACAAGAAGCCTGTATACAGGGTGCATGCTCATGATCAACTCCATTTCTTGCTGATCTCGCTGATTAAAGCGTCCAGCAAGATTGAAATCGAAGGTGAGTGAGTGTTCAGCGGCGTTTGCCTGAATTTGACTGAACGCTCTCACTCACTGCTGCCAGAGGAAGGTGGTTGTGTTTGACCATTCTCTCTCTCTCTCTCTCCCCCCCTCCCCTTTTGCTCGATGCTATCAGAGGACGGTGCCAAAGCATTGGGTCTTGGACAGGTTTAATTGATGCAGTTTGTGGATTGGACTCTGCAGTTCATGTTACACTGTGTTTCTGGTTTCTGATTACTCCTTTTTATTGCTATTTTGTGTGATTTTGATTGGGGTGGAATGGCTCTGAGGCCCGTAGTCAACGAACAACACAGCACTAAATTGAGCTGAACTAAACAGAACCATCCTAGACTGCTTCAATGGTATGATGTTTTATATTCTGTTTTTCACTCATTTTTTTTGCCATTTGCGCAATTTGTTCTCTTTTTTTCTGCATTGGGTGTTAGATGATTTCTTTGAGCAGGTTCCATGGTGGTTCTTTATTTTATGCCTGTCTGTTGGAAGATGAATCTCAGGGTTGGAAACGGCATACATACTTTGATAATAAATGTACTTTGAATCTTCGGTTTTGGAATGTCACCAGTGTAGTTAAATAGGCAATGCACACACTTTCAAGATTTCTATTATCAAAAAGATTTTATGGCCAAGCTTGGGATTAATCACATATTACTTCCTGACTAAGTTCATCATTCCTACTACTCCTTATAAACTTTGGCCCTTAAGTTTAGAGAAAATAAGAAGTCGGACATTTGACAGATCTTTTAAATTTGAGCAAATCTGGCGACCTTTTATCCAATATTTTCATTTAATTTGATTTATTACTCTTTCAATCTTTTTTTTCGAAGTTTTAGATTTGATCAGAAAGTCTTTTTTTTGGTCATATCCTCAAAATGGACTGCCCAGCCCTTTTTTTTGTTTTTTTTTTATATAGTGTAGTGGGATTTTTTTCCTCATCATTTAAAACTCAATGTTTTTTTTCCTTTTCTCTTCATAAACTGATAAGAGGAGAATTGCTATTTTCATTTTTTTATTATATATTTATACTAGTTTAATAACATCTATGATTTTGACAATGTCTATCTTAATCCCGGTTTATATTGTTACTGATATACATATTTGAGATAATTCTCCTCTTGATTGTATTTATGCTCCTTTTAAATCGATAAAAAGAATAAGAAAGAAACAAAGAAAGCTTTGGCCCTTCCATTTTTGGCTACAGGCTTTAAGCTAACCTACCATTTGAAGACACAATATAGTATATTATTATTTTTGAGTTATATATTATTTTTTTGGTCAAAAATTTTCATGTCTTATAATCTGCCCCACAATGACCTATCATTTCTTCATATTTATTCTCTTGTACTCAGTACACTTGCTCTTAACTTGCCAAATCCCATTTGCAAACCTGTACTTGCACTAAACCGTGTAAACAGAAGATGGCACTGTAAACATTGTTTTACCTCTTATCAACCGGTATCTAACCACAATAGCACTTTGCATTACTTGACACTGTTAATGGGAAAATGTCCCAAAATAAAATATTTAAAATTCCGGTTGAGTTGAGTTGTTCTCTGATATTGGCAATCCATTTACAAACGTTTCATCATTATATGACGAGACATCATCAGAGCACTGTTCACTTGTGGTATGCCCTCCAAATGCTTGGCTTTTGTATACTTATCAATTAGTTGTGATGTAGGGAGGGGTTCTCATCGCTGATTAGCTGCGTGGTGAACTCTGTGCATTGTCTGGAATTTTATCTGCATTGACTTATAAATGGGATTGTGGTCTACATGTCAGTTTATAGAATTGTTTGTGGAAAACCATGCTTCTAGGAACTCTCTTGCATGCCGCGTGCTTGCTTGCACCAGGACTCTCAATGATGCTCAATCGAATTTGTGCCCCTTTCAATCTTCATGGGTAGAGACTAAGGAGAGTTGATCATGGCGCTTTATAGCCAGTTGATGTTCCTTGTGGATAGTTTTCTCCCAGTTTGGCCGATGTAATATTTACTGCAGTCCCTGCACTGGATTTTGTAGACCACATTGGTCTTGTCCAATTGCTTGGTTTGTTCTTTAGGTCTGCAGAGTACTCTCCTCAATGCTGCAGGTGGTTCATGTGCGACCAAAACTTTATGTTCTTGGAGCAGTCAGGCTGTCTTTTCTGAGATATTTCGAATCTATGGGACAACCCATTTGGTCGCTTCTTGGTTGGTACATTGTCTACATCGTAGGCATCTACGTATGAAGCTATGTGGGTATTGGTTTCATGTGAATACTCCGAAGAGATGTTTCTCCTCTTCATCCTTTAGCTCCAAAGATCGAGAGTGGCACAAATTCTACTGGGCGTCAGTGAAAGGCATGGTGCAGACAAACACACGGCATGCAAGAGAGTTCCTAGGAGTGTGGTTTTCCATAAACAATTCTATAAACAGACACGTAGACTGCAATCCCATTAATAAGCCAATGCGGGCAAAATTCCAGACCACACACAGGGTTTACCACACAACCAATCAGTGACAAGACCCCCTCTCTACATCATAATTGAGTTTCCATAATGATGACCAATCAACTGATTGATAAATATATAAAAGCAAAGCATTCATCGATATGAGGGGTGATTGATAAGTTTATGGCCTAAGGTAGAAGGAGTCAATTCTAGAAAACCTAGCACATTTATTTTTCAACTTAGTCCCCTCCTACATTTACACACTTAGTCCAGTGCTCGTGGAGCATACAGATCTTGGACCTCCAGAAAGTGCCCACAGAAGGGGTGATTGATAAGGTTGTGTCCTAAACTGATGATGTTTTCTGGTATGGTGATGAAACATTTACAAATGGATTGCCAAGATCGGAGAACAACTCAACCCAGCCATCAACCATCTGAGCTACACATTTTCTGAATTATTTCTATTTAAAATTCATAATGTGTTTGTGGATGTCGAACCAGAGAAGAAAATGTTCTGTGGAATGACCATTAACAACTGTGAGTGGGAGAAAGAATATAATGAGAAGTACAATAGCCAAAGGGTCAGCTGGTCATTAAGGGGAAAGAATTTAATGTAAAGTGGAATGAAGGAATGAATGGCTCATTCCACTTACAGAAATATGAACCAGCTGTGCTAGAAGGACAGTCAGCTCACATTTGTTATCCAGCATTCCAGAATCTGTAGATATTTGTAAGATGATAATCCATGTATCTACAGTGTAGATAATTGGGTTTTTTTTTGTGGAGGGGGAGGTTTAGTCTCATACTTATCTAGTTTTATTTTCATTAATGCTAATTTTCTTCTGTTTCTTATTCTCAGTGAACTCTTACAGGTCTAGTAATACTAGCAAGCTTTATACGTCTTTTTCCATGAAGGGACCATATATTCTCATTCTAAGTACCAGTTTTGTGGCAAAGTACTGTAAGTTAGCTCTAGGTCATGACAAAAAGCTGTTGAAAGCCTACCACTTTATAAGGGACAGATTTCTAAAATTATAGGTGTCGAAACGTTTAAAATTTTGCTGTATAATTTTATGTACTTTTCTCTTTTAACAACATAAAACAAAACAATAAAAATACCTTGATAATGATAAAATAATAAATTCAGGAAAATTAATGGCTGTGTAGTGTTCTCGTGCAGTGTGTTGAAACTTTGACTAAACACCAAGTTAAACCGGAGCCAATGAAGACAAAGTTGTAGTAAGGTTAACAATTTACTGTTCACTCTTCCACATTAACATCGTATGGTGAAAATTGTTGATAAAAAAATACAAACATATACAGCGTCTGTTTCATTCTGGCGACCACGCACACTCTCTCCTTTTAGTGAGTGTCTCCAGCTGCCCCGATTTGCGGGCGAGGAGGTCACGTCAAACCGCCGCCGGGCCCGAGCCCACCCTGCGTTTGAAATTGAAAAGCCAACACGTGCGCCACCCGAACCGCCACTCCCTTAACAGAAACCACGTTAATATTTTTCCTTCAAATACTTTCATAGGAACTTACGACGTTGCTTCTATAATGTTTCCTTATGGGTAGACACGGAGCTCTTCACGATCATGCTGCACGCATGGCACCCACCTTTACACTTTCTCTGAACCGGAGGTGATGTCATTACATGCCGTGATATACCATAGACAATGAATTTACCTTTGTTAAACTGTAACTTAATTATCAACCTTCAACGTTAATTAGATAATAGTTACAAATCATTTAAAGCGTAGACCCAACAAAGTCAAATAAATGCCTTAAGGGTAACACAGGCTGCATACTTCATTTTTGAACAACATCCATATAAATTTAGTTCTAATTTGCTGTTTCAAGTTGTGCAATTTTCTAAAACAAAACTGTCCTGTGAGGATTGTACATTTTTTTTTGGAGGCTTTCTAAAACTTTGCTAAGTATGATTTTGTCATTCCATTCCATGGCTGTAAACAAATTAACCTACAAAATAGGGGCTTTGGGAGAAACAGGTGGCAATCATTGGGCATTTCAGGCCACATCAGAGGTGGAAAGGTGGGTGTTGAGTGAGATGTGACCCACGCATCTATGTTATGCACCATAGATCCAGCATTACAACACTCCCTCAATGCTGCACTACCTGAAGTGTCAAACTATTTTTAAGCTTTAAATAATAATTGCAGAAAATAAGGACAGAGCCTATTTAAAATATATCCTTTCTTGAGAATTATTTGAAAATGAGTTGTTTATATATTTCTCCTCTATAAATGGACATAAGTAAACAAGTGACAGTAAGAAAAGAATCACAGGTAACAGAAGACCACAGGACATGAAAGAATATTGAGGGATCAAGAAAGAAGAGTAAAAAGAAAATTACAAAGATAAAGATGCACTATGAACTTAAATTATTAAGGAATAATAAATACCTTAAGACCTAATCTATCAAAAAAGGGGAAGTTTAATACCTTTATTGAATAAGGACCATGCCAAGGGTAAATATCGGGAGATAGCAGACAGGTGGCGCCAGACCGTGGTGGCTTGCTGCAAGCTGGTCTTTGCAGATCCATGTTCATTACTTAGTTCTGTATTCATTACTACTATTATAATCAGGCTACTTTTTTAAAATCTAAATTATAAGCTGTAGTTGCTTCCCCTTGTACTACCTTGATGGACTGCTGTGAGGAAATGATTTGTACTTGATGTCAAGCAAACAACGCTTTCACTGTACCTCAGAACACGGAGAATAATACACCAACTCCAATTCATTATTTTACTTCATATTTCAGAATCAGATTTAGGTTTAATATCACTGGCATACATCAGGAAAGTTATTGTTTCGTGGCAGCAGTACACTGAAATACATAATAATAAAAACTATCAATGCCAACAAGAATAGTAGAGGGAGGTACAGAGGCCCAGGTTTTGGAGTTTGCTGATTAGAACTGAGGAAATGATTGTGTTGAACACCGATCAGTCCTCAATAAACAGTAGTCTGTCATAGGTCCTGAAGAAAGATCTCAGACTGAAATGTCGACGGTTTGTTCATTTCCATGAATGCTGCCTGACCTGCTGAGTTCCACCAGCATTTTGTATGGGTTGCTTTAGATTTCCAGCATCTGCAGAATTTCTTGTGTCTGCGTATTACAATTGTCCATGTGATCCATGTGGAGAGCCAGTGAGATTGCATCTAATGTAGACATATTGTGGCGATAGGCAAATTGCAGAAGGTCCAGGTCCTCACTTAGGCAGGCGTTGATTCTGGCCACCGCCAATCTCTCAAAGCACTTCATCGCCACTGGACAATAGTCATTGAGGCAGGTCACCTTGCTCTCCTCGGGCACTGATATGATTGTTGCCCTTTTGAAGTAGGCGGGGACCTCAGACTGCAGCAATGAAAAATTAAAGATGTCCTTGAACACTCCTAGTTGATTGGCACAAGTTTTCAGAGCCCTAACAGGTACACCATCATTACCTGACACCTTGCGAGGGTTCATCCTCTTGAAAGATGTTCTGACATCAGCCTCTGAGACAAGAGCTCACAGGGTCACCAGATGTTGCAAAGATTTACACAGGTGTCCAAAGATGAGAAAATCTGCAGATGCCGGATATCCAAGCAACACACACAAGATGCTGGAGGAACTCAGCAGGCCAAGGAAAAGAGTTAACAATTGATGTTTCAGGCTGAGATGGTTTACTCTTTTCCATAGATGCTGCCTGCATTTTGTATGTGTTGTTTACACAGGTGTAGTTTTACTTCCCCTTTCAAAGTGTGTATAAAAGGTGTTGAACTCATCTGGGAAGAGGGAAAATACATCAGATGGATGACATCTAATTGAAGATGATAAATAACAGAGGACGACTTGGAAAACAGATACAGGATAAGTATTAGGCTATTCAACCCATTGAGTTTGCTTTGCCATTCAAACATTGCTTTTTTTTGCCAACCCCATTCTCCCAACTTCGTCCCATAACCCTCAACCACTGGCTCATGGGATGGAGGGACAAGATAAAGAAAGGCTCTGAGTAGGACAGTAATTGGGAGCAGAAGTACAGGAAATTGAACAGACACAGCTGAAAGCTCTCTCTGTTATCTATGGTGGGGGAAACCACAATTAAGGAAGGAAGGCATCGCAGGAACACTGCTGTAGAAAGTGTCATTTGAATAGAAATGATGCAGCCAAAGAAACTGGAGGAATGGATTGGAGCCCTCATAGGAAGTGGGATGGTAGGGGGAGTAGCCAAGATATCTCTGGGAGTTGTTTCTTTACAAATGGTTATTGCGTCTAGGTGGACAAATCCACGACAAAGTGGGCGAGAAAGGTTGGACTCACGATTCCGTCGCATTCACGCTCACTAGTGCCTCCACGTGACCAGACGAAGGCTAAGCGAAAACTGCCGACGCTCCCTGACGCCACGCACGCTCTCAGCTCCGCAGTCACGACATTGATGGGCATCGTTTTATCCAATGGAGGCCGGGAAAGGGAGAGGGGCGGGAGCCCAGGGCGTCGAATGAAAGCCGGAAAAAGGAGGCGGAACCTATGCTTGTGGCCGGGAGGCATGGTAACTCGGCTGCTGGTAAAGTTTGGGGATTGGGAGTACTTGTATCTCTGAGCGAAAGAGCGAAGTGGGGGTGATCTATCAGCGCTAGGCCCGTGGCCCTTCCTTCAGCACGGAGACGAAGAGAAATAAAGGCTGGGCCACGTATTATAATAGACATAGTACACAGTGTGGTGGGAAACCCAGACGGTGTAGCTCCATTCACTGCGACAATGTCCGATGACCCTAGCTCCCTGCCCTGGTCAATCCAGAGGGAGGATTATGAGCTCAAGGAGGTCATTGGTAAGTTGTTTAATAAGCGATTTTCCTTTATGTCTGTTCATTAAAAAATGACTGACCGGTTGGGCTGTCTGAATGGGATGTAGTTGCAGACACCCGGAGCAGGCCTGCGGGCACCCTGCAGAAGTAATGTAATAAATTATTGGAAGAGGGGTTTGAAGTTGTAACGTGTTTTTGCATTTTTATTTATACATTTTACGTGTTGTTTGAAACATTTTAATTTCTATGGGGAAATAAATCTCCAAAGAATGAAAAGAATGGCTGTGAAGAAAGGTAAAGGCCTACTGTGACTGGCCTTTTTTTGTTGTTTAATAATTTATTCGCTTGTTAAATGGAAGGGGACTATTGTAACGTGATGGGTTTGAGAATGGTTTAATAAAACCGATATTTTACTTTCATATTAAGTGTACGGTTCATACACACTGGAATAAGTGTTAAGTGTCAAGCACAATAATGGTATAATGTAGTTCATCGCATTAAAATATATAAATCGCCTTTAACGAGGCGGTTGATATGCCACGTTTTTAAATCAGCTGATTAACTCTTGAAGCAGCAAATGTCTGCAAGTCAATGATCAGGCCATTTTGTGAAACGATGATGTACATATTCTGTTATATCCTGTAGGAATTAAGATGACATGCGTGCAGCATTCTTAAACTTAATTGGTTGCATTGTAATTTTAACAAGATTATTTCCTAGTGATTGCAAAGATTGCGGCGTTTATAAAAATCTGAACTACGAGTTAATTGAAGCAGTCACTTCCTTCGATTCAAACTGTATTTGTTAATGAAAAATACTTTACAACAGTACTGTTAAGGAGGTGGGGTGTTCATTCTTAAATAACTTGGCCGTCATTCCTCAGTGTTAACTTGAAAAGAATGAGGGATGTGGTGGCCTTAACTAATTGGGGTCATACTTGGCACACTGTGTTGATCTTGTCTCTGGTCATTGGGGAAATAAGCTTAATTTCATTGTTCCCAATGATTTTTGACTGGGCTGAATTCTTATCTATATTGAAGTCATGCCAGGGGAGCATGACAAGAAATAACATTTTTGTTTCTGACATTCAAATCTTTGATTATATTGCTCAGTTATGATATGCCAGTTTATGAACTTGCTCAGCTATATTTTTATAAATTGAAATAACCAAGGTGACTAGTACTACCAAGGAGAGCAAGACTGTATGGAGGTCTAGAATTACTGTTTATACAGTAACTTACACAAATGGTCATAGTGCTTCATACTCTACTGGTTCTAACATTTTCCTGTGGAGGACAATCCTGCTGCAAATTGCAATTCTATCACTAATAATCTTTTACCTATGTTATTTAGCTTTTAGGTAATAGATTAGCTTTACTTTAGATATTTGAATGATGAATATACATTTTGTAATTGGTATTTAGGTTGTGTGCTGATTTTTTTTAGCTGTATACATGTGAAGACTACTTATTGCTAGCAAATGACTGTACAATGTAACATATCAAACTATAGAACTGTTAATTAAAATTCACCACTGCTTTTTATAAATACAGAATAATGGGCACCAAAATGAGTAATTGCAAGCCAATTCACTTGATACTTTAGCATTAATTTTCTCAGTAACAACATAAACTAATGTATGGCTATAATTTAAAGCAAGACCAACTTGCATTTGAAGTACTTTAACAGGTCTTTTAAACATCAAAGCTGTTCACATAATAAATTGTTTTTGAGTGTAGTGATTGTTACCTGATTCAATGCAATGATATCTTCAGCTGATGTGTTGTACAGAGACTCCTTTTATCTATTTTAGCCCTTAAGGTGTATTGTTGATCTTCAATGGCGATGAGGTCTGCAGATGAAATGGCCATCATTCTCATATTCTCTGAAGAGACTGTTTTTTTGCTTTTTGACTGAGACTTATTGCTGATTATCCTTTGACCTGACTGCAATCTTTGACATAATTGACCACATTTCACTTTTTAATCTCTAAATAGTGGTTCAATTGGCTGACATTGCATTTGCCTGCTTCAGTACTTATCCATCTAGTCATTGCCAAACAAACACCAGAAAGTCAGAAGGCATAGGATCCAAGGAAGTTTGGCCAGGTGGATTCAGAATTGGCTTGCCTGCAGAAGGCAGAGGGTCGTGGTGGAGGGAGTACATTCAGATTGGAGGATTGTGACTAGTGGTGTCCCTCAACGATCTGTTCTGGGTCCTCTACTTTTTGTGATTTTTATTAACGACCTGGATGTGGGGGTAGAAGGGTGGGTTGGCAAGTTTGCAGATGACACAAAGGTTGGTGGTGTTGTAGATAGTGTAGAGGATTGTTGAAGTTTGCAGAGAGACATTGATAGGATGCAGAAGTGGGCTGAGAAGTGGCAGATGGAGTTCAACCTGGAGAAGTGTGAGGTGGTACACTTTGGAAGGACAAACTCCAAGGCAGAGTACAAAGTAAGTGGCAGGATACTTGGTGGTGTGGAGGAGCAGAGGGATCTGGGGGTACATGTCCACAGATCCCTGAAAATTACCTCACAGGTAGATAAGGTAGTTAAGAAAGCTTATGGGGTGTTAGCTTTCATAAGACGAGGGATAGAATTTAAGAGATGCGATGTAATGATGCAGCTCTATAAAACTCTGGTTAGGCCACACTTGGAGCACTGTGTCCAGTTCTGGTCACCTCACTATAGGAAGGATGTGGAAGCATTGGAAAGGGTACAGAGGAGATTTACCAGGATGCGGCCTGGTTTAGAGAGTATGCATTATGATCAGAGATTAAGGGAGCTAGGGCTTTACTCTTTGGAGAGAAGGAGGATGAGAGGAGACATGATAGAGGTGTACAAGATAATAAGAGGAATAGATAGAGTGGATAGCCAGCGCCTCTTCCCCAGGGCACCACTGCTCAATACAAGAGGACATGGCTTTAAGGTAAGGGGTGGGAAGTTCAAGGGGGATATTAGAGGAAGGTTTTTTACTCAGAGTGGTTGGTGTGTGGAATGCACTGCCTGAGTCGGTGGTGGAGGCAGATACACTCGTGAAGTTTAAGAGACTACTAGACAGGTATATGGAGGAATTTAATGTTGGGGGGTTGTACGGGAGGTGGGATTTGAGGGTCAGCACAACATTGTGGGCCGAAGGGCCTGTACTGTGCTGTCCTATTCTATGTTCTATGTATAAGCTTCTCTTCCTGCTCCTGTATTATAACTTCTAAGGAGTCTTTTTGTATTAACCTAATTTTCCTCCCCATCCTCAAACCTGTTCTTTCCTATCTAACAATTGTCTCAAAGCTTGCCTGTGGGGATCAAGGGAACTGCAATTTATTCTAAAATTACCAGACTTCTTGAGCACCATGTAGATCAGACGAACACAACTTTTCTATTGAATAATGGGAAGGCAACTGTTAATTTTGGTCCCTGCCAAAAAAAACCTCTCATTAATTAAAGAGGCATCTCTCCATAGATGAAATCGTCACACTACACTGTTCACACCTTGTCATATTTGGACCCCCCCCCCATGGGCTTAAGGCCATATATTCATGCAGCCGGCATCTGAATCTCATTCTGCTTCTTTCTATTCCTGAAACATCACAATACTCTGCTTCTGTATTAGATAATTGGCTGCTATTCTCAACAATATTTGTTACCTCCTAGAGTTGTTAGTCTTTGCCTGAGTGCCTTTTTTATTCTATCCTGGAATAAGCTTGACAAATCAAAATAAATTAAAGGTATCCTGCCTTGGACCAGATTTTGTTCACTTTTAATATAGAGTCCTGGTTCGACAAAGTGTTTTTAATTTTGTATTTGTTTATAAATGTCTCAATGGGCTGGTTTCTTCCTGTCTCAGTAATGTCCTTCAGCCTCAATTCTGAGGAATCTAAATTCACCCTCCCCATTCTGATTTTGAGCAATCTTAATTTTATTGTTCTGTCATTGACTGCAGAGCCTTCAGCTTGCTCTGTCTTAACTTCTAGACCTCTGCTTCTCTACTTCTGCTTATTCGAATCCAAAGCCTTAATCAAAAGGATATTTATTCTTGTATTTAACACAGCTTGTTTTTCACTATATTTTTTGTTTGTGCTCTATTGTTGGTGCAGAATTGCTGCCCTGTTTACTGACTGACACCTGCCATGTTTCAAAAGCAGTGCATACAGTAAAAAGCACTTAATAGACCTATAATGTCTTTGGCTCACATTTGCTATAAAAGCAATAATTTATTGTTACCAATGTTTGCTTATGCTAGTTTTTAACCATTCTCTACATTTATAGCATTTTTATGTGTAAAAATTTCTATTATGCAACAAAGTTCATTTAAATATTCTGACTCAGTTGGGAAATTGAGAGCAATTCTTGTGGGCAAGAATAATCTTTATTCTACAGAAACTTGGAGCTATGTTGTTTATTAAAACTCAAGTGTGCACTTATTCAAAAAAAATGTTTTGCCACATTGAGCAGAAACCACTGCACCTGAAATCAACAATTAAAGTAGTCGAGGATGAGACCTTAGAGAGTGGATGAATTTGGGATTGTTGTAACAATAAACTAGCATAAATGGGCCAGGCAGAGTCATCAAAACCTCACTGGTTTCCATCTAGTAAAAACAGTCATCAGATTTGCACTAACCAATCCAATTGTATATGTTATACAGTGCTTTCTCTTTTCTGAATTATTGAATCATTTCACTTCTGGAAGTATTTATAATTCTCCGTGGCTGAAGTATGTTGTTTATTTAAGTAAGATATACATGGCCTGATGCTGTGCCTGCCCTGGGTTTCACTGCGTAATATTGGTCTTATGATTGCATTCCTTGTCGATACTGAATGCCCTTTTGAAGCTCTTGATGTAGGCCTGCATTTCCTGAATACTATTTCCTAACAACTTACAATGCTGGACATTTATATGGCGTTAGAGTGATGTATGCAGCTATTGTTCAGCTTGTAAACTACAGGTCCTGCTTCTGAGTTTTGGATTTTTTTGGTATTAGATTAAAAAAGATCAAATGAGAGAGTGTTTAAAATTTGGTGCAGTGTTATTTCATGATGCATTTGCCTCTGCCTGTTTCTCCAGCCCAAAGACCTTAGTAGTAGATTATATTATTTATTTATAATTGTCAACTGAATGACATAGGACGTCCATTTAGACTTTTCTGTTTTAATTCTATTGCAAAATCTGTTAAGTGGGGCAGTTCTGCAGTATGGCTTTTTTCTTAACTTATTAAGGTGCTGGACTTGGGAAAAAAATTTTATATGCTAGTACTATTCAGTAACATGATACTGTGTCAAGCTCAACTTTCTAGTAAAGATCTGCACAGGCCAATGATAATCTGAAGGGCTAGCTAATAAATAGTGACCTTGCAAGACAAACCCAAACCTGGAAAACAAATCGAAACACCTCCAATTTCATAACTGAGCTCCAATCAGCTCTGCTGTAATATCTTAATGTCCCTATTTCCTAAAAAGCATGATGCTGAGAACACTGGGAAAGAAGCTGAACCAGTGGCTTATAAATGTTTACAGTGAATTTCTTGTTTATTTAGTCAATAATCTAGTTTGCAAACTAAGTGCAATGCAAGAATACTGGAGGAACTCAGAACGTCAGACAATAGGTGTAGGAGTAGGCCATTCAGCCAGTACAAAAAGGTGATCTGAAAAGGTAAAGAAAAAACTGGCAGGTGGTAGATGGGTCTAGGTGATGGGGAAATTAGATGGGGAAATGTTAGAAGCTGGAAGGTAATGGGTAGAAGTGACAAAAGGCTGAAGAAGGAGGAATCTGATAGGAGAGGACAGTGGAACATAAAGGGTGTGTGGAGCGGAACCTGTGGGAATAATGTAATGGGCGATGGATACACTGAGAGGGTGAGGAGGGGAGGGAGATGGAGTGATAGCCATTGGTGTAAGGAAGTTAAGGGGGGACAAAGAGGATTGTTTACTGGGAGTTAGAGAAGTCGATATTTGTGCTTTGATGTTGGAGATGACCAAAGTGGGATGTAAGATGCTGTTCCTGTGTCCAGCATCCTCCCCTCAGACTGGCGCCACTGTCAGACACGTCGGGAATGGCAGGTGGAATTAATATGGTAGACCACCGGGACATCCCAGCTGGTGTGGACAGATCAAATGTACTCGATGAAATTATTTCCCCGCCCCCCCCCCCCAATCTGTATTGCATCTCACTGATGTAAATCCTTGGGTGAATCTAAAATTATGTATTCATATGCTTTCTTACTTGCCCTTTTAAGTTAGTTTGTCACTTTAAATGTCTTTGAGCTGCATCCACAAAACTTTTTTGCTCTTGTAGCCACTACAAATTATTTCCGATTATGCTACTTGTTTATTCTGTTCCTCCTAAAATATGATCAGTTCACATTGTCAGTTTTTTGTCCGTTGTATGTTAGTATTCTCTTAATATGCTGCTATGCTCGTTATTACCATGTTGTCAAATTTCATATAGTTGTATATTTTAAAATTGGGCTATCAATATCCAAATGAAATTTAACTTTTTATATAAGCAGCCCAATAATTGTACTTGGAGATCCCACAGCATACACATCGCCATGAGAGAGAGAAATATTATCTACAGTTGTCTCAAATGTATGTTTTATTATTTTTTTATTCTCATAAATCCATTATTCTGTGTTATTTGAAACCCTTTGTATCTACTTGCAGAACCTTGATTGGCAGTTTTTGTTATATCAAGTAATTCAGACAGTTGATGGGTAAATAAGTCGGTGCTGGTTTATCCTTAATAACATTTGCTTGGCCATGTAAGGATTAAATTTGATTTTGACAGACATAAGTCATAGTTCTTGCATTACAACATAGACTGACCTCTCTTTACTTGATTTCTACCATTTTTTTTCTGAACAGAACATTTGTAGTGGTGTTTCCCAAGGGTCTGTATGGACCACTTCTGTACACACCATATGGCAGTTATTTGGTTGGCTTTGTTGCCAAGTTTACAGATGATATGAAGGTAAGTGGAGGGGCAGGTAGCGTTGGAAGCCAAGAGACTGCAGAGGGACTTAGACATTAGGAAAATGGGCAAAGAAATGGCAGAAGTGTAGACTATTTTCTAAACGGGGAGCGAAAATCAGAAACCAGAGCTGTAAAGGGACTTGGGAGTCCCCATGCAGGATTCCCTAAAGGTTAACTAGCAGGTTTAGTCAGTGGTAAGGAAGGCAAGTGCAATGTTTGTGTTCATTTCCAGGACCAGAATACAAAAGCCAGGATGTAATGCTGGGGCAGACCACACTTAGAATATAGAGAGCAGTTTGAGGCCCCTTATCTAAGAAAGGATGTGCTGGCATTGGAGGGTGGTCCAGAGAAAGTTCATAGGAATGATCTCAGGAAAGGTTGACATTTGAGGATTATTTAATGAGTTTCGGCCTGTACTTGCTGAAGTTTAGAAGAATGTGGGGGGGGGGGGGAGTGGAATCTCATTGAAACCTATTGAATATTAAAAACCTAGAGTGTTGGACTTGGAGGGAATGTTTCCCTTTAGTGGGGAACGTAGGACCAGAGTGCACAGCCTCAGAATAGAAGGACGGACATCCCTTTAGGACAGAGATGAGGAGGAAGAACTTTAGCCAGAGGGTGGTGAATCTGTGGAATTCATCGCTGCAGACAGCTGTGGAGGTCAAGTCATTGCGTATACTTGAAGCAGAGTTGGGTAGGTTGTTGATTAGTAAGAGTGTCAAAGGGTATGGAGTGAAGGCAGGAGATTTGGATTAAGAGGGATAATAAATCAGTCATGATCGAAAGGAGGAGCAGACTCAATGGGCCAAATGGCCTAATTCTGCTCCTGTGTTATTGTATAATTCTTCCAGTAGAACATTGAACTGTATTTTTAAAGAAAATGAATTCATTGTGCAGAAATGTAATAAGAATATCTAAATTTATTAATTTTATCTTTTGATAAAGATTATTGTGATTGGTTTAGTCATAAATTATGAACTGGTATTTAAGTGGACAATTTGCGTTCTCTTGTTATAAAATGAACTGACTTTTGGATTATGAGCATGATGCCTATTCAGTAAAAAAAATAAGATGCTGCATCATTGCAGTATAATTTTGATTGATCTTTAGGTTTCCTTACATGGCTAACTGAGTCGCTCACTAGCCACTTCTGATGTACTTTTCTAAAGAAAAGCCTTAAACATACAGAATTTTTAGAAAAAGATATTCAAAGTTAATGCAGTTTTGTCCTGTTAATAGGGAAGTAGGCCCTATATGTAATCCTGGGAATATAATGTTTTGGCTAATTTTAGCAGGGTCATTCTGGGGTCTTGCAGTGGTTTTGGGAAAGGTACCCAAGTCATCTGTTAGAAGTGGGAAGGTAAGTTGTAAAGTAGGGGATGATAATGTAGGAAATATCCCATTGCCTAGAATGTAATTTGCATGATTTACTTACAGAAACAATGAAAGCAAACTATGAAGTTGCCTTTAGATCAGCCTTGTTCTGTTAGGGCATCATTTTCATTTTTTTCCAACAGCAATGGACTTCTGGCTAAATCATTCTCACTAATTTTAACAATGCAGTAGATTCTTGGGTGCAAATTCTTCAAGTTTACTAAGAAAGACATGTTTTTGCATAATTTCCTAATTTGCTGCTTTTTGTGTAGACAATGGCTCAATGCATTTTCCAGTCATTAAGGTTACTGCAGTAAGAAAAGGCTTGATGCCAGCTTTAGGTTGAACATAATAGCATAATAATAAGTTAACAAATGAGTCATGCAGATATACTCTGAACTGGAGATTTAGAAAAGTGCAGAAAATGTAAAACCTGAGTAAGTCTTTGAGATTGTATCTTTGAAGAAAATTAATATTTCATTTTGATAACCTGTTATCAGGATGTTTGAAGTCCTTAAACTGAAGCTTTAATCGTATTTCTTCACCGATTACTTATATAATTATTTACTTACTAATTTAGTGATGCAGCAGAGAATAGGCCATACTGGCCCTTTGAGTCATGCTGCCCCAGCAACCACCAACAAACCCAATTAACTCTTAACCTATCATGGGACAATCTACAATGATCAATCTACCCAGTGAGTCTTGTTGGACTGTGGGAGGAAACTAGAGGAAACTCTAACCCACATATTCGACAGGGAGGATGTGCAGAGACTCCTTGCAGGACAGCATTGAAGTTGAATTCCAAGCTGCAGAACACCCCAAGCTGTAATAGTATCGCCACGGTTGTCAGTCAAAAGGGGTGCTTTATCCTGAGAGACACAATCTTCACTAGTGCAGTGGAACTACTTTTGTTAGAGTAGGTATGGGTTTTTGATCATGCTTGTTTTGACTTGAGCTTTGCAAATGTTACCACAGCTTTTGGGGCACCTGGAGATTCCCTTACTGCAGAGCAGCCAATCCATGGCTTTCTCTTGTAGCAACTTTTTTTGTGTCATTGGTCCGGTTGATTTTCTGGTCAGTGATGGCCTTTAGGATGGTATAATTGGAGATCTATCTGTTGATAATGCTATCGGATAACATTTGGTTCTTTTTTTCATTATTGCCCATACTTGTCATTCTGCTTGCAGCGCAGCATTTCATTTTCTGAAGAGCTGTCATTAGAATTAAGTAATAATAATCTCTACTTTAGACTACTATTATGGAACAAACATAATTGATGGAACAGTTAAAGATGGCCCAAAAATACTCCCTAGGAACTGCTGGACTAATATCCTGCAGCTCAGTTTATTAACTTAAAGGGGCTGTAATCCATCTTTCTGTGCAAGGAATAACCACATCCATTGGAGAATTATCCCTTGATGTCTTCCATTTTATGCAACTGATCAGTGCCACGCTCACTTGAATGTAAGAATTATGAAAAAAATTTTTGAATTCAATTCCTAATTTTCTCTCAATTGTAAGTGGTGATTTTTTTTTACCTAGTCTTCGAGTGAAGTGGGGTTACTGTTTGTAATGGGTCTCATCTCAAAACCAGTTATTTCTTTAAAAACTGCCTTCATTTTAAAATCTCTTGTATACATTTTAACTCTGAACAATGGTAACACAAGTTGCCTTCTGTAGTTGGCAGTGTCAAATATCAAGCCAAAATTTGTAAACTGAACTGATTTGCTTTGAGAGATGATAAGCTGTAGCACCTAGAATTTACACATTCTTTCTCTCACTCTCCTTTTTCTCCCTCTGTCCCTCTGACTATACCTCTTGCCCATTCTCTGGGTTTCCCCCCCACTTCTCCCTGGGCCTCCTGTCCCATGATCCTCTCATCCCTTTGCCAATCTCCTGTCCAGCTCTTGGCTCCATCGCTCCCCCTCCTGTCTTCTATCATTTTGGATTTCCCCTTTCCCTCCCACTTTCAAATCTCTTACTAACTCTTCCTACAGTTAGTCCTGACGAAGGGTCTTGGCCTGAAATGTCGACTGTACCTCTTCCTAGAGATGCTGCCTGGCCTGCTGCGTTCACCAGCAACTTTGATGTGTGTTGCACCTAGAATCGCATTTTCAAATGTTGTCATGAAATCAAGGGCATAGAGGTATATACAGAAAGGTGCTGGAAAAGGGCCAGTTGTAACATCATGAATGATCCCACCCACCCTGATCATGAATTGTTTGTCCTACTCCCATAAGACATGGGAACAGAATTGGGCCATTCAGCCCATGGAATGGTGGAGCAGGCTCTATCTTGGCTGATCCTAGATCCCACTCAACCCCATACACCTGCCTTCTCGTCATATACTTTGCTGCCCTGACCAATCAGGAAACTGTCAACTTTGGCCTTGAGTATATTCAGGGAATTGGCCTCATTTGCAGTCTTGACAGGGCATTCCACAGAGTCACTACTTGCACTGAAATAAATTCCTGCTTCTCTCTGTTCTAAAAGATCGCCACTCAATTTTGAGGCTGTGCCCTCTAATTCTGGATACACCCACCATAGGAAACATTCCCTCCACATCCACCCTATCTAGTCCTTTCAACATTCAGTAAGACTCAAAGAGATGTTCTCCTTTCTTCTAAGTTCTAGTGAGTACAGGCCCAAAGCTGACAAACACTCCGTATGTTAACCCCTTCATTCCTGGAATCATTCCCTGTGAATCTTTTCTGGACTCTCTCCAATGACAACACATCCTTTCTGAGATATGGGGCCCAGAACTGTTGACAGTACTCCAAGTGCGGCCTGACTAGTGTCTTATAAAGCCTCAGCATTATCTCCTTGCTTTTGTACTCTGTTGCTTTTGCCGCCTTTACCACTGACTTGACCCATAAATTAACCTTCTGGGAGTCTTCCATGAGGACCCCTAAATCTCTCTGCACCTCTGATTTTTTTTTTCAACTGTTTCCCCATTTAGATAATAGTCCGCACTATTGTTCCTGTTATCAAAATGCATTATCATACAATTCCCAACACACTTCCATCTGCTTTTTTTAACCCTTTCTTCCAATGTGTCTGTCCTGCTGAAATCGCATTGCTTCCTCAGCACTACCTACCCCTCCACCTATCTTTGTATCATCTGCAACGTTTGCCACAAAGCCTTCAATTCCACTGTCTAAGACATTGACAAAAAAAATGTGAAAAGTAGCGGTCCCAATACTGACCCCTGAGGAACACCACTAGTCACAGGTGGCCAACCCTTTATTCCCAACTGCTGCTTCCTGCCTATCAGCCATTCCTCTATCCATGCCAGTATCTTTCCTGTAACGCCATAGGATTACATCTTGTTAAGCAGCCTCAAGTGTGGCACCTTATCAAATGTCTTCTGATCCAAGTAAGTTACATCCACTGCCTCTCCTTTGTCCAACCTGCTTGTTCCTTTTTTGAAGAACTCTTTAATAGGTTTGTCAAGCAAGATTTCCCTTTACAGAACCCATGCTGACTTTGATTTCTGTTATCATCAGCCTCCATGTACTCCGAAATCTCATTCCTAATAATAGATTTCAACACTTTCCTAACCACAGGTGTTAGGCTAACTAGTCTATAATTTCCTTTATTTTACCTTCCTCCCTTAAAGAGTGGAATGACATTTGCAATCTTCCAGTCCAATCAAAGATATATTTGTTTCTTCTGTGCCTCTTATACAATTGAAAGTCACTGCTCAATACCAAGAACATCAAGTACTGCAGGGCTATCCCATCAGCTAGTTGCTCAGTAATGATGTGGCTGGACTTGTCATGAACTTTTGGATAGTGTGCAGTAAAAGTGATTGTCTTGGATATTTTTATTGTGATTGAAAGACTTGTATAAAAGGGACAGGTTGCACTTGATTCTTCAAGTACCTCATTTGTTCCTACCTGCCTATACCTGCTATGAACCTCTCTTCCTCTTCCTCTTTCTCCCCTCCCCCCAGTACAATAGGGTCTTGTAAGAGCCACTTTGATAGAATGCCTTTGCTAGAAAACAACCTGTCCCAATCCACACTTGCTGGATCCTTTTTAATATGCCAACAAAATTGGCCTTTCTCCAAATTGGAATCTCAACCCAAGGACAAGACATATCCTTTTCCATAATTACCTTGAAACTCATGGCATTCAAAGTGTTCCCTTATGCAAGCTTCTGTCACCTGCCCTTTCCCATTGGGTCTTCTATGTACTGATTCAGGAAACTGCCCTGGACACATTTGACAAACTCTATCCCATCTAGTCCTTTTACAGTATGGGAGACCCAGTCAATACCTACTATCACAACTTTGTTTCTTGCAACAGGTGCAAGCTCTCTACAAAACTACTTTTAAATCTCATGTACTGTTGGGTGGTCTATAAAATAGCCCCATTAACATGGTCATACCTTTCTCATTCATCAGTTCCACCTTAAAAAGTCTCACTAGCCAAGTTCTCCAGTCTGTTTTGACTGAGCATTGCTATGACATTTTCCCTGACTAGTAACATCACCCGTCTTTCTTTAGTCCCCCTTGCCCTTTCATATCTAAAACAACAGAACCCCGGAATATTGAGCTGCCTTCCTACAACCAAGTCTCAGTAATAGCAACAATATTATAATTCTATGCATTGATCCATGCCCTGAGTTTATCTGCCTTTCCTATGATGCTTGAATTGAAATATACACAGCTCAGAACAATAGTCCTACCTTGCTCAACATTTTGTTTACTGTTTTTAAGGTCTTAACAACATCAGTCTCCACAACTACTCTACTATCTGTTCTGGCACTTGGGTTCCCATCCCCCTGCAAATCTAGTTTAAATCCCCTATCCCTGTGCAGTACTAGCAAACCTTCCCACTAGGATATTAGTCCCCCTCCAGTCTAAGGGCAAGCTGTCTCTTTGGTACACGCAATGATCCAAAGAAGTCCTGCTTCCTACAGCAGCTCCTTAGCACAGTGTTAAGCTGGTTATTAAACTGTATAACCATATAACAATTACAGCATTAATGTGTGGTTGAAAGATAATTACACTTGAACTTGTATTGTCAGCTCTACTAGATCTCCCCTGTGGGTGGGACAAGATATACTTGGTGATTGTGATAGAATAAAGAATATTTTTGGTAAGGTATAATTCTGAGTATAACCTTGGCAAGCTGTGGAACTGTACTTCCATTTCACATTTTGTACAACTAAGTGAATTCTCGATTAGGATTTAAGGATAGTGGTTTGGAGTTGGATATAAACCATGCCAGAAAATGGTATCCACCCTGATAGGACATTAGTGAACCAGATGGAATTTGTGTCAAATTAAAACTCATAACCATTGAGGTTTGAACAGGGGCCTGGGTTATTCAGGCATCTGGCTTGCTATGAGGTCTATATTTGAAACATAAAAGAAGGGTGAGCTTGTTGAAACCGTTAAGGTCCTAAGGAACAATGCAAAGCTGGTGTTAAGGTGGTAGGTCAGGCACTGGACTGATGAAGGGGCTCAAACTGAAAGATTAACTGTTGATTTATCTCCATAAATGCTGCCTGACTTTGAATTCCTCCAGATTCCGGAATCTCTAGTTTGTCTCCAAGATTCTAAGGAGTTCTGACACGATAGAAGTCAAGATGTTTTGCTTCTCGGAAAGTATTAAATGATCAGACTTTGTTTTAAGATACTATAAGGAGCTGCTCATTTAAAACCAAGGTATACAAAACTTCCTTTAGAGGGTTTTGAATCTCTGCAATACCTGCTGCTGTGAGTTATGGAGGTATACATTTTTGAAAGATTGAGTTATTGAGGGTCATGAGATTGGGATAAAGGAAAGAATGAAGCTACATAGATCAACCATGGTCATATTAATAATGGGGCTGGCTTGAGGGATTGGATGTATCACACTCATTCCTATGTTCTTGGGTATTGTGTTAACTTAACTACTCTACCATCGTACCTGAGGTAGGATTATACATACTTTATTCTTAGTTCCTTGCATCTATTTAAACTTTTTTTATAAAGTCTTTACAGCACTTAATCACAAATGTGATCACGCTTAAAACTGCTTTTAGAAGTTTTTAATGCTGTAATTCTATAACTTTGCCTTTTTATTTGTCTGTTTCCATCTCTCATCCTGTTTCCTGTTTCCTGTCTCCTAACTCTCCCCTTTTCCATACTGGACATTTGCTCTCCATTCTTCCTTAGTCTGTCAATCACCCACTGGCCCCAGTCTCACTGCTCCCCTTTTTATTCTGGCTCTTTTCCCCTATTTACTATTAGTCCTGCCACAGAATTTCATTTGAAACTTCAATAATTCCTTTCCCCTCAACATGCTGCTTTACTCACCGAGTTCCTGCAGCAGATTATTGCTCTTGATTTCAGTGTCTTGAGCTTGTTGCAGTGCTACTTTTAACACTTCATCTCCTTCTAGAAGTAAAAATATTGGTTCTTGCCAGAAAAAAAGTTGTTCAAAAAATAAAGGCAACGAAGTGAAACTATCTACTTTCTCTATTAATTACTCTTCCACTTCTGAAGATTATCCTTCACCTCAAATCATTTAATGCAAAGTAGGACATGATAGTTGAAGTAGAATTCTGTAGTCATTCCTATTAATATGGCACTTGCAGTGCATTGAGGTTAACATTTACAGTGCCTTTGTGTAATCAAGTACATACAGAGCTTATGCAAATAGGGTGGAACTGGTACACTAGTCCATTTATGTGCTTTAACAGCGCCACCCTAATGCTGACTAAGGAGGATTACATGAAGTATATTCCACTTGTATCAAGGTACCAGTATTCATTATTTTTACTAAGATTGCCCTCAATCTTGACTAATATAAAAACACCTGCTTTGCAGAACTTTGCATTGTTAAGTGTCTCCATCCTTCAATTAGGTATTAGCTAAATGGTGGTTAAGGCACTTCCTTACAACACTGATTTAACAATCTTTGCTAACTTTATGTAAATCTGCATTTTAATCATATGCCTCATTTTCCCCCCTGGGGTGAGAGATCTGCTAATGGTTAGTTTGGTTGTCCTGTAAGGACGGACTTAATCTTGCACGTAGCAGTATAATAGTTGGGGGGCCTTTGTGCAGAAGCTAACACCAGAAGCATTTTCTTATAGCGGGAGGGAAGAATAACCAAATCTAGTTAAAGGGTCTTGGTTCTAATATTAATTCGGTTTCTCTTTCCATGGACAGTGTTTCCAGCATTTTTTCATTTTTCTTCATATGCTGTTTTGATTTTCATCCATATCTAGAATTCCCTTTAACTAAGATGTACTAGTTAAATAAATAGAAGCTGATAAATGTTAGGGTCATAATATAAAGAATCAGCTGAATACAGAAAGTTAAGAGTCCAGAAAAAGAAACAATTGTATGAAAATTCAGAGGATAATGCCAAAATCTGAAAACCTTTTATAAATGTATTACAAAAGATTAGTCAAAAGGAGAGTTGAGTAATAATCAAAAAGGAAAACTTGTGGAGGCAGAGGGTATGAAATTTAGCAATTTTCACTTGGGTGGAGAACTATTTTTAAATTTATGAAATGTAGATGTTGGCAAGGCTCAATTCGTTTCTCTGACCTCGATCTGACTAAATTACAGGGAGCGGTATAGTACTGGGACAGGCCATTCAACCCATGAAACATCACTCTTGATGCCAATTTACACTAAATATTGATGTTCTCTGTATCACCCATTTCCCTCCATTCCTTTCGTCTTCATGTGTCTATCCAAAAGCCTCTCAAACTCCACTGAACTACCTAATTCCACTACTACCCCAGATAACTAATTCCAGGCACCTACCACTCCACAATTTTTAAATACAGTAAAAACTTGACAACGTTTTCAAACTCCCCACTGCCACCAACCTGAAAAGCATGCCTCCTGGTGTTTGTTTCTATCCTGGGGGGAAATATTCTTTCTATATCCTATCCATACTTCTCATAATTTCAAAAACTTCTACCAGGTCTTTCTTAGCTTCTGTTCAAAGCAAAACAAACCAATTTCACTCAATCTTATAGCTCATGCCCTCTAATCCAGGTAGCATCTTAGTAAACATTTTCTGCACCTTCTCCAGTCTCAACATCCTTCCATAATTGTGCAACCAAAACTACAACCAATAGGCAGTCTTTCCACAATTGAACTTCTCACATTTGTCCAGATTAAACTCCATCTGCCCATGTCTGTAACTGAGGTGTATCCTGCTGTATTGTTTGATAGTCCTTTGCACCATCCACAACTCCTTCAATCTTGGTGTTATTTGCAAATTTTTTTATTCTGTCTGTCTCCATTTTCATCCATATTACTCATATATATCACAAAGGTCTAGTACATATCCTTGTAGAACACTACTGGTCACTGACCTCCAGACTAAACAAGGGAAAAGAAACTTTCCAATCACAAACAAGAGAAAAATCTGTAGATGCTGGAAATCCAAGCAACACACACAAAATGCTGAAAGAACTCAGCAGGCCGGCGGCACCTTTGGCAAAGAATAGTCGATTTATTTATTTTTCTTTTTTTTTTTCCCAAGACCCTTCAGCAGGACTGGAGGGGGAAAAAGATAAGTCAGAGCTGAAAGGTAGGGAGAGAGGAGGGAGAAACACAAGCTGATAGGTGAAACTGAGACAGGGAGGGGTGCAATAAAGATCTGGAAAGTTGATTAGTGAAGGAGATGCAGAGCTGGAGAAAGGGGAATCTAATGGAGGATAGAAGGCTATGGAAGAAAGAAAAAGGGGGAGGAGCACTGGGGGGAGGCAATGGGTAGGCAAGGAAATGAGGTGAGAGAGGCAAAGAGGATGGGGAATAGTGGAGGAGATCGGGGGGCAATATCTGGAAGTTTAAGATATCAATGTTCGTGCCATCAAGTTGGAGGCTACCCAGACGGAATATAAGATGTTGCTCCTCCAACTTGAGTGTGGCCTTAACGCGACAGTGGAGGAGGCCATGGATTGACATGTCGGAATGGGAAGTTGAATTAAAATGGGTGGCTATGAGGAGATTCTGCATTTTCTGGCAGGTGGCGTATAGGTGCTCAGCGAAGATATCTCCCAATCTACATCGGGTCTCACTGATGTACAGAAGGCCACACTGGAGCACCGGACATAGTAGATGACCCCAACAGACTCACAGGTGAAGTGTCGCTTCACCTGGAAGCACTGTTTGGGGCCCTGAATGGTAGTGAGGGAGGAGGTGTAGCACTTGTTCCACTTGCAAGGATAAGTGCCAGGAGGGAGAGCAGTGGGATGGGATGAGTAGTCAAGGGAGTCACTTTGGAAGCGATCCCTGCAGAAAAAGGTGGGGGGGGGGTATTGGTGGAGATGTGTGTGGTGGTATGATCCAGTTGGAGATAGCGGAAGTTACGGAGAATTATGTGCTGGATGCGGAGGCTGTTAGGGTGGTAGGTGAGGGCAAGAGGAACCCTATCCCTGTTGGTAGGATGGCGGGAGGAAGAGGTGAGAGCAGATTGCACAAAATGGAAGAGATGCAGTTGAGGGCAATATTGATGGTGAAGGAAGGAAGCCCTTTCTTTGAAGAAGGAGGTCATGTCCTTCATTCTGGAATGAAAAGCCTCATCCTGAGGGCAGGTGCACTGGAGACTGAGGAATTGAGAGAAGGGGATGGTGTTTTTACAAGTAACAGGGTAGGAGTCCAGGTAGGTGTGAGGGTCCATAGGTTTATAGTAGACATCAGTAGATAAGTAGATCAGGGATGGAGACAGAGATTGAGAAGAGAGAGGGAGGGAGGTGTCAGAATGGACCAGGTAAATTTGAGGACTGGATGGAAGTTGGAGACAAAGTTGATGAAGTCGATGAGCTCGGCATGGGTGCAGGAAGCAGTATCAGTGCACTCGTCAATGTAGCATAAGATAAGTGAGAGATGGCCACTGGTGTAGGCTTGGAACATGGTTTGTTCCACGTAGTTGACAAAAGGCAGACATAGCTGGGACCCATGTGAGTGCCTGTGGCTACATCTTTTCATAAAGGAAATGGGTGGAGCCAAGGGAGAAATTATTAAGAGTGAGGCCAAGGTCTGGTAGACTGGGGAGAATGGTGGTGGAGGGGAGCTCATTGGGTCTGGTGTCCAGAGAGAAATGGAAAGCTTTGAGACCTTCCTGGTGAGGGATGGAGGTGTATGGGGACTGAACATCCAGAGTTAAAATAGGATGATGGGGACCAGGGAAAAGATTCAGAGCATGTGAAGTGTCACGGATGTAGGTAGGAAGGGACTGAACTTGGGTAGATAAAATAGTTGAGGTATGCAGCTGTGAGTTCAGTGGGGCAGAAACAAGCTGAAGCAGTGGGTCTACCTGGACAGGCAGGTTTATGGATCTTGGGAAGGAGGTTGAGATGGGGTGTGGGGGGGAGGTGTTGCGGTAACTGAGGTTTCTGGCAATGGATGGGAGATCCCCAGAGCTAATAAGGTCAGTGATAGTGTGCAAAAACAATGGCTTGGTGCTCCTTAGTGGAGTCGAGTCCTGTTTGAGGGGTAAGTAAGAGGAGGTGTCTGAGAGCTGTTGTCTGGCCTCAGCAAGGTAGAGGTCAGTATCCCAGACTACTATGGCACCTCCTTATCTGTAGGTTTGATGGTGAGGTTAGAAATGGTATGGAGGGAGTGTAGAGCAGAGCATGCAGAAGAAGTGAGGGTGGTATTGGAAAGAGGAGTGTTGAAGTTCGGACAAATGATGTCCTTTTGGCAGTTGGCAATTAAAAAGATCCAGCGCAAGCAGAAGACCTGAGCGAAATGTCCAGGAAGAGGAGAGTTGAAGGTGGGAGAAGGGGTCATTCGTGTGGGGTGGGGAGTCCTTGCCAAAAAAATAGTCTTGGAGACTGAGGTAATGGAAGATAAGCTCAGTGTCATGGTGTGCGCAGAACTCAGCAGTGTGGGCACAGGTCCAAAGGTGAAGACCTTACAGAGGACAATGTTCTGCTTCAGAGAAGGGATGGTGAAGACCTGCCATGGATGAGAGATGGAATCGGCTCCATCCCTTCTATGTCTTTTATGGGAGAGCCAATTCTGAATCCGAACTTGCAATTCACCCCAGATCCCAAGCATCTGTCTTCTGAATCAACCTACCATGAAGACCTTGTCAACTGACTTAAAGTCCATGGCTATAATGTACACTGCCTTACTCTCTCCAAGCTTCTTTATCATTTCTTCAAAAGAAACTCATTCAAGTTTGTAAGGCATCTGATCAGCAATGCAGAAAGCCTTGTTAATTGTCCCTAAGCAGGTTATGTCTTTCCAAAAGTCCTTGTCTCTCAGTATCCTCTCCAATCGCTTCGCTACCACTGGAAGTTTACTGGCCTATAGTTACTCGGATTTGCTAGGTCTTTCTCAAACAACAATTAAAAGTCAAAGATGTGATTCTGTGTATGGTGGTTCACACACAGATCTGACCAGCTTAGTTTATCAGCTGTCCTTATCTAGAAGACATCAGTGGAGCAAAATTTTATTTGGTTCAATCTAATTGTTTTATCAACTGATTCTTTCTACTTAGTTACAGGTTTAAAGAATTAAATTCCAATTTCCCTGTAACTATGAGTTCAATTGATAACCCAGAGGAGCCCTCCCTCCTCTTGTTATACCACGCATTTTATTGACTTTTAGATGTTCATTAGACATTGTCATTATTAATTTATTGCATCTCAAAAATTCAATTAAATTTCTCGTCTACCAAAATAGTTTTTCTTTGAAGAATAAAAATTGGTGGAAGTCTGCAATTAATGAAAAGTTGATTATGCATGTACTGACTGAGAAAATATTGTTTTTCAAAAGGCAGGGAACTGTAAAGGGTTATCTCCTAGAATTTAATAGTAAACTGGCATGGCATGTGAATCCTAATTTCAGACCATGCTGACATATTAAGCTTGTGGAAGGTAGCAATGTCAGGTGGAAACTTGGGTAAAGTGAGCAGGAAAATACCGTTGATTTATAATAAGAAAACATAGTGATGCATTTTGGAGAAAGGATGTGGATGATACAAGAAATGATATAAAGTTGAAGTATAAATAGAAAGAAACCTGAGTGTGCATTTTAAGGGTAGCAGTGTACTTGAAAAAAGACTAGATTTGATCACAAATCAGGCAGTGGTCTGCCTGACTTTTCATTTGAAACTTGCAAGAAAAGGAGATTGTGGTTACTCAAGCAGACTGCTATTTATTTGGCAGTTTGCCTTGTTACCAAATTGTCTCAAACAAGCACCATGACTTTGAGTTTGCAGTGAAGAAAGCCTTTTGGATCTTCCATGCATGATTAGCTGATTGGGATACCAAATGCTGTCCTCATCATTGCTGCATTGGAAATCAGTTGCCCATTTCATTGGATAGTACCTTTTGCAGGAAGGACCTTGACGAGATGCAAAGGTTTAAGGGCATTGCACTGTCCCTAAGGGCACTTGTACCATTATCAATGCCGCGATAGCTAGCTACTAGTATTACAGAGCGAGGTATTTTCCACGACTGACAGTAAAAAGTGGCACACTCGAGTCCAGGTACACACTGTCACTAGTATAGGGCCCTTCTGCCGTTGTGAGCAAATTGAATTGAATTGGCTTTATTTCTTACATCCTTCACATACATGAGTAAAAATCTTTGTTACATCTCTATCTAAATGTGCAATCATAGTAATTTATAATAAATATTTATAATCAATAATTTGTAATAAATAGAACAGTCAATGTAACATAGAGTACACTCAAATCAATGTGAGTTCATCTGTTTGATGGCCTGGTGGAAGAAGCTGTCCCGGAGCCTGTTGGTCCTGGCTTATATGCTGTGGTACCATTTTCCAGATTGTAGCAGCTGGAGCAGTTTGTAGTTGGGGTGGCTTGGGTCCCCAATGATCCTTTGGGTCCTTTTTACACAGCTGTCATTGTAAATGCCCTGAATAGTGGGAAGTTCACATCTACAGATGTGCTGGGCTGTCCGTACCACTCTCTGCAGAGTCCTGTGATTAAGGGAATTACAGTTCCCATACCAGGCAGTGATGCAGCCAGGCAGGATGCTCTCAATTGTGCCCTGTAGAAAGTTCTTAAGATTTGGAGGCCCATGCAAAACTTCCTCAACCATCTGAAGTGAAAGAGGTGGTGTTGTGCCTTTTTTTTTACCACACAGCCGATAGGTACAGACCATGTGAGATCCTCAGTGATGTTATGCCAAGGTACTTAAAGCTGTTCACCCTCTCAACCCCAGATCCATTGATGTCAATACGTGCTACCCTGTCTCCATTCCTCTTGTAGTTCACAACCAGCTCCTTAGTTTTTGCGACATTGAGGGAGAGGTTGTTTTCTTGGCACCACTGTGTCAGGGTGATGGCTTCTTCTCTGTAGGCTGTCTCATTATTATTTGAGACTTGGCTAGTCAGTATAGTGTTGTCATCAAATATAATTAGCAGATTGGAGCAGTGGGTGGCGACATAGTCATGGATATACAGGAGGGGGCTTAGTACACAGCCCTGAGGGGCTCCTCTGTTCAGTCAGAGGGGCAGAGGTGAGGGATCCCACTCGTACCACCTACCAGCGATCTGACAGGAAATCCAGGATCTGGCTGCACAAGACAGGGTGAAGGCCGAGGTCTCTGAGCTTCTTGACAGCATGGTATTGTTTAAATGGGTACAACATAAATTGACTTTTGCATGTTAGTTTTTTGTCAAGGTTTTGAAATTTAAACAAAGGAGGACAATCTTGGTTTTATAAAAGACAGTATCAACTAAACTAAAAGCTATGCTAAGTTTTGATAAAATGCTGTTTAAGTGAGGGCTGAATTTTTCTTGTGAAGAATGTCAATGTGTTTGTTGATTTCGGAGATCTCTTAGTGATTTCATTCAAAAGTTCCATGACATGTATTGTCAATTTCCACTCTGCCTTTACTTTATTCATCTGAGTCTCCTCTTTCTTGGAAACATAACCAATATCCAATGTGAGTACATGAACCCCCCCATAGCTGCAACTACCCTGTTTAATATTACGATTGCAGCCTCTTCCCAGTTTTTACAATCACTGCCACAACAGGTGTGGTGCTGTCTTATTCAGTGCTATCTTTTTGTTATCGTCAACCATGGTTTTCCCTCCTCTGGGTTAACTGGGTCTCAATTGATTCTACTTTGCATCTTGTGCTTCTCTCTTCTCTCACAATATTAGGATAGGAATCCACTTGTCCTTCTAACTCACTAACATTCACTTATAAAGATAACAAGTCCAATGTCTTATGGAAATATGAAACAGAATATTTTTCCTTCGTCTAGATGACCAAAGACAAAAGTGGTAATCTAATATTCTGTACTCAGTTAAAATGGACTAACTCATTGACTGCTAATCAAGCTAGGCCACTATGGTATTTATAACTCGGTTCCTCACTCGGCAATGAACTGATTCAAGTAGCAGGTTTGGCAGGGAGGGCCAGTTTTGTGACATTATTCAACACATTTAATACTGCCCATGAAATGGGATTCTTGCAGATTTTGTTTCAAACCATGAGGTATTTTGTACAAAATGAAATATATAAATAATGACCTTTTCTCCCAAGAGTTGCTCAAAACCAGACCTAAGCCGCCTTTAAACAATCATGTCGTGATCTAAAATAGCTAGTTGTAATTTATACAATTAGAGAAATAATGCTCATTGATTTCTGATGCTAATGAATGCCTTTACTATGAATCCATCTGTGCAATCATCATTATGTTTAACAATCGCACATCCCCAAGGTTTCCCTCAATCTCCTTTTAACATGGGTATGATATCTTAATTGAGCTAAGCATAATTTTATCCTTCAGTATATTATTAAAATTCTCAGCATTCAAGGCTGCATTTAGATTGTTGGCCAATTTTCTAATAGATTATTGAATTGGGGTCATTTGCTGTGTCATCTGGTGCTTATCATGCATGTCTAGCTGTAACCTGGAGCAGATGGGGTGGAAGGGTGGTGGAGAATGGGATGTTGCTGGTAGGCAACATTAGGTTTTCCAGGGTGACCTTGTATTGCACTCCACACTACTCATCAATTGGCGATGTTCAGGGAATATTTCGCTCATGTTTCTTCTGTTTCACATGATTGTTATGTTTCTTGAGGTAAGGATTAGGCTTGTCCTTGCACCCAAAATAGGACGTAGCTGAGAAGAGTTTGGAGTTATCATAAATAAAAATAGGAAATGCTGCAAACACTCCATGTGTCAGGCAGCCTTTGTGAAAAGGGAAATGGAGTTTGTTTCTTATTGGTGACCCTTTATAAAACCAGTTCTGACAAACTTCTTGTTTTCTTTATATTTCAAAATTACAGCATCCATAGTGTCTTTTGAATTTCATTTGCCAGAGCTTTCATGTCAAATAATGGGGGGGGGGGGGGCATGAGTTATACTATTTTAAATAAGTGGGGCCAAATTTTTTTTTTTAAATTCAAAATTCACTTCCCCAGCCCTCCTTGTGTGATTTTTCCCTGATCCTAAACTTAGCCAGAGACCTCAGGAATGGTTAGAATCTCACTAGTTTATATGCCTCCCACCTCTCAATATTGTAGTTCGATGGCAGGATAATGGGGGTTACCTACTGATTCAAAGGATGGGAGGTTCTGGTCCCCAGCGCGATGATAGAAAGATGGCTGGAGATCAGCAAGCCACTCTACCAATTGGGCTAATGAATCCTATTGCTTTGCATAACATCAGGTATAATGTAACCTGCTGTGGTTGGTTATAGGATGTGCTTCTGCAAGAATTTATTCCAAAAAACTATGAGCTCATCTTGACTACATCTGCCAATCTGTTTTTCTGGTGAATGTACATTAAAATCACCATGATTAACATCATTCTGACAAGGTTTCCTTGTTTTTAATATACTCACCTCCTGTGTGTTTCAGGGAGTGTTTCACATCCACAAGTTAATACTTGTCTTTATCTCGTCTCTATCCAGACCGCTTCTAAATCCTGGTATTCTGAAGTTGAATCATCCCCCTCTATGTGCTAAGATTTATCATTAAGTCACTCCCCATCTTTTTCCTAGCTTCTTATCCTTCCGGTATGATATACTTAATATTCCAGCTGTAATCTATGTTGTCTTGCAGCATGATCTAGTATGGAAGGATATTTCATGTGTTGAGGTGCATGCACCAATAATGGGAAGTGGATAGAAGAGAACTTCCAAAGTGTCAGATTGATCTGGTCAAGTTATAGGTGGCATGTCCCATGTAGTCGAGTAACAGCAACCTGCCAGAATTATAGCCAGGTTGTTTCCAGTAATCCAAAGGCCATGATGATCTGCACTTGGGGGAAGTCTGTCATACAGGGAATTACTTGTCACTATTCGGCATGCACATGTGGAAAGAAAAGATAAGCCTTTTGTTTTTGAATGTGGAACTTGCGACTCCTGACTGTAGAAGTGAAAAGTAAACTCGGATGTGGTGGAGATCAGTAGCAGGTATTGTTATGAATATGATGATTGAGGACGCGCAGTCCCCTTTTACTGTCATTTAGTAATGCATGCATTAAGAAATGATGAAATGTTTTTCCAGAATGATATCACGAAAACACATGACAAGCCGACTTAAAAACGAACAAAAACCACATAATTACAACATATAGTTACAACAGTGCAAAGCAATACCGTAATTTGATGAAAACAGACCACGGCCCAGTAAAAGTCTCAAAGTCTCTCGAAAGTCCCATCATCTCAGGCAGACGGTAAACCTCCAGCGCTGCCAACTTGCCGGTGCAGCATCTGACCACCGTCTGACTCCGAGTCCGTCCGAAAAACTCTGAGCCTCCGACCACCTCCCGACACTGAGCACCATCTCTGCCGAGCGCTTCGACCCCGGCCCTGGCAACAGGCGATACGCAAAGCTGAGGATTTGGGGCCTTCGTCTCCGGAGATTCTCGATCGCACAGTAGCAACAGCAACGAAGCAGGCATTTCAGAAGTTACTCCAGATATTCCTCTGCGCTTCTCACAGCTGTCTCCATGCACGGCACCCCTAGGTACACATATCGACATCATTCGGAACGGCTGAGTTTGCTGCGTCGCGCTGCCATCTTCTCCTCCCTCCCTTTCCATCTTTTCCCTCCCTTTTAAAATGATCCTGCTCTTTTATTTAAAAAAAAAAATCCCCTGTGGTAACATAATTTTGCAGGACACATGTCTGCAACTTTTAAACCTTGGTTTCCATGCAAGATCCTTGACTATATTTTACTTTTCTCTCCATCTTCCAATCATGCTTAGTGGTTCTTCATCCTTAAATCTAAGTTGTATCTCCTGATCTTTTCAGGGTCAAATTTTCCTGTTTACTAGTTGAGCTCACTAATCTTTTTGACCCCTAGCCTTTTTTCAACAGCAGCTTTCAGTTGGCTAAATGGTGGTTGTCCAACATGTGCGATGATGACAGGAAACCTGTGCAGAAGAACTTTTTAAAGTGGAAAAACTTGTGCAGTTCCACTCTCTTGACCTCAGACGTCTGAGTCCAGTGACATGAGCAAGCATCACAAACTGGGGTCATCTTTGGTTGCATATGATGACCATGATGTCTTCTGAGACTTGTCATGTGCTTCACTCTCCATGGAGCATTGCAGTGCTGTTTTTCTGACCGTTGGATCTCACTATAGGTCTTATCTACCCAGTCTGCCAGAGCTGATTTTGCATGCTAGGACAAATATGTCCCTATCTCGAAAGGGTACTGTATCTCGTGAGGCTATCCTCATCTGGTTTAGTCCACCCCCCCCCTCCCAATTGAAGCAATGTACCAGAGTATGGCCCCTGTTGCATGCAAACAGCTACTTGGAGCCAGAGGTGAGACCTGAGTGTTCAGTGGAGACCAAAAATAAGTGAGCTGTCCCAGAATGGTTATGATCGGCCCCCTTCACCAGAGGTGCTACCCCATCCATGGACACTATATATACCCCTAAATATAGCTAAATACACCCAATTAAAGCAGTAATGATCTTTTGGATTTAAGCAGTGGCATGGTCAGTGTCTGACTGTTCTGGTGCTTTGCCTCTCTTTCCATTAATTTGGGCAAAAATACAGAAGAATATGTTAAATAAATTACTATTCATACAGTTTTAAAACAATGAAACCTGTGGAAACCTCTAGTACTTTCTTTCAAAGGCCTAAAAACTGCCATCCTAAATCCGATATGTACGTTCTGTTTTCAAACCTAAATCTGTGAACGTAGTTGCATCCTGTTGGGATTTTCTCAGTCATTTACTCCATTATTAATAGTTGCTCAATGGTAGTAAAGAGAAGAGGGCATGCCCTGGGTGATGGGGTCCTTAATGATAGACGCCACCTTTTTGAGGCATCTCCATTTTTAGGTTTCCTGGACATTCGGTAGGCTACTGCTCATGATGGAGCTGGCTAATGTTGCAGCTTTCTGCTGCATTTTCGCATCCTGTGCAGTGGCCTCTCCATATCAGATAGTGATGCAACCCAAGGTATGTCTCTTAAAATTTGCAAGATCTTTGACATGCCAATTCAACTCAAACACCTAATGAAATATAACTGCTGCTGTGCCGCCTTTGTAATTACACCTGTAATGTCCTGGTTATGATTTCTGCTGCTCTGCTGTGAGATATTTATTTTAGTTTTCTGGAAAAAGCAGTGTGTCCAGCTACCAAGAGTGTTTGGCTTTGGCTAAAGGTAAGGATCCTTTTTGTCCAACTTGGGAATGTTGTGTCAGCCTCTTGGGTTTATCTGGGTACATTTTGTAACTTTCTGCTCAGTGGGATGATTTAAGAGAATTAGGCAGGATCAGATTTCTGAAGGACAGCAGTCTGGTTTGGCAGTCTTTTGGCAGGAGCTGTGGAGTGGAGCACAGGGGAAGATGCCCACAGAATGCTGCTGAAAGCAGAGACCCTTTTGTAAGAAGTGCTTTGTGCAGACAAATGGTTCAAAGGAGGAAATGCCAATCTTCCTGAGTTAGCCAGTTTGTCTGAGATGGTCTTCGTGGGAAGCTCGAACTGTGGCTGGTATCTTTTACACAGAATGTGGGTCAGAGCATGAGTAAAGCATTACATCCATCTACTACAGGAGTGAGCTCCAACATTTGTGCAGGGATTCGCATAAATGTAGTTTTATTCTCCCTTTCAAAGTGTGCATAAAAGGTATTGAGCTCATCTGGGAGTGAAGCATCACTGCAATTCATGATGTTAGGTTTTGCTTTGTAGGATATAATGGCCTGCTGGCCCTGCCAGAGCTGACATGTATCCAATTCTGGAATGCCACAGATCTGCGCTCAGCAGACTATGAATCTCCTGGTTCATCCACTGCTTTTGATTTGGGTATGTCTGGTATATTTTGGAAGGAACACACTCATCCATACAGGTCTTGATGAAGTCGATAACTCTGGAAAATTCATTCAGACTCAAAACTGAAGCACTGGCTCAAAACAGTCCTGTAAGTGCTACTCCACCTCCCTTGACCATACCTTCTTGGGCCTCGCCACTGGTGCTGCAGCCTTTCGTCTCTGCCTGTCTGACTCTGCCATAGTTGGATGCATCAGCAAGGGAGATAAGGCTGAGTACAGGGCTACGGTAGGAGACTTTGTCACATGGTGTGAGCAGAATTATCTGCAGCTTAATGTGAAAAAGACTAAAGAGCTGGTGGTAGACCTGAGGAGAGTTAAGGCACCGGTGACCCCTGTTTCCATCCAGGGGGTCAGTGTGGACATGGTGGAGGATTACAAATACTTGGGGATACGAATTGACAATAAACTGGACTGGTCAAACAACACTGAGGCTGTCTACAAGAAGGGTCAGAGCCGCCTCTATTTCCTGAGGAGACTGAGGTCCTTTAACATCTGTCAGATGATGCTGAGGATGTTCTATGAGTCTGTGGTGGCCAGTGCTATCATGTTTGCTGTTGTGTGCTGGGGCAGCAGGCTGAGGGTGGCAGACACCAACAGAATCAACAAACTCATTCGTAAGGCCAGTGATGTTGTGGGGATGGAACTGGACTCTCTGACGGTGGTGTCTGAAAAGAGGATGCTGTCCAAGTTGCATGCCATCTTGGACAATGTCTCCCATCCACTACATAATGGACTGGATGGGCACAGGAGTACGTTCAGCCAGAGACTTATTCCGCCGAGATGCAGCACTGAGCGTCATAGGAAGTCATTCCTGCCTGTGGCCATCAAACTTTACAACTCCTCCCTTGGAGGGTCAGACACCCTGAGCCAATAGGCTGGTCCTGGATTTATTTCCTGGCATAATTTACATATTACTATTTAATTATTTATGGTTTTATTACTATCTAATTATGGTGCAACTGTAACGAAAACCAATTTCCCTCGGGATCAGTAAAGTATGACTATGAGAAGCACTGCCAGGTAATCGGACTTTCCAGAGTGTGGGCGTGGCATGACTCCGAATTCCACAGGTGATATTTTAGAGGTAGTTGCTCAGTGGCTTCAAGCTGGCCTGCTTGAAATCCTCCACAATGATGGGGAAGGCATCAGGCTGCTTTGTTTTGTGCCTGTTGATTATGGAGCTTAGGTCCTCCAGTGCCTGATGTTGGCCTGAGGTGGAATATACATCGCTACCAGGGTGATGGTAAAAGTTCACTTGACAGCTAAAAAGGGTGACATTTGATTGCTAGTTATTTTGGGTCAGGTGAGCAGGACTGAGACAGAGCTTCCATGTCTTTTCACCACAATGATTTAATTATGAAGCATACTCACCACCTCTGACTTTAAAAGACTAGGCTGTTCTATCTTTGGTTGAATGGTGAACCCATTGAGCTTCAGCACTGCATCCGAAATAGCATGAGGTAGCCATGTTTCAGTGAAGCAAAGTACACAGCAGTGCCTTATGTCCCTCTGGTACAGCAATCTTGCTCTGAGGTCTTCAATTTTATTTTCCAGAGACTGTACATTCACCAGAAGGATAGTCAGGAGTGGAGGTTTAAAGCTTTTTTTCCTTGAAGGGAAAACTACACTTGACATGAGTTTGCAGTCTGGGATCTGTCGATTTTGAGTATCAATAGATTTTTAAAACTACTTTAAACAATGTTACTTATGGAAGTACCCATGGCCCTGACTGGATTTTAGCTGTAGTAGTCTGGAACAGGAATATTTGATTCCAATCAGAGTTGTAAGCGATGAGTCGCCGCTTATCGACGCCATCTGTCCAGCACTCTGGAAACAATTTTAGTATTCTGTTGAAAGTTTCAGCTAAATGTAGGTAGTAATACCTTGAATGATGCCAGAAATGTTCATGATGCTGTTTTGAGGCTTGGATTAAAGCATTTCATCTGTTTATTTTTTTATATAAAACTTGAGTTAATGACAGCTAATTTGTTTTTCAGTGGTGATGAAACACTGAGTATAAAGTTGTATGTAATTGGTATTTACGCTATTAGAAGTTGCTGAGGTGATGCAGCACTGCAATGTTAATACCTCTGTTCCCGAGCATGTCTGCAACATTTGTAAAACCACAATTTAAATCAACAATGAACTAAGTGCTGCAATGGGCAAATGTTGACAGCATTAAGTTCTGTCATAGGTTGGAATGGGAGCAAAGGCAAGAACTGTTTGTTCAAAGTAAATTTATTATCAAAATACATTTGTCACCATATACAACCCTGAGATTCATTTTCTTGCAGCATTCATAATAAATACAAAAAAAGGTAGTATCGGTGAAAAACCACATATGACAAAGACAAACATCCAACGTGCAAAAGAAGACAAACTGTAAAAATACAAAAAGAAAAAACAACAATAAATATCAAGAGTATAAGTTGTGAAGTTTTTGAAAGTGAGTCCATAGGTTGTGGAACCAGTTTAATATTTGGTTGGGTAAAGTTGTCCTCTGGTTCGAGAACCTGATGGTTGAGGAGTAATAACTGGTCCTAAACCTGGTACAGTGGACCTGAGGCTCCTGTACCTCCTTCCTGATGGCAGCAGTGAGAAGAGAGCAAGGCCTGGAATGTGGGGTTCTTTGATGGGTGCTGCTTTCCTGTAACAGTGTTCCTTGTAGATGAGCTCAATGGTGGGGAGGGTTTTAATCTTGATGGACTAGGCTGAATCCATTACTTTTTGTAGGCTTTTCCATTCAAGGGCATTGATGTTGTAACTCCATTGCACATTTGTAGAAGTTTGTCAAAGTTTTGGGTAACATGCCAAATCTAAGAAAAAAAGAAGTGCTGCCCTGTGTTCTTTGTAATGCCATGACATTTTCTGAAAACACCCTTTGCACTGTTGTAAAGATCGAATTCTTGATTTTATTGGTGATGACATGTTCATTTGTACTGTTTATTTCCTCCTGCAGCACTGATCTATTCTCTATAAAATGTCTGAATCTTATTAATTCAGTAATTAATTTGAACATTAATTACTGTCCCATTGCCAGTAATGGAAATGCTGACAAAGTATTCATCAAGATCGGTGTGCGGCTCAACTTGAGCTCAGGGAACCATAAAGATGTGGAGAAAAAATAGACTATCTTTGAGCACTTGTTTCCATTAGGTAATTTAATCCTTGTGGATAATTTTTTTGCATTTTATTCATATCCTGAGTATTCAGTATACGAATTGCTGAAAATTAAGTTCCTAAATCGTAAATTCTGAATTGGAAAGCTGAATTACAAGTTGGTGCATGTATTTTGTTGCCTGCTCTGACAGAACTATTTATAGGGTTGAACAGTAATTTGAGTTGCCATTAGGTTGACATTAATCTTTTTTACATCAGCTTATTCATTGAGTTTCAAAGGATATGATTTTAATACTGAAGCAATTTGCTTGGTCAGCTAACAGACAAATTGTGCATTAGATTTGCTCCCCCTTGGCATAAGTTTTTTTTTTCTCTCCCCAGCTTTGTATTTTTAATCATTATTCAAGAAAGTGTACAACATTTTAACTGAAGGTTTATTACACATTATAGTAGTAGCTTGGGGTATTTCATTTTTGGAAAACTTTACAAAACAATTTTAATTCTAGTTTTCATAGAGGTTGCAAAAAATAATCAAAGTTAGATGTTCTAAATGTGTATTTTTGTCTGTTTGTAATTGCCCCTGAATTGAAGAGGTGACTACCAGTGAATGACAGTTGTATATTGACCATCTGGGAAAAGATGGCAAACTTCTTAACCTGAAGAACATTTGTAAGCCTGATGATTTTTTTTCTGTTGTGATAACCATTAGTTAACTTTTTTTTTACTGATTTATTATTGTACTTAAATTTCCAAAGCAGCTGGGGAAGAATCAGCTCTTTCAGATGAACTCTGCCACATTGTAAAATGCTGCTGAAACTAATTAGGAAAGTCTAGTACATAAACTTCAAATTAGTGAAATTGAAATATAAACAAACTGATCTAAAACTTGTAATTAAAATGCATTGACTTGTGATTTTGATATTGCAGTTTCCCTCGTAGTTTATTCAATATAGAATTTACAGCAAGTTTTCATTTGTTCATCAGTACTAGTTCTGACTGAAGAGCAGTCTACTCCCTTTGCCTGTGTAAAACAATTTTGCCTACCAGATTATGATGTAACAATAGATCTGTTATTGGCAGATGCAAGTTTGAAGGCTTCTGAAATTCCATGTTCAGTAGCAATTTTTGAAGCCTTCCAACGTTAAAATTGTATTGATATGTGACTTTATGATTTTGCTTGGGTTTGTAATTGAACAAATTGGTGTATTTTTTGATTTATCATTTCTTCAGTTGGTTGTTTTCTCTTGGGGGAGCAGGTTAACCCTGTGCTCATTGATGTATTGAAAATGAAAGGTAAAAACTTTAGGTTTAACCAACAGAGCAGTGGAGGTAAAGTAATTAAATATTTTAAGGTTAAAGTTGGCAGACAGTTGAACTCTTAAATGGACGAGCATGATGTGAGAATGGAGAAAATGGTGTTGAAGCTAAGGTTAAACAGCTTAATCGCGTTTAATAGAAAGGCAGGCCAAAGGCTACTGGTACTTTCTGTCTTTATAAATGAAATTCATATTAAATTAAGCACTTAGAATGTCATCTAACAATTGACTATTTGGTTCTCATGACTCACTGTTTGGTTTTATTGGTCATTTAAGAATGATACTTTGGGTAGGTTGCCATAGGCTGCCTTCTTCCTACCCATGGATAAGAAGCACTTGGGTGGTGTATGTGGGAGGAGCAAGTATGAAAGTTGGAAACTGCAGATAACTGTTGGCAGGGTGGTTTTGTTTTTTTGTTAGTTTTCTTTGGTACAGTATTCAATTTTTTTTGAAATCGTTAGAAATATCCCCACATAGTATAGTTCTAACATAATCTTTGAAAAACACTGAAGTACCAATAGTGCATGGTGTGTGTACGTAGAAGCTGAGATGTATATTTTGATTTACAGACATAAGTGTGCAAAAAATTACTGAACTTGTTACCTACATACAAGTTGCCTATTCCCCCCCCCATTTTGATCTTAAAATAACCTTGCATGAAAAGCAAAGCATAGCAAATGGAAATGCTGCGCATGAAGTGTACAGTTGAAGTCAGAAGTTTCAATACACCTTGGCCAAATACATTTAAACTCAGTTTTTCACAATTCCTGACATCTAATCCTAGAAAACATTCCCTGTCTTAGGTCAGTTAGGATCACCATTTTAAGAATGTGAAATGTCAGAATAATAGTAAAGAGAATGATTTATTTCAGTTATTTCTTTCATCACTTTCCCAGTGGGTCAGAAGTTTACATACACTTTGTTAGTATTTGGTAGCATTGCCTTTAAATTGTTTAACTTTGTCAAATGTTTTGGGTAGCCTTCCACAAGCTTCTCACAGTAAGTTGCTGGAATTTTGTTCCATTCCTCAGACAGAACTGGTGTAACTGAGTCAGGTTTGTAGGCCTCCTTGCTCGCCCACGCTTTTTCAGTGCTGCCCACAAATTTTCTATCAGATTGAGGTCAGGGCTTTGTGATGGTCACTCCAATACCTTGACTTTGTTGTCCTTAAGCAGTTTTGCCACAACTTTGGAAGTATCCTTGGGGTCATTGTCCATTTGGAAGACCCATTTGCGACCAGCTTTAACTACCTGGCTTGAGATTTTGCTTCAATATAGCCACATAATTTTCGTTCCTCATGATGCCATCTATTTTGTGAAGTGCACCAGTTCCCTCCTGCAGCAAAGCACCCCCACAACATGATGCTGCCACCCCTATGCTTCACGGTTGGGATGGTGTTCTTCGGCTTGCAAGCCTCACCCTTTTTCCTCCAAACATAATGATGGCCATTATGGCCAAACAGTTCAATTTTTGTTTCATCAGACCAGAGGACATTTCTCCAAAAAGTAAGATCTTTGTCCCCATGTGCACTTGCAATCTGTAGTCTGGCTTTTTTTTATGGCGGTTTTGGAGTAGTGGCTTCTTCCTTGCTGAGCAGCCTTTCAGGTTATGTCAATATAGGACTAGTTTTGTAAACGTAATTTTGCTGGATCAAATAACGACAGCGCAAAAAGGTCATTACTTGTCTTTTCACCCGTTTATTTCTTCGAGCTCAGTCGGCGACTCAACTTGGACCCGACATCAGGGAGAGACCCTTTCTCATCTCCTCGGCGGTTCTACGAGTTCACTGCCCGATGTCAGAATCGTCAGAAGTTATAAGGCCACCGATAGAAAAGAACAATCAGTTTGATAACCATTCTGGTCAAGTCAATGGACTATTGATACAGAGAACAATCAGTTTGATAACTATTCTGGTCAAGTCAATGGACTATTGATACAAAAGCACAATCAATTTGTTACACTCTAGCCACCTTAATTAAAGAAAGGAATGTCCTACTTGGTTTGCTGGAGCCACAACTTAATGACAACAATAAGAACATCTGTCAAATTTGTGCTTTAATTAAGAAAGGAATGTTCTAATTTCCATCAGGTACTGCTTTTTGTCAAAATCAAAAGGTGCGAAAAGCCCAGAGACGACTTGTGTGGATCTGGGCAAATTTTAACCCTTATATTACTCCAAAGAAAGCAGCTGTGAGACATTATTTAAACACACTGCAGTCACAGACATAATCAGTACTGAATCCATTGTTTACAGGAATCTTGAGAATCCCCCATTCCCTTAAACTTTATCAGTTTTACTGTGGATATGGATACTTGTCTACCTGTTCCCTCCAGCATCTTCACAAGGTTCTTTGCTGTTGTTCTGGGATTGATTTGTACTTTTCGTGTCAAAGTACGTTTGTCTCTGGGAGACAGAATGCGTCTCCTTCCTGCGTGGTTCCATGGTGTTTGTACTTGCGTGCTATTGTTTGTACAGATGAACGTACCTTCAGGCGTTTTGAAATTGCTCCCAAGGATGAACCAGACTTGACATCATCTTCTGACCTCAATCTGATATAAAATTTGTGGGTAGAACTGAAAAAGCATGTGCAAGCAAGGAGGCCTACAAACCTGACTCAGTTACACCAGTTCTGTCTGGAGGAATGGAACAAAATTCCAGCAATTTTCTGAAGTTTGTGGAAGGCAACTCAAAACGTTTGACCCAAGTTAAACAATTTAAAGGCAATGCTACCAGATACTAATAGTGTATGCAAACTTCTGACCCACTGGGAAAGTGATGAAAGAAATAAAAGCTGAAATAAATTATTCTCTTTACTATCATTCCAACATTTCACATTCTTAAAATAGTGATCCTAAATGACCTAAGACAGGGAATGTTTTCTAGGATTAAATGTCAGGAATTGTGAAAAACTGAGTTTAAATGTATTTGGCTAAGGTATATGTAAACTTCTGACTTCAACTGTACATCACTTAATTTAAAAATATTGATTGAGGTAACTTAGATGTTTAATTGCAACATGCTCATGTTTTGCAATAGTTCAATTAAGTTAAAATTGTATTGTTGATGATTTTAATTTGTACTCTGTTTCTGAGGCTCCCAGTTTAAGTGTCCAACAATAATCAGCTGGCATTGGTAGATTCCAGTTGCTCTGATATAATTTCTCCATGACTGCAATTTCCTGGTGAAACCTTTCACCATGCTCATCACTGACAGCGCCAAAATTTGCAGGGAAGAAGTCTAAGTGGGAAAGCAGAAAATTAATCTTTAGTAACATGTTACACTTCATGGTTTTGTATGCTTGAAGCATGTTAATCAACCAGCTGCACGTAGTTTGGTGCTCTGTAGTTGCCAAGAAAAATTTTAATAACATCCTTGAATGCCTTCCATGTGATTTTTCTCTGGTCCCACTTTGAATTGCCTGTCATTGATGACCTGTTTGATTTGTGGACCAACAAAAATTCCTGCCTTAAACTTGGGATCAGTTATTCCGGGCAACATATGTCTCAAATATCAAAATCCTTTGGAACTTTGCAGCCTTTCTAAAACCTGTCCTGCCATGCAGCATCAGCTCTGCCTAAGCCTTCCTGGACAAGATAGAAAACTTTTCAGCTTACATTGTGGGCAACATTTTAATTGACTTGAATTATGAATTGAAATAACAAATATAGGTGATGTAATACCCTGGTAAAGGTTTCACTGCTAACATTGCAGGGTTTTTCATGTAATGGTCTTTTTATAGAAGCAGTGTTTGGGTTATTGTTAGAGATGATGGGTGCTGAGGGATATGAGCCATCTAACCAGGACAGAAGGCTTGGGGAGCAGAGTTTTTTTTTGTACTTGACAGTGGTGTGAGCCTTTGTTTTTGTTCGGTGGGGGACAAAGAGAGAAGGCATCTGAGAGAATCTGGTCGTAGGATTCTATCCGTTGGGACCATGATTCAATGGAGCAAGGTGTGAGAATCTATTGAGGATTGGTGAATATGACTTTTGGAAGAGTTGAGCTCCAACCTGTGCACATTTGACTGTTTAATTATAACAGGCCCTTTTTGTTTGTTTCCTTTTCTTTACTAGCCCTTTATTAAAGTTAATATTTATAAATATATTTCCTTTATATGCAGTGTGTGGTCTGTTATTTCCTGGCAACGAGGTGTAACAAGGCAGCAAATCACACAGCATTCACACAAATTGTGGTTTGGGTGGGAGAGACACTCCAATTTCACGGATTTGGCAGGACCAAAGTGTGTATTTCCCAGATGTATGTGGCCTGAGAACAGTGGGTCTTTCGGCACTGAGTTGGAAGACTGCCAGCAAGGGACAATGAGCCGTTTCCTGAGATGCCCTAGAAGAAAGGGGCTTCAGTGATTCCAATAAAATGGTGCGAGGTGCAGAAATTTCATGCTGATTTTCGTGATCAGACCAAAATCCATAAGATACAGCCAAAAGTACTTAGGAAGCAAAATCTTTGTCTAGTGTTATCAATGAATATTCAAAGTATAGCTGAAGTTTAAATTAAATGTAGAAATGGCAGAGCTCTGGTAAGTCAGTATCATAAATTTCATATCAAAAACCTAAGGAGAGTCAGGAATTGTCATCAATTACAATGTCTAGTACGACGCAGATATTGTGAAGCAGGTTCTTTCTATCTTCAGTGCTGAATTAGCTGTGGTTTTTTTTGGGGGGCATCGGTTTTGTAAAATCGTGAGCATTCTGGGCTGGTGGTAACTGAACAATCTTGCTGAATGTTGCTTTGTGGCTCAATTGCAAATGACCACCATTGAGCTTGTTGTCATAGAAAAATCTGGCTACACAGCTGTAGAGAGACATTGCTAAGGTGGAAGGATTTAAGTAGTCTATCAACATGTGGAGTTGCTGCTGCTAGTTCATAGAAAAGGCCTGTATTTAGAGGCTATTCAGGGTATGTGTCTAAACGCTGCAGTTCAATGTTGGGTAGCTTTCCCAACACATTCTCACAGGCAGCCTCTGTACATTATTTCAGTGTTTGATTCCTAAATTGAGCCATGTAGAATGGTGAGCTTGTCATTTTGGCTGGAGCACCAGGTTTGACACAGCAATATGTTGACCGCATGGATGCTTGTAAACTACAGAGGCATGCCTTTGTATGTTTGAACTCCAGGACCAAGAATGCTACAATGAATTATTTCTTTAAAGGAGAGTGGTAAGTTGGGTACCAGAATATGGTTGATTCCAGTTAATTGGGCTGTCGGTTATTTGGGGAAACTACTTATTTTGTACAACTCTTAAAGAACAAAAACAAATCGAGAAGATAGCTGGGATTCCCTGACGAAGTCCTGACGAAGGGTCTCGGCCTGAAACGTCGACTGCGCCTCTTCCTATAGATGCTGCCTGGCCTGCTGCGTTCACCAGCAACTTTGATGTGTGTTGCTTGAATTTCCAGCATCTGCAGAATTCCTGTTGTTTGGGATTCCCTTTGTTTATTTAAGACAATATGCTGCTTATTTGGAGCAAAAGACATCATACAGTTTCTAGCAGTTATCGTGTGGCCGTTACACTACACCAGGATTCCCCAATTAGTTTTCCACAAGGGCTAAATTATGTTAAGCATGCCAAGCCAAGGGCCAAAATGTCCAGGGTTTTTTCATTGCGCCAGTAAGTTGTTTTATGGGCAGATGTTGTTGCTGCTATTACCATTATTATTATTATTAGTGGTAGTAGTAATAATTTTGGCCTGGGATTCTCAAAGCCTGTGTTGTGGGTCACACAAGAAAAATAAAAATGCACTGTTGAAACAAAATAAGTCCAAAACCAACCAGTTAATTATGACTCTATCACAACTGTCAGCTGTCACACTGAGAACTCATCCGGGACTTAAAACTCACTCACTCACTCAAAACATGGTAGTCTTCACCACTTCTCTTCCACACAGAGTTTTAGTAGTACTGCCTTTTCCACTGTTTCTGTTCTCTCATTTAATCTATTTGTTTTTAATTAAACTATGTAGCATTTGAAGTATGAAGTGTAGCTATAAATGAAATTATCAGTATTGTATTATTATACCACAATAAGATTGACAAATGGACAAAAATAAATTGATTCACGCACCAATTAGTGACAGTGACGGGATGAGGCAATCCTTCTGATGTTGGGCCTGTATTCTGTTGTGGCAATCCTGAGGCACTGGCAAAGTGCATTGGAGGGTCTGTTTCTGTCCTGGTTCTTGATAGAGTTCATAGAATAAAACAATAACTCACATGTGTATGTGGAGGGGAACAGTATGAGTAGAGCATTACAATAGCTCTTGTTGTGTTTGGATTGATCCAAAAGTCACTCACCCCAACGTCCTTGTGTTGTGTTGTGCTTTGAGCAAATCAGATGTTCCCATTTCCAAGACCTCCATCTGAAGAGTTGCCTCATCTATGGAAGGCATCAGCCTTTTGGCCTCTGCAGTCCACTGGCCGTCAACCGAAATGGAGAACAGCCGTCTCAGGAAGAGGAGGATGCCACCTGAGAGTTTAGGGGAGCTTTCAAATCGTTCCCTGAAGTTTTCTGTCAGGCTCGTCACGAAATCCTTCATCACTGGATCCTTCCGCATTTCGTTCTTCTCGCAATGCTCCCACAGACATGGGACGCAGCTTTTTCTGGTGGATGGAGCATAGGTGTTCAGAGAAGCGGTCTCCCAGTCTACTTTGGGTCTTACTGGTATACATGAGGCCACACCAGGAGCACTGGATACAGTAGATGATCCCAACAGACTCTCAGGTGAAGTGTCACCTCACCTGAAAAGACTGTTTGGGGCCCTGAATGGTAGTGAGGGAGGAGGCATAGGGACAAGTGTTGCACTTATCCTTGCAAGTGGAACAATTGCCAGGAGGGATATCATTGGGGAGGGATGAATGAACAAGGGGGTCGCAAAGGGAGCGATCCCTGCAGAAAATGGGGAGAGAAAGATGAGCTTGGTGGTAGGATCCTGTTGGAGATGGCAGAAGTTATGGGGAATTATGTGTTGGACACGGAAAGTTGTAGGTGAGGACAAGAGGAACCCTATCCCCGCTGGGGTGGCGAGAGAATGGGGTGAGGGCAGACGTGTGGCTGAGGGCGGCATTGAAGGTGTTTATTTATTTTTGTATGTACAGCTTCATAAAACCATTTTTATTTTAATATTTGGTTCTTGATTTAATTCAGTTTATCGGACACTGCAGAGAAGATGCCTGTGCAAACACAGTGGGGCTAGAAAGTTTGTGAACCCTTTAGAATTTTCTGTTTCTGCATAAATGTGACCTAAGATGTAATCTGATCTTCAAGCAAGTCCTAAAACTAGATAAACAGAACCCAATTAAATAAATAATACACAAAACATTATACCTGCTCATTTTTTTTTGAGAAAAATGATCCAATATTACATGTATTTGTTGGAGAAAGTATGTGAACCTTTGCTTTCAGTAACTGGTGTGACCCCACCGCCTTGTAACTTGAGTCAATCATTTCCAGTAACTGTTGATCAGTCCTGCACAGTGACTTGGAGGAGTTTTAGGCCATTTCTCCTATAAAACTGCTTAAACTCTGATATGTTAGTGGGCTTCCTTGCATGAACTGCTTGCTTCAGGTCCTTCCACAACATTTCTATAGGATTAAGATCAGGACTTTGACTCGGCTATTCCAGAATGTGAAATTTCTTCTGCTTTAGTTATTCTTTGGTCAACTGACTTGTGTCTTTAGGGTTGTTGTCTTGCTGCATGTCCCACTTTTTCTTGAGCTTCAGTTCGTGGATGGATACCCAACTTTTTCCTGTAGAATATGCTGGTACAATTCAGAAATCATAGATCCATCAATTATGGCAAGCCATCTTGATCCAGAGGCAACAAAGCAGGCCCAAACCATGACACTGCCACCACCGTGTTTCATAGATGGGATGAGGTTCTTATGCTGGAATGCAGTGTTTGCTTTTCACCAAACATAACGCTTCTCATTTAAGCCAAAAAATTATATTTTGGACTTGTCTGTTCACAGAACATCCTTCCAAGAGGCTTATGGATTATCCATGTGATCTTTAGCAAACTTTAGTTAGGTAGCAATGTTCTTGGAGGGTAGTGACTTTTCCCTTGCAATCCTGTCATGCATGCCATTGTTGTTCAGTGTTTACCTGATGGTAGACTGATGACACTGACATTAGCAAATGTAAAAGAGGCCTGTAGCTTCTTAGATGTTATCCTGGAGCTCTTTGTGATCTCCTGGAATACTACCCTCCTCACTCTTGGTGTGATTTTTGTTGGTCAGCTACTCCTGGGGAGAGTAACAAAGGTGTTGAATTTCTTCCATTTGTGCACTATCTGATTATGGATTGGTGGAGCCCAAACTCTTTAGAAATGGTTTTGTATCCTTTATCAGTCAACAACTTTTTTTTCTCTCAGGTCCTCAGAAATCTCCTTTGATCGAGGCATTGCACAATTCCAAAAACCTGTGTGGAGAAGATCAGACTTTGATAGTGAAGACCCAGGTTTATGTTCTTTAAATAGGGCAGGTCCTCCCACACTCAACCTGATTGTCATCCCATTGATTGAAAAGCCTGACTTTAATTTCCCCTTTAAATGAATTGATAATCCTAGAGATTCACTTATCTTTTCCAAAAATACATGTAATATTGGATCAATTTTCTCAATAAATAAAAGAACAACTGTAATGTTTTGGTTATTTATTTAATTGGATTCTCTTCATCTAGTTTCAAGACTTGCATAAAGATCCGATCATATTTTGGGACTCTATAGTTAGGGAGTTAGGTGATTCTGTGGATGCAGGAAAGAAACACAGTTGATAGTTTGCCTCCTTGGTAGCAAAAGGGAGGAGGTCCTGAAATCAGACTACAGGGAGTTAGCGAAGAAGCTGAGAAGCAGAACCCCAAAGGTAGTCATCTCGGGATTGCTGCCTGTGCCACGTGACAGTGAGTATAGGAATAGAATGAGCTGAAGGATAAATGCATGGCTGAGGGATTGGAGCAGGGGGCAGGGATTCAGAATTTTCAATTATTGGGACAGGCGTGACCTATACAACAAGGATGGGTTGCACTTGAATCCGAGGGTGAACAATATTCTGGCAGGGAGGTTTGCTAAGGCTATTGGGGAGAGTTTAAACTAGAAATTGCTGAGGGGTGGGAACTGAACTGAAGAGATGGAGGAAGGGTCAGCTGGTTCACAAATAGAGAAAACTTGTAGGCAGTGAGAGGGAGGATGGGCAGATGGTAGAGAAGGAATGTGTGCAGATTGATAGTTTGAGGTGTGTCTAATTTAATGCATGGTGTATGAACAAAGCAGATGAGCTTAGAGTGTGAATCAGTACTTGGAGCTATGATGTTGTGGCCATTACAGAGACTTGGATGGCTCAGGGGCGGGAATGGTTACTTAGCGCCAGGCTTTGTATGTTTCAGAAAGGACACGGGGGGAGGGAGGTGGCGGAAAAGACGCTGGGGCATGAAACTGCTGATTAGAGATAGTATCATGGCTGCAGAAAAGGAGAAAGTCGTGGAGGGGTTATCTACTGAGTCTCTGTGGGTGGAAGTTAGAAACAGGAAGGGGTCAATAACTCTACTGGGTGTGTTTTGTTTACAGACCACCCAAAAGAATAAGGGACGAATTCTGGAACGGTGCAATAATAACAGGGTTGTTGTGATGGGAGATTTTATTTTCCCCAATATTGATTGGCATCTCCCTAGAGCAAGGGGTTTAGATGGGGTGGAGTTTGTTAGGTGTGTTCAGGAAGGTTTTCTGACACAATATGTAGATAAGCCTACAAGAGGAGGGGTTGTTCTTGATCTGGTATTGGGAAATGAACCTGGTCAGGTGTCAGGTCTCTTAGTGGGACAGCATTTTGGAGATAGTGATGACAATTCTATCTCCTTTACCATAGCATTGGAGAGAGACAGGAACAGACAAGTTAGGAAAGTATTTAATTGGAATAAGGGCAAATATGAAGCTATCAGGCAGGAACTTGGAAGCATAAATTGAGGGCAGATGTTCTCAGGGAAATGTATGGCAGAAATGTAAATTTTCAGGGGATATTTGTGTGGCGTTCTGCATAGGTACGTTCCAATGAGACAGGGAAAGGATGGTGTACAAAAGCTGTGGAAAATCTAGTCAATAAGAGGAGCTTACGAAAGGTTCAAAAAAAAAACTGGTAATGATAGAGATCTAGAAAATTATAAGGCTAGCTGGAGGATGTGCTGGAGCTGTTGAAAAGCATCAAGTTGGATAAGTCACTGGGACCAGGTGGGATATACCCCAGGCTACTGTGGGAGACGAGGGAGGAGATTGCTGAGCTTCTCGCAATGATCTTTGCACCATCAATGGGGACAGAAGAAGTTATGGAGGATTGGTGGGTTGCAGATCTACCAATCTATCTATTCAAGAAGGGGAGTAGAGAGAGCCCTGGAAATTATAGACCAGTGAGCCTAAATGTAGTGTATTCGGATTTCAGCAAGGCATTTGATAAGGTACCCCATGCAAGACTTATTGAGAAAGTAAGGAGGCATGGGATTCAAGGGGACCTTGCTTTGTGGATCCAGAATTGGCTTGCCCACTGAAGACAGAGTGGTTGTAGACAGGTCCTATTCTGCTTGGAGGTCGGTGACCAGTGGAGTACCTCAGGGATCTGTTCTGGGACCCCTTCTTGGTGATTTTTTTTATAAACGACCTGGATGAGGAAGTGGAGGGATGGGTTAGTAAATTTGCTGATGACTCAAAGGTTGGGGTGTTGTGGATAGTGTGGAGGGCTGTCAGAGGTTACAGCAGGACATCAATAGGATGCAAAATTGGGCTGAGAAGTGGGAGATCGAGTTCAACCCAGATAAGTGTGAGGTGGTTCATTTTGGTAGGTCAAATATGATGGCAGAATATAGTATTAATGGTAAGACTTTTGGCAGTGTGGAGGACCATAGGACACTCAAAGCTACTGTGCAGGTTTACTCTGTGGTTAAGACATACAGTGTATTGGCCTTTGTCAACCGTGAGACTGATTTCAGGAGCCGAGAGATAATGTTACAGCTATATAGGACCCTGGGTTAGACCCCACTTGGAGTACTGTGCTCAGTTCTGGTCACTTCACTACAGGAAGGATGTGGAAACTATAGAAAGGAGATTTACAAGGATTGAGGAGCATGTCTTAGGAGAATAGGTTGAGTGAACTTGGTCTTTTCTCCTTGGAGCGACAGAGAATGAGAGGTGACCTGACAGGTGTATAAAATGATGAGAGGCATTGATCACATGGATAGTCAGAAGCTTTTTCCCGAGGCTGAAATGGCTAACACGAGAGGGCACAGTTTTTAAGGTGCTTGGAAGTAGGTACAGAGGAGTTGTCAGGGGTAAGTTTTTTACGCGGAGAGAGTTGAGTGCACGGAATGGGCTGCCAGCAATGGTGGTGGAGGCGGATACAATAGCCTTTTTTAAGAGACTCTTGGATAGGTACATGGAGCTTAGAAAATTGGAGGGCTATGAGTAACCCTAGGTTATTTCTAAAGTAAGTACATGTTCAGCACAGCATTGTGGGCGGAAGGGCCTGTATTGTGCTATAGGTTTTCTATGTTTCTATATTTATGCAGAAATTGAGAAAATTCTAAAGGGTCAACAAACTTCCTAGCACCACTACAAAGAACTCATGACCTCAAGGATTAGGTTGTTTTGATTTCTTAACTTTTAAAAACTTACAATGTGGTTCTGTTAGACTTGATATGCATTCTCAGTAGCAAATCCATTTGTTGAGTAATAGGGCATATGCTTCCTGCTCTTTGTGGGCAATTGCCCTACTATGTCCTGCAGTTTTGAATCTTGATGCATGCATTTTGTAAAGAAACAGCATGACTTAATCTCAGTCCCGCAAAAGTGACTTTACCACAGATATCAAAACTGCTGAGTAAATTCTCAAATCATAGCAAACCTAATTAATGTGTCTGCACTGCTTCATAGGTGGTGTTCTGATATTGGGTAACCACTATGTCCCCAAGTTATTTGGAGGCAAGAGAAGAGATTGCTGGGGCCTTGGCCAATATCTTTGTGTCCTCTCTAGCCACAGACAAGGTCCTGGAGTACTGGCGAGTAGCTGATGTTCCATTATTCAAGAATGGAAGCAGGGAATAATCCTAGAAAACATAGACCAGCAACTCTCATGTCTGTGGTAGGGAAGTTACTGTAAAGAATTATTTGGGATTGGATTTCTGTATTTAAAAGTCCATGGTGTAAATTAGGAAAGCCAGCGTGGATTTGTGCATGTTGCAGCTTTCTAAAGCTCTAGTTAGGTTGCATCTGGAGTACTACATTCAGTTCTGGCCACCCCATTATAAGAAGGATGTTGAGGCTTTGGAAAGGGTGCAGAAAAGGTTTACCAGGATATTGCCTGGATTCAAGGCCATGTGCTATGAAGAATGGTTGGACAATCGTGGGTTGTTTTCACTGGAGCGGCAGAGACTGAGGGAGATCTGATGGGCATTGACAAATTATGAGAGGCATAGATGGAGTAGAGAGACAGTCCTTTTCCTTAGGTTGAAATGTCTCATACCAAATGGTATGAGACATTTAAGTTATGGGGAGTAATTTCATGTGAAATGTGAGGGGCAAGTTTTTTTATTTTTAGAGTGGTGGGTACCTAAAATGCGCTTCCTGGGATGGTGGTAGAATCAGAAACATGAGAGACTTTTAAGAGACATTTAGATAGGCATTTGAATATGAGGAAAATGGAAGGACATTGTGTAGACAGAAGAGATTAGTTGTCCATTTGCATTCTAATTTGAATGGTTTGGTACAAATTGTGGGCCGAAGGGCCTATGCTTGCACTGTACTATTCTATGTTCTTGAATAAATAATAAATATGATCTTGCTAACATTAGTCACTTCTCAAAAGGAACATAGAAAAACAAAACATAAACACTAGATTCTGCAGATGCTGGAAATCCAGAACAACACATGCAAAATGCTGGACGAACTCTGCAGATCAGGCAGGATCTTTGGAAATGAATAAACAGTTGATATTTCTGCCCATGGCCCCTCATCAGAACTGGAAAAGAAGGGGAGGGGAGGGACTACATGCTAGAAGGTGATAGGTGAAGCCAGGTTGGGGGGGGGAAGGGAAATGAAGTAGGAAGCTGGGAGGTGATAGGTGCAAAAGATAAAGGTTTGGAGGAGTAATCGGATAATGGGTGATGGGAGAAATGGAAGGAGGGGCACCAGGGAATGTGATGGGCAGGAAAGAAGAGGTAAGAGAGGGGCTGGGGGCGGGGGGAATAAATTGCTGCAAATTAGAGAAATTGGTGTTTTTGTCATCAGCTTGGAGGCTACCCAGAAGGAATGAGGTGTTGCTCCTCCAAGCTGTTTCATCTACCATCCCATGAGCCTCTGCATCCAGTACATCAAGTAGGGTTGCCAACTTTCTCACTCCCAAATACGGGACACTTGCGTTTACCCTGAGAAAGACATGAAGCCTTGCGCGGGCACCTGTGTGCGCATGTATGACATGCATGTGTCTACGTGCTGATTTTTTTTCTGCAAATCGGTTTTGGCTTAATCTTCCTGATTCTATTAAGTGAAACTACACTGCACATACATTATTTCTACTTTATATAGGCTGTGTATTTGACACATCATTCCTGCTTTCACTATATGTTAGTGCTATTTTAGGTTTTATGTGTTATTTGGTATGATTTGGTAGGTTATTTCAAGTTCAACAGTGCGTGACAGGGAATGAGGAAAGGTGCAGCTGACTCGTATTGTTTCATATCACGAAATCATATGGTTTCCTCACGGCTCAGTAGCACATGCTTTGAGGCCTGGTGGTTGGGGGCTACTGTTCTAGCTTGTACTACTTTCCCTCCCCCATATGTCTTATTCTGACATCTTCCCCCCCCCCCCACTTCCTTTCCAGTGCTGATAAAGGGTCTCTGCCAGAAATGTCAACTATGCTGCCTGTGTGTGTGTGTGTGTGTGTGTTTTTCTGGAAATCTGAGCTAAAAGTACAGGATGATAAGTTCGTGGCCTATGGTAGAAGGAGATGAGTTATACAGCTCTTGTTACATGCATGTGTAGTTCAACAAGTGATAATGCAGAAAGTTTGAAGTTAATAATTCATTGCCTTCTACCTTCGGCTATGAACTTATCAAACACCCCCGCTGTGGACCACTTTCTGGAGGCTCAAGACGCCGTATGCTCCTCGACCGCTGGACTAAGTGCGTAAATGTAAGAGGGGACTATACGAACTTATCAATCACCCCTTAGTTTCATTTTCACTCCTGGCTGTTTCTGGCATTTCCAAGCCTGAATGCTTGGAATCACAGTGAACAAATCAGTTTGAATTCCCTCTCTGCTTATTTCTCGCTAACTATCAGTGACAAAAATCATTGCTTTTTGAATGCAAACACATGCAATTGCCGTTATTTTAAAAACTGATCACTAAGTACAGTGTAATGTTTAATGGCCAAGCAAGTGTATGTGGTGCTAGTTAGAAACTGTTCAGGAACAGTCTCCTATTCCAGTTAAGTGACATAATGTCCCAAAAAAATGAAGAGAAACTGGCCGGGGTTCACAATTTAGTTTTTGTTCTTTAAAAGCTGCCCCAGTTTGCAACGGCCCAATTAACTGTATTTTGAAGATCTTTGGGGCAACTGTTAATATTTGTTGGAGGATGTTCCACGCAGAAAGATTTGTAAAATAATTGTTTAGGGTATAAAATTAGTGCTTTTGTTGAAGGTGTATTCTTTTTGTTGTTATTCCAGGTAGTGGAGCCACAGCTGTGGTTCAGGCTGCCTACTGCATCCCAAAGAAGGAACGAGTTGCAATCAAACGCATCAATCTGGAAAAATGTCAGACCAGCATGGATGAACTTCTGGTAACTTAAGAGCCTTCATTCCAGACGTTGGATGGGATGGTTGTGTTGGGACTAAAAACTATTGCATAGTTTAGAACAGTTATACATGTTACTTGTAAAATCCTAACTATTGAAAGGAAAGTTCAAAACAAGTATTCATAAACTGTATCAAAAAAAGTAAAAGAGACTAGAAATAAATTTTCCATTGTCTAAAATAGACACAGCTTTTGTAGCTCACTACTGATCTTTCCCATTGTTATACATTTCCATTATTTTACCTTTTCAGGCTTCCATGAATTGAGATGACAAAATGAAAGGCTGAGCATGTAAATAATGAAGGATTTTTCAAGAGCAGTTTTGCTATATAGTGGATACAAAGTTAAGAAAAATGGGAATTCCAGACTTGACAAATCCAGATTTTATTTCTTTTAACTGATTTAGTCATCTGTAGCATAGAAAAAATGTGCTTAAATGTAGAATGATTTCACTTTATTGCAATAAAACCTTTGAGAATTTCATATGTTGAATAGTTTGAAAACAAAATTAATATATTTTGTATCAGTTTTCCAGAAAGATGAGCATCAGAGATAACGAGGATAATTGATGCTATTTTAGCCTGGCAGTAGTAGGAGGAATGCTAGATTATTATGGAAGTAACAGTGGAACATGCAACAAGCCTTTCAACCCAGAAGGTTATGCTGAACTATTTAAGCCTGCAGATAGTCCTTCTATTTCATTATTCTTCTATTCTCTGTATATTCATGTGCCTATCAAAATTTATGCATTTAATTTTATGAATTTCTGTTTTGGCCTCTGCCACTTCAGACTAAACAACCCAGCTCTCCTCATAGTACATGCCTTCTAATCGATCCAGTATCCTTGTAGACCTGTTCTGATCCCTCTCCATCATCCCCATGTCCTGCCTGTAATGGAGCAACCAGAAATGAATGAAGTACTCTTGATGATGTGGCCTGACCAGAGTTTTGTACAGCTGCAACAGAACTGTGCCTGATCCTATTATTTGTAAGTGCAGGAAGTTAACATGAATTTATGAAAAGAAAATTGTTGATTAACTGCCGGAGTTTTTGAACATGTAAATGGAAGAATAAATAAGTGGGTGTTATGTCTTTGGACCTCTAGAATACTTTTGATGAATGTGCCAAACTGTAAGTTATTAAGCAAAGTTTTGGGCACATGTGATGAGGGTAATGTATTGTTATGGATTGAGGCAATTAAGATAAGAACAAAAAATTTAATTGGGTCATTTTTAGGTTGGGAGACTGTGATTAATGGAATGCTTTGGGGATCAGTGACTGGACCCTAGCTGTTCACAATCTATTCAGCTGTTTGGATGAGGAGACCTAGTGTAATATATTCATAACTTGCTGAGCTTACAGTAAAAGTTATGGGGAGAATGCAAAGAGTCTTCAAAGGAATGGAGATAGCCGAGCTGAATGAGTAAAGATGTGGAAGATAGGGAAGTATAGAAAATGTGGAGTCGTCTCCTTGAATCAAGAAAATACAAAATAGAATTTGAATATAAGAGTAAAGACATGCTATTGCAATTAAATTGGGCCCTGGTGAAATGGCAGCCTCAGTATTGCGTACAGGTCCATAGAAGGATATTCATGGAATAACAAATGAAGACTGAATCTTAAGATGTCTGGAGTGTCCTATGATTAGTCTTCCACAGACTAAGGCTGTACTTGCTAGTTTTGAAGTGTAAGATTAGGAAGTCATTTTATTGAAGTTTGTGCACTTTGATTTGGAGGAATATTTTTCGCAGCAGGGTGGGCTAGATTATTTTCCGGTGAGGTGGTCTTGCTTTTTTTTTTGACGTTTGGAGATTTTTGTGTTGGGGCATTCTGGGTTTTTTTATTTTATGGGGTAAGGTCTGCAAGAGCCCACAGTGCAATTTAGGAGATTTTTGGATGGGTTGTTTGCTGTGTACATGGCTAATTTATTTTGAACATGTTGAGATAAAAGAATAAATGGTCCATTTATAGATTTCCAACATTTTATTTATATTTGGAATAATCTCTCAATTTACATTTGCTCCATACTTTGGACTATTGCAGAATATAGAAATTGGTTAGGGAGATATCGCCATCTGTCCTGGTCATGCTTCTTATCTTCCTGTTCCTTTTGTTACTTGGTTTTGTGGTAGTCTCATGCTTCAATCAAAGAATGGAATTTGACCCAGTTATCTTAGCTGTAAGCTTTAGGTCGTGGCTTTAAAAAGTTAACAGATTGTGCTGCATTGTCTGTTCTTTGGGTGCAACATTTAATCAAGGTTTTCTTTGTTTGAGTTTATGACATTGTAAAATTGAATTTTAATGAACAGGGATTTTTTTTTGTATTTGTTGTTTGAAAGTACCTTAATGATGAGTCAAAATATGTGATAAGCTAGCAGTAGTGTGACGATTTATCATTTACCCACAATCCCAAAATGTATGAAAATTATTGTACCATAATACTATATTGTAGTCAGTGACGGCAAAAACACAAAAATGATGAGAAAGAACAATTTCTAAAAGTGAGAGGAATCTACTGCTTTACATAGGAATACACATGTTTATGTACATGTGTTTTAAGAAAAGACTGCTTTATAGCAAAATTGATATTGCACTTCAGGGTTGAATCCACTTTATGCATAATATCTAGAAATGAGAGTAGAAAAAATAAATATGGATGGTTTATTCATTTTGCATTGTTTAATTTCTCTCTCGCACAAAAAATTTGTAAGTGCTAAGTCAAATTATTTGTCATATGCATATATCTATCTATCTATCTACATGTCCAATTAAAATTTTAATTGCAGTAGCATCACAGGCACATAATATATATAAACAGAATTCACAAGAAAAACATAAATTATACATTTTTTTTACAAGAAAACACTATTAGAACAAATAAGCAAAATCCATATTAGTTCAAAGTGGTCATACTGTTGCTAATCTGTAGTGATTATGGTTTTGCTGTTTGGTTCAAGAACTGAATGGTTGAAGGGAAGTAGCTGTTCTTGAATTTGGTGGTTTGGAACTTCAGACTTTTGTACCTCCTGGCTTGATAGTAGTTGTGAGAAGATGGCATGGTCCAGATGATGGGGACCGTAGATGATGTATGTTGCCTTCTTGAAGCAGCACCTCCTATAGGTACTGCTAGCGGTGGGAAAGGATGTGCCTGTGATGTACTGGGCAGGGTCCACTGTTCTCTGAATCTTCTTGTATTCCGGCACGTTCACGTTGCCATACTAGACCAGATGCTTTTAACAGTACATCTGTAGAAGTTTGTAAAGGTGAATTTCCGTAACCCAATTAGAATCAACATAGAGCTTCCTGTAGTCTAGACAGATGCTTCAATGCGTTAAAGCGTAGAGGGATATGAAATAAGTAGTCATGTGGAATTAGTATTGATAGCTGTGATGGTCAGCTTAGATAGTGGACTGAAAGGCCTTCCTCTATGCTGTGCATCTGTGACTATAAAGATGTAAACCAAACATTTGATTTAGTGGGATTGAGACCGCACTATAAAATGGAACAATGGATCTCAACTGAATCCCCATTATTCTTTGTGTCTGCAGAAGTTGATGTTAGTAGTCTGGGTGGGTGTGTGTAGTAAGGAAGGTCAACCAGAAGCTATGGCATCAAGTTGCTCACTTAATAGATTCAAGGTACCATGACTCAAGGATTTGCCGACTCCCAAGTAAATATGAGTGCACTATTTATAAGTAGGTCAGTGAACAACCCAGTTCTAAAACATCTTGTGATATCTCTGGACTGTGCTATTATTGAAACTCCTAATTTTTTTTCAGGGTTATAGGGAGTTTAGTGAAAAAATTGCCAACATGCGTTAATTCTTCCGCGCTCCATAAGTAACTCAAGGTATGATGGTTAGATCACTACTGTGAATCTTTCTGGTTTAACTTCAGCCTTATCATGACAAGTTGTCATTTCAAAAGCTACCAGCCCAGATGAGCTATGCATATTCCCCTTATTTCCTTCAACTCGAGGGGTGAGGTCATTTTCCAGATCAATATAATTTTCAAACCTTCACATAGGGGCTTTGCACAATATTTCCATCTGTTTACGGAATAGCAAGTCAGACTGGCATAGAGAAAGAAGGAAAACCTTGATTACTGTCTGTCACCTCCATTGTTGAATTTCCAAGAGGGACAGCTAATTTTTTTTTTAATTTTATTTTTATTTGGATAAGGAATTCACAATTATCATGTACTTTTTTCACACATATAACCTTTTCCATTTTTTTATATGTATAAAACTACAATTATTTATACATTCTTAAGTACACATTGAGATGATTTAAAAGGAAAATAAATATTTAAATAGATAATTATGTACTGTGGTAAATCTAGCCTATTAGGCTAAGTAATGAAATTAGTTGTTAAGAAAAATGGTAATAATAGTTTCCATACAACCCTTCTGGACCATTTCCACTGGTCCAAAATGTTGCATACAAGCCTATATACCAACCATTGTAGGTGTTTATATCCCAATTTGTTTGTGCTTGTTCCTGCCCGCAGACATAATTATCCAATCCCTATGTACTTATTTACTTAATTTTTTCATTTTTTTTTATCCCTTTCCCAAATCTTTCCCTTTACTTGTGTTAATTCTCTATTTTCCAAAAAAAAACAAACATTTAGACTAGGGGTGCTTACGTTAGCAATATTACTGTGTTGATGAGAAGAGCAATATAAATCATTAGGAGAGTCATCTAAAGTCTGCTCGCATTGGGGTTATATATTCAATCCATTTATTCCAGATTTGATAAAATGTTTCTTTTTGAGTTCTCGGGGAGTAAGTCAACTTTTCCATTTTAAATATTTCTAAGATAATTTTGTACCAATCTTCTAATGTAGGTGGTATTGGATTTAGCCATTTTCTAGTGATTGATTTCTTACTTGCTGCTAAGAGGGCCTGCAGCAACTTTATATCTTCCTTCTGTTCAAGGAACAATACATGCCCCAAATAGAGCGTGTCAAAGTTCAGAGGTATCTGGGACCTAGGTACCTTAACTAATGTTCTATGAATACCTTCCCAAAATAGACTTAATTTAGGGCAATCCCAGAAAATATGAAAATGATTTGCCTCCTTGGAGCCGCACCTTCTCCAACACATCACATTTGTATCTTTATATTTTTCCTGATATGGGGTCTTGAAGTATCTTATAATGTTTTTCCAACAATGTTCTCTCCAAGTCAAAGAATTGGTCGAGGACCATTGAAAGCAGCAGATTTTCCCCCAAGCCTCCTCTGAAAGTACCAACCCCGCTTCTTTCTCCCACTTCTCTTTAATATACAGTGTATTTACATTTTTAGCATGGGAGAGTGCATTATATAGGCGAGAAACTGATTTACTAGGTATTGAACTGCAAGCCGAATTCAGAATCTTGAAAAATTCTAATTCTACTGTTGATAGGTCTGTATATCTACAACTCTGGTTAACATAGTTTCGTATTTGAAGGTACCTAAAAAAGTCGTCATGTTCTAGGCCATGTTTGTCCTGCAGGATTTGGAAACTTTGTAATACTCTTTTATCTATAAATGAGAGGTAGGTTGTAAGACCTTTCTTTATCCATAGCTCAAATCTTTTATCTCCTCTGTTGGGAAAGAATTCGGTATCATATGCACACCATCTAAAGAGTTTTAACATGTTATTAATTCCACATGAATTAACCACCTTCTGCCATGGGACAGCTAATTTTGACTCAGACTGTTGCATCAACAATGGCCATGGAAAGACTGGGCTATTTGGTTGGGTATACGTCAACATTTTGAATCAACACCTACTGAATTTCTGAGTAATATTAAAGGTGGAAAACTGGCTTTAAGAACATGAAAGTTGTTGGTCTTAAATTATCAGAATTTGTTTGCTATGTGGATGTGGTTCCTTTATGTCTGCATAATTAGATGTGATGTACTTTCTCACCCTACCTCTATGCTAGCTCCTACACCTTGAGCAACCTTGACACAGACTCTCCTTAGTCCATATCAGTACCAGTTGGCAGAATTTGCACTGGCTGCAATTTCAGCTACTTAATAAGAAAAGCTATGTGAAATCCAAAAATTCATAGGGTATGTAATGTTGCTTAGAGGAAAATTGTGTTGATATGTATTTTTTGTAATCTGTAACGATCTTTAGAAGCTTTAGACAGGTGAAACATGAGTCAAAAAGTCAAATTGCTGGAGATAGAAATATTTCAAGCTTTAGAGATGGTGCCAACTGACATGTTACCCTTGTTTGAAAGAGACTTGACATGAACTTTTGTTTTGTAGTTTTAAAGAATTGATTGAAGTGTATTTAAATTAAGTCAAACATTTAAAATACTGGCAAAGGGAACATTTTCAAACTTGTAAAAGAAAAGATGGCCTGTTTTCAGACTTCATCATTGATAAGTGAGCATAGATTTTTGGAGTGGAGACAAATTGGGGAATAAGGTTTGGATCCGAAAGACGCTTCCTGGATGAATAAAGAAAATGACTTTACTGTTTTTTGTGATCTTGTCCTTTTATCTTCCAATGATCACTTCTGAGGTTCAGCTTTCTGCTCTACCACTACACAATTTGAATCTGGTTTATTGTCACTGACTTAAATTGAACATGGAACAAAGAACAGTACTGCACAGTACAGGCCCTTTGGCCCACTATATTGTGCCAACCTTAGTCTAATCCTTCCCTCCCACATAACCCTCTATTTTCCTTTTATCCATGTGACTAATGAAGAGTATCTTAAATGTCCCTAATGTATCTGCCTCTACCACCACCCCATCATTCCATGCACTTACCACTCATATATAAAAAAAAGTAACCTCTGACATCCCTCCTATACTTTCCACCAATCGCTTGGATGCCCTCTTATATTAGCTACCAACACCCTGGGAAGAAGGCGCTGACTGTCTACTCTTATCTATGCATCCTACCATTTTGTATACACATGTACCATATACTGTGAAGATTGCTGTGTTGCAGCAGATACATTATTACTAGGAGTTACAAAATAAATAAATAGTCCAAGATAAAAGGAATAATGATATAGTGCTCATGGACCATTCAAATATCTGATGGCGGAAGGGAAGAAGTGGTTCCTGAATCATTGAGTGTGAGTTTTCAGGTGCCTGTAACTCCTCCTCAATGGTAGTAACAAGAGGGCAGGTCCCAGATGGTGAATGCCATTAGTAAAGGATGTCACCTTCTTGAGGCACAACCTCCTGAAGATATCTCAGTGGTGGGGACAGTTGTGCTCATCATGGTGCTGGCTGAATCCACAGCTCTCTGCAGTCTCTTTGCGATTCTGTACAATGGAGGCTCCATACCAGTGAATGCTCTTGTAATTTATTAGCATCTCTGTAAACGTGAATTTTCTTCTTTGTTAGGAGTCAGTATTTCCCGACCAAAACAATGGATCATGAGAACATGGTTATATTGGGGTGCTTTATGAACGAGGTTTACAGTTTTCATAGTCCCAATCAAAAATTGCTAATAGAAATTCAACTCTGCTTAACTATGTGAAAAATGTTCTATTTTTCACTGCCCCTGAGAAATGCTGTCTCATTCTGCCCTGCAGAGCTAATGTATGGTTCGAATGACAATGAAGTTTTTTTGAGTCTTTGAATCTTGAATCTTGAATCTTAATTTTGTATTGAAACCCATGCACTTGTTAAATTTGAGTTTCATTTTCTAGATTCCTCCTTAATAATATCATTTATTCAGGAACACAGAATGCAAGGAAGTTTCATGCTCCTCCATGTATTTTAAACCAGTCAATTTTTTTTTATTTTAATTTTGAGCCTATTATTTCACTTTTTAAAATTTTTTTCTGACAAACTGATCGTAAAAGATTCCTTCCCTGTTCTTTGCTAATGCCATTCACTGGTATGACATTGTACCTACCTGATATTGTACTTATTTGTCCATCTGCAACCAAAGCTTTTCATTTTTGCTTCCATTCCAATACTTAGTGTTTCTAATATGGCTGGGCTCCTGTTTATTGTCAGTGGTGAGGTGAATATCTGAGTAGAAAACATATTCATACGCTGACTAATAAAACCATCTTGTACCTCTCCACCATCTCACTTCACCTCAGACTACTTGTCTGACACTTAGAAATGAACGAGCCTTCAGCTAAGTGTTGAGAAGGTCAGAAGTTATTTGATTTCAACCACAGCTATCAATTCCAATCATCTTTGCAGCATCACTATAAATATGAACCACACTGTTAGGGTTATGGCGAAAAGGCAGGTAGGTAGAGACGAGTCGATGGTCAGATTAGCCATCATCTTACTGAATGGCGGAGTGGGTACAACGGGCCAGTTGGCCTACTCCTCCAATTTCTTGTGTTCCTATGTCAGCAGCTTGGTGCCACATTGGAATCAGAAGGTTTTAATCACACATCCACACCAATATCATATGACAATTTCCAACTACATATTACAGGTGCCCCGGCTTTATGAAAGATCGCTTTATGCCACTTCACTTTTACAAGAGACCTACATTAGTACCTGTTTTCGCTAACCGAAAGAATCCGAAGAGGATTTTTGCTTTTACGAAAAAAGGTCCCCCACTTTAAACTTGTGTTTACCCCGAGAAAGACTGCTATGACCATGAAGCCTTGCGCGGGCATGCGTGTACGTCCCAGTTTTTTCCCTACAAATCAGTTTTTGGCCAAATCTTCCCGATTCTGATATGTGAAACTACACTGTATGTACATTATTTCTACTTTATATAGGCTGTGTATTTATCATATCATTCCTGCTTTTACTATATGTTGGTGTTATTTTTGGTTTTATGTGTTATTTGGTATGATTTGGTAGGTTATTTTTTGGGTCTGGGAACGCTCAGAAATTTTTCTCATATAAATTAGTGGTAATTGCTTCTTCGCTTTACGCCATTTCGGCTTACGAAAGGTTCCTTAGGAACGCTCTACCTTCAGATAGCGGGGGAAACCTGTAGTCTTTGGATGAACAATGTTATGGCTCATTCATAGTCATCCAACACTCTGTTGCCCTTAATCTGTGTTGGCTTCTAGATAAACAGTGCATTTAAATGTTTTATCCACATTTTCATATATTTCCATTACATTGATCTTATTGCTATAATTGTCTCATCTTGGAACTTCCAAAGGTAATCATGCTCTATCAATAGCAAGTCTAATCAATTCAATTTGACACTTGTGCTAGAAAGGTCTTTGAATTCTGAATTTCACTTATTATCCCCTACCTCTACCTCGCTCCCTTCCTTTTAAACTTAAAACTGCCTGCATTAACAGGGCCTACTATAGCTTATTCTTGTGTGGTTTAGTGTTGGAATTTATTTACTTCCTATGAGCTACCATGAGACTGGTTCCTACCTGGAAATCGTTATACAAATAGTTTATCTTTATTGTGGGAGACACAAGGAACTGCAGATGCTGGAATCTGGAGAAACCCCGCAAGGTCCCGTACTGATACAGAGTTTCAACCCGAAGCACTAACAATTTATTTCCTTCCACAGATGCTGTATGGCCTCCTGAGCTGCTTCAGCATATTGTTATCGATATTGCTGTTAAGAGTTGGTAGGGGCAATGATGTGCATTGAAGTGACCAGTGATTTTGCCAAGACCAGCAATGTCTAAGCTATGGAAGGTCAGCATGGGATACAAGTTGTAGAATCTAGTCATCAAAACTAATAAGTACACTTGATTTTAAAATGCTTCTGATTTGAAGCACTTATTAAAAGGTAATTTTGATTTCATGCCCATGTTTAACGATAAAGCTTGAACCCGTTTTTCTCTCTACATTCAGTAAAAGAAAGAGGATCTGAAATTGAGGAAAAGGGGCAGCAATCATTAGAGAAAAAATATTATTTGATTGGATTGCACTATTGAACTAAAAAGCAAACATGATTGCGCAATGTGTATGTTCAAAATGGAGGAGTGATTGTGTGTAAGAAGACTGCAATAATAGTGTTGGATTGTACTGTATAATTATTTGCCTTGTTTATTTAACTTGTGCTTGTTTATATTTATATAATTACCAGCTGGGGCAGCACGGTAGTGTAGTGGTTAGCACAACGCTTTACAGTATGAGTGACCCAGGTTCAATTCCCGCAGCTGCTTGTAAGGAGCTTGTACGTTTTCCCAGTGACTGCGGGGATTTCCTCCGGGTGCTCCGGCTTCCTCCCACAGTCCAAAGATGTACTGTTAATTGGTCGTTGAAAAATTGTTGTGTGATTCAGCCAAGATTGAATTAGGGGATTGCTGGGCAGCACAGTTTGAAGAGACAGAAGGGCCTATTCTGTGCTGTATCTCAATAAAATAAATCTAATTGTTCAGTGGGGTTTCTAGTGGTTACAGTTCCTCTGTATTTTTCTGGAAACTTATTGGTTTCAATGGTAGGTTTCAAATTACTTGAATGGAGGCCATCTTCTGTTAACAGTTATCTATGGAAATTCAGTGGAATTACCCTTAATTTGTTCTTTTAGTGATTAACTTTTTTTAAAATGGCAGTAAGCAACTTTTGTGTCTCATTCTTGACTTCTGAAGAACCTCGGATCCAAAACATCAGGATCCATCCATGTGGTAATATAAATAGGAGGAGTTATTGATGTTCCACTGTGTGATCTCCAAGGATGAAGCAAATGGAGGATAGAAAAAAGGGTAGCTGTCAAGTAATGATGCAGAATGGAATTAATGTTTGTTTTTTTTCTGAGTAAGATTTAGTTTTTTTAGTTCTATATTACACATTTTTGATTTGAGTCTACCTCAAAGCGATCCTATTCTGCAACTAATTTTCCTTGTAATCGATCTTCCTTAAATTCCTATCACTCCCCCCCCCCCCCGCCCTTCACCCAGATTCTACCACTCTTGCACACTAAAGGCAACTTACTTGACTCTTGGAGAATAGTCATAGCAAGAATGTGCAAACTCCATAGACAGCACTGGAACGCTGAGGCAGCATCTCAACTAGATATGCTATTGGGCTTCTTCAAGATAAAAATCATTTCAGGCCCGTAATAACTGTACTTTGCACCTCCTGGAATGTGTGCTGCAGCCTATTCTTAAAACCTCTCATCCTTGCGTATGAGGACGTGTACAGAATGCCATTGATCTTGACTGTAAGTATTTCATTTATTTAATGATACAGCACGGAGTAGGCCCTTCCAGCCCTTCGAGCCACTTTACCTCGGCAACCCCCGACAACCCCGATTACCCCGATTTAATCCTAACCTAATCATGGGACAATTTACAATGATCTATTAACCTACCTGGTATGTTTTTGGACTCTGGGAGGAAACCAGAGCACCTGGAGAAAACCTATGCATTCCACATGGAAGACATACAGAGACTCTTTACAGACGGCGCTGGAATTGAACTTCATACTCCGGCTGAGTTGTAATGGAGCTGCATTAACGACTATGCTATAGTGGTGCCTATCACTATATGAAGTCCTCTTAGTAACAGCTGCAGCAGAATCCAGCAAGCTATTGTTAACTTTTGGTATGAGTTTGTTGAAGGGGCTTGAACTCCAAAACCACCCGACTCATATAAGTCCTACTAATTATTTAATTGTATATTGTTTAGTTTACTATTAAGCGATTTTAAAAAAAAATATTTATTTGCTGAATTTTTGTGGCTGAGTAGTAATACCATTGATGCAATTGTAGCAGTAGAATGCCACTTGCGCTTTTGTCCTTTAATATAATACCGGACTATCACAGCAGAGATCTTAAATTGACAGCTTTAGCCTAGCAGTGTGTGATCTTATGTCAAAGAGTTATACTTGTACTCTTTGTAATAACCAAGTTAAATATCCAAAGCTGTACATTCATTTGTGTGACTGTTTGTTTTATTCTTCCATGTTTCCTAGTGATCACAATGATGAGATTACATTGTTTCAAAGTGAACAGTTTCTATTATAATCAGACACCAAATTTGTAAATAATCTGTCCTTCAATGAGATTAGAGTTTGTTGAAATCAAAGGTACAGATTGAGACTTTTCATCCTTGTGTCTCGGCCAGCCCTAAATGCTTTTATGTTGATCCCATTTCCTGTTTTTGGCCCTTAGCTCTGTAGCATTTGCTCTGATGAAGAAGCTTACTGAAAGCATTGCCTTGAGTTTTAATTTAAGATTCTGAGTGTTACTGCCTTGTTGAAATACATTTAAATCATAAGTATTAGATTTCTGATAATTTTTCATTTGGGTGTCTGTTATCTTGGGAGTTTTTCCTCAGTTAAAAGGTTTGTATGAAAGTTAAGTTTCTTAATTTGTAGTCTTTGAGGCATTTAACCTGGTGTCAGACTGGTTAGTTTGCCTCAGCAGAAGTATAAATAGAAAGATTTCACTCTTTGCTTTCTTCCTTGATATTCCTAAATGTCTCCTGTGTATACATGATTATATCCAAGTCTATCTCTTCACCTCATGTTGATCTCTCCAGATTTTATTTTCCATCAGCTGCTTTGCTTTTCTGTAATTTTGAATAAGGTGAATTCAGCATAGAAACGAAATCTGTTTTTCCAGTTTGGTCTTCAGAATTAATCCTTGGTACCTCTCTCATCTGTACCTATACCTTCTATCTCCAAACTCCCTCCCAAGCAGCAGTCTGAGTAACTTTGCCTGAAGAGTAACAGTAGTTCAAGACACCCCCTCCCCCCCACCCCACCACTTTCTTGACTTCAGTTAGAGACGGCCAATAACATGCGGGCCTTGTCAGAAATGCTGAGGTCCCAAACAATGAATAAGAAACCTTTCCTTTGAAAGGTTACTAAAATCCGATGATTTTGATCCCAGTGAATCAACTGTCGTCATTTTAGTGGAGATCCATTGTTCTGTACATCTTGCTGTGTGATTTAATGCTGTTATTGAAAGCCGATATCAGAATGTTCTAAATGTGTTACAGAAGTGAGTATGTGGTCAGGTTTATAATATCAGCTACATGTGCTTTGTCATGATCTCTGTTCTTAAAGAAGACGTGGCATTCTTGCCTTCATTAGTTAGGACATTAAGATTAAAAGTTGGGAAATCACATTCTGGCTGAATAAAACTTAAGTCACTTTTTGCGGTATCGTGTTTAGTTCTGGTCCCTACACTATAGAAACAATATGAAGGATTTGGGGAGGATGCAGAAGGATTGGAGTGTATCAGCACTAAGGAAAGATTGGGCAGGTGTGGTTAATTTTATCTGGCGCATCAGAGTTTGAAGACAACTTGATAGGGTACGCCTCTGGTAATTTAATATATTTCAAACAGTCTCTTCCTCCTCCCCCACCCCCCTGAATTGTCAAATATTAGAGGACATGAGTTTAAAGATAAGGGGTAAATTTAAAAGTAAATGAGTTTTGTAAGTAATTTTTACATGGAGTAGTAGGTGATTCAACCATGCTGCTAAGGGCCGTGGACAAAACAGATATGATAGTAGATTAATTGGTCATTGTAAATGGTCCTGTGATTAGGCTAGGATTGTTGGGCTGTGTGGCTCATTGTGCGGAAGGGCCTATTCTGTGCTGTATCTCTATATAAATAACATTTTAAGAGACATATACAGTCACAAGAAAAAGCTTGCAAACCCTACGCAATTACCTAGTTTTCTGCATTAATTACTCATAAAATGTGGTATGATCTTCATCTGAGTAACACTAATAGATAAACACAATCTGCCTAAGTTAGTAACACAAACAATTATACTACTTCTCGTCAATACTGAACACACCATTTGAACAATCAGTGTTGGTTCAAAAAAATTATGTGGGGGGGGGGTGATGCCTTCTACAAAAGCTAGTTGGAGTCAGGTGTTCCACTCAATGAGATGAGATTTGAAGTGTGAATTGTAGAGACGCCGTGCCCTATTTTTAAAAAAGACACACCAAGTCAGGTTTCTGACAGATTCTGCTCTTCTCAAGAAAGATCTATTTATGTGCACCATGCCTCAATCAAAACAACTTTCAGAAGATCTTAGAAGATGCATCAAGCTGGAAAAGACTACAAACGTATTTCTAAAGACCTGCATGTTCATCAGTCCGTAGTAAGGGAAATTATCTACAAATGGAGGAAACTCTCCTTAGGAGTAGGCATCCTGCAAAGATCACACCAAAAGCACAACGTGCAATGCTGAAGGAGGTGAAAAGGAACCCAAGGGTAACAGCAAGAGGTGCAGAAATTTCTGGAGCTTGCTAAAGTCTCTGTTCATGTGTCCCCTATTTTTTTTTAAATTGAACAAGAATAGTGTTTGTGGAAGGACATCACAAAGGATACCACTGCTCTTTTTTTTAAAACAAAACATTGCTGCACATCTTTTGCACGTTTGCAAGTCCACCTGAATGTTCCACAGCCTTCTGGTGTAGGTTTTGCTGCTAAAGGAGGTTCTACTGGTTATTAAATACAATGGTTCACATACTTTTGCAGCCTGGATATTGAATGATTAAGCACTATAACAATAAAGACATGAAAAGCACAATTGTTTGTGTGTTAGTTTAGTCAGATTGTATTTCTATTATTGTGACTTAGATGAAGATCAGACCACATTTTATAAGTAATGCAAAAACCAGGTAATTCAAAGGGTTTGCAAACTTTTTCTTGCAATTATGCACATGGACAGATAGGGAATAGAGGGATATGAATCGTATTTGGGCACTTGGAAGTAGTTTTGTTTGGCGGTATTGGTCAGCGCAGACTGGTGGGCCAAAAGGCCTGTTCATGTGCTTTCGAATCGGAATCAGGTTTAATGTCACCAGCACAAGTTATGAAATTTGTTAATTTAGCAGAAATAGTACAATGCAGTACATGATATAGAAAAATAAAGTAAATCAGCTACAGTAAGTATATACCTATATTAAATTAAAAATAGTGCAAAAACAAATAATAATGGAAAAAAAAGTGAGGTAGTGTTCATGGGTTCAATGTCCATTTAGGAATCGGATGGCAGAGGGGAAGGAACTGCGTCTGAATAGCTGAGTACATGCTTCCGTATCTCCTTTCTGACGGTAACAGAGAAGAGGGTATGCCGTGACTGATGGGGGTCCTTAATAATGGGTGCTGCCTTTTCTGAAGCACTGGACTATGTTCATATTACAGCAGCTAAACAGATTGAGTTCTTGGTCAGGAAGGAGTAAGTGAACTTGTGCTACTTGGTCTTTGTATATTGTGGTATTGGATAAATCATAAAGAAATGAAAATCTCTAATTTGTATACTTTCATAAGTAACTATCTTCATTAAGGAGAGCTATTGTAGGGAAAATCAAATGCCCACCCTACAACCTTCTTTTACTTTCTCCCTCCCGCTCCACCTCCTTAGGACAGTTACCAGTTCTTTCATCTTGCTGATGTTAAGAGTTGAGTTGTTTTGATACCTTGGGCAAATTTTGTGATGTCCCATCTCAGCATTGTTGGCAATACAGTCTATCACAATGGAACAATCATGTCATTAATGAACTTGAAATTCGAGAAGGTGCCATGTATTTTAAAAAATCCTTTAGATAAGGCAGCTTCTCCATGTCAACACGAGGAATTCTACAGATCCTGGAAATTCAAGCAACATACATCAAAGTTGCTGGTGAACGCAGCAGGCCAGGCAGCATCTCTAGGAAGAGGTACAGTCGACGTTTCAGGCGGAGACCCTTCGTTAGGACTTCGTCTAGAGATGCTGCCTGGCCTGCTGAATTCACCAGCGTTTTTGATGTGTGTAGCTTCTCCATGTCAACTCATTTCCACCCCAGAGTGTATGAAGCTACATATTTTTTGTATTTTCACTCCTTGGGTGTCAGAAAAAGATGTAATTTCACCTGTAAACTTTGACTTTAACTCAGTAAATCTCACAGATATATTTCGAAGGAGTGTTGTGACACAGACTTTCGTAAGGGTATATTGGGTCCTAACTTGAGCATTGCTGGTCTTGTTCCTGAATTAAATATGGCACTATTATTGCAAACGGTGTTGTTCAGTACCAGAAAGTTGGAGCGTTGGAGTTTTAAGAGGAGCCAAAAAGATTCCTTTGCTCTCCAATGTATTTAAAAATGTCAATTTATCTTGTCCTAAATGTTGAAATTTGACAATTTGGTGACAAAAGAGGGGTCAAGAGACATGACAACCTCCCATCTATTCTTCACACTCAAAGTTCTCCGCTCATGCTTATGGATGTTTGTTTACTTCTGTTTGAACATGAGACCATTCAGCCTATTAGGATGATGATAGCTCCCAGTGTAGCCTTGTTAGTTTCGTCATTTTCCCCATGGTCTTCAGCATATTTCACTGGTGTGTCTGTCAGAGCCCCTTTCTTTACACTCGCAGTGTAGGGTAATTTATAGTAACCTTAATGGGGAGAATGTACAAATTCCACACAGGATTGAACCAGGTCCTTGAAGCCATAATGCAGCATTAGTAACAGTTGCATTACTGTCTTGCCCTGTGTTTTAAAGCTAACCTGCACTGTAAAATTTTGTCCCCATTGACTGCTTTTCACTTCTGCTTTTCATGCCTCCATTCACAAAATTCTGACCTGTATCCAAGTTACTTAGTCTAGCAGGTAAAAGTGTATGTTCCTTTCACCACTACCATCTTTCTTCTATGGGCAAGCCTGTTCTGAATCCAAATGGCCAATTAACCACGAATCCCCCATCTATCTGTATCATATTTTGTGTGTGTTGCTTTGGATTTCCAGCATCTCAGACTTTCTCGTGTTTAATAACATCATGTAAGCAACATCCATAGCTCTTCCTTCATCAATCGCCCTTGTCACCTCATTGAAAAACTTTTATGTAGTTAGAAAGATGTAACTTGCCCTGCACAGTGCCATGCCGGCTCTCGCTAATTAGGCCATGGCTTTCCAAATGCTCTTAAATCCTATCCCTAAGAATTCTGTCCAGTAACTTTTCTACCACCGACATCAGACTCACAGGTCTATAGTTTCCATGATTATCCCTGGTTCCCTTCTTGAATAATGGAACAAGATTAGCTACTTGCTAAATCTCAGGGACCTTGCATGTGGCTGGGGAGGATAAAAAAGATGCTGGTCAGGGCCCAGCAATCTCTCCTGTTGCCTCTTAATTATCTTGGGTATATCCCATAAGGCCCTGGGGACTTGCCCACCCTAACACTCTTTAAGAGACCCAACAGTACACTTCTAACTTTCAACACCTGAGCATCTCAATATACTTAGCACTGATCTCCACAGTCCTTCTGGGTAAATATTGATGTAAAGTACTCATTAACAACCTCACTCACATCCTCAGCATCCAAACAAATGTTCCCCCCTTTGTCCTCGAGTGATCTACCCTCTCTAGTTATCCTTTTGCTATGTATATCAAATGTATAGAATGCCTTGTGTTAGAAATGTATACTTTATCTTCACATCATTGAATAATTAAATTAAGTTTTTATTTCGTTATATGGAGTTCCAAGTTTCTGTTTGAATAATTATTTGCATTCTACTTTGTTTAATTCCTGTGAATTTCAGTTTTTCAGGCTTATGTGGAAAAAAAATCATGGTAGATTTCTATCTCCTGTTATCATGTATTTTCCAACTATTTTCAATTGCTCCCACTGCTCAGCCAGTTTTGATTGGTACTTCTAGTCTACCTCTGTTCAGTTATTGCAAGAAATCATGCCCCATTCTCTTCAGTGCTAATCTTATTTTTCTCCTATCTTCACCATGTCACTAGCCTCTTCAAAGTCTTCTGTGGCTTCACCTCATGTTCTTTGGTTCTGACTTCAGATTGAAGCACATTCTACATTAGTCAAGTCACTTTTTATTGTCATTTCAACCATAACTGCTGGTACAGTACACAGTAAAAACGAGACAATGTTTTTCAGGACCATGGTGCTACATGAACAATACAAAAACTACACTGAACTATGTAAAACAACACAAAACTACACTAGACTACAGACCTACCCAGGACTGCATAAAGTGCACAAAATAGTGCAGGCATTACAATAAATAATAAACAAAACAATAGGCACAGTAGAGGGCAGTAGGTTGGTGTCAGTCCAGGCTCTGGGTATTGAGGAGTCTGATAGCTCGGGGGAAGAAACTGTTACATAGTCTGGTCGTGACAGCCCAAATGCTTCGGTGCCTTTTTTCAGATGGCAGGAGGGAGAAGAGTTTGTATGAGGGGTGTGTGGGGTCCTTGATAATGCTGTTTGCTTTACGGATGCAGCATGTGGTGTAAATGTCTGTAATGGCGAGAAGAGAGACCCCGATCTTCTCAGCTGACCTCACTATCCGCTGCATGGTCTTGTGATCTGAGATAGTGCAATTTCCGAACCAGGCAGTGATGCAGCTGCTCACGATGCTGTCAATACAACCTCTGTAGAATGTGGTGAGGATGGGGGGTGGGAGATGGATTTTTCTCAGCCTTCGCAGAAAATAGAAACGCTGTTGGGCTTTCTTTGCAATGGAGCTGGTGTTGAGGGACCAGGTGAGATTCTCTGCCAGGTGAACACCATCGATGTTCAGCGGAGAGTGGTCGTTCTGTGTCCTCCTGAAGTCAACAACCATCTCTTTTGTTTTGTTCACATTCAGAGACAGGTTGTTGGCTCTGCACCAGTCTGTTAGCCGCTGCACCACCTCTCTGTATGCTGACTCATCGTTCTTGCTGATGAGACCCACCATGGTCGTGCCATTGGCGAACTTGATGATGTGGTTCGAGCTGTGTGTTGCAGCACAGTCGTGGGTCAGCAGAGTGAACAGCAGTGGACTGAGCACACAGCCCTGGGGGACCCCCGTGCTCAGTGTGATGGTGTTGGAGATGCTGCTTCCAATCCAGACTGACTGAGGTCTCCCAGTCAGGAATTCTAGGATCCATTTGCAGAGGGAGGTGTTCAGGTCCAGTAGGCTCAGCTTTCCAATCAGTTTCTGAGGAATGATTGTGTTGAATGCTGAACTGAAGTCTATGAACAGCATTTGAATGTACGTCTTTTTTGTCCAGGTGGGTTAGGGGCAGGTGGAGAGTGATGGCAATGGCGTCATCTGTTGAAAGGTTGGGAAGGTACGTGAACTGCAGGGGTCCAATGAGGTGGGCAGCAGGGTCTTGATGTGCCTCATGACGAGCCTCTCGAAGCACTTCATGATGATGGATGTGAGTGCGACAGGACGGTAGTCGTTGAGACAGGACACTGAAAGCTTCTTCGGCACGGGGACGATGGTTAAAACCCTGAATTAAGTAGTAAGCTGATATAAGATTTCCAAATATGACTTCATTCAAATAGCAAAAATAAATTACTGATCTGAAATGCAAACAAAAATTGCTGGAGATATTCAGTAGTTGCAGATGACTGTAATGAGAAGATGCAATGAATGAAATAATCATAGACAGAAGGCAAATAAAATGAGAGCTCATCTATCTCTTATCTCTATTTTTCATAATTTTATTTCTGTAAGCTGTCCACATTCTTCTTAATTCCAGTTGGTATAGTCCCTGGCTACTCAATCTCTTAACTCTAGCATGTGCTGAAGACCTACAAGTACGTAGAGGCACACCTGGATGACAGATTTGAGTGGAGCACCAACACAGGCTATACAAGAAGGATGAGAGTCGCCTCTACTTCCTGAGGAAACTGGGGTCCTTTGGAGTATACAGGCCTCCTCTGTACATGTTCTACTAGTCTGTTGTCACCAGTGCAATCATCTGTGCTGTGCTGCGCTGGGGCAATGGCATCAATATGGGTGATGCCAACATGCTCAATAAACTGATTAGAAAGGCTGGTTCTGTTTTAGGAGGCTGTGGTAGAACAAAGGATCCTACAGAAAATTCTGGCAATTCTGGACAATGTTTCTCAACCTCTTCATGCCACCTTAGCTGAACAGAGGAGCACTTTTAGTAATAGACTAAGACGACTGCGCTGCTCCCAAGACCACTATACGAGGTCATTCTTACCCTCTGCCATTAGGCGCTGTAACCTAATTTGTTAGTGTGGTATAGCATTGTGATAATGAATTGATAGAAGTATCCAGGCAATGATGCAGACTTCTCTGATGTTGGTCTTCGTTGAGAGTTGCTGTTGTGGACATCTTGTTTTGGATCACCACTTGCAAGCTCCCATGAAGCTAATGGATGTAGCCAACTAAATTTGATAAGAGTACTCCAGTTCATCCCAGTTGGAGTCAAAAGGTTTCTTTTTTTGGGGGGGGGGGCGGTGTAGAGAAAGGTCACATGTGTCAGCTGGTGCTGCAGTTTACATTTTATGAAGTTGTATAACAAAGATCAAGTCCACTCTACTTCTAGATGTATGGAATTTGTACTTGAAACTTGCAACTTCAACAGCATGTTGCCTGTTCCCAAAGTGGTCTTGTTTCTTAGTAAGGTTTTGGCATTTTCAGCATCGTGTAGGCTGCTATGGATTAAAGTTAATGGTGATCATGTTAAGGACAGACTGGTGGTTAAGAAATCAAAAATGTTCCTTCTAGTCATATATAATATCGATGGTAATTTGATGGAGAATTGTTAATGGAGTTACAGAGATTTACAATGAAAAGCTATTTCAACCCATTACATACCATGCTGTCAAATGTTTTGTAGGTTACTTTTTCTTGCTTGTTCACGGAGTGCATGTCTGCAACCATAACCCTTACACGGGTCAACTAAAATGATGCCTGACTGCTGGATTGAAGAACCATTGATAACAGCATACTTTCAATTAAATGTTACTACAATAACATTTACATTAGAGTAATGCCATGTACTCTGATTATTGGAATTGAAAAAAAATGATGTATACATCAGAAAGCATCTGTATGAAGAGAAAAGCAGTAAACATTTTAATTTCATCTGCCATGCCATTTCTATCAATTTGAGAGACTGAAACTCATTTGAGTCATATCCAGTGCTTGTCTAATATTATGACAAAATTTTTCACGTGCAGAATTGAAAGTATTATGCTACAAGTGGAAATAAAGATCAATTATTAATATTTTATTTTCAGATTTTCAGATTAAAAAGCATTTATTGTGCAGCAACCTTTATCATTTAAACACATTTACCCCTTTTAAGCTCCCTTAAGCTTTGTGAATCTCTTGAGGTTGATGCACTTCCCATTTTATTTTTGGCAAATTGCCCCTTTTGTTAGGAAAATGCTTTTGGTGACTCATGGATATTCCTGTATTCTCTCAACAGAAAGAAATTCAAGCAATGAGCCAATGCCATCACAGGAACATTGTGTCATATTATACCTCATTTGTGGTAAAGGATGAGCTCTGGTTGGTAATGAAGTTGCTCAGTGGTGGTAAGTGTTTTTAATGTTAAAACTTGTATGTTTGGAAAGATCAAGTATCCAAATTTATTTAAAGCTGACTTGGCTTGCTTTAAATTCTGTGCCAGTCAGCTTCAATTGAACTTGGTTATGTATGGGAAGGAATCTTTTACCCACTGGTTGCGACGGTGTGGATAAATCCTCCTCAGTCTTTACACTGCACATTAAAGGCCTTTCACTTTACGTACTTGCCAGTTGAGCACATGCAGGTCAATTCTAGGTGATTTTAGTTAGATTTTAATGCTAACTAGAATCAATGAACTGTTTGTTCAGATGAATTGTATTTTACCCCAAAATAAGGAAATGTAGTAAGCTTTGGTATTTTGCTAGTTATTAAGAAATGTATTCAAATTCAATGTAAATGTGTGTTCTTACTTCAGCCATTTGGCAATTAAATGGCTTAAATTTCAGTAAATTGTCTCTGGTTTACCCTTAAAAGTACAGGTAAATGCTTGTGGGTTAAATACCAGTGCACTCAATGTATCTTGCCCAGAATTCTGTTTATTTCTGCATATTATTACCACCTCCACACCTATGCCCCAAACTAGGCCATGAAGTTTTTAAAGGTAACCCCATGTGAACATGATACTGCAGTGTGTCTAAGAACAAAAAACATGAGGAAGAGATTGGCTTATTTTCTACTTTGCTGTTTTCTTTTCCTCATCTCCATGTCACCCCTAAGATACTTTGGAAGCTTTTAACTCTTTACTCAGTCTTGTGGAGTAGGGGGCCTGAAGAAGTACTTCATTCTTACAGGCCAATTTAGTTGATTTTTAACAGTGGATCTGTAAAAAGTAAATTATTTTGCATCTAGACAAGCACACAATATCTTGGTTGCTTTTATTTTAAAATTAATGTTTTTTTCCTATTATGAAGTTGATTTGAAGTTGAATATTTTATGTACAAAAGGATATGGTCAAACAAGATTAACATGCATCATTAAAACCAGATTCTAACCATTTACTAACAATGTAGAGCATTATAAAACATGTGATATACATTTGCATGTTTCAGCTACACTTGGTAAAATTTGGGTTCATTCATTTTATTTTGCCCATTCGGTTTTGTTTCAGGATCTGTACTAGATATAATTAAACATGTGATAGCAAAGGGAGATCACAAAAATGGAGTTTTGGAGGAGACTGTCATAGCTACCATTTTGAAGGAAGTACTGGAGGGGCTTGATTATCTGCACAGGAACGGGCAGATTCATAGGTAAGAAAAGTGCGTTTTAAATATTGATTGTGAGTTTGAGCTGGAGATGCAGCTTTCCCATTTTGAATATTTTATGTTCTTTTAGTAACAATTCTTCTGAGCCACTCAGTGATGCAACAGATTTCAGTCAGCTATTTTGTAAAACAAATTGATGATCCATGTGTACAATAATACCTATGGTGGCTATGTTGAGAATACTTTATTTTTTATTTCCTTTGAGTATCACCTAAGTAAAAGTGATCTTCAGCTGTAGTTTTAAGATTTATCTGAGTGTTCTGGGAAAGCCCTACTACTATTTCAGTCCTGCTTTGAAACTCTGTCCTCATTTTTGATTATTTAGCAGAATCTTTGAAATGCATGAATTCTAACTACATGAATTCTAAATACATAGAAGGTAGTCAGCATAGTGTAGCTGTGATAAAATGAGGATGGCTGTGATATCTTCTACATTTGAAAGCAACTGTGGTTGGAATCGAATTCCATCAATTTGTCTCATGATGCCACTACCAATTGTCGCAAGGAGATGAATACTGAAGCTTCCAATGATCTCACAAAGGCAATTCTCGAAGATAATGTCATCTCCCAGCCTGCAAGAGCTATGGTGTCCACAACTTAAGGGTTGCCATACTTAACAAGTGGAAAGAGAATCTTTGGTTCTTCTGCCAAGGAGATCAAGGCTTAAAAATAATAGCAATGATTAGGAGCAGATGGTATCTGAATCAATTTTATTATCATCAACATGTGTCCTGAAATTTGTTGCTCCTACAGCAGCAATACAGTGTAGGACAAGTAAATAGTGCAAAAAAAAGTGATTTATGTTCTTGGAACATTCAAAAATATGATGACAGAAGGGAAGAAGCAGTCACTAAAACATTTTTAGTGTAGTAAAGAGAAGGCATCACCTGGATGGTGTGGTTTCTTAATGATGCTGCTGCCTTGAGGTACTGCTGCCTTGAAGATGTTGATGAATTTGAGTTATAAATCTACGGTCTTATTTTTTATTTCTGGAATCAGCCACAGAGAAGATCATCACCATCATTCTTCCCAAATGTTTCCTCCCAGTGATTGAAGAGCTGGTCCTTGAATGGCAGTATGGATTTCAGTTTGCTCCACAATGTATGCTTCTATTTATTATGGTCTGATGGTCTTGCGGTTATGCAAGCTGTGGCACTAACCAGCAGGTCTATAATAGAACCAGTTAGTGCCCCCTTTGCTCAAAATCCTTCTTGCCACATTGAGAGTGAAGTTAATGGAAAGCTGATCAACCTGTGATGACTATACTCTTTAAGAACAATTATCACCCAAATTTCAGTCGTTGAACTGCAAAATGCAGATTCAACCTGCTCAGTACCTGAGTTCTGGTAATCATTGACTCATTCACCAATGCACACAAGGATGGACGTTGTATTCTTATCTGCAAGACAAAAATTGGCTACTAATCTGCACCACACTGTGCTCCACAAAAGGACTTGCAATGAGACCCTTATCATTGGGACAACCTCATGGCAAAGGCAAAAATCAGTTCCAAAATTCACCACTGCCTTCCAATTGGTTGATTGGAACTTATGGAATTTAAAGATAAAGATCTCTCATCTTGGTTCTGACATTAATTTCCTCCTTTGTGTTTAACTTTATTTTCTTGTATTTCTAGAAAGTTACTGTAGATTGCATTATGTAAGAAACTCTAAATGGGGTTTTTATGCCATAGACCCTTACCATTAACCAAGGAGTCTGGGGACCCCTGCTCTAAATCAAAATTGATGAAAAAGAACAATCACAAGGGGGAGACATCAATTTTTCATCTTGTGAAAAAGAGTAGAATAGATATTAAGTGTGGGGTGTGTGTGTTCTCTGTCTCAGAGACCTATGTCCAAACACTTGTTAAGGCGAACCCTCAAGGCATTAGGCCCTGGTGGTGTACCTGGCCAGTTACTGAAAAACTTTCCGGACCATCTGACTGGAGTATTCAGGGGCATCTTCAAACTCTCAATGGTACAGTCTGAATTTCTGACCTGTTCCTAAAGGCCATCAATTATTCTGGTGCCCAAGAAGAGCAGGGTGAGCAGCTATCACCCAGTAGCATTCACATCTACCGCCATTAAATGCTTGGGGGGGTTAGATATGGCTAGAAATAACTCCCACCTGAGCAAAGAGCTGGACCCTCTGCAATTCACCCACTGCCTCAACAGGTCAACAGTTTATGCAATCTAACGGCTCTCCAATCTTGAGCACCTAGGCAACAGCAAGACATGTCAGGCTACTGTTGATCAGTTACCATCATTCTCTCAGTACTAATAACTACATTTCAAACCTGGAACTTCTGTACCTCCAACTGAAACTGAATCTTCGGCTTGCTTATCAGGAGGCCGCAGTCAGTCTCTCTTTCTCACTGACTTTCAACACTGGTGTATTTCAAAGATGCATATTTACCCCACTACTCTTTCTAACTCTTGACTGTTGTAAATTTAATTCCACATTTTTCCAGTGGTGGGAGAGGCTAAGACCAGAGGACACAACCTCAGAATAGGGGGGTGTCCTTTTAGAAAGGAGATGAGGAATTTCTTTAGCCAGAGAGTGGTGAATCTGTGGAATTCTTAGCCACAGGCAACTGTGGAGGCCAAGTCTGTATGTCTATTTAAGACAGAGGTTGATAAATTCTTGATTGGTCAGGGCACGAAGGGGTATGGAGAGAAGGCAGAGACTGGGGCTGAGAGAAAAAAATGGATCAGCCATGATGAAATGGTGGATGGGTCAAAATGGTCATGACACCAATGGCTATGTCATCCACCCACCCTTAGTCTTTGCGATCGGAGGGAACTGGGGCGACCTGGTTTACGCCGGACAACCGAAACTGTGGCAAGGCAGGGCACATCGCAGCCCAGTGTAAGGCTGTGGTGTGCAGAAACTGCAAGGTGGAGGGTCACCTTACAAAAGACTGTACGGAGGCCAAATCCTGCAACCTCTGTGGGCAGGCGGGCCACCTTATTAGGACCTGTCTGAAAAGGGTGGGCTGTGCACAGGTGGCCAGGGGTAGTGATGACATTGGGATAGCCCCAGCTGGAGTGGAGGTGCCCGCCGTCTCTGTAGAGGAGACGCAGGTTCCGATGGAGGGACAAGAGCCCACCCTGAGCTCCCCCTCCATCTTGCAGGACACCCAAGACCCCCCGCTTGATGAGGAGGTTTCAATGGAAGAGGGGAGGGCCGAGGGGGAAGAGGAAAAGTAGAGGGTGGTCATGAAACGAATAAAGACCCTAAAGATGCCCATGCACATTCTGCCAAGTTGAACTTAACCTGGTGTGATGGGGTCCATGACTAGTGAGGTGAGGCAATGATGATCTGTAGGTCATCATGCAAAGGAAACTTGATGACCTACAGGTCACCATTGCCCCACCTTGACTAATAGAAGGAAACAGACATCAGTGTATCTAGCATGTATCCTGAGCTTTGGCTTCAGAAATTTATTTCTAGTTTCTCTACCAACGCAAGTTTAAATTTGAGAAGGAGAATCAGTATGTCACAGACAATAGTGTTTTTGGTGACTTTGACAAGATTCCTACTGGACTTGTAGTTTGATTAGCGACTACTTTAGAAGAAAATAGGTTAGAATTAAGTGAAGTAACCATTGGCAAAGCATTGCAGAGGAAAACAGATTAGTAATACAGTTTTGTAAAAGAGCCATTTGTATTTTTATAAACTTGACTAATGCTAACTGCATTTGCTATGTTGCCGTGCATGGGAGTGGGACAAAGAAGCTGAATGTTGGATTTCAAAAATTTGATGGTGCAGAAAATGGACCAAGGGAATAATTACTGAATCAAAACAAATGTTAGGGAGCATTTTTTAAATTGAAAAGGAGGAGGCAAAGCCTGTTTAAATATTGAGCACCTGTGCATCAGTCAAATCTACCGTGGGTGTTGGAACTAAATAGTTGAAGGACTTTGTTCACTTATTTATTTATTTAGATGCAGTATGGAACCGGCACTCAGCCCAACGAGCAGTGACACTCAGCAGCCCACCTACTTAACCCGAGCCTAATCACAGGACAATTTTACAATGACCAATTAACCTACTAACCAGTATGTCTTTGGACTGTGGGAGGAAACGTAATAATAATAGGTACTTTATTGATCCCAAGTGGGAAATTTCATTACAGCGGCAACATTTAAAAACGTACTTAGCTGTTTGCAGACTTACTAATAAAATACAGAATAATAATATCTCAGACAACCCAGAGGAAACGCACACAGTCATGGGGAGACCATACATACTCCTTACAGATGGTGTGAGAATTATGCTCCAACTGTAATAGCAATGCCCTCAGTAGCATAGTTATAGTCTTGTCTCCCTTTCTCTTCACCTTTTACACCTCGGACTTCAACTACTGCATGGAGTCTTGTCATCTTCAGAAGTTTTCTGATGACTCTGCCATAGTTGGATGCATCAGCAAGGGAGATGAGGCTGAGTACAGGGCTACGGTAGGAAACTTTGTCACATGGTGTGAGCAGAATTATCTGCAGCTTAATGTGAAAAAGACTAAGGAGCTGGTGGTAGACCTGAGGAGAGCTAAGGTACCGGTGACCCCTGTTTCCATCCATGGGGTCAGTGTGGACATGGTGGAGGATTACAAATACCTGGGGATACGAATTGACAATAAACTGGACTGGTCAAAGAACACTGAGGCTGTCTACAAGAAGGGTCAGAGCCGTCTCTATTTCCTGAGGAGACTGAGGTCCTTTAACATTTGCCGGATGATGCTGAGGATGTTCTACGAGTCTGTGGTGGCCAGTGCTATCATGTTTGCTGTTGTGTGCTGGGGCAGTAGGCTGAGGGTGGCAGACATCAACAGAATCAACAAACTCATTCGTAAGGCCGGTGATGTTGTGGGGATGGAACTGGACTCTCTCATGGTGGTGTCTGAAAAGAGGATGCTGTCTTAAGTTGCATGCCATCTTGGACAATGTCTCCCATACACTACATAATGTACCAGGTGGGCACAGGAGTACATTCAGCCAGAGATTCATTCCACTGAGATCCAGCACAGAGCTTCATAGGAAGTCATTCCTGCCTGTGGCCATCAAACTTTACAACTCCTCCCGTGGAGGGTCAGACATCCTGAGCCAATAGGCTGGTCCTGGACTTATTTCCTGGCATAATTTACATATTACTATTTAATTATTTATGGTTCTATTACTATTTATTATTCATGGAGCAACTGTAACAAAAACCAATTTCCCCCGGGATTAATAAAATATGACTATGACTATAGAATAATGGAACGCAGGTTAAAGGCCTTTGGCTCTGAGTCCATGTCAACTGTCAGGTAACTAGTTCCACCAATCTTTTCCTTCTAATTCTCCTACATTCTCATCAACTCTCTTGAATCCACCACTCATCAACACACGAGGCGCAATTATCAGTGGTCAACTAACCTAGCAACCCATGCATCTTTGAGGTGTGGAAGGAAACAGCGCTTGGAAGAAAACCATGCCTTTGGAATATGTAAACTCCATACTGACAGCATTGGTTATCAGATTGAAAAGGTCATTGGAGCTATGAGGCAGTAGCTCCGTGAGCTAGACATTATGCTGGCCTGTGTTAATATCTCAGTTTCAGGTATCAACGCATGAATTGAATTTCTATTTTTTCCCTCTTTGTGAATCGAAGTAATCCATTATGAATTTTGGATATGTTCTGAGAACTTGTTATATAGTGGTCTTCTCATTGTGCAAGATGGGCAGAGATGGAGCAAAGAAGCATATGAAAATACAGTAGAGGAAATGAACAGTCATAGTTTTGGATTGAGATCTTTCATATGGCATGGGGCATCAGAAATTTCGTAGAACAGTGCGAGAGGGTGTCACAGAAGCTGTGTCAATGAGGAGGAAAACTCCTTCAAAGTGTGTATAGCTTGAAGAGAATGCAGTGGAGGAGTAAAATGGAGACATAAGACTGCAGATGCTGGAATGTGCAACAGGAAAATACTGGAAGAACTCAGCAGGTTAGGCTGCATGATTGGAGGGATAAAGGGATCTCCATCCCAAATATCAAATGTCTGTTTCTCTCCACCGATACCCTCATCTATACTCTCGCCTGTCTCCTGTTAGCATATAAAAATAATTGACAATAGTGTGCACACACACTATTGCAGCTTTCAAGGGTAAGAAAAGCTCAGTTGTGATTGAATATAGTCAAAAGGGTAGAGACACTACATTATTGAAAATGCCTGGGTAAGTTAATGTTTTCCAAAATCAGGAATAGTTATTTCTAATCATTTGAATAATTTATTAGTCTGTAATCAGTTTGTCAAGGACTAATTCTAGAAAAAAAAGAAAAATATAGTACATATTAAAAATTGTAGTATAGTGAATTCTGGTTAATTGGACGCATCGGGACGGGTACATTTTGGCCCAATTAAGCGGCTGCCCCTTAGCTGAAATTTCATGAAAAGGTACAAGAGACAAACTAATGTTTAACTGATTAACAAACTATGTGATTAAATGAAATATAGAACAAATTACCAATACTACTACAGTACTATAAAATTGTATTAGTTCCTAATAGTTATCAATAGAGGAATTCATCCCCTATGTGCAATAATTCAAATTCATTACAGAGCGTAAGGTAAAAGAACCCTTAGGGGAAAGTAATTATAATATGATCGAATTCACCCTGAAATTTGAGAAGGAAAAGCTAAAGTCAGATGTATCAGTATGGAGTAAAGCTTAGAAAAATAGAGGGTGATGGGTAACCCTAGGTAATTTCTAAAGTAAGTGCATGTTTGGCACAGCATTGTGGGCCAAAGGGCCTGTATTGTGCTGTCGGTTTTCTATGTTTCTATGTAAAGGGAATTGCAGAGGCACGAGAGGGGAGTTGGCCAGAATTGTTTGGAAAAGAACACTGACAGGGGTGACGGCAGAGCAGCAATGGCTGGAATTTCTGGAAGCAATTTGGAAGGCACAGGATATATACACCCCAAAGAGAAAGAAGTATTTTAAAGGAAAGATGACACAATTGTGGCTAACAAGAGAAGTCAAAGCCACCATAAAAGCCAAAAAGAAGGCATATAATAGAGCAACAATTAGTGGGGAATTAGATTAGGAAGCTTTTAAAAACAAATAAAGGTAACTTTTTTTTAAAAAAAAGATCATTAAGAAGGTGAAAATGGAATATGAAAGTAAGCTAGCCAATAATATTAAAGAGAATACCAGAAGTTTCTTCAGTTACATAGTGTAAAGGAGAGGCAACAGTGAATATCTGGATAATAATAGGGGACAACAAAATAGTGTATGAACTAAATGGGTGTTTTGTGTCAGTCTTCACCCTGGAAGACACTAGCAGTATGATGGAGTTCCAGGTGTAAGGGGGGCATGAAGTATGTGAAGTTACCATAACTAGAGACAAGGTTCTTGGGACATTGAAAGGTCCAAAGGTAGATAATCACCTGGACCAGATGGTGTACACACCAGAGTTCAGGAAGAGGTAGCTGAAGAGATCGTGGAGGCAGTAGTAATGATCTTCAAGGATCACTTGATTCTGGAATGGTTCTGGAAGACAGGAAAATTCCAAATGTCACTCCATCCTTTAAGAATGGAGAGAGGCAGAAGAATGGAAACTACAGGCTAGTTAGTCTAACCTCAGAGGTTGCAAAGATGTTGGTGTTGATTATTAAGGATGACGTTACGGGGTACTTGGAGGCATATGATAAAATAGGCAAACAACAGGAATTCTGCAGATGCTGGAAATTCAAGCAACACACATCAAAGTTGCTGGTGAACGCAGCAAGCCAAGCAGCATCTATAGGAAGAGGCGCAGTCGACGTTTCAGGCCGAGACCCTTCGTCAGGACTAACTGAAGGAAGAGTGAGTAAGGGATTTGAAAGCTGGAGGGGGAGGGGGAGATGCAAAATGATAGGAGAAGACAGGAGGGGGAGGGATAGAGCCGAGAGCTGGACAGGTGATAGGCAAAAGGGGATACGAGAGGATCATGGGACAGGAGGTCCGGGAAGAAAGACGGGGGGGGGGGGTGACCCAGAGGATGGGCAAGACGTATATTCAGAGGGACAGAGGGAGAAAAAGGAGAGTGAGAGAAAGAATGTGTGCATAAAAATGAGTAACAGATGGGGTACGAGGGGGAGGTGGGGCCTAGCGGAAGTTAGAGAAGTCAATGTTCATGCCATCAGGTTGGAGGCTACCCAGACGGAATATAAGGTGTTGTTCCTCCAACCTGAGTGTGGCTTCATCTTTACAGCAGAGGAGGCCGTGGATAGACATGTCAGAATGGGAATGGGATGTGGAATTAAAATGTGTGGCCACTGGGAGATCCTGTTTTCTCTGGCGGACAGAGCGTAGATGTTCAGCAAAGCGGTCTCCCAGTCTGCGTCGGGTCTCACCAATATATAAAAGGCCACGTCGGGAGCACCGGACGCAGTATATCACCCCAGTCGACTCACAGGTGAAGTGATGCCTCACCTGGAAGGACTGTTTGGGGCCCTGAATGGTGGTAAGGGAGGAAGTGTAAGGGCATGTGTAGCACTTGTTCCGCTTACACGGATAAGTGCCAGGAGGGAGATCAGTGGGGAGGGATGGGGGGGACGAATGGACAAGGGAGTTGTGTAGGGAGCGATCCCTGCGGAATGCAGAGAGAGGGGGGGAGGGAAAGATGTGCTTAGTGGTGGGATCCCGTTGGAGGTGGCGGAAGTTACGGAGAATAATATGTTGGACCCGGAGGCTGGTGGGGTGGTAGGTGAGGACCAGGGGAACCCTATTCCTAGTGGGGTGGTGGGAGGATGGACTGAGAGCAGATGTACGTGAAATGGGGGAGATGCTTTTAAGAGCAGAGTTGATAGTGGAGGAAGGGAAGCCCCTTTCTTTAAAAAATGAAGACATCTCCCTCGTCCTAGAATGAAAAGCCTCATCCTGAGAGCAGATGCGGCGGAGACGGAGGAATTGCGAGAAGGGGATGGCGTTTTTGCAAGAGACAGGGTGAGAAGAGGAATAGTCCAGATAGCTGTGAGAGTCAGTAGGCTTATAGTAGACATCAGTGGATAAGCTGTCTCCAGAGACAGAGACAGAAAGATCTAGAAAGGGGAGGGAGGTGTCGGAAATGGACCAGGTAAACTTGAGGGCAGGATGAAAGTTGGAGGCAAAGTTAATAAAGTCAATGAGCTCAGCATGCATGCAGGAAGCAGCGCCAATGCTGCCGTCAATGTAGCGAAGGAAAAGTAGGGGACTGATACCAGAATAGGCACGGAACATAGATTGTTCCACAAAGCCAACAAAAAGGCAGACATAGCTAGGACCTATACAGGTGCCCATGGCTACACCTTTAGTTTGGAGGAAGTGGGAGGAGCCAAATGAGAAATTATTAAGAGTAAGGACTAATTCCGCTAGACAGAGAAGAGTGGTGGTAGAGGGGAACTGATTGGGTCTGGAAAATCCTCAGGGAAAATCTTGCCTGACAAATCTGTTGGAATTCTTTGAAGAAGTAACAAGCAGGATAGACAAAGGAGAATTGGTTGATGTTGTGTACTTTGATTTTCAGATGGGCTTTGACAAGGTGCCAAACTTGAGGCTGCTTAACAAGCTACAAACACATGATATTACAGGAAAGATTCTAGCAGAGATAAACCAGTGGCCAATTGGCAAGAGTCAAGGAGTGGGAATAAAGGGAGCCTTTAATAACTGGCTGCTGGTGATTAGTGGTGTGCCACTGTGGTCTTTGTTGGGACCATTCTTTTTACGTTTTATGTCAATGATTTGGATGATGGAATTGATGGGTTTGTTGGAAGATTTGCAGAGGATATGAAGATATGGAGGGGCAGGTAGTTTAGACCATTAAATATAGGAGCAGAAGTAGGCCTTTCAGCCCATCATGGGCTGATCCAGTTCTTTCAGTCATCCCCACTCCCCTGCCTTCTCCCCATATCCTTTGATTCCCTGGCTAATCAAGAACCTATCTATCTCTGCCTTAAATGCTCCCAATGACTTGGCCTCCATAGCCACTCGTGGCAAAAAATTCCACAGATTTACCACCCTCTGACTTAAGTAATTTTTCCACATCTCTGTTCTAAATCCGGGGTCCCCAACCTTTTTTTTTGCACCACGGACCTGTTTAATATTGGCAATATTCTTGCGGACGAGCCAACAGAGGGCGGAGGTGGTGGTGTTCAAGTTCAGCAGTGTGGCCCGGTAGCATATGCTTTGCGGCCTGGTGGTTGGGGACCACTGTTCTAAGTGGACGTCCTTCAATCCTGAAGTCGTGCCCTCTTGTCCTAGACTCCCTTACCATGGGAAATAACTTTGCCATTTCATTCCTGGAATCATTCTCATGAATCTTCTCTGAGCCCTCTCCAATGTCAGTATATCCTTTTTAGAATGCGCCCAAAATGGTGCACACTGCTCCAAGTGTAGACTCACGAGTGCCTTACAGAGTCTCAACATCACATCCCTGCTCTTGTATTCTATACCTCTCGAAATGAATGCCATCGCCGTCTTCCCATTACTGGCATATCCAGGCCTGAATGCTTGAAACCGCAGTGAGCTAAACAGCGCTGAATTGTCTCGCTGCCTATTCCACACCAACTATCAGAAACAAACGTACTGCCTTAAAACATTACCTCTGCACTCACTTCCTTGGCTTTTGAAGATATTAGTTTTTCTTCAATTGCTCTGAGAATGTGGTTCACTAACTTTGGTAAGGATCTGAAATGCTTTAAAGTCAAAGTAAAAAAAAACTTGTTTTGTCAAGAATCACTGCTTTATGAATCTGTGTCTGTCGGCCAAAATGGATAACATAACACGAGCACAAACTATTTAAAAACTTATTTATTCTAAACATGGCGTAGTGTCTAACAGCCATACAAGTGCGCACGACTGGCACTAATTAGAAATTGTTCAGCAACAGTTGTCTGTCCCGATTAAGCAGCATAGTGGTCCAAATAAACAAAGGGAATCCTAGCTATTTTCTTTCTCAATTTTTGTTTTCCCAAAATAAGTGGCTGTCCCAATTAACTGGAATCCACTGTATTTGATACCAGTAATGATCATTGCTGTGCCCTTTTTTAAAAAAAAAGCAGAGCAATTCTGTTTATAAAAAAAATTAATATGAATTTTTAAATGATATAAAATTCCAGTATTCGTTAAAGGAAGGTTTTCTTACAAATCTGATATGCATTGTTACTAATCTGGTCATATCACAGCAACCTGGCCCTTAACACCCAGAAGACCAAGGAGATCATTGTGGACTTCAGGCATGCTAGGAGCCACACTCGCGTCCCCATCTACATCAACGGAGCTGTAGTGGAGTGTGTATCAAGCTTCAAATTCTTTGGTGTCCACATTTCCGAGGATCTCACCTGGTCCCTGAACTCCTCCATCCTGATCAAAAAGGCGCAACAGCACCTTTATTTCTTGCAGAGCATCAAGAAAGCTCACCTCTGTCCCAGGATACTGACGGACCATTGAGAGCATACTGACCAACTGCATCTCAGTGTGGTATGGCAATTGTCCCGTATCGGACCGCAAAGCACTCCAGCGTGTGGTGAAAACTGCCCAGCAGATTATCAGCACCCAATGGCTCACCATTGAAAACATCTATCATAAATGCAGGCTGGGCAGGGCAAAGAGCATTATCAAGGATGCATCTCACCTTAACCATGGACTTTTTACTCTCCTCCCATCCGGTAGGCGCTACAGGAGCCTCTGCTCCCGCACCAGCAGGCTCAGGAAGAGCTTCTTCCCTGAGGCTGTGACTCTGCTGAACCTCACATCACGGCGCTAAGCAGTATTGCATCCATATTGTACTATCTCAGTACTTTCATATTTGTGTGCTGTAGCACTTTTTATTTGCAGTTATTTTGTAAATAACTATTCTTTGCATTTCTGGTTAGATGCTAACTGCATTTCATTGGCTTTGTATCTGTACTCGGCACAGTGACAAAATTGAATCTAATCTAATCTATTTCAGTGGTCCCTAACCACCTGGCCACAAAGCATGTGCTACTGGGCTGTGAGGAAACGATACGAGTCAGCTGCACCTTTCCTCGTTCCCTGTCACGCACTGTTGAACTTGAATATAGGGTTGCCAACTGTCCCATATTTGCCGGGACATCCCGTATATTGGGCTAAATTGGTTTATCCCTCATTGGACCGCCCTTGTCCCGTATTTCCCCCCGCTAAGGTAGAGCATTCCTATGAAACCTTTCGTGCCGAAATGGCGTGAAGTGCAGAAGCAATTACCATTAATTTATATGGGAAAAATTTTTGAACATTCCCAGACCCAAAAAATAACCTGCCAAATAACACATGAAACCTAAAATAACACTAACATATAGTAAAAGCAGGAATGATATGGTAAGTACACAGCCTATATAAAGTAGAAATAACATATGTACAGTATAATTGGGAAGATTAAGCCAAAACCAATTTGTGGAGGAAAAACATCAGCACGTACGCGCATGCGCACACAGGTGCCTGCGCAAGGCTTCATGGTCATAGTAGTCTTTCCTGGTAGATCAAGAGTCCATGGTACTCGGAGACAGTCAATAGTCTTTAACAGTTGGACCTGGTGGTATATACTTTCAGCTGTTGTAAGGCCAGGCAGATGTTTGTCTCTACATCTGGCTACTAATCCTACACTTGATGGTATTTTACCATGTTGGCATTGTTACGTACCCCATAACTGGGTTGCCAAACCAGCAGAAATGGATCACTCAGTTGGAGTCTGGATTACTAGAACTAAGAAAGTTTTATTAAAGAAACAAGCAACACAGTACTCTAATCAAAAGGATAATGAATGCAACAGTTCAGCAATGATAAACATACATGTACACAGAATTAAGATAACAGGATCAATCAAGCTCTATCGTTGTCTAGGGGTAAATGACCAGTTTCAAAGTAACGCAAAGTTCAGTTCAAGTTACTTCAGTTCAGTTCGCAGTAATCACTGCCGTGGCGATGGACAGTTGGGGGGGGAAGGAGAGAGAGAGCAAAAACGAATGAATATTCAGGGCTTCCAGACACAGACCTTCGCAGTCAGCTTTCGGACGAGTCCTTTGTGATGTCATCTGAGGTCACCGACCGTGACCCCTCCGTTTCCAGATACGATCGTTTCCCTGCGCTGAACCTGGCACCCAAGCGAGGGTGGACACTCACCAGGTTCCGGCCGATCGTGCCTTTCCACCCTGTGCGTTTATGGCCCGGTACTTCCCACCGACTTGTGAGAGACGCACTGCTTCCAGGGTCTTGTTACCTCAGGTGTCGTGTGTGTGTCCTGCCTTAGCGAACCTTTCCATTTTTATCCCCCTGCTGGGGTATCGCCTGTCCATCACTTCAAACAGTTCAGGGTTCAAAGGGGGAGCCGCTCTTGACAGCTCTCTTTCTGTTACTCTCTCTCCCGTCCCTTCATTACACATCTCCAAATGCTGCTCCATTGTTTTCCTCATCTCTCTCTCTCTCCTGAAGTCAGGTGGCAGACCAACTGCTGATTCCACTGGTGCCAGCACAGGACAGCTACATCTTAATCTATGTGTATTCTTGTCACACTTCCCCCCTTTAATGATTTTTACCGGGGGGGGGGGTAAAAATTACAAACGTGAATACATTATTTGGTACACACAAATATACATCTTTATCAGCTATTTGGCTAACACAGTGAGTTTGAAGTTGTCAACACCTGACACAGTCAGCCATCACATTTTCTGTCCCTTTTATATGTGTTATTAATAATCCCTTAGACCAGGCTCCAACTTAGCAAACTTCATAGTGGCCAAAAACACTGATGAATTGCGATCAATGTAACCTCTCATTTGGTTTTGCCCCGAACCACAATAACAAGGGTCGTCCCATTCCGACTTAGTTTTCTCTTGCAAGGGCTTAGTGGGGGGGGGAGGGGTAGTGACCGCAGAGTTATTGCAAAACTTCCTACAGTACCCCACCATCTCCAAGAGCCTTCTGAGGGCGCTCTTGTCTGTCGGGGTGGGGAGGTCAGCGATAGACTGCACTGTAGCTTGCATTGCTGCCAGCTGCCCCTGTGTCACCACAATTCCCAAGTAAGTGACCTTTGTGTGGCCGAACTCATTTTTTTCAAGGTTCACTATCAAGCTGGCTTCAGACAGCCGTATTAAATTGCCAATACACACCTCTGTGTTCGTCAGTCCTTTTAGTCACTGAATTACTCATTCTATAGGGCTGTTGTTCGCTAGGCTGACCTAGTGTAACAGACACCACCCAACGTCCCAGTTCTTTGCATCACCTTGGGACAATCAAACACACGTGTGCGAGTCGTTTAATTACTTCTCCTAAAGAGTCGCTTTGTTCGGGGATTAAGGGAGAGACCTTATCAGCAGAGCTGGCCAAAACAATAGCCTTCTCCCATCTGGTCGATACCATACTCATCTTTTCAAAAAGGTTTTTTTCTCTTATCAGGGGGACCCTAGCTTCATTGATTTCCGCGCTAACCCCGACTAGGTTTGTTAGCATATCAAAAGCCTGTGACCGTCCCAGTTCGCGTCGGCCATGATCAATAACATCCTTCCCCCTGGGCAGCCGGTAAACCTCTTTCATGATTCCACCAACTGTTTTCTCCAGCACCGCAAAATGTCCACCGGGGGGGTACCTTGTGGGCCAGGTTAAAAACCTCATCCCCATAACTCTTTTGCACCACTCCCCATTCCTCATCTGCGGGTACGGTACTTGGTTTCCCTTTCTTCCTTAGCACTTGCTCCTCTACACAATTGCCTGTTAAGTCTGTGTCAGAGAGAGCTGTCCCTGCCAAAACCATCAGCCCCTTGTCTCGCTCTTGCGTCTGCACAAATTCTTTCCTGGCTAATGCTACGTCTGTCCCAGCTCCCTCACTACCTCTTGTCTTACTACACTCCTTCTTTTCACTTTCTACCCCCTTCTTGTACAAGGTTGGCAGAAATGTCTCAGCTAAATTTACTACCGCGGTCCCGTGATGAACCTGTGAGTCCATGGGCGGGGCCTCAATGCTGGCAGGCTGACCTGTCAATCTCACGACTGGGAACATGATTCCCCCGGCGACGTCATTCCCGAGCAAGACTTCCACGCCTTTCATCGATAATTCGGACCTCACCCCGATCGTGACTAGTCCAGAGACCAGGTTGCTTTGTAAGTGTACTTGGTGCAAAGGGACTGTCTCTGTCCCTTCTCCAATACCTTTGACCTTGACCTCCCCAGTCTGGGTCTCTGAGCTAAACTCTAATACACTCTTCAGTATTAGTGACTGACACGCTCCTGTGTCTCTCCAGATCCGCACTGGAACTGGTTTTAACCTCTCCTTCACCGACACCAATCCGGCCGAGATAAACCTCTCGCGCCCTTCCTGAACTTTGGCAGACCTGTCCTGTCCTAGCGGTTCGTTTACCAGCTCGATACAGCCAGTCAAAATCGCCATTTTTCCTTTTCCCGTCTCCTTCTTTGGGGCAAAGCACCTGGACGCAAAGTGTCCGACTTTCCCGCAATTATAACAGACAACCCCAGGAGACTTCCTACCAGACTGCTCCCGATCTACCTTATCCTTCTCACTAGTCCCCGGCTTACTTTCTGACTTTTCTGGCGGACTCTCCCCATCGTCCTGACTACCCTTCAGGTAGCCTTTACTCGGGGCAAACTTCATTTTATGTGTCAACGCATACTCATCCGCTAACTTAGCAGTTGCGGCTAACGTGGCTGCCTCTTTCTCATCGAGGTAGGGTCTCATACCCTCAGGGACACGACCTTTAAACTGCTCAATCAGGATCAGCTGTAGCAGTCTGTCATAATCCCCCTCTACCCCCTTCGAGGCGCACCAACGCTCACAATATGTCTGCACCTCACGGGCAAACTCTAAATACGTGCGGTCCCACTGCTTCCTCGCATTCCGGAACTTCTGCCGGTATGCCTCCGGGACCAACTCATAAATCCTGAGGACAGCCTCTTTCACCACCTCATACCTCTGGGCATCTTCCGCGGACAAAGCTGAGTAAGCTTCTTGGGCTTTCCCTTTCAGTTGTTACGAGAATACACATAAAATTAAGATGTTTGCTGGCCTGGGCTAGCATCAGTGGCATCAGCAGTTGGTCTGCCACCTGCCCTCAGGGGAAGGAGAGATAAGGAACAATGGAGCAGCGTCTGGAGATGTGTAATGAAGGAATGTGGGAGAGAGAGCTGTCTGGAGCGGCTCCCCTCTTTGAACCTTGAACTGTTTGAAGTGATGGACAGGCGATACCCCAGCAGGGGGATAAAAAGGGACAGGTTCGCTAAAGACGGACACACACGCCACCCGAGGTAACGAGACCCTGGAAGCGGTGCGCCTCTCACGAGTGGGTGAGAAGCACCAGACAACGACAAGGGTGGAAAGGTACGATGAGCGGGAACCCGGTGTGTGTCCGCCCTTGCCTGGGTGCCGGGTTCACTGCAGAGGATCGACCGCATCTGGAGGAGGGGTCACAGTCGGTGACCTCAGGTGACATCACCAAGGACCCGCCCAAAAGCTGTTTGTGAGCCATCTCGCTGGTCTGTGAGCCATCTCGCTGGTCTGTGAGTGAAGCAGTGTTCTGAATGATCAGTTGTTCCTATTCTATCTCTCTCTTCCCCCACGTTGTCCATCGCCATGGCAACGATTACTGCGAACTGAACTGGACTGAACTTTGAGTCATTTTGAAATTTGGTCATTTACCCCTAGACAACGATAGAGCTTGATTGATGCTGTTATCTTAATTCTGTGCACATGTGTGTTTATCATCGCTGAATTGTTGCATTTATTATCCTTTCGATTACTGTGTTGCTTGTTTCTTTAATAAAACTTTCTTAGTTCTAGTACTCCAGACTCCAACTGAGTGATCCATTTCTGCTGGTTTGGCAACCCAGTTACGGGGTACGTAACACAGTACACTCTGAAGTAAAACAGCCCACTTATCCTTCGGCCAGTCCTGACTTGTAGCAACTTTTTCGAAATGGAGAAAGTACCGATCCACGTCGGTATTGTCAAATGGGGGTACCAGCCTAACCTCCTGGGTCGCCCGGAACCCTCCACCTTGGTTCGGCACGAGCCCCTGCTTGGCCCTTATCTTTAACTTCTCCAGCTCGAATTCCCTTTCCCTCTGTTTCTCCTCTCGCTCCAGCTGTCTCTCCCTCTCTTTCTCTTCTCGCTCCAACTGCCGTACCCGGAACTCGTGCTCAAGTCTCAGTTTTTCAAGCTGCACCTGTACCGCGTCTCCAGCAGGTTTTTCAATAGATACCACCCCCAGCTCGCCTTGGGGAAAACACACCTTTAGATACACAGTGCTCTGCGATAGCTCTGTGTATCTCCTCTCTCCTCATTGTCGACTTCCCCTTAGCAAGATTCAACAGTTTGGCCACAGCTACCAATTCCGATTTCCTGGCATCCTCTAATGCCTCCAAGGTCGGCGCCTTTATAAATTCCTCAGCCTCCATTTCTGCTGTTTGTCTTTTCTTTCTTTCGGGAATTTTGACCCAATGACGATCCCCCACTTATGTTACGTACCCCGTAACTGGGTTGCCAAACCAGCAGAAATGGATCACTCAGTTGGAGTCTGGATTACTTGAACTAAGAAAGTTTTATTAAAGAAACAAGCAACACAGTACTCTAATCAAAAGGATAATGAATGCAACAGTTCAGCAGTGATAAACATACATGTACACAGAATTAAGATAACAGGATCAATCAAGCTCTATCATTGTCTAGGGGTAAATGACCAGTTTCAAAGTAATGCAAAGTTCAGTTCAAGTTACTTCAGTTCAGTTCGCAGTAATCGCTGCCGTGGCGATGGACAGTGGGGGGGGAAGGAGAGAGAGAGCAAAAACGAATGAATATTCAGGGTTTTCAGACACAGACCTTCGCAGTCAGCTTTCGGACGAGTCCTTTGTGATGTCATCTGAGGTCACCGACCGTGACCCCTCCGTTTCCAGATACGATCGTTTCCCTGCGCTGAACCTGGCACCCAGGCAAGGGTGGACACACACCAGGTTCCGGCCGATCGTGCCTTTCCACCCTGTGCGTTTATGGCCCGGTACTTCCCACCGACTTGTGAGAGACGCACTGCTTCCAGGGTCTTGTTACCTCAGGTGTCGTGTGTGTGTCCTGCCTTAGCGAACCTGTCCCTTTTTATCCCCCTGCTGGGGTATCGCCTGTCCATCACTTCAAACAGTTCAGGGTTCAAAGGGGGAGCTGCTCTTGACAGCTCTCTTTCTGTTACTCTCTCCCCCGACCCTTCATTACACATCTCCAAATGCTGCTCCATTGTTTTCCTTATCTCTCTCTCTCTCCTGAAGTCAGGTGGCAGACCAACTGCTGATTCCACTGGTGCCAGCACAGGACAGCTACATCTTAATCTATGTGTATTCTTGTCACAGCATACAGATGTAAATTCTGGAATCCTAAAGTATCAAACAGTTTCAATCTAGAGCATCCACGAAACATTTCCTCCCACAGATACTGCTTGAGCGGTCGAGTTTCTGGAACAGGTTGTTTGTTTCTCCGCTATGGTTTGGCCCTGATCATGACCACCGAAAAACTTAAGTACTCAGACTTCTTGTATGTGCTGCTCGGATTTCCAGCATCTGCAGATTTTCTCTTGTTTATGATTTGAGTTGGATGTGATTGGGTTTGGACCATGTTTAAATTGAATACTTGAATAGATCTGTACTGATGGCAAGTTGGTTCTTCTCTCCTCTACCCCGTTCTGCCACCCCCTCAATAAGCTACAGTGGTACTTTTTCTTGGACTGTTCACATATAACTTGCTGAATACAAGCTTGACATTTTTCACCTTATTGAAATTTCCAGTAACAGTGATACAGGTCGACATTCACTAATCTGACTACCTGTAATCCAGTCCCTTTGATAATCCACACTGATTTCAAATTTTTCGCGCAACTGTAATTTCAAATTTTCCGGGCCACCGTACCAATCTGCTGTGCATTGTTTTGGTTGCGCTAGATCTGTTCATGTGTTGGTGCGCTTTTGTAAGCACAGACAGGCAGTTCCTGCTTGTTTTCCTGCATCTAATATCATTTGCGTGAGGCACAGCCACCTGGCACTCGCCCGTTTCACCCGCCAGCGGAGGGGGAGCTGGCGTGCTGGATCAGTCCGCCTTCTCACCCAGCTGCCAGCAGTCGCGCACTACCCTCTGGCATCGTCCGGCCAGGGCTCGGTTCTCTTCTGCCTACAGCCTCAGATCAGACATGGTGCCCGGCTAAATTTAAGCATATTACTAAGCGGAAGAAAAGAAACTAACGAGGATTCCCTCAGTAACTGCGAGTGCAATGTAGTCTTTGGGGTAACTGCAAGTCTGTGTCTTTGTTATCACTTAGCTCACGCTTGAGTACCGGTAGTGGGTGTGCTTTATTTTTTTGCTGGTGGGAGGGGGGGTGATTGTTGCTCGCTGCTGCTGATGCGCGGTGGGGGGGATCTTGGGGGTTCTAACATTCAACTGTCGTTCATTCTTTGGGGCACTCCTCTTCATAGATGGTTGCAAAGAAAAAGCATTTCAGGATGTATATTGTATACATTTCTCTGACATTAAATGAACCTTTGAATCCTTTGATATTTTAAAAGTATGATGAGGCGTTTAGCTATTGCTTAATGTGATCCTTCTGTAATTCAGCATTTTCACTAATCCGGCACTCCTCAGGTCTCAATGGTGCCGGATTATAGAAGGTCAACCTGTGCTTTGTAATACTATCCCCTGATTCCTATGTATTAGCTTGTTTGTTTTATTTTGCAGAGATTTGAAGGCAGGAAACATTCTTCTTGGTGAGGAAGGCTCCGTGCAAATTGCAGGTAACTAACTGCACATCCTTCGGCTAGAAAGGGATAGAAACATTATTCTGATCATTTGATTGGCTAAAGTAATGAAAAACTGATGTGGATAATAGAAAATTATAGAAGCAAACTGATGTGTGACATTGGGTATTAATGTCAAATTTCAGTTTTTCAAATTTAAACATGTACATTTGTCTTCTCAGATAACCTTAGCACTCCATTGTAGTGCTTTTGTTTAAGTGCATATTGTGCTACATAGACATAAAGCACACTGCAGAAAACAGATTAAAACGATATGTATATATCAATCTAGAACTTGTTCAATCTTGCCTGGGTGGCAGAGTAGCATAGCAGTTAGCACAATGCTTCGCAGTTTCAGTGACTGGGTTCAATTCCCACCTGTAAGGAGTTTGTGTGTTCTCCCTGCGACCATGTGGGTTTCCTCCGGTTACTCCAGTTTCCTCCCACAGTCCAAAGACATACCAGTTGGTAGGTTAATTGTTCAATGTACATTGTCCCATGATTAGGCTAGCATTGCTGGACAGCATCGCTCAAAGGACCAATTCCACACGGTATCATAAAATAATTAAATCTCCTTCCCCAATCTTATGCGCATGCAATTTCTCTGAGATACATTGCAATAATTTTTTATTATAATTCCAGCATGAAACTCAAATGGATGATATGGAGGCTTCCCGTATATTGCTCAATAATATATCTCCTCATTGGAAGGATTGGTCTCTTCCATTTCCTGGTTTTCCTTCCAGTAACTAACCTTTAGTGTTCTTATATGACATGCATTATTTAGTATAATATTTTTGAGTGAAATTGTTTCAAATTTGCAATCACTACATTATATTTAAGTAGCAGTGGCAGAAATCTGCTGAAGCAGCCTGTGGTTTTGTTTTCAATGTTTAATATGTTTTCTTAAAATTGAATAGGTTGGAACTTAGTTGATGAGATGAACTGATACTGCCAAGTAGTGTATGAAAGGCAGATTGGTGTTTTTGTTCCATTACCTTGCAGTCCTTCTGAAGATTAACTCTGATCAGTATATTTTTATTAATTTTGGTGTTAAAGTACAATGGCATGTCCAATAGTGGAAGAATTGCCATCATGAATTATTAAGAGGTAAGAAAAGGAATGCAGATTTGAAGGGGATTTGTTTAGTAGAAAACTTATTAAGAATGTTCCTTTTTTAAAACAAAAAACTTCCGAAGTGTTAGGTTCTGTTTTTATTTTCTTTTTCAGTTTGCAAGGTTTTCTTTCTCTACTTCCTGTAATCAAGTGTTTCTGACTCCTGTTTTGTATTATCCAGTTCCATTGGGTTCTTAAATATTGTAACTACTTCATTCTCCTTCTCTCCTCTCCTCTTCTCTCCCCCATCTCCACAAACCTCAACGCTCTACTGGTTCTGTTGGCTGTAGTTTTCAAGGCTGACATAATATTTCAAATACATAATGATACAGTGCAAAAGGAGTCAGAGGTGCAAAGTTATGGAGGTCTGAGTTTTTAAATTTTAATAATTAACAGTGATTGAGTAGAAAACAAAGACTTGGGAATAAATGGATCTTTCTCAGGTGGCCAAGCTGTAACTAATGGAGTGCAACAGAGACTGGCGCCTGGGTACCTTGTATTTGCTGTCAATCAATTAGCTGAAATTTATCAGCTATCATACTTTCAAGTTGCTAATGGTGCAAATCAAGATGGGATTGAGCATTGTAGAGGATGTAAAGAGCTTCACAGGGTTACAAAATGCTAGGTGAATGGATAAGAATGTAATGTGCAGTATGATACAAAAAATGTGAGTAATGCTGATACTCAAAGGGACCCCACATGTCTTTGCATAAAGTTAACTGAAAGCTAACATGCAGCTGAAACTAACATTTTTGGAAGTAATGTTGACCATTACAAGGAGACCTCTTACTGTAGCTATATAGGACCTTGGCAACCCTCCACTTGAAATACTGTGTAGAGATTTAGTCTCATTGCTTAACCAAAAGATGGACATCATAAAGTACAAACAAGGTAAATTTGATACCAGAGGTGGTAGGTTTGTTAAATGAGGAGTGAGTGGGTGGAGATGGACTATTCTCTGGAGTTTAAAAGAGAACATCAAATTGAAATATTCATAAATCTTAGACCTAAATCGGGGCACGACTACACAGGCATGTGGACGTCAGCCAGTGAGAACAGCGAGAAGTGTTTAAAAGGAGATGGTTATTTCTTCGGCAGTTTGATCGGGGTAAGACTGTGCAAGCGCGTGGACGTCAGTCAGTGAGAACAGCGAGAAGAGTTTAAAAGGAGGCAGCCTTGTAGAGTGGGTGTTGGAGGAGCGGGTGACGGAGTAGAGGGAGACTGTAAATGTCACTTTGCTGGATCAAATAACGACAACACAAAAAGATCGTTACTTATCTTTTCACCCATTTATTTCTTCGAGCTCAGCCGGCAAGTCAACTTAGACCCGACATCAGGGAGAGAACCTTTCTCATCTCCCCAGCAGTTCTACAAGTTCACTGCCCGATGTCAGAATTGTCAGAAGTTATAAGGCCACCAATGTAAAAGAACAATCAATTTGATAACCATTCCGGTCAAGTCAATGGACTATTGATATATTGATACAAAGAACAATCAATTTGTTAGACACTCCAGCCACCTTAATTAAAGAAAAGAATGCCCTACCTGGTTTGCTGGAGCCACAACTTAATGACAAAGATAAGAACATCTGTCAAATTTATGTTTTAATTAAGAAAGGAATGTTCTGTCTAATTTCCATCAGGTACTGCTTTTTGTCAAAATCAAAAGGTGTGAAAAGCCCAGAGACTTCTATGTCGATCTGGGCGAACTTTAATCATCTTGCTCCAAAGAAGGCAGCTGTGAGACATTATTCAAACACACTGCAGTCACAGACATTGTCAGTACTTAATTCATTGTTTACAGGGATCTGAGAATTCCCCATTCCCTTAAACTTTATCAGACAGAGTAGGAAGGCTTTGGCTCAACAGGGCTTCAGTGATAGCGGGTTGAGGTGAGGTAGGTTGCCTGAGTAGAAAACAGGCAGGAAGTATGTGTGTGAGGCTGATTTTCTGTGCTCGGTGTCAGATGTGGGAGGTCCGGGAGACTCCCAGCCTCCCGGACAGCCGCATCTGCGCCGGGTGCGTCGAGCTGCAGCTCCTTCAGAACAGCATTAGGGAACTGGAGATACAGCTCGATGACCTTCAGCTGGTCAGGGAAAGTGAGGAAGTGACAGAGGAGCTATAGACAGGTAGTCACACCGGGCCTGGGGAGACAGGTAAGTGGATAACGGTCAGGAGAGGGAAGGGGAGGAGTCAGAAGCTAGAGAGCACCCCTGTGGCTGTACCCCTTGACAATAAGTGCTCCTGCTTAAGTACTGTTGCAGCCTACCTGGGGAAAGCAACAGTGGCTGCGCCTCTGGCACAGAGTCTGGCCCTGTGGCTCAGAAGGATAGGGCAAGGAAGAGTTTGGTAGCAGTGATAGGGGTCTCTATAGTTAGGGGGTCAGACAGGTGATTTTGTGGACACAGGAAAGAAGCATGGATAGTAGTTTGCCTCCCAGGTGCCAGGGTCCGGAATGTTTCTGATCGCATCCAGGATATCCTTTAGTGGGAAGGAGAACAGCCAGAGGTCATGGTACATATTGGTACCAATGTCATAGGCAGGAAAAAGGAGGAGGTCCTGAAAGCAGACTACAGGGAGCTAGGAAGGAAGTTGAAAAGCAGGACTACAAAGGTAGTAACCTCGAGATTATTGCCCTTGCCACGCAACATTATAGGAATAGAGTGAGGTGAAGGAAGAATGCCCGGCTGAGGGATTGGAGCAGAGGGCAGGGATTCAGATTTCTGGATCATTGGGACTTGGGGCAGGAGTGACCTGTACAAAAAGGAGGGGTTGCGCTGAGATCCCAAGAGGATCAATATCCTGGCGGGGAGGTTTGCTAAGACTATTGGGGGAGAGTTTAAACTAGGATTGCTGGGTGGGGGGAACTAAACTGAAGAGACGGAAGAAGAGGTGGTTGGCTCACAAATAGAGAAAGCTTGGAGACAGTGGGGTGGAGTTTGTTAGGTGTGTCCAAGAAGGTTTCTTGACACAATATATAGATAAGCCTACAAAAGGAGAGGCTGTACTTGATCTGGTATTGGCAAATGAACCTGGTCAGGTGTCAGGTCTGTCAGTGGGAGAGCATTTTGGAGATGGTGATCACAACTCTATCTCCTTTGCCAAGCATTGGAGAGGGATAGGAACAGACAAGTTAGGAAAGTGTTTAATTGGAGTAAGGGGAAATATGAGGCTATCAGGCAGGAACTTGGAAGCAGAAATTGGGAATGGATGTTTTCAGGGAAATGTACAGAAGAAATATGGTAAATGTTCAGGGGATATTTGCATGGAGTTCTGCATTGGTACGTTCCAATGAGACAGGGAAAGGACGGTAGGGTACAGGAACCATGGCGTACGAAGGCTGTTGTAAATCTAGTCAAGAAAAAAAGTGCTTACGAACAGTTCAAAAAGCTAGCTAATGATAGAGATCTAGAAGAGTATAAGGCTAGCAGGAAGGAGCTTAAGAAAGAAATTAGGAGAGCCAGAAGGGGCCATGAGAAGGCCTTGGTGAACAGGATTAACAAAAACCCCAAGGCATTCTACAAGTATGTGAAGAGCAAGAGGATAAGATGTGAGAGAATAGGACCAATCAAGTGTCACAGTGGAAAAGTGTGTATGGAACCAGAGGAGATAGCATGGGTAAGGAGCCCAAGGATTGGAGGATAGCTAATGTTGTTTGTTATTTATGAAAAGCTCTAACAATAAACCAGGAAATTATAGGCCAGTGAGCCTAACATTAGTAGCAGGTAAGTTGTTGGAAGGTATTCTAAGGATCCAAATGTATAAGTATTTGGGTAGATGGGGACTGATTAGGGATGATCAATGTGACTTTGTGCACAGTAGGTTATTTCTATTTTCAAGGAAGTTACCCGCAAAGTTGATGAAGGCAAGGCAGTGGATGTTGACTACATGGAATTTAGTAAGGCTTTTGATAAGGAGATATATGGCAGGTTGGTCAAAAAGGTTCAGTTATTTGCCATTCAAGGTGAGGCCGGAACTTGGATTATACATGGCTTCATGGGAGAAGCCAGAGTGTGATAGAGGATTGCCTCTCTGACTGGAGCCCCGTGACTAGTGGTGTGCCAGAGAGGTCGGTGCAGAGTCAATTGTTGTTTCTCATCTATAATAAACCAGATCAGCAAATTTGCAGGTGATACCAAGATTGGGTGTGTAGTGGACAGTGAGGAAGACTATCAAAGCTTGAAGTGGCATCTGGACCATCTGGAAAATAGGCTAAAAATGGCAGATGGAATTTAATGCAGACAAATGTGAGGTTTTGCACTAGGGTAGGATATGCACAGTGAGCAGTAGGACACTGAGGAATGTGGTAGAATGGAGGGATATAGGAATATAGATCCATAATTCCCGGATAGGGTTGTAAAGAAAGGCCTTGGCACGTTGGCCTTCATACACAAAAGTTATTGAAGATGTTGAGAGTCCTAATTTTGAGAATTATGTGCAGTTCTGGTCACTTACCTACAGGAACAATAAGATTGAAAGAATGCAGAGAAAATTTATAAGGATGTTGTCTGGACTTGAGACTCTTACGATAGGGAAATGTTAATTGGTTAGGACTTCATTCCCTACAGTGCAGGAGAATGAGAATCAGAATCAGGTTTATTATCACCGGCATGTGACGTGAAATTTGTTAACTTAGCAGCAGCAGTTCAGTGCAATACATAATCTAACAGAGAGAAAAAAATAATAAAATAAAATAATAATAATAATGAATAAACAAGTAAATCAATTACATATGTTGAATAGATCTTTTAAAATATACAAAAAAAAAGTGAGAAAATGTCCAAGGGTTCAATGTCCATTTAGGAATCGGATGGCAGAGAGGAAGAAACTGTTCCTGAATCACTGAGTGTGTGCCTTCAGGCTTCTGCACCTCCTGCCTGATGGTAACATTGAGAAAAGGGCATTCCCTGGGTGCTGGAGTCCCTTTCTGAGACACTGCGCCCTGAAGATGTCCTGGGTACTTTGTAGGCTAGTATCCAAGATGGAGCTACTAGAATTACAACCTTCTGCAGCTTCTTTCTGTCCTGTGCAGTAGCCCCTCCATACCAGACAGTGATGCAGCCTGTCAGAATGCTCTCCATGGTACAACTATGGAAGTTTTTGAGTGTATTTGTTGACGTGCCAAATCTCTTCAAACTCCTAATAAAGTATAGTCGTTATCTTGCCTTCTTTATAACTACATCGATTATGTTGGGACAGGATTAGATCCTCTGAGATCTTGACACCCAGGAACTTGAAACTGCTCACTCTCTCCACTTCTGATCCTTTTATGAGGATTCATATGTGTTCCTTTGTCTTCTCCTTCCTGAAGTCCACAATCAGCTCTTTCGTCTTACTGGCGCTGAGTACCAAGACATTGCTGTGGCACCACTCCACTAGTTAGCATATCTCACTCCTGAACGCCCTCTCATCACCACCTGAGATTCTGCCAACAATGGTTGTATCGTCAACAAATTTATAGATGGTATTTGAGCTATGCCTAGTCACACAGTCATGTGTATACAGAGAGTAGAGCAGTGGGCTAAGCACACACCCCCGAGATGCGCCGGTATTGATCGTCAGCGAGGAGGATAAGTTATCACCAATCCGCATAGATTGTCGTCTTCCGGTTAGGAAGTTGAGGATCCAATTTGCAGAGGGAGGAACAGAGGCCCAGGTTCTGCAACTTCTCAATCAGGATTGTGGGAAATGATGGTATTAAATACTGAGCTATAGTCGATGAGCAGCATCCTGACGTAGGTGGTCCAGGTGGTCTAAAGCCGTGTCATCTCACTACAGGAAGGATGTGGATACTATAGAGAGAGTGCGGAGGAGATTTACAAGGATGTTGCCTGGATTGGAGGGCGTAACTTATGAGAATAGGTTGAGTGTACTTGGCCTTTTCTCCTTGGAGCGATGGAGGCTGAGAAGTGACCTGATTAGAGGTGTATAAGATGATGAGGATCATTGATCGTGTGGATAGCCAGAGGCTTTTTCCCAGGGCTGAAATGGCTAACACGGGGGGGGGGGGGCATCTTTTTTAAATACTTGAAAATGGGTACCGAGGGGATGTCAGGTGTAAGTTTTTCACACGGAGTGGTGGGTGCATGGAATGCACTGCCAGTGGCAGTGGTGGAAGCGGATACAATAGGGTCTTTTAAAAGCCTCTTGGATAGGTACATGGAGCTTAGAAAAATAGGGGGCTATGCGCTGGGGAAATTCTAGGCGGTCTCTAGAGTTGGTTACATAGTCGACACAACATTATGGGCTGAAGAGCCTGTAATGTGCTGTAGATTCCTGTGTTCTCTGAAACATGAGAGGGAACTACTTCGCTTAGAGAATAATGAGACTGTGGAACTAGCTTCCAGCAGAAGTGGTGGATGGGGGTTCGACTTCAACATTTAAGACGTATTTGGATATGTACATGGATGGGAGGAGTTTGGAGGGGTATGATCCAGGTACAAGTAGATGGGACTAAGCAGATTAATAGTTCAGCACAGACGAGAGCCGCTGAAGCAGCTGTTCTGTGCTGTGGTGTTCTACGACTGAGTCAGTTCTACATATTTTACTCTTTTACTTTTTACTGCCTTTTTGTATACTTTCTACATTTAAAGGCATTAGAATGAGTTTGTCTTCAGTCACCTTTACCATCCGCTTCGTTGGTAGTGTGCTACTTATTCATCATGAACTAATTCCAAATTGAATCGATTTGATGTTCATCACCAAACATTAGCTAACGAAGAAGCAGATGAGAAGGCCATCTGGACCGTTGAGCCTGCTCCACCATTCAGTAAGATCATGGCTGATCTGACTATGGATTCATCTCCACCTACCTGCCTTTTCCCCATAACTCTTAATTCCCTTACTATGCAAAAATCTATCCAACCTTGTCGTAAATATATTTACCGAGGTAACCTCCACTGCCTCATTGGGCAGAGAAGTCCGCAGATTCACCACCCTCTGGGAAATGCAGTTCCTCCTCATCTTGGTCTTCAGTCTACTCCTCTGAACCTTGAGGCTTTGTCTCCTAGTTCTAGTCTCACCTATCAGTGAAAACAACTCTCCTGCCTCTATATTATCTATCCCCTTCATAATTTTGTGTTTCTATAAGACCTCCACTCATGCTTCTGAATCCCAGCGAGTACAGTTCCAGGCGACTCAATCTCTCCTCATAGTCTAACCCTTTCGTCTCTGGAATCAACCTGGTGAACCTCCTGTGCGTTGCCTCCAAAGCCAGTTTATCCTTCCTCAAGTAAGCAGACCAGAACTGCATGCAGTAGTCCAGGTGTGGCTTCACCAGTACCTTGTACAGTTGCAGCATAACCTCCCTACTCTTAAATCTAATCCCTTTAGCAATGAAGGCTAACATCCCATTTGCCTTTTTGATATCTTGCTGCAGCTCCAAACTAACCTTTTGTGATTCATACACAAGCACTCCCAAGTCCCTCTGCACAGCAGCATGCTGCAATTTTTTACCGTTTGAATAATCTGCCCTTCTATTTTTCCTTCCAAAGTGGATGACCTCGCATTTACCAACATTGTATTCCATCTGCCAGACTGTAGCCCACTCATTTAACCTATCTTTATCTCTCTGCAGATTCTCTGTATCTTCTACACAATTTGCTTTTCCACTGCATTTAGTATCATCAGCAAACTTAGATGCACTGCACTTGGTCCCCTCTTCTAGATTGTTAATGTATATCATGAACAGTTGCAGGCCCAGCACTGACCCCTGCGGCACAATGCTCACCACTGATTGCCAACTAGAGTAACACTCATTTATCTCAACTCTCTGCTTTCTATTAGTTAACCAATCCTCTACCTATGCTAATCCACAACTCTGTGCATCATTATCTTGTGGATAAATCTTTTATGTGGCACCTTATCGAATGCCTTCTGGAAATCCAAGTAAATAACATCCATCTGTTTCCCCCTATCCACTGCACTCGTTATATCCACAAAGAACTCTAGTAAATTTGTCAAACAGGTCCTGCCTTTGCTAAACCCATGCTGGGTTTGCCTGATACCTTGCTATTTCTTCTTTAATGATAGATTTCTTCTTTAATGATAGATTCAAGCATTTTCCCAACTACAATGTTAAGCTAACTGGCCAAAAGTTACTTGCCTTTTGCCTACATCCTTTTTTGAACAGTGGCATGACACTCACCATCTTGCAATCTGCGAGGACCTGCCCAGAGTCCGGAGAATTTTGGTAGATTATCACCAAAGCCTCTATTATAACTTCTGTCATTTCTTTCAGTACCCTGGGATGCGTTCCATCAGGACTAGAGAACTTGTCTATCTTCAGACCTACAAGTTTGCTCGACACTACCTCTTTAGTGATAGCTATTGTGGTGAGGACCTCACCTCCCATCATTGCACCCATAACATCTCTTTGGCATGTTAGATGTGTCCTCCACCATGAAGGCCGACACAAAATAGTCATTCAACGCCTTGCCATTTCCTCATTACCCAATATCGGTACCCCCTTCTCGTCCTCCAAGGGACCTACGTTCACTTAAGCCACGCTTTTTGACTTTATATAATTATAAACATTTTTACTATTTGACTTTATATTTTGTGCTAGTTTACTTTCATAATCCATTTTCCCCTTCTTTATTGCTCATTTAGTGGTTCTTTGTTGCTTTTTAAAGTTTTCCCAATCTTCAGTTTCCCACTACTCTTGGTGACTTTGAATGCACGAGCTTTTAGTTTGATGCCTTTTATTTCCTCAGTTATCCGCCTTTTATTTCCTCAGTTATCTAAGGCTGACTCTCCCCACCCTTGCTGTCCTTGCTTTTAACTGAAGTATACTTTTGTTGAGCACTGAAAAATCTCTTTAAAAGTCTACCACTGTTCCTCAACCGTCCCGCCATATAGCCTGTGTTCCCAGTCTACACTAGCCAAATCCTCCCTCATCCCATTGTAGCCTCCATTGTTTAGACATAATACACTGGTTTTCGATTGAACTATTGCACCTTCCATTTGTATGAGAAACTTAATCATACTGTGATCACTTTCCAAGAGAATCCCGAACTACAAGATCACTAATTTTACCTGTCTCATTGCACAGGACCAAGTATAAGATTGTCTTGCAGGTTCAGTAACATGCTGTTTAAGAAAGCCATCACAGATGCATTCTATGAAGTTCTCCTCAAGACTGCCTCGACCTGCTTGATTAACGTGCACATAGATTGGGTTAAAGTCGCCCACAATAATTGCTGTTCCATTCTTACATGCCTCAGATATTTCTGTTTATTTCCTTTCCACTGAAATGTTGTTATTTGGTGACCGATAAACTCCCACCAGTGATATTTTTTTCCCCTTTACTATTCTTAATCTCTACCCAGATGGATTCAGCATTCTGCTCCTTAGATCTTGTACTGTCTCTCACTATCACCCTGATCTCATCCTTAATTAAGAGCTCTACCCACCTCCCTTACCTTCCTGCATATCCTTATGTATTACCTGATATCCTTGGATATTTAATTCCCAGTCCTCTCCACCCTGCGGCCATGTTTCTGTAATGGCCACTAAATCATACCCCTTGGTACTGATTTGGACCACAAATTCACTGACGTCATTTCGAGTACTATGGGTATTCAGATAAAGTGCTCTTACACTCATTGTGCTTTTAAAATCTTGTAATGTTTTTCCCTTTTGCTCTTGACTTTACACCACTCTTGACTTTACTCCACTCTTTTTCTTTCTTATTTTTTGCTTTTTCTTTCTTATTTTTTGCTTTTTCTTTATATTTATCCACACTTTTTTTACTTTATCCATACTTCTCTAATCTGTTGAACCCACTCCCCTACTATTTAGTTTAAAGCCCTTGTTATGCAATTCACTAGGATCCAGGTCCCATCACCGTTCAGGTGGAGCCCATCCCATTGGTATTAGCTCTCTCCTTCCCCAAGACTGGTGCCAATTTCCCATGAATTCAAACCCACCTCTCCCACAGCAACCCTTGAGCCACACGTTTAACTCTCTAACCTTCTTGACCCCATGCCAATTTGCACGTGGCTCAGGTACTGATCCAGAGATTGTCATCTTTTTAATTCTGTTTTTTTTTTAATTTAGCCCTTAGCTGCTGGAATTCCCTTGGGAGAACCTCTTTGCTCAATCTACCTATGCTGTTGATACCCACATGGACCACGACAACTGGAGCTTTCCCCTCCCACTGCAAATTCCTCTGCAGGTCAGATAAGATGTCCCAAGCTCGGGCACCAGGCAGGCAAAATGGCGTCCGGCATGCTCTATCCTTGCGACAGATAACTCTTATCTTTTCCACTGACTATATTATCCCCAATTACCACTACATTTCTCTTCTCACCCTTCTCTTGAATGGCTCCCTAAACTACGGTGCCACAGTTAGGTTGCCCATCCTTCCTACGGCCGCCACTCTCATCCACACAGGGAGAAAGAATCTCAGACCTGTTGGACAAGCTCAGGGGCTGAGGCTCCTCCAGCACTGTCTCTTGGATCCCACTCGCAGACACACCCTCTTGTCCCTGACCACAGACCAGATTTGAGCAAGCTAATCTAATGGGTGTGACCACCTCCTGAAACAGAGAATCCAGGTAACTCTTTCCCTCCCTGATGTGCTGCAGTGTTTAAAACTCAGATTCCAGGTCATCAACTTTGAGCCTGAGTTCCTCTAGTAGCCAGAACTTGCTGTAGATGTGGTCACCAGGAGCCACAATGGGGTCCATCAGCTCCCACATCATGCAGCTACAGCACTCTTCTGATCCTGCAGCATCCCTACTTTATTAAATTAGCTGTAACTTAGTGACTTTTTATTCAACCACTAAGAGCAATTTGGTACATTAATTTTAGTGCGGAAAAATGTTGCCTTACCACAGTATTCTAAGAGATTTATCATAATCTAACTTTTCATAATAGCACAAGTGCCATACTCACCATCTTAAAAGAAACCAAAAATAGTAAGAAGCAAAGTCAGCACTTTCCAGGTCTGGGTTTCTAATTATTTCTGAAGCCTACCTTTTGCACTACCATCCAGCTGTGAAAGAAAAATTCCCTTTGTACCTTATAAAGAACTGTACTAACACTGAACTGTGATTTATACGGATTAATTAAATTTCAGGCCTCCCAGTGCAGCTGTGCTGATCACACACCAATGTGATGAATACTATTCGCATGGGATTGTTGGCTGGATAAAATGGTAGATTAACCAGAATGTGATTATATGAGAACATAGAACTGTACAGTGCAGAAACAGTCTGTCCAGCCCATGATTTTGTATTGAACTACTTAAACTAGTAATTAAATACATAACAAAACTAATCCCTTTGATCTACACAATGTTCATTGTCATCTATTGTCTGCACATTCATGTGCCTATCTAAGAGCCTCTTTAGCACCTCTTTTGTATTTGCGTCTTCCACCGCCCCGGCAGCACATTCCAGCCACCTATCACTGTGTAAAGAAAAAAGACTTGCCCTGACAACTCCTATGAATTTTCCCCATCTCGCTTTAAATGTATGCTGCCTGGTATTAGATATTTTGAACCGGCAATAAAGATACCTGCTCTCTATCTCTGCCCTCTTAATCTTATAAACTTCTATCAGCTCTTCCCTCAGCTTCCATCCCTTAATGAAGAAAGACAGGCATGCAGTATACTTCTTTACCACACTGTCAACCTTTTTAGATATTTTTAGGATCTATGGGCTTGGACCACAAGGTTCTACTCTACATCAACACTGTTAAGAGTCTTAACATTAACAGTATACCATCTCTTTCGATTGATATCCCAAAATGCAACACCTGACATTTGACTGAATGAAACTGCAACTGCTATCGACGGTTGGATTTTACATAGTACATCTGCAAAAAAAAACTGTTATTAGACATTTCCCGCTTTTGCTTTTCTTAGTGGAATTTGGATGAAACATTTAATGGTTGCTAGTAAACTCAGCATGAAAATCTGCAAATTCTGAGTATAATAAAACTGAAAATTCTGGTATTAAATGTGTCAGCTCTATTTGAAAGAAGATGGTCTTATCAGAGTTGATGGGTCTCACCAACTCAATTAATTTGTGAAATAATGATGCTACATCTTTTTCAGCGTTTTAAAATAGGTAAGGGATAGGCCAAAGGAATATTTGAAGAAAGCAGCTGAAATGTGATGCTGCTTCTCTTTCCAAATATGATTTTAAATTTCCTCGTTTTTGTGTGTGTGTGCGTGTGTGTGTCATATATATCCATCCTGAATTTGCAGTGCAGTGAGAATGAGCAATAAATTTCATGAGCAGACTTTCAAAATTAGATGAAGTAATGAGAATCTCAAAGCAATTGCCTCCATTCATGATTTTTCATTATTATAATCCAACACTCAACACTTCCTGATTCCTTGTATCCAAAATTAGTTACTCATCCCTTGCCCTTGGTTTCTTCTGTGTATTTTTTGGAATCCTTCCCAACCACAACTGGCATCGGTAAATGATGTATGAAAGCCACAGCTATTTTGGCCTTGACCTTTCATTTATCCACATATTTTTGCAGCTGCTGTCTCCATCTTTGTCCTTGCTTTTCTTCCTGCTGTAACTCCCATTCTTTGTGTCCCAGATTGTACATGGCATTTTCACACAACAAGAATAAATTAACACTTTTTTAGGCATCAAGTGAGAAAAATCTATAGTATAGAGCTTGCCTGCTGTGTTTTGGAATTTCATGTCCACTTTGAAATGACATTGCCATCAAAAGTGAAGCCAAATCTGTGTAGCCCTGGTAAATTGCTCTTAAGTGGTCCTTGAACCATTTTGACTTGAGCAAGACATGGGTATTGACATCAAGTAACCCCTCCAAATGGAAGAAATTTTAACAACAAGCAGAAAAATAGTTGAGGTTGTCATTGCTTTCTATTTCCCGTGTCATTGAATTCCGAAAGATAGCCAGCATGTATTTTTGTTTGAAGTATGGTGGCAAAAAGGAATGTTGCAAGTACATTTACCAACAGTAAATGTACAGTGGCATGCAAATATTTGGGCACCCCGGTCAAAATTTCTGTTACTGTGACTAGCTAAGGGAGTAAAAGATAACCTGATTTCCAAAAGGCGTAAAGTTAAAGATGACATGTTTCTTTAATATTTTAAGCAAGATTACTTTTCTTATTTCCATCTTCTACAGTTTCAAAATAACAAAAAAGAAAAAGGGCCCAAAGCAAAAGTTTGGCACCCTACATGGTCAGTACTTAGTAACACCCCCTTTGGCAAGTATCACAGCTTATAAATGCCTTCTGTAGCTGGCTAAGAGTCGTTCAATTCTTGTTTGGGGGATTTTCGCCCATTCTTCCTTGCTAAAGGCTTCGAGTTCTGTGAGATTTTTGGGCCATCTTGCATGCACTGCTCTTTTGAGGTCTATCCAAAGATTTTTGATGGTGTTTAGGTCAAGGGACTGTGAGTGCCGTGGCGAAAACCTTGAGGTAATCCTTTGTGGATTTTGAGGTGTGTTTTGGATCATTATCCTGTTGTAAAAGCCATCCTCTTTTCATCTTCAGCTTTTTTACACATGGTGTGATGTTTGCTTCCAGAATTTGCTGGTATTTAATTGAATTAATTCTTCCCTCTACCAGTGAAATGTTCCCTGTGCCACTGGGTGCAACACAAGCCCAAAGCATAATCGATCCACCCCCGTGCTTTACAGTTGGAGTGTTCTTTTCATGAAATTCTGCACCCTTTTTCCTCCAAACATACCTTTGCTCATTGTGGTGAAAAAGTTCTATTTTAACTTCATCAGTCCTCAGGACTTGTCTCCAAAATACATCAGGCTTGTTTAGATGTTCCTTTGCAAACTTCTGATGCTGAGTTTTGTGGTGAGGACGCAGGAAAGGTTTTCTTCTGATGACTCTACCATGAAGGTTGTATTTGTGCAGGTGTCGCTGCACTGTAGAACAGTGCACCACCACTCCAGAGTCTGCTAAATCTTCCTGAAGGTCTTTTGCAGTCAAATGGATGTTTTGATTTGCCTTCCTAGCAATCCTACAAGCAGTTTTCTTGGTCTTCCAGACCTCAACTTGACCTCCACCGTTCCTGTTAACTGCCATTTCTTAATTACATTTTGAACTGAGGAAACGGCTACCTGATAACGCTTTGCTATCTTCTTATAGCCTTCTCCTGCTTTGTGACCATCGTTTATTTTAATTTTCAGAATGCTAGGCAGCTGCTTAGAAGAGCCCATGGCTGCTGATTGTTGGGACAAGATTTGAGGAGTCATGGTATTTATAAAGCTTTGAAATTTGCATCACCTGGCCTTTCCTAACGATGACTGTGAACAAGCCATAGCCCTAACAAGCTAATTAAAGTCTGAGACCTTGGTAAACATTATCTGAGAGCTCAAATCTCTTGGGGTGCCGAAACTTTTGCATGGTGCTCCTTTTTTTTCCACTCAAATTGTACAAAACAAAAATAATACACTAAATTTGCTTAAAATGTTGAAAAGAATGTTTCATCTTTAACTTTATGACATTTCGAAATCAGTTCATCTTCTACTCACTTAACTATTCACAGTAACAGAAATTTTGACCCGGGGTGCCCAAACTTTTGCATGCCACTGTATACACGTTAGGAACTGAGAAAAGCCTTTGAGGTAACAACAGACATACAGACCACTTTGTGGATTGCTTAGGTAGGGAAACAAGTACAGGCATCATGTATCCAAGAAATATTTCCCATCATAGAAAGTCAGTGAACAAAGACATTGGAAAAGTGTCATTTACTGGGCTGCAGAACCATTTTCATTTAACTTCCCTTTGCCTTTTCACTTGTGTCATTTGTTAAAAACATCTTAAAAGTAAAACATTGAAGTTAAGGGTACGTCATAAATCTTCATTTATGTTTCTGTTTCTATACCTACCTTACGTAGCAAAAAAAATTGAAATAACATTGCAGATTTGTTCAACTAGTTTACACAATGAGAGCACTTAGAGGAATCTCATGTGGATTGTTTTAAGTTTCACTTCCACCACATGACCTATTCGACCAATTGTCTAAAAATGGAAGTGTTAAAGACAATTTGTCAAGTTCAAACATAAAATGCTGCTTGATTATTTATATTAATACTTAAGTTAATATCCATACTTTTTCATAATTGTTCAGCACAACTAGTCACTACTTTTCAAATGTAATTGTTCTTGAAGTTCAGTAGGATTTTGACCTAAGGGACTATTTTTCATGTGCTAATAGTTTGTAAAACATCCTATTTTGAAAGCTTTTAAGATGTCATACAGAGATTAATTTTGGGTGTCACTAGTTTTACGGAACAGCTGAAAAATATTTTCCTAAAAATAACTTTAGTTTTAATTATTTTATCTTATCTAACCAGAATATTCTAATATTTATTCTATTCATTCACCAGCTCCAAAACTACTTATTAGATTGGAAGCCAATTAAGAAAATCTCTTGCACACTTTCTCCCCCCCCCCAATTGTTTAATTAGTCAGGGCATGAAGGGATGTGGGGAAAAGGTGATTGGATCAGCCAAGCTGAAATGACAGAGCAGCCTCAGTGGGCCAACTGGCCTATTTCTACTCCTATGTCTTATGTCTTATGATCTTGCCATAATGATGGGACTAATATTTGTTCTTCAGTCAACACTGCCTCATCAGTTGCTTACTGGAGATGGACGCCAGATTTTGGAGCTAGGCTATGAAATCGAAAGCATAGGCAGCATGAAATTTTAAAAGTTTCTTGTTTGTAAATATCCAAAAAAAAGGGATCTAGGCAAGTTATATTTATTAGATAACTGTTCAAAAGACATGAAACAATTATTCAGAAGTAAATCATGGAAACATGTTACACCCTTCATTTTCCATATCAAAAAGGCTTGATCCATAACTGAAGGTTGAAAAAAAAATTAGATATAATAGGGCTTGATAATATGAATTTGTTAAAACAAAAAATTTATGAAATTGGAACCATATTCGTAATGTATGTTTAATTATTGGATTAACCAATTGTTTGTTTAATTTAGAAAATACAAAGGGAAGTGAAGTTCCTAAAATAGAAACCAATAAAAACCCTTGTACAGAGTATCCTTCAAGGTGTACCCATTGTGGACTTCGAGTTATATCCCAATCTTGTGTCCAAAATATTAAATATCGAATATTAATTGCCCAGTAATAGAATCTTAAATTCGGCAATGCCATTTATTTATTCAGCATTTTCATATGATGTAGTTTGACCTTTTCCGAATCCTTTTTACTAACTTAGAACATATTGTGTGCAGTTTTGGTCCCCTAATCTAAGGCATCCTTGCCATAGAGGGAGTACAAAGAAGGTTCACCAGATTGATTCCTGGGATGGCAGGACTTTCATATGATGAAAGACCGGATCGACTAGGCTTATACTCGCTGGAATTTAGAAGATTGAGGGGGGATCTTATTGAAACATATAAAATCCTAAAGGGATTGGACAGGCTAGATGCAGGAAGATTGTTCCCGATGTTGGGGAAGTCCAGAACGAGGGATCACAGTTTGAGGATAAAGGGGGGAAGCCTTTTAGGACCAAGATTAGGAAAAACTTCTTCACACAGAGAGTGGTGAATCTGTGGAATTCTCTGCCACAGGAAACAGTTGAGGCCAGTTCATTGGCTATATTTAAGAGGGAGTTAGATATGGCCCTTCTGGCTAAAGGGATCAGGGGGTATGGGGGGAAGGCTAGTACAGGGTTCTGAGTTGGATGATCAGCCATGATCATACTGACTGGCGGTGCAGGCTCGAAGGGCCGAATGGCCTACTCCTGCACCTATTTTCTATGTTTCTATGAATAGACGAGCAGAGTTGACGACATTAATGATTGTATTTGATCTAATATATTGGTTCAGCCTTGTTTTGTTCTGTTTGTCTTTTTTAGGTTTAGTCATTAGTTGTTTTTGTTTGGGTTTTTTTCTGGGTTTTTTTCCGGGGGGGGGTGTTTTCTTTGCAATATCCTTTTTTTTCCGTGATTAACTATATCAAGAGTTTGGAAAGCTATTACACTTGTACTATTTGTAGTCTTTTTTGTAGATGTTTAATAACAATGAGGTAATTCCAATCTCTTTGTATCACTATTATTATGTTTATGAGCTTGAAAATTAATAAAAAGATTGAAAAAGAGAAAGATTTTGGAGCTAGAGGTTGCAGTAGGATTGTTCCATTGATAGTGGTGTTCATGTTTTAATCAATACAGCAAATGGGGGGGGGGGGGAAACTGCGTGGTTTAGTTAATAAATTGATGGAAGTTTTTTTTTTCTTCTTTTGTACCATAATCCTGCCTTTTTATTTTAGGGCTTGCTTTCAAATAACAGCTGTCTTTTCAAGCATGGAAGAAATCCTTACAAATGAAACTCAAAACCTTGATGGTATGATAAGATTGATTCCAGAGATTAGGAAAGGTTGGTCAGGATATGGGATGAACTATTTAACAATAAAATGAAATTAATTAGAAAGAGGATGTTAAATATTTGGGATTTTATAGTCAAATGGTTGTGAAATGCCTAAGAACTGAAGATGTTGAATAATAGAAATTAATAAATAAATACTTCCTAATTCCTGCCACCCCCCCCCCTTAAAAATACCAAGTCTCTGACATTAAATCAGAGTTGAAACAGGTGACTTTAGACTAGTGTGACTAGCATTCACTGACCTGCTGGATGGTTCCCACATTTTATTACGGTTTGTTTTTCTGTCTGCTGAACATGTGCCTTATTTCTCCCCTGTGCTGTTTAGTCTTAATGCACCATAAAATTTATATCTTATTATTAAAATGTTGCAGTTAGAAAAGCACTATATTCAATGACTATAGCTAAACAGGGAATAAGGCAACTAGTTTCAATATGTGTGTTTAATACAAATACAGTTTAGAGAACTTGTATCAAATTCTTTGAAGTGTTAATACATTATTAACATGCAATAAAACCACAGGAATTTTATAGGAACTCATTAAACATTCATGAATTAAGTTCTTGGAATGTAAATCCATAATAACGTGTGACTTGAGAGAACTAGCATTTGAATATTGTATTTAATTAACAATGGTTTAAAAAATGAAATTGTACTACACATTAAAACATTTCTATAATGTACTATATCCGCTTTTTAGGAAGGGCAATACAGTTAATCATGAGGCAGTGAGCACTCTGTATAGCTGGGTACAAAACTTGCAATCAAAATCCAATGTCTAATTAAACTCGTCTAATTTATATCCTCTGTTATTGTAAGTAGGATAGTACAAATCCACAGTTGGTGAAAGTATGCAATCAGGTGGATGTGTTCAGATGAGTCTTTGTATAACTGTTTGTGCTGTATTTATAGTAAACTCGGTCCATGTGTTATACTTCCTTGTTTCTATATCTGTTATGAGATTGGTGAAGGTGAAGTATGGAGTGCATTTAAATTGGTCCAATGTAGCATAATACTTTTGTCAGTAATGTAACAGTGTTTTGATGAAAAGAGCTCACGGAAAGAGCACTCTAAATGGATCTTTAAAATGAACTACAAATGTAGTTAAAAGGATGACTTTAGTAGTACTTCTTTCAGTACTGTTTTGCTGTCTGTTCACTTCAAGGGCAATGGAATCTTGAGGATTGTAGTTTCCAGGTATCACATAGGGAGATGCCTTTCTTCCTTAGTTCAAAAAACGTATGAAAAACTTGCCATTAGAGCAAAGCTTGTTGATGAAAGACTGTTGAGCAGAGTCTGTCCCTTATTATTTTGAGATTAAGGTTAGCACATAAGGAAAAGTTGTGGAAGGTATGCTAGAATATTTACCTTTAGTGCATTTGATTTATGTTGACAATTTGGAAGGAGCACTTCAAAGAGCTTCTGAACAATTATTCTTGTCCTTTATGAATATCCTTTACTCCATCCAAAGACAAACTCCCTGGTTCAGATTTTTCATCAGCCCAGATGAACAAGGTTAAGAGACCATATGCAAACTGAAAAGAAATAAGGCCTCAGAAGCAGATGGTATCCTTGCTGAAGTTCTAAAATCTAGTCAAGAGGGACCTTGGTCAGATTGGCAGTACTTTCTCATGATGATGTGCCAGGGAACCTCAGATGCTGTGAACCCAACAACCTAGATTTGGCCAGTTATCATTCAAAGTAGAAGAACAATTTGGATGGCATTGAGAACCTTGAACCCATTGTCAGTACACAGGGGCCCAGTGTAAATGATTATAGGAGCAACCACCCACTTCATCAAAGGCTATTTTAAAGACAAGCTGGTGCACGATTGCTGTTTTAGTACTCTCCATACCAGCCTTGCTGAGAAATTCCATGTAAGACACTTAAATGTAGGTATGGCGAGGGATCTGTTGAGGGAAGTGAAGCAATAGAAAGCTTGCAATTGATATCTCTGTGGAAATTGCTTTCAGTGTCAGAACCTTTCTATACTGTGATGTAATTCATGCAGCACAATGGCTGAGATAGTAGAACCACTATCTCAGTGCAAGAAACCAGGTTCAATGCTGGCCTTTCGTCAGTGTGGAGTTTGGCATGGTCTCCCTGTGCTGCTAGGGGTTTCCTCTGCATGCTTTTTCCTCCTCTATCTCATAAGCATGCAGATTGTTAGGTTAATTCACTATAAATTGTAATGGAGCATTGCAGCATGAAAACAGGCCCTACAGCCAGGAAACAGAGTTGACCTTAAAAAAAAGTATTGTTTCACACCATAACAGTTCTATGTATTCTCCGTACACAACACATTTCCCTTTGAGGGAAAACTCATTAAATATTGGCTACAATGCTATTTTTTTCCTCCAAAATTGTTCATTTTGAGCAGTAATTGGATAAATTAAATTTTCAGCAAAGGGCTTTATTTGGTTCATGGTAATTTGAAAGAGGAAATAGAAAATGTATGGCTGATCTGCGGGATTGAAGTAAAATCTCAAATTACGCAAACAGCAGCCCTGCTGAAAAACATTAGGCGAAATCTTGAGGCAGATTCCAGAAATTACTGACGTATCATCCGATATTTGAAAGAAATAAGATCTGTTTTTTATAACATGAAAACAGTAAATTTGAAAGCATAGGTTAGAATACTGTCATATAAAATTACAACATGGGAAAATTATTTTTTTTAGGAGAGTTGGAAATTTGCTATTTATGTAACATGCTGAGTTGTATATCTTAATGATAAAATGGGAGCTTTTGATTACATCTTAATGACTGTTGCCTTGAGATAGACTGCAATTCATTAAAATTATTTCACTTTTTGACCTTTATTTTTACCTGTCAACATATAAATAAAATGTAGAGGCATGCCTAGTTAATTTTCTCCTACAACCTGCAAGTTATAGCCTCAAAAATTGCACAGTTTCACTATTTGCAAGAATAATATTACCTTAAGCATTATTAAGGAGCAATAGTTTTCCTGTAGGATTTCTCCCAAGTTTACTATGTAATGTTTATTTTGGCCTTTTTAACTATACCATGGTTTTTTGTGTAGGACCTCATTATTTTAATTTGACCTATCAATATTGCATGCTGTTTAAGTTTCTAAAAAAAAGCCTTAACCCTTTCATTGCTGGATTTCTAGCCTTTTTGTGCATGTAGGAGTTCCCAATCTGGGGTCCATGGACTCCTCTGTTAATGATGGGGAATAGCGATGATTTGTGCTGTTATTCCTTTAAAGGTTTCCTTTTTATAACAAGTTTTCCCTTCACGTTTGTATTTGAGGGTGCTTTGTCTTGATTTTTTTAATCTATTCATGCAGTGTACTAAATAATATTATTTCCCTTTACCATTATGCTGTGTGATAACTGCATCAGATAAGAAAATGTTCCTGAATACTTAACACAACAAACAATCTGCTGGAGGAACTCAGCAGATTAAGTAGCATCGTAGGGTGAGTGGAGTGGAATGGTCCATGTTTTTGGTCAAAGCTGTGCATCAGGACTGAGCAAATTGGGGTAATAGCCTCTATAAAGAGGAGGGGGGTAAAGGTGAGACAGACTAGAGGCAATTGACAGACTGACATGGGAAGTGGGGGAGCTGGTGGTTTGGGGGGTTGGTGTGATCAATGATGTGCAGATTAATCAGTGAGGAAAGGAAGAACATTTAGTGTTTGAAGACAAAAATTTGTTATCTCCCTTAAACTTTCCTCCACTCATCTTAAACAGATGTCCTCTGGTATTGGCCATTGCCACACTGGAAAAAAAGGTGCTGACTGTTCACTCTATCTATGCCTTCCATAATCTTACACATCTCCATTAAGTTGCTTCTCATCCAACATCAATCCAAAAAGAAGAGCCCTAGCTCACTCAACTCTTCCTCAGTAGACGCATCTGAATCAGACAGCTGCTTTTTTTTTCTTATCACAGACTTTTATTTCATTCTGTATCCAGATAATCAAATGTTCCTATACTATTATTAGTTCATGCCCTTTTGAATATTTTTCACTGTTAATCATTAATAAACTGCCAGTATTATCATATTCAACATTTAAGGCAATGTCAAAGATAATTTATCTATATTACTCTTACTGCAGAGGTGAAAAGACAAGATAGGTTGTGTGAACATATCAGGCACTCATGAGAACTTGTTGTAGAATTGGAAGCCTGTGGTATTGGTAGTTGTGGCTGAGTGGAAATGATTTTTGTCATGCTCCTTAAACCACCAGAACAGTGAAAATGTTCATTGCAACAAAATGGCAAATTTCTGAGTTTGTTGACCAATGCCGAATTAGTGAGAAATGTTATTTTACTTGTGATTTTGCTTAATTTGTTGCAGATTTTGGTGTAAGCGCATTCCTGGCAACAGGAGGTGACATGACCAGGAATAAAGTGAGAAAGACCTTTGTTGGCACACCCTGTTGGATGGCACCTGAAGTCATGGAACAGGTGGGGCACTTGATATTCACATTAAAATACTTTGCTTGCGTTGGATTCTATTCATGGGTATTTGAAACTTAATATATGAGGACTTCAAATCAATGAGCTTCTGGGAATTGCAAATGTTACGGGGCTACTTATTGAGTATTTTCTTTATACATCATGTAAAACTCCTGAATTTCATTGTGTACAGTAACCTCTTATTTTATCCTATAGTTCTCTTAAGCTGCTTCTATTGAGCTCTTGGCCATTTTTAAAAATAATCATCTGCTGGAGTACCTGGGTAAAGGGCAACATCCTGGGGCTCTTAATGGCACATATGCACTTGACAGTATAATAGGAGTGAGGAAGTGAATATGAAGCTTCTACCCACCTACTCACTTTTTCATGTTAGATTTAACGTGGGTGATCAAACTAGTCCCTTTCTAGGTTTTGTGGATCAACGAGTGTACTACAGGTGATACTGAGACTGATCAAGGACCATGTTTTATGATTCTGGATGTATTGGTGTGAAATATATAATTTCAAGTTAATTGCATCCATGCTTTGCATCAACAGGTTAAAGGGTATGACTTCAAAGCAGACATTTGGAGCTTTGGAATTACAGCCATTGAACTGGCTACGGGAGCAGCTCCTTATCATAAATACCCACCAATGAAGGTAAGAGTCACTGGCAAGTCTAGTAGTTGCAATTGCCCAACAATTGAAATGAAAATATGGGAAATAAAATTTTCATCCTCAAGCAAAAGTTTATCGTGCACTGCATAGCACAGAAGCAATCCGTTGGATGTTTTTAACATGGAGCAAACCAAAACTCATCTCATTTTTTTTTTATTATTGTCCTTGTCAGCAATAAAGTATTTTACACTATTTTCTTTTCCCAATTGCAATTTGGAGGAAAAAGTGGAACCCATTTGGAGAACTAACTCTCTTCAAATATGAAATCAGCATGTATTCATCAAAATAGGCACTTTGGGCCTAGACATTGATCATAGTATACCTAAGAGAAAATGATGACTTAGATCAATGTTTCACAAGTCTTCAAAATTTGTTTTCCTTGTCTGAAAATCTAAGATTGATTACCTTAGTAATGAACATTATTGGGTCCTGCTATTACTAGAATGGTAGAAGAATTAAATGGAGCTTGGTTACTTTTGTCTATCTCCATTGCTTTAGTCTGAATGCTGATTCATGCTTGGCATTAAATAGATGTCTAGAACAGTTTGTGTTCAATTATATACAATAAGTTCAGCTTGTTTTTCAGCTATTTAATGTATTCTAGCATCTATAGTTGGAAAAATGAGCCCATTTGATCAATTGCATTAAAATTTTGCATCTTTTAAACAAATCATTTAACCATTTGCTTCAATTGAAGATGGTTTAAATTCCACAGGTTGATTTCTTATCATCTGTTGTTTGTTCAGGTTTTAATGCTAACTCTTCAGAATGATCCCCCCTGTTTGGAGACAGGTGTGCAAGATAAGGAAATGGTCAAAAAGTATGGCAAGTCCTTTAGAAAGATGATTTCACAGTGTCTACAGAAAGATCCAGAAAAAAGGTAAAAATCAGAGTTCTGCTCTTGTTTGGTTTCTGTATTCTGGGATTGGAAGTCAGATTGCTGAATTAAGACTCTCTCAATGCTGGATAATTAACTTGTTGCAATCACAAATTGTAAACGTCTACTCCACAAATCACTTTGTTAGATCAAATGAAAATGACCGTTTGTTTTTATAATGATGACCATATTTCCTATGATACTTTAAAAGAACGGATAATCAAATAAAAACTTACCTTTTAAGGTTGTCGTAAGTTTAAAATTGGCAAAATTAAGAATTGGGTTCCTTAATCCTGTCTATTTAGAGGTTATTTATTTATTTTATTTAGCGATATAGTGTGGAATAGACCCTTCAAGCTGCACTGCCCAGCAAACCCCAATTTAACCCTAACCTAATCACAGAACAATTTGCAATGAACAATTAATCTACTAACCAGCACATCTTTGGATTGTGGGAGAAAACTGGAGAAAACCCACACATTTTACATGGAGGACATACAAACTCCTTGGAGGTCGCCAGGGTTGAACTCTGAAATCTGATGGCCTGAACTGTAATAGCATTGCACTAACCACTACACTACCATGGAATAAAAGATTGATTTTATCCAGTGACAACACTGTCCATAGAGCAAATAGAGATAATCAAAGGCAATTTGGTGCATGCTGAAAGAGTAAATAGTCATGTAGGAGAGGAGAAAGGAGAGATCCCCCTCGCCCTGATTCAGTATTTGTCCCTCAATAGAACAGCTAATTAGTATTATCTCTGCTTTTTTGGTGGTGGGGGCAGAGGAGAGGAGCAATAAATATGGCTGTACTGTTTCCTAAACAACATGGTGACTATGTTTCAAAACGGCTTCAGCTGAAAAGGTGCTTTTTGTTTCCCTGGTGTCACACAATGTTGTATATACTGTATAAATGTACAAACGAGTGCTAGTTGGGGTACTTTTTACTATTAAGGACTATGATCCTTAATTAATCTCCCTTTCTAACATTAGGTACCTGTAGCCAATATCGGCACCTCCATTGTGAGCCAACTTGACACAGCTCAAGGATAATGTAAATGGGAAACTTCCATCACATACAGGAGGATTACTAAGGCACGATTAAGAAAATTGCTAAGTAAACTCAAAATGAAGTGAGAATTGCTTTTACATGATGGATCATGAAATACAGAAAGTGAAACAAGAAAATGATGGCTTTTATAAAGGAATCTGATGTATACAGGAAAATAACCACTATTGCTCGCTAATGGGGAAGAGAATGGGAGTATTAGGAATTTTAAAGGTTCTTTTAAAAAGTGTATCACAGGCACAATAGGCTAACTGGTTTTCTGTGCAGTGTGATTACCAGGAGTTACTTATCTACTTTGAGAATCAGCATGAAGAGTTGCAGGATTGATTGTAAATGTTGTTGGTCAGGTTACGTTACATTCGGCTTCAAACTGTGCCCATATTCCCAATAGTGAATCAAATTTCAAATGTGAAGTAACAATAACTCAAGGAAGTGGCACAAAGGCCTTTGATTGAATTCATTGAGCTTTGAGTGTGGAGCACTTACTTTGCGATGTCAAACCCTTACATCACAAAGGCTTCAATTGGAGCACTGCTCATCTCATGTATTTGAAGGGTTTGAGTTATCTGTATACATGAACATGCTCACCAAATTATGGTAGGGTGCTGGACTGAAGATTACCGAGCCTGTTGGCCTTTACCACATTCCAGTAATGTTATGTACCAGCAGCAATAGATCACAAATTGAGTCAGGTTTTAATGTTAAAACACTATATGTATTAGTATCTACTCAAAATATAGAAAATTAAATGAAATAAACAGAGGTTAACAGTGTTATATGTGTGTGGCTCCCAAACTGTCAAGCTTAGGAACTGTTCTTAAAGTCTTAAATTGGCAAACTAGAAAGGTCCGGTGATCCACGGAATAAGTGACGAGAGAAACTTGTAAATCCACATTAAAATGTAGAGAGGAGGCGATCACGAAGAATTCCACAGGTTCCACGCTGGGAAAACAAAGTAACAGTCGCTGAAGATCTTATCCGTCGAGTTGTCCTGAAATCCACTTAGAAATATCACAAGGATAACAGTCATGGAATATTCCTTAGCACAAGTGGTTACCACATAACATACCCGAAACCATGTAAGGGTTAACAAAGGTGGTCGCCACAGGGCACTCCAACAAAATCCACATATGGATCATACACAGTGACAGTCACAATCTGGCAAGGGAAAGTATCAGACTTTAGCCATTGTGGCAGCAAGCTCCTGCTGGCAGCTTGAGGTCCAAAGCTTCCACATTCTCTCCTTCTCTGAAAGTCCCAGCGGTCTGTTGCAGCTTGTTATACTGACGTCATAGTCCCATCTCATCCAGGTGTTTTAAAGTGACACCCACAGTAAATGAAACTGGTCACGTAACAGTAGTTTTAGTGTTTTTCTGGTGTTGGGCACAGATTACTCTAGATGTTGAGCCCAGTACATAACCACAATGCAAATATAACTTTGAAAGCCCAGTGTTAATTGTCTCTGTCCTGCTTGTATTCCATTGAGTACTTTTCAAACATGCTTTCATCACTTGTATGGTGCTCCAAACCTGGGAAAAGCTAAGGCAAGTGTTTATCGCATGTATAAACAATCTAGTTTATTAATAATCACAGCAATTTGTTCATTAAGCTCATGCTATTTTAGCTGCTTTATCTCATTTCAGATGACTACTTATTTTTATTAATCGGTCACTTTATAGTCCACTTAAAAAGCATTTCAGAACAGAAAGCTTCCTCATAGTTTTGGCTTTCTGAATATCATCCAGCCTTTAGATTATGCTAAATACTCTCTAAGCTTCTGTCAAACTAATCACAGTGCAATAACCAGGATGTGTGAAATGAGAAGTATATCAAGTCAAAGTGGAAATGTTGTTATTGTAATAGCATTTTAGACAGTGATTGGAAATCCATTTTTAAGTCTTCAAGTTTTAGCTGTTGTCTTGAACAAATGACTGACATAGTCTACTAATCTTCCCTTGTTCTTTATCACAAATGGGTTTTCTAAACAATATTCAGTAAAATTTCAAATGATATGCCTTTGTAATCTACTAAGTTCATCTAGTCAAGAATCGCTTCTTTCTTTCTTAATTAGAATTTTTTTATTGCAGACCTACAGCCGCAGAATTTTTAAAGCACAAATTTTTCCAAAAAGCAAAGGTAAGTGATTTTTTTAAAAAAACAGTTAAGCAATACAACTGATGCACCTGTTCAGCTGTGTTGATAATGTGCAAGTTTCATCTGTATATCGCCTAGAGTATATATTGGAAACGATAACCTAAGGAAGGAATGCTTTGCTGCACCCAAAGACCTATAGGTGCACACAGTTGCAACACTTAGCAAGTAATTGTTGCTGAGCTACAGTATTCATATACATCCCAGGAGGCGCTTTGTGTACATGGTGATTTGTATTCCTCTGTTCACTTATCAAATACACAACCTTCACTCAGAAGAAGAAAAAACATTTGCATAAAGCTTTCCATTCTAAGTTACTAAAGCTAGAAAATCAGCAGAATGATATCAAAAGCTAATATACAGATGGCAGTCTGGGTGGCTGTTAACTCAGATGAAGCCAACAATGGAAGAGACCCTCATAAATGATTGGAAAGAAATTCCTCTGACCTGTTCTTGTTCTCATTGCCTACATAAGCAGAGTTCCAGAGATGGATGAAAATTGGAAGAGTTTTTAAAATTAACCAAGCGTTAACCATCTGCACAATTGCCTAATGGTCATATTTTGGATCGGCTTGTGCTGCAGAGCACTTAAGATTGCCAATATCAAGTTGAAAAACTACATCATGCACATATCTGAGAGGAGGATATATTTAGATGGGGGAGATGTGAGTGAAGGGTTTTCAACTAAGTGAATATGCAAGTACATGGAAAAATATAACATGGGGTAAAATGTGAGTGCATCGGATGAAGGCCGGTTCTTCGCTTGCAAGAATCAGGAGGAAAGAGGAGTCCTCAGGAGCACCAGCACGGTAGTTGGTGACTGTAGAGGACAATTCTGAATCTGCAGACTCTGGAGCAGTAGGGACACAGGAACAGCTTGGGTGAAGGCACTTGGGTAGTGGGATCCTTGCTGAGTCTCCTCTTCTCAGCATTCGCTCTTCTGGATTCCTCAAAATTCTTGGCTGCTCCGACGATCAGCATTCTTCAACGTCTCTGTCAGAAGCCAGCTGTTGCCACTCGTTGACCTTGATATTTGCCTGAGAGAGCTGCTGCTTAAGTTGGTCTTTGTACCTCTTGTGCGGGGCACCATGATCTCTTTTGCCCTAGAGAGTTCTCCATAGAGTACTACTTTCGGTAACTTGAAGTTATCCGTGCGAGACACGTGGCCTGGCTAGCGGATTGCTTGAGCAGCAAAGTGGCTTCAATGCTTGGAAGTTGAACCTTCTCCGGGACCTCCGCTATTGGAGACATGATCCTGTCAGCTGATACTCATGGTGGAGCAGAGGCAGCACTGATGGAAGCACTCAAGCAACCAGGTGTTCTTGTGCAAATCCCAGGCTTCGGAGCCATACGGCAATGTTGTAACGACTGCAGCCCTGTACACCTGGATTTTTGGGGACAGACACAGCTGATGGTTCTTCCATACACGTTTCTGGAGGCGCCCAAAAGTATTGATGGCTCCAGCGAGTCGATTGTCAACTTACCTTACTATCATAGTGTCGTTAGAGATGATGCTTCCCAGGTAGGTGAACTGCTCAACCGTGGTGAGAAGGTGGTCGTCAGTGGTGGTCCAAGGTGGGTAATAAATGCCACGACGGGGCTTCTGATGGAGGATTATTGTTTTTGTCCAGACTGACAGTTAACCTGAATGCCCTTACAGCCTTGGTGAGCTAAGTGACTACAGCCTATAGCACGTCAAGTGTGTGTGTGAGAACAGCACAGTCGTCTGCATAAAATAGCTCGAGAATAGGCTCTTACATGGTTTTTGTTTGGGCAAGAAGGTGGCAGAGGTTGAAGATATCTTTGTCAGTGCAGAAAGGATGTAGATACTCCTGGAGGTGATCTCTTTCGCTTCTCATAGCATCATGCTGAAAAAGATGACAAAGAGCGTTGGCGCCCAAACACAGTCATGCTGGTTCTGATGGGGAATGGGTCAGACAGATCGCCGTTGTGTTTAACCTGACCACTTTGGCCTTAATGGAACTGCTGCAGGATGGTGAGGAATTTCAGGGACAGCCAAGCTTCAATAGAATCTTCCAGTGATAATCAAGAACAACAGGGAGAAATCGGATTTTTCAAACACCAGAGGACCCTGCTGTCCACCACCAGAAAGACCTCACCAGTATTCTCTTGGATAGAATCATCCCTACCATTGCCAAAGGCAACCTCAAAGTCAGTGCGGTTTCAGAGTGAACAGAGGCACATCTAGCATGATCTTTTTCTTGCGCCAGGTACAGGAGAGGTGTCGTGGTCAGAACATGGGACTATACACACCATGCATTGACCTGATAAAGCCTTTGATACAGTCAGCCATAATGAGTGCATCAACTTTGGTCTTAACATACAGCATTTTTAAAAATTACTTAAAGTGGTGAACCTTTGAGATTTTCTATCGTAAACTGCTATAGAGACTCAGTTGCTGAATATATTTATATGTTTGTGTATTAAAGGAATTGCAAAATATGGGGTTAGTGCAAGTGGTGCCGAGGTAAAAGACTTAATGCTGGAGTAGATACAAGGGTCTGAATAGCCTGCACTTTGTGCTCAGCCAATTTCAACAACTCAATGACCTGCCTCAGTGCATCAGCCCTTTTCAGTTTTTGCAAAGAGTCTTGCACAAATTCTTGGAAATTAATTTAATTCATTGACATTGCACTGCCAGCAGAAGCATAATCACTAGGGAATACAGACAGAACATTCACAAGTTACTTTCACTTACAGGAATGTTATTTCTGGGCCTTGTGCCTCCAGCTTAATCCAGATCCAGCAACTTAGGTCAGTGTTTCACCTGAGCAAAATGAAGTAAAGCTTGATACGTTTCTACAGAAAAGTTTCAGATGAGGCTTGACATAAGTAGTGGTGTTGTGCTGAGGAGGACTCTACTAACAAAGCTTTCAGAAATGTCATAAGAGAACGTAGTTAGAAACTCCATACTGCACTAGTCCTCGACTACTTCTGCAAATGTAATTGTGCCTTGTGTTTCTGTAGCTGCCACACAAAGTTCATTAAAATGCAACTGCAGATGAGTAGCAAGAACTACTTATTCTCAAGTGGCTATTGTTGCTGGCCCACTTTGCCCTATCTACTATTTGCCACAATTCCAATGTTTTATGCATGATGGTAAAAGGATCACGAGCAACACCAACCTCCCAGTTCATAAAGACATGACACGCGTTCTGGGGAAAAATGGCTAGTATCCATGTTTTGGGTACAAAGCTGCTGTCTACTTGGAAGGAACTGTGAAACACGTCCAGAGTTGAAGTATTGGTTCAGCTTCACTCAAGGGCCATGGACAGCTTATAAAAATCTAAGTGGGGCACTGACACTCTGGCCACCTGCTTTAAAAATGGGCAATACATGAGGACTCTGTTACTGAGTTCCAAACAAAAGAACACATTGTATCAGTCTGCCCTATAAGTTGTTATGTACAAAGCACCTTGTTTCCCCATTTGGATTTTTTTTAAAAAAGAGGCAGCAGACTAGATATTCAGCTTCTCCACAGGTGGTCCCAAACCCTGCTGCGAAACAAGGGTTGGCTATGGGGATAGCAACTCCATCCTGTGCAAAATCCAGCGCTACAGAAACTCCAAAGATCTCATCACTTAGAAAGGAAGGATCCTAGATGGGCTACACCTTGAAAGACTGAGAGACTAGCCTATGTCCCAGAAGGGGTGATTGTGCTTAAGAAGAAGACGACGAGATTGAAGTTTGAGGATTTTCATTTCAAAGGAAAGGAAGAATCATTTTAAAAAATCCCGTTAAAGTACATACATCTGAAGGGAACCTGTGGTCATTGGGTGAAGCTCCTGAGGTCACCACCTAACATTGTTGGAGGTACCTTTGTCATACTGCAGCAGTTCAATAAGGGTCACCTCTTTCAATGGCCTTTTTGTTTTGGCTAAAACAGGGATAGACAATTTGAGTTTGTTAGTGTTGCTCATGTCCCTAGAATTTTGTTTTGTATTCTTGGTCAACAATCCACTAATGAAATCTAGAACTGAAAATTGCACTTCTGTAGGTATGGCCTTTATCATGAAGGTCCATTTTAGGATACTGCAGAGATATAATTGATCAGTATAGAAAATTATTTTGAATTATTAAGAAAAGACTTAAAACAAAAATGAGAAAGAGAAGGAATTTATGAAAGAATTCTAGATCTGAACAGATGGAGTGGCATATGAAGGGAGAAAAGATTTGAAACTAGAGTCATCAGAACAATTTAACTAGGGAAGATTGCATTTAAATAGTGGAAGGACCATGGAGTAGGGACAGATAAGATAGCTAATATAGTGAAAAGAACTTTCCTTTATTGACAGGAATATAGAACATCAAAGTCAAGAGCAAAAAGTACATTTATACTTCAAGTTGTTATATCCTCTTTTATATACTTTTTTTTGACTAATATACTCTAATCTTTGTTAACTTTTTGCACTTCCCCGAATGCATTAGAAAAGTTTGAAGGTTCAATGAAAGGTGTTATCAAAGTACATATGTCACCATATTCAGAATCAGGTTTAATGTCAGCGGCATATGTTATGGAATTTGTTAACTTTGTGGCAGCAGTACAATGCCATACATGATAAATAAAGAAAAAAAACTTGAAATTATATAGCGGAGGGGAAGAAGCTGTTCCTGGAACACCTAAAGTAGTCCTGAGATTCACTTTATTGTGAGCATACTCAGTAAATAACCTTAATAGATTCGATGAAAGACCACACCAACAGGGTGTACAACCACTGTGCAAAAGTCAACAAACTGCAAAAACAAAAAAAGAATAATAATAATAATAAATAAATAAGGAATAAATATTGAGAACATGAGATGGAGTCCTTGAAAGTGAGTCCGTAAGTTGTGGGAACAGTTGAATGATGGAGAGAGCGACATTATCCCCATCAAGAGCTTTATGCTTGAGGTAATAACTGTCCTGAACCTGGTGGTGCAGGTGGTAATTTAATTATTTTTATACTATCTTTCCATTTAATAATTCAAGTGATTTCCAAATTACATGTCAAAAACTAAATATTTGCTATGAATATCACAGCTCTTGTTTCTCCAAATATGACATGCAAATATTAAATTTGACTTGATTTTTCTTGTGCTTTCATTGGATTGAAGGTCCTGCTTTAGTAACTTCCATAGGTATATTTTTGATTACACCAAACTAGCTTGGGTCTTAATATTCATTTTTCAGGACAATTATCTTCAAAGCTTGCTATTAGCTATAAATAGAGCTTGATGCTTCTCAATTAAATATTCAATGAGAAACATTGATCAAGTAACTATAGAGATGGAATTAACAAAGCACATAGTTAACCCAATTTGATTGGCAGATAATCTCTACACTTTCAATTTGAATAGTAGTTTGTAAATGTATTAATTTCAACTCTTTAATTATTTTCAGAACAAGGAATATCTTGAAGAAAAATTGCTAGCTCGAGCACCTACTATGGCAGAAAGATCAAAAAAGGTAAACTTTATTCATTTTTATTCTCCTACAAAATGCACTTTAAGTGCAGTCCTACAGGGGACAAAATGGAGTGAGGAGTCCAGAGGATGTGGGAAGTCTTGGAAGGAGTTGCACTTTTTTTTAAAATTTACACTGGTATGCATCTGAATCTATTTTACTGTTAAAGCTCAAGTAAAATAGAGAGAATGAGATGATTACAATTGCATAATTACTTTTCTCTGAATGTACATAGCTTTGTGTTGAATAGGTGAGAAGGGTTCCAGGCTCCAGTGGTCGATTACACAAAACAGAAGATGGTGGCTGGGAATGGAGTGATGATGAATTGGATGTAGAGAGTGAAGAAGGAAAGGCTGCAGTTTCTCAGTTGCGGGTAGGTTTTTTAATTCAGGAGACAAAAAAGAATACGTAAACATTGAAATTGAGCTTACATGCACCACTTGCACTGGCTGCTCATTCCACACTCTCACAACCCTCTAAGTGAAGAAGTTTCCCCTCATGTTCCCCTTAACCTTTTCACCTTTCACCCTTAACCCATGACCTCTGGAAAAAGCCTGCTAGCATTTGCACTGATCCCTGCGGCACTCAACTAGTCACAAGTCTCCAGTCAGAGAGGCACCATGTGCTACCACTCTCTGGCTTCTTCCATAAAGCCAATGTCTAATCCAATTTACCACCTCATCTTGAAGGTCAAGCAACTGAACCTGCTTGACCAACCTCTCATATGGCACCTTGTGAAATGCCTTGCAAAGTCCTTGTAGATAACATCCACTACCTTGCCTTCATCGATTTTCCTGGTAACTTCCTCAAAAAACTCCATAAGATTGCTTGGACACAAACTGCAGTGCACAGACCCATGCTGACTATCCCTAATTAATCCATATCTATCCAAATACTCATGTATCAGTCCCTTAGAATACCTTCTAATAACTTTCCCACTACTGATGCCAGGCTCACTCACCTATAATCTCCTGATTTATTTTTATAGCCCTTCTTAAACAGTGCAACAACAGTAGCTTTTATCCATTCTTCCAGTACCTCACCTGTCACTAAGGATCATTCAAATATCTCTGCTCGGAGCCCCTGCAATTTCTGCATATTCCTCCCACGGGGTCCAAGAGAACACCTCGTCAGGCCCTGGGGATTTATCCTCCCTATCTTGCCTCAAGATAGCAAGCACCACCTCCTCCTGTAATCTCTGTAGGGCCCATGCCCTCACTTCTGCTTTGCCTCCCTTCTATAGACTATCTCCATTCCCCTGAGTGAATGCATATGCAAAAAATCCATTAAAGATCTTCCCCATCTCTTTAAGCTCTATGCATAGGTTACCATTCTGATCTTCCAGAGGATCAATTTTGTCCCTTGCAATCCTTTTACTCTTAACATACCTGTAGAATCCTTTAGGATTGGTTGCTAGGGCAACCTCATGCCGCCTTTTAGCCCTCCCGATCTCCTGTACTCTTCGAGTACCTTGTTTGTTTCTCACTAGTTAAACTTGCTATGCATCTCATTTTTTCTTAGCCAGGACTTCAAAATCCCTTTAAAACCTAAGTTACCTTTACCTTTTATTCTTACAGGCACATTAAGTTCTGTACTCTCAACTTCACTTTTGAAATTATCTTGCAATATCGTGACACAAAGCTTCAATGTATATTGGTTACTTTGCTACTAGCTCACAAACTATGCAACATCCAATTCCAAAGGAGCTGCTATTTCTTCCACAGAAATATTATATAATATCACTGAAACATTGAGCAAGCTTTTAGTTAAGTCTAGTGTTAAGACTAGTTTATATCAGCTGTGTTATGTTTTCTGTAATGTGAGAACCAAAACACAGCTGTATATTTTTTTTGTGACAAACGCTTTCAGTTCCTTGTCATACAACATTATTAACCATGTGCTAAAAGAGGCTACTCAGCCCTTTTTTCTCCTGCCATTCAGCGAGGTTATGGCATATTTGACCATAATTCTGTACTCCTGACTAACTGAGAGTGGTTCACCCCCTTACTTAACAAAATGTAACCTACTTGTGCTCATAAAAATATTCAAAGACCTCCACTGCTCATTAAGAAGTCAAAAATCAAATGACCACAAGTCCAAAGTATTATAACCATTTGAAACTTTGTTTGCCTCATTCCTCTCTTATTTCTGAACAATGACCTTTGTTCTTGATTCTTCACAACCATCCTGTCCTGATCCCTCAGGATCTCGTGTTTCAGTTGCATACACTTTCAGTCTTCTAAACTCTATCGAATATGAGCCTAACTTATCCCAGCTTTCCTTGTAGTGCAATCTATTATTCCAGATTCCAGTTTTCAATGATTTAACATCCTTCTTTTAGAAAGACCATTATTGTACACCTAATTCAAATGTGAAGCAAAATCTTGCTCGTTAAATATTCCCTTGTTGTATATGATCTACCTTTACTAATTACTGTACGTCTATACAAGACTTCTGCAAATTCTCCCCACCATTAATGTGCAGTATTTCAGGAAGATGACGTCTATCACTCAGGACCTTAACATCTGGGATATGCCTTCTTCTCATTACTACCATTGAGTGTAAAATTACAGGAGTCTGAAGTTCCATAGCCATTGACTCAGGAGTAGCTTCTTCCCCTTATCAGATGTCTGAACAGTCCATACACACTACCTTGTTATTCCTTTTTTTTTGCACTATTTATTTTAGTCATTTATAGTAATATTCTCTTTGCACTGTACCACTGCCACATAACAAAACCTTTCATTTAAGTCAATGAAAATTCTGACATTTGATTACGATTACAGGTACGCATCATTATTTCTTATTTTTCATGCCAAAATGGGCAGCTTCATATTTTTGAATGTATTATAAGTAAATTTCAATTTGCCCGTACATGAGCTACAAAAATAAAATGTTCATTTTACATAGCTGTAAATTGACGGCAGAGAAAATGGAGAGGTGGTTAGTGAAGAGAGCATTGAGAGTGAAATTAATGCCAGAAATGAGTGTCAAATATTTGTACTGATGTATGTGTTTCTTTCTAATAGAGGATCAGCACAGATTGTACAGTTTCAGTCTTCAGCCCTCTCTTTTTCCAGTAATCATGAAGGGTCTTGCCCCAAAATGTCAGCTGTTTATTTCCCTCCATAGATGCTGCTGGACCTGCTGAGTTCCTCCAGCATTTTGTGTTGCTTCACATTTACAACATCTGTACTGTTTCTTATAAGAATTGAGCCACTTGGCCCATTGAGTCTCTTCCACCATTCAATCACGGCTGATTTATTTTCCTTGTCAATCCAATTTATCTGCCTTCTGCCCGTAACCTTTGATGCTGTCACTAATCAAGAACCTTTCAACCTCCGTTTTAAATATACCCAATGACTTGGCCTTCCCAGCTGTCCATGCAATCAATTCACCACTCTCTGGCTAAAGAAATTCCTCCACATCCATGTCCTAAAGGGACGCCTTTCTATTCTGAGGCATTACCCTCAGGCGCCAGGCACTCTCATTATTAGAAACATCCTCTCCACATGCACTTTGTCTATACCTTTCAGTATTCAGTAGGTTTCAATGACAACCTCACTCATTCTTATAAACTCCAGCAAGTTCATGCCCAGAACCATCAAATGCTCCTTGTGCATTAACCCTGATCTTTCTTATGAGTCTCCTCTGGCTACTCACCAATGCCAGCATATCTTTTTGTATGAAAGGGGCCCACAACTACTCACAATTGGCCAGGTGCTGTCTGATCAATGTCTTATAAATCCTCAGCCTTACATCCTTGGTTTAATTTTCTAGTCCCTTTACACCTTCTGAGTTTTGAATTTTGTTCCAGTTTAGAAAATAGTCTACACCTTTATTCCTTTTACCAAACTACATGACTATGCACTTCTCTGTGCAATATTCCATCTGCCACTTCTTCGCATATTCTCCCAATCTGCCTTTCTGCAGACCCCCTCCTTTCTCAGCACTAACTTCCCCTCCACCTGTTTTTTCATGTCATCCTCAAACTTGGCCACAAAGCCATTAATTCCATCATCCAAATCATAAACATATAAAGTGAAAGGAGGTGATCCTAAAACCAATCTCTGTAGAACACTACTAGTCACCAGCAGCCAATCAAAAAAAGTTCCCTTTATTCTAACTCTTTACTTCTGGACGGTCAGCCACTTTTCTATTCATGCTAGTATCTTTCCTGTAAAACCATGGGCTTGTTCAGCAGTCTCATGTGCAGCACCTTGTCGAAGACCTACTGAAAACCAAATAAACAACATCCACTGACTCTCCTTTGTCTATCCTGCTTGTTATTTCCACAAAGAATTACAACAGATTTGTCAGGCAAGATTTCCCCTAGAGGAAACCATGCTAACTTTGGCAGATTTTTATCACTTATCTCCCTCCAAGTACCCCAAAACCTTAATAATGGACTCCCAACATCTTCTCAACCACTGAGGTCAGGCTAACTGGCCCTCCCTTTTTTAACAGTGTCATGATTCTCGGGAGAAATGCCTCCACAATCTCTTCAGCTACCTCTTTTAGAACCCTGACGTGTGGTCCATCTGATCCAGGTGACTTGTCTACCTTCAGGCCTTACAGCTTCCCAAGCATCTTTTTAGTAATAGACATTATACTCCTGCCTCCTGACACTCAAATTTCTGGCAATTTATTAGTGTCTTCCACAGTGAAGACTGACTCAAAATATTTATTGCGTTCATCTGCCATTTCTTTGTCACCTGTTACTTTCTCTCCAGAGTCACTTTCCAGTGGTCCAATATCCACTCTCACCTCTCTTTACTCCTATATCTGAAAATAGTTTTTGAATCCTGTTTTATAGTATTGGCTAGCTTACCTTCATATTTTATCTTTTCAACCTTGTGCATTTTTTGTTGCGTTCTGTTGGTTTTTAAAAGCTTCCCAAACTTCTATCTTTCTGCTAGTGGCCCCTTCCAGTGAACTTTGACCAGTTCAGATCTTGTGTCTTTGTCATCCCCTTTAGTCCATTCTTATACTGATTTTATCTTCTCAAACTGCATGGTGAATTAGGTCATATTTTGATCTCTGCCTCCTTAGGGTATCCTTGCCTTAAGCTCCCTAATCAAATCTCGTTCATTACACAGCACCCAATCCAGAATTGCCTTTCCCCTAGTGTGCTGAGCTACAAGCTGCTCTTTAAAAAGGCCATCTTGTTGGCATTCTACAAATTCCCTCTTGGGATCCAGCATCTACTTGCAATCTATCCGTCATCAAGGAAGTATATACAGAAAAGGGCCAGTGACATTATGAAGGATCCCACCCACAGTGCTAATGTTTGTCCCACTCCCATCAAGAGGGAGTCTACATTACATGCACGCTAGGACTACCAGACCCAGTTACTTTCCCCAAGCAGTAAGACTGATCAAAATTTCCACCCACTAACCTATCCCTTCACACCCCCAACCACCACTACTTTATCAGTTCCTGTCAGCCACCTTATGTATAGACACTACTGTACCTAGCTTCATTTTATGGACATGCAGTCAATCTCTGTATGTACTTATATTGTTTTTATTAATATTGAGTTCTTTATTTTACTGTGCTTTTTATGCTTCATCAGATGTGGAGTAACAAGTATTTTGTTCTCCTTTATATTTGTGTACTGGAAATGACATTAAACAATCTTAAATATTAAAATCTTGCATGACTTTCATAATATTGCCCTTTTCACTTGCCTTTTCTATCTCCCATTGTAATTTGTAACCCCCATCCTAGCTATAGTTTGGAGGTCTGTATGTAACTCTCATCAAATTTTTTAAAACCATTGCAGTTTCTTAACTCTACCCACAAGGATTCTACATCTTCTGATCCTATGTCATCTTTCTAAGGATTGATTTCATTTTTTACCAACAGAGCCACCTTAAGTTTACAGTGTTATTGAGTAAATTGGTGGACCTGTTGCAAATTTCAGATTCCTGATGTTTTTATCCTTGAGACTTAAAAGAAGTGATCAATGAGATAATTGAAACATTGGTTTTAATTTTCCAAAAATTATTTTATTTTGGGAACCCTCCATTAAGTTGAAAATTAACAAATATAACTTTCTTCAAAATTATAAGATGCAGAAAACATAACCAACAGACCAAGAAGCATAATGTTTATCATGTGGAAAATGTCAGAAGCTGTTCTGAAATTCTTAATGAAGGGAATGTGGAAGCTAATTTGGGGGGGGGGGGGGAAGAAAATTAGGTTATTTATGGAACCAAATTATTGAAATTCTTTGAACAGGTAACATATGTTAAGGATAAAGGGGAGACATTGGATGAATTATAGCTATTAGATATAAATGAGTCTTTTTGCAAGTTGGATGTCTGTATGCAGTGGTGTGCTATATGGACTGGTGCTCAGATATCAACTTTTTACAGTTTGAGTAAGTATTATTGCCAAATTTTGATTACACACAAATGGTTGGGAAAGTAACTGAAGCTGATGCTATAAAGGGTTATCAGTAACTGAAGTAAGTGTGCAAAGATCTGGCAAGTGAAGTATCCTGTTTTAAAAAAAAAATGTAAAATTGTCCACTTTGTCGAGTACCAATTTAAAGACATTACCTAAATAATGAGAGATACTAAACTTTGAGATGGGTATGTCCTAGTATATGATTCACAGATGGCTGGTGTAAAGAGATTGCAAGTAATTAAGGCTAACAGAATGGTTTTTTAAATTATCATGTGTTGCTGGGCAATTGAATATAAAAGTTGTTGAGCTTCAGTGAACATTTTTAAGGGAAGACATATTTGATGTGCAATGGATGAAAAGTTACCTTAAATTTATAGACTTGCAAAGTTGGGGTTACCATGGGATCAACCATAATATTAAATGACAGAATATATGCCAAGTGGTTGCCTTCTGCTCAGGTATGTATTTGTAGGTGATGAGGATAAGAGGACTAGGAGGGAAGAGTTGGCTTAAAATATTTTTCGGGCTTCCTAATGTAGTGAAGGGCTAGAGGTTACTTAGAATTTTAGTGTGGAGTAGCACTAGGTTAGTAAAGATTGCTATCATATTCCCCTACTTTCATAGTCAAAGACCCTGCTTACACCAGACATTCTCTCTTCTCCCCACCCACCCTGTCAGGCAAAATCTCAAAAGCCTGAAAACACTTATCACCAGGCTCAAGGACAAGTTCTATCATGCTGTTATGAGACTATTAAATTGTTCCCTAGTAGAATAATATGGACTCTTGACCTTACAATCTACCTTATTTTGATCTTGCGTCTTATTATTTTGCTGTGCTGCATTTTTTACAACTCTTTTTATTCTGCTCTCCTTTATTATTTTGTACTACCTCATGCACTGCTTTTTAATTTTTCTTATTATTGAGAAAGTGTGGAATCGGCCCTTCAAGCCATGCCATCCAGCAATCCCTGATTTAACTCTTGCCTAATTACAGGACAATTTACGTTGACCAACCAGCCTATTAGTCGGTACGTCTTTGGATTGTAGAAGAAAACTGGAGCACTCAGAGGGTAGAGAACATAAGACCATAACACATAGCAGAATTAGGCCTTTCAGTCTATCGAGTCTGCTCTGCCATTCCATCGTGGCTGATCCCGGATCCCACTTAACTCCTACACCTGCCATCTCGCCATATCCTTTGATGCCCTGGCCGATCAGGAAACCATCAACTTCCGCCTTAAATATACCCATGGACTTGGCCTCCACCGCAGTCTGTAGCAGAGCATTCCGCAGGTTCCCTACTCTCTGGCTAAAAAAAAAAATCCTCCTTACCTCTGTTCTAAAGGGTCGCCCCTCAATTGTGAGGCCATGCCCTCTAGTTCCGAATATGCCCACCATAGGAAACATCCTCTTCACATTCACCTTATCTAAGTCTTTTCGAGATTCAGTAACCTACAAACTCCTTGCAGACAGCAGCAGGAAATGAGCCCAGGTCACTGGTACAGTAAAGCTTTGTGCTAACCACTTTGCTACTGTGCATGATATCTATATGGACAGTATACAAGACATGTTTTTCACTGTACCTTGATAAATTTGACTACACATCAATTGACCATTTTTTCAGGAGTTATCAATTTTTTGATTCTCTAAAAATAACACATTTATTAGAAACAAACATGATAGATAATGGGTGTATGTCTTGAGGACTAATATACCCACCCCATTATCGCAACCCCTTCTGGGATGATTGACACTAAATCTTAAACTTCATAGTGTCTTTTTTTTTAAATTTTTGACAGCAGAGTGCCACAACTCTGGAGCTGCTGCCGTATACTGGTCTGAAAACCCAGGTTTAATCTGACGTTCACTGCTGTCTATTTGGAATTTCATGTCCTCGTTACTATGTGCCATTTCCTCCATGTGCTTTGGTTTCCTACCACATCCCAAGAGCATACAGCTTGGTAGGTTAACTGGCTTTTGTAAATTGGTCTTGGTATGCAGGTGACTGACAGAATTTGGAGGGAGTTGATATGACTATGGTGGGGTGTGGTCACTTGAAATGGGATTGTTGTATGAATAATGTTAATGGATACTTGATGGTCTGTGGAGATTTGGCACAATGGGCTTCCTTTCATGCTGTATGTTTCTGATTCGATTTCTGCAATTTTATAGTTATGTTGCAGACATTAAAATGGTACTTTACAATGATTGTTTGCTATTTTTCCTTCAACAGTCTCCCAGAGTGAAGGAGTCTCCACCGGGCCAAGAGGTGATTCTGAGTGTTTTCTCCTTTTAAATCATGAGATTTGTGTAATTTCCGAAGTGAATCACTAATTACCTGAAAAACTGCTACTTGATTTTTAATGTTGCAGTTCTACTGAATTCTATTGATGGAAAAGGATGGTCAATGAATGTCTGTTATAGCACAGCATAATTAAACGAAGTGTTGAAGATTATGATAGCTATGTGACACCTTGCTGCTATTGCGGTTTTTTTCTGGGCATTACTTTCCATGTACCTGATTGAGAGAAGTGGTTGCAGTACCGGTGACTGAGTTCAACCTAGGACTCAGATGATAATTTGGCCCACTATACCTAGAAAATATTGAGTGTGTCCCTCAAACCTCCCACAAATCAAACAGTGCAATGGATTTGTATTCCTTTTATCAACAAAAGATTTGAAGTAGATGACTTGAGGTTATTGATTAATCATTGAGGAGCTATCACCACCTTGTTAATATCATGCAGTGAAATTATTTTTCTAACTAGCTTTTGTAATGTTATAGAACTCATTTTAATGTTATATGTATTTATTTTATAAAGGATTTTTGCTTAAAACTGAACATTAATTTTGGAACAGCAATTAGCAAAATTATTGTCCAACTACCATGGTATTATGCTTAATCGCCAATATGCAAGTTGAGAGGTTTAGTGATGAGGTACATACTGTAGTTCTCAGGCTAGTCTATGCCTTGAGTTCTGTGTCAGTGTTTGGTTATCAATGCACAAGAGTTACTGAAGTTGGGATGACAGTCCTGAAAATTGTCACAAGGCAGCATGTGCGGGTTAGACTATGACTGAGAAAATAGTGCAAACTTTAGGTTCAGCTTGCGGGGAGAAAAGTACAAGGGAAAACTGATCAAGGTAGAGAAGAGTGAAAAATGGTAAATCTAGAATGCCAAAAAAATAAAACCAAAGATTGAAGATGGTTTCATTTTCTGCATTTAACTGTAGCCACTCTTTATCAATAAAATAGGAGGTTTTACCAACCATTAGATATGGGGGGGGGGGGGTATTAGCAAAGTACTTAAAACGTTTGCAGTGTTCAAGCACAAAAGTCACTAGATTTGAATTGATGATGTTGGAGACTTTGCTAGAAGATCTACTCCACACAAATGCAGACCCAGCAAGTCAAGTTACAAGAAGTACTCAACCATTAATCAAGGAGAAATGGAAAACTTTGGACTGATAAATGAAATGTTGGCACTGATTTGTTAAGAGCAAATCATGCATCGCTACATAAATTTTTTAATGTGATGAGTATTGTTGATAAGGATAGAGTGGTAAATGTCTTTATTAGACTGTTTAAGAAATGACATTGCCAGTTGTACAAGACATAGTTTCAAACTTTGCAAGTGTCAATGCTTATATAATTTTGACATTTTATTAGCAGTATAGTAACTGACTAGGGGGATCGAGGAAAATCAGTTAATAAGCTGATAAGTTGGCAGGGAAAAAGAGGCAATTTCAGAATCAATGTAACTTGAGTGTAGTGTACACATTCTTACCAGTCATCAGGCAATTTGCAAAGGGAGATTTCATTGGAGCTAAAAGCAGCAAACAGCCTTGGCTGTACTGAGAGCAAAAGTAGGGAAGATACATTAAGCATCTTTTAAACCTTTGTTGAGCATCACCTTGGAGAAAGGATTTTCAGAGATGCATCAGTTTAGTAACAAGGATAGAAAACGTTGCTAAATGGAAAGACTGAAGGAGCAGAACAAGTAAATATAGATTTGGTAGAGGTCTTGATTGTCTTCCTTTGTACATTAAGTGTTATCCAAGATTCTGTTTGTGTCATAACTCAAATCAAGAGAAGCTCTTTCCAGGAATAGCCAAACCAGTACCTAAAGTTTTAGTTGAAACCCCCACTTTTATACCTCAAGGCAGGAAGGGATGTAATAAAGGATAGTGTCAGCTCATTCATTGGTAACAAGTAAAGGAATTGGATCAAATGACCACAATTTACAGGACTATTATAAATAAGAGGTCTGATTGATTGGATAGCTCTACCAAATTGTTGGAGCTGGCGTGATGGCCACAATGATAGCCTCCTGTTTGCTGATGATGATTTCAAAATGCCATTTGTGCTATCAACACCACCTAGAGGACATTTCAAATCAGTGAGATTTGTGGCTTAGTGAATATATTAATGGCTTACTAAAGTGAATATAAAGTAATATGAGAATGATTCTTGTGTTTTTTTTTTCCCTAATGGTAGCTTTTCACGTCAGCAGAAGCACCAAGCTCAAATGTTCAAGTCCCTTTCCAAACCCCACAGGTGCTACCTCAGCCAACACCAAAAGTACCCGATGCCAATCTGGTGCCTGCTGGCCAGCCTTCAGCGTTAGCAGCCCCAACACCTGTGGCAAAACCAGACCCGACTCAGCAAGCTCCAGCTCAGCATCAACTACCGGCATCTCAGGTATGCTACATTTTTAGAAAAGGGTGACAACATTTTTCATAGACATGAGAAAATCTGCAGATGCTGGAAGTCCAATGCTACACTCGAAATGCTTGAGGATCTCAGCAGGCCAGTCAGCATCTGTGCAAAAGGGTGCACAGTCAACATTTTGGGCCGAGACCCTTCATCAAAACTGGAAAGGAAGGGGAGAAGTCAGAGTAAGAAGGTGGGGGGAGGGGAGGAAGGAATACAAAGTGGCAGGTGATAGGTGAAACTGGGAGGGGGGTGACGTAAAGAGCTGGGATGTTTTTTAGTAAGAGAGCTGGAGAAAAGGGAACCTGATAGGAGAAGACAAGATCATGGAAGTAAGGAAAGGGGAGGAGCATCAGAGGGAAGTGATAGGCAGAAAAGGAGATAACATGAGAGAAGGAAACAGGAAAATGGGGGTGGTGAGGGAGGGTGAGAGGGGGGCACACAGTTAACGGAAGTTCGAGAAATCAATGTTCATGCCATCAGGCTGGAGGCTACCTCCTCTTATCTTGAGTGTGACCTCATCGTGGCAGTAGAGGAGACCATGTACTGGCATGTCAGAATGGGAACAGGAAGTAGAATTGAAATGGGTGACCACCAGGAGATCACGCTCTTTGTGTGGATGGAGCAAAGGTACATGGCAAAGCAGTCTCCCAATCTATGCCGGGTCTCACCAATGTACAGGAGGCCACACCGGGAGCACTGGATAGGGTAGATGACCCCAGCAGCATTTTTCATCTTTGCTTTATAAGCTTGAAAGTAAACGATATTTGATTATTTCTTGTCTAATAATTCCCAAATAACATTTTTCAATGTTTAAGGAATTCCTAACTGTAATTTAAAACAATCATTACAGGAAAGTTGTACAGTTTTTTAAAAATTATAATGGCAAATGGTAGACGACTGCTCTCAATGGATGGGATATGGTTTGTCTCATGAGATTTGCCTCTTGTTGCTATCTCCAACTTTTGAACTTTATTTCAATTTGGTGTCTTTCTCGCTGAACTTTCATAGAGATATATATAAATAATTCTTCAGACTTCACATTTTAAGTTGTACATTAGTGGCAAAATATATTTAAATGGTGTTTGAGCAACAAAAGCAGTTTGTTAAGTAGGTCTCATGTTGAACTTGGTGTAGTTTAGATTCTCTGATTCTACGTTGAGGAATATACAAGTTGAAGAACTGATTCACTTTCTCTTGGAATTGAATTTTCGCTAATACTGCAAACACATACCAAAATATTTTGTACAACTTCTTATTCTTTTTGAGACCACCTCTACCTCTTGTATTTGGTCTTTAGCAAACCAGCCATGCTTTGCATATCTAGATAATGATTCTTTGCTCTTCAGCTGTGGCATGTGGTTATGGGTGGGTTGATTTTTTTTTCCCCACCCTCCTTGTCCAGTAAATGAATTATGTTTGAGATTGTAGGCAGTGCGTAAAATGGTCTCTTTAATTTGTTGAACTGTTTACTGTTTGCTTGCTGATTGATGGACATAGCCTTTGCTGTATAATTTCATTGCACTTTTAATGATGCCCCTCGTATAATCTTAAATTAAAATCTGTCAGGAGTGAATGAATTGGAAAATCTGTTATTTGTTCATACAAAAGGATATGCATACTGGATTAATTATAACCAACAAATTAATAACTGTAGTTTCATTGAGCCAAAGAGAAAAAGCAGTTAAATGGATTGATGATCACCCATAATCTAATTGAATGGTTGGATGAGGTTGATTGTATGTGAAATATCAGCTGTTTATTAAAGATGGTGTGGGGCAGCATGATGTGTGGCTAAACATAGCTCCAATGCCATATTCAAGTTTGATTCGGCCAGTGACAGTAGTGTCATCAGCAAAGGTGGTGACGAATCAGCATTATAGGAGATAAGTGAAAATTTGTCTGCGTGGCTCCATAACAACAACTTGTTACTCAATGTCAGCAAGAGCAAGGAGCTGATTATTGACTTGAGAAAATAGTCCTCATCAAAGGATCAGAGATGGAGAGGGTCAGCAACTTTAAATTCTTTGTTGTAATTTTGGAGGACCTGTCCTGGGCCCAGCACTTAAGTGGAATTATGAAGGAAGCACAGTAATGCCTCTACTTAGGATTTTGTGAAGATTCGGCATGCCATCTAAAACTTTGACACCTTCTATAGATGTATGGTGGAGAGTATATTGACAGCCTAGAATGTAAACACCTTGAGTGGAAAATCCCACAGAAAGTAGTGGATGGGGTCCAGTTAATCAGGGGAAAGCCCTCCCCAGCATTGAGCATACCTACATGAAACGTTGTCATGGGAACGCAGCATCCATCATCAGGGCCGCCACCACCCAGGTCATGCTCTCTTCTTGGTGCTACCATCAAGGAGAATGTACAGGAGCCTCAGGACTCTCACTACCAGGTTCAGGAGCAGTTATTACCCCTCAACCATCGGGCTCTTGAACCTCAGGTAATAACTTCACTTGCTCATGATTGAAATGTTCACTCAACCTATGGACTAGCTTTCAACTCATGTTCTCGATATTTATTGCTTATTTATTATTATTGTTTCTGTTTGTATTTGCACAGTTTGGTATCATTTGCACACTGAACACCAAAGTTGGTGCAGCTTTTCATTGATTCTGCTATGGTTGTTATTCTATTATGGATTTATTGAGTATGTCTGCAAAAATTAGATCTTGGTGTTGTACATGGTACTTTAATAATAAATTTTGAACTTTAAATATAAAGTGTGTAGCAGCTAGCACAATGCTTTGCGGTATTAACGATCAGGGTTCAATTCCCCCTGCTGTCTGTAAGGAGTTTGTATGTTCTCCCCGTGACTGCGATAGTTTCCTCCGGGTGGTCCAGTTTCCTCACATATTCCAAAAGATGTAAAAGTTAGGAAGTTATGGGCATGTTCTGTTGGCACTAAGAGCATAACAACACTTGCAAACTGCTCCTTAGCATAATCCTAGGATTGTATTGGTTATTGATGCAAATTATGCATTTCATTGTATGCTTTAATGTTTCGATATAGATGTAACAGAAGGCTAATCTATAAATCTTTAAAATTGCTTGGTTCTGGAATGTGTTCACCCTCTCTTTGAACATAAGCCATAGATGTGTATTGCTCTTGTGAAGTTTCCAAGAGAGATTCTAGTGTGGCACTTTAAGTTATTGGAGCATAACTCCATAGATGTAAATTCAGATTTCACATGGCACTTGGAGTGTTTCAACAATTAAATCTATTTTTGTTTTAATGTTCTCAGTAATGGTCACAAAACTGCTAGATTGGCATAAAAGGCACACCTGCGTTGCTAATGTGTTTCTCGTAAGGAAATCTGCTGTTCTTGCCCAGTATGGCCTATTTGTGACTTCACTGCCAGACTGCCTCCTCAGTTCAGAGCAATTAGAATGCAGTCATTGTCATAATTAACAGAAATACCCACATCTTGTAATCATTTAAAAGACAAATACTGATTTTTTTTTTTCCTTTTCCATTGTTTTGTTTTCAGCTGGCTCCTGGTTCCACTGCTGCAGATACGCACCAAACACCCATTAGCCTTGTGTTAAGATTGCGGTAAGTGAAATCTTATATTGGCTAATGTAGTACCTAGAGCTATTATAAGTTCAAAAAGTACAATAAGGTGTCCAAAAGGTTCTGCATTAGTGCTTTTTAAAAATTTCAGAATATTTTCTGAAGATTCCTTTTTCAATATCAATTGTGATGAGCTGAATGCATGTCTTCACCATCATCAAGATTTCCAACTCTGTAGTTCCCATTGCCCATCCTTACCTCAGTCCATTTGATAATTAACTATTCCGGAGCTCCTCTGTCCAGTATGTTGTCTATTACTCTCTTTAAGTATGTGTACATCTCAACTCTGCTAACTTGCTTCCAGACTGCAGCATCCCTTTTGACCCTGTGTTTCTGACCAAATTGAGAAAGAACCTTCATCCCCAATTCCAAAATAAATAGACCGTTATCTGGACAAGTGTTGATTTTTTTGAAGTAGTTTTTAATAATCTTATCTAAATTAATTAAAATACTTTGGGAAGTTTTGTTTAAAGCCAAGAAGTGGTAAAAAGAGTGTTAAAGTAGGTTTTTAAAAGCTCCAATCGAATGATAACTGAGCATTGATATCATTTGATCATGGTGAATATGCTGTCAACTCCTTTTGCATGTTGTCCTGTACATCCTGATACAAACTGATCGATGGCTACTTGCATGAATTTCATTGCATTTTTCTCTTTATTCTTTGGGTCTAACCATTTAGATAAAGCAGTCTCTGTCATCTAAATGTCTCTAACTCTAGGTAATTTTTTTTTTCTTGATTCCATCTTTAAAATCACAACTGAGACATTTTTATTAAAGAAAATTAGTAATTCTCTTAGTACTAGTCTAGATGTTGAAAGTGATACTACGTTAGTTTTTTTTTTAGCACAACCACAACTGTTTTAAGACAACCACACTTCACTTATAATCTATACATTATTGTAAAACTATACTTGGATAGTTGATGGAACATGGGAATGTGAGTGATTAGTAAACATTTGGAAAACTATGCATTACTGCAACACACTGCGAAGATTCCTGATATTTAATGCAAAGAAACCATTGAGACATGCTGTCTGCCCCATATTGATAAGTGTGCATTCTGCTTTGTTGGAATATGGAGAATTAAATCATTTTGATGTCTTTGCTGGGTGGAAAAATTCTTCATAACCCTTGGGGTGATGTGGCGACATGGCAGTTGTTGTTACATAGTTGCAATGTCAGCGACCCATGTTCAATATTGCCATTGTCTGTACGTTCCTCCAGGTGTCCCAGATTCCTCCCACATTACAAAAAACATACAGGTTAGGAGGTTAATTGGTCACATGGGTATAATTGGGCAGTGCAGGCTCGTTGGACCAGAAGGGCCTGTGACTGTGATATCACAAATTTAAAATTAGAATTTTAAAAAGCACTGCAAGTGCCTCCAGGCGTAAAGGGTGGAGCTCAGATCTGTCATCAGTTTTACATGACACATATTAAATACTAAGTCTCCATTCTGTGAAATGAGTGATATTACATACTTTACATGCAAAATGAATTAACTATACTCTAGAGAGAACAAGTAGTCTTTTCTGAATCCAGCGTTAAATTACGTACACCTTCCATCTAATATATATCAACCAAACCACAACTCAGCATTTGAACCATAGCTGAAAGGTGCTTTTGTTTACCACTGCCCCCACTCTCCCTTCCACCTACAGGAACTTAAAGAAGGAGCTGAATGACATAAGATTTGAATTTACTCCAGGTAGAGGTAAGATGTTCTTTTACGTTTTTATTTTTCCTGTTCTAGCTGGAGCATGGAACCAGCTGCCTCTCAAGTTTTTTGTGGATCTGCTACAGCAGTCAAATATAGAGTAAAACTCACTATGGAGTCTTCAATCCAGACATAAACAAGTACATTGCTCTTAAGTTTTTTTTTCAGATCCTATACCATGTGAGCTGTTTGTAGCTATAAGTTTGTGTTAAATAGTGCACAAGTTTGTGTTGTCCCTGAAGTGCTAATCTAAAAATGAATAATCGGTATGCACTATTTTATTTTCATTTTCTAATCATCTTGGATTATTAAAGTTAATGCACTGTTCGTCTGCCACTGAACCTCCATAAATGCCATTGTACAGCTGAGCATTAAATTTGCAGGTTAAAGTACCTTGGCAGAATCTGTTTTTGTTCAACACCTCCGTGGTTACAAGTGGAAACTGAATTGTGTGTAACTATTGAAGTTACACTGGTGTGTTTGACCTGTGCATGATTCTTAATGTTGAAGAGATTTGGTATTCTTGTGTGAAGAAAAGTTAACTGAAGAATCACTCAGGTTTATTACGACTTTGCAAAATATGTTTAATCAGCTTCCAAATCCTTTCAGTTTTTCTCTGTAAAAAGTTAACCCAGTTTATGGTTGAATTAATGGACTTAACTAGTAGCTGAAGCAAGCCAGTACACGCTGACCTTTTGAACAATTTATACTTTTGGTTGTAAAGGATCTACCTTCAGAATCCTGTGTTTGGGAAAAGGATGAATCATTACTTTGTCTTTAATTTCCACTCAATCCAATTTTGTGGATGAGGTAATGCTTAGTTTTAATACCATTTTTAAGAATAGTCATACTTTATTGATCCAGGGGAAATTGGTTTTCGTTACAGTTGCACCATAAATTATTAAATAGTAATAAAACCATAAATACTTAAATAGTAATATGTAAATTATGCCAGGAAATGAGTCCAGGACCAGCCTATTGGCTCAGGGTGTCTGACCCTCCAAGGGAGGAGTTGTAAAGTTTGATGACCATAGGCAGGAATGACTTCCTTTGACACTCTGTGCTGCATCTCGGCGGAATGAGTCTCTGCCTGAATGTACTCCTGTGCCCAACCAGTCCATTATGTAGTAGATGGGAGACATTGTCCAAGATGGCATGCAACTTGGACAGCATCCTCTTTTCAGACACCACCGTCAGAGTCCATTTCCATCCCCACAACATCACTGGCCTTATGAATCCTAGTTAGAACACTTTCATCTGCTCTTCACCCCCTCAAACAAATCCAGGTCTATGTTTTCTCAAAATCATTCATGAAATATTCTCCAGTGTTACACCAACTGATCGTTCATTATTTATTTAAACAGCGGGTTAGTTGACTGCTCAGGACAGCAAAGCTTTGTGTATTTCTGTCCTTGCCTGACCAGCATTTCCTGGCAAACATTGTTAGATAGGAGCAAGAAATATTAATGAGTTCTTGCCTCCTTTGATGTAGCTTCTGATTGCCACCTTGTGCAAGTTGTTTGACCCATTTTTGAATTAAATTTGGGGTGTTTGTAACTAGTCCATCATCTGCTTTGAGTAGGGCCTTTGAAAGAGATCGTATGTTACTTTCATTTAAAGAAAATACAAAGTAGCTCAGATTGAAGAAGAATTTTGCAGTTTTGTTGGATAAGTTAAATATTGTTTGGTTTGCAATTAATGTTTAATATGAGTGCATATATTTATTTTGACAGATACAGCAGATGGTGTTTCCCAAGAACTTGTCTCTGCGGGTCTGGTTGATGGAAGAGATGTAGTAATAGGTAACTATTGCTTGGATTATGCTGTGTGATTTTGGAATTTGACATCTTACTACACTTGAATATCTCAGATACTATACTGAGTAGTGTCAAGAGCATGTCCTGTGCCACCCTGTCTTTTAAAAATTGTATTTGTGTTTTTTTTTAACTTGGATTATGGTGAAAGCCCACCACTTAAAGGACGTGTAATAAGTGCTGGCTTTGACAGCAAAGGCCATATTCCAAAATTGAACTTCAAAATAATTTTCTAATCTCTTGAATGTGTATATATAGATTCTTCTGAGTAGTGGTATGCTCAGTAACATGAGTAAGATGAAGCAATTCTCCTGCCACACTGAGTTCATTGACATGCTCATCATTAGTTTCCCTGACAAGGTGGTGGTGATGGGTTTTCTTTAAATGGCTTCTGTCTTTGTGCTAGTAATGATTCCGGGGCGGTGTTGAATAAGGAATTCCAGAATTTTAACAATGGTGCTGAAAATGTCACAAAGTCGGAAGAGCACCTTGGAAGTAATAGTATTCCTATTCTTTGTAATGGAGATCAGCAATGGATAAAAGCTATTTCTTTCAACCAATGTTTCTCTTCAAAGAAGCTTAGCCATTTAATTTGTACTTGAGACATTGTTGGCAGTTACTCAAAGGAAAAAAGGTTTTTTTTTGAGACAGTTTAATTATTTTTGATGCTGCTTGATATTTTCCACAAGTGCAATGCGTTTATGTCCTCAGTAAATAAAAACAAGAATTGATTCAAATTGGGTATACAGTAAGAGTTTAAATTTTCTGATTTGGATTTAAAAAGCGAAAATAAAATGCACAGATATTTAATGTGTATTTCTTTTCTAAAATTAGTTGCTGCAAACCTACAGAAGATAGTGGATGAGCCAGCTACAAATAGATCTGTCACTTTCAAATTGGTGAGTATGGACTTCTGTACTGAAAATGAGGCATATATTTTTTCCTGTTCAATTAAATTTATGCAGACATAAAATATTATTATTATGCTAAAACATTTTTTTATTTTCCCTGCAGGCTTCTGGAGTTGAAGAATCTGATATTCCTGATGATGTTAAGCTCATAGGATTTGCACAACTTACCATTAGTTAAACCACACTACAACAGAATATAAACTTGCTGACCCCATCTGTGAATAGGTATCTCACTGGTGTTGGCCGGAGGAAACTTGTACTGCCAAAGAGTGATGATCTTTGCCTGTAGGACTCGCAACATTTGCCCTGCCTCTCCCCTGTAATGAGGAATGTACAAATAGAAGTGAACTGAGTATTTGCTTTCACTACACAAGAACGAAATAGATGCCATCGAGAGCTTTCTACAAGATTTCAGCTTGCAGATTTCCCCCATCTGAAGCTGGGTGCCTGATGAGGGCAAGCTAAAATTGCCAGTTCTCATCTACTGTTTTTCCTCTTCTATGTTTTCCCATCTCAAATAACCCCACTACCCTGGTTTCTTTTCAAAATTGCCTTATTTTTGACAGTGCTTTACTGATCAGTAAGCAGAGAGGGGACTTCCCCACAGTTCTTGAAGAGATCTAGTGCATCAGATTGAGAAATTGTGTGGTTTCAGTAACTAGTCCTTGTTGATTAGCCTTTCTCTTAAAAATAAAACATAACAAAGATGAAAACAAGTATAGATTGCAATTAAGAATACAGTTCATCTGAGATTTTCTTTCCAAAGGGCTGCAGCCCAAATTGATGGGCAGCAAGTATTTTTGAGTTTGCATTTATTATGCACTCAGGCTGCCAGGCACGTCATTAACTGCCTTTGATGTGATTTGAAAGTAGATTTTCTTTTTGTTTGTGTGGTAAAAGTAAGACAGAATTTAAATATAAATGTTAATGAAGATTAATTCTTTTTTCCATTTATCTAATATAAATTGTTATTGCGCAATCTGCATCCCGCCTTTATAATAGTGTAAATTTAAAACTCTCCAGTCAGCTTTTTTTCTTTATTAACGCATTCCTGGTGCAATGGGAGAATTTGGTTTTGAGCATTTTCCTTCAAATTGTCTGATCTTTTAGCTCAAAGGATTTAAGTTTTACCTGTGAATATTGAAATTGTATCAGATTCTCTTGAAAGTTGAAAGCATGATTGGGTTCAAACTATGGTAGTTTTGAGTGATTTGTTGAACTTGTTACTCAGTTGGGGTCACATAATGAAAGTAATACACTATGTGCTGCATTCCGTATTAATGTGATTGGGGCTTACACAATATATAGGTACTATCATGCTGTAAAGATCACACGTAAGCCTTTACACTTAAAATTTGCACTAATACTTTGGTATGAACCTAATTTGTTTCTCCAAATCTGGTCCATTATAGCCATCACTGAGATGTATGCAATATGTACTCCTGATGCTTGTTAGCTGCATAAAACTTTGCAGATGGTGTCTGAACAGCATTAAGATGAACTGCTGTTTTTTTTGGCATAATTTGAGAGTTCGTCATGCCATCCTTCACTTGTAGTGACAACAGAGTACTGCGTGCAACTAATTGTCTTTGCAGTACTAGTTACATAGGAAATTCAATACAGATTACATGCAGCAACAACCAGTGGTAATAAGGGTTCAAGTGGGATGGATGTGTTACCCTGATCAAGGTGTTGATGGAAATTGGCTGCCTGGTTTTGAACAGCCATAGATGGTGGTGGTTAAGACTGCAGCTGTTTGTGTGCCACAGTTGTGTTTGTCCCCCACCCTACCTCAGCAGATTTTTACAAATCCTAAGAAGTTTCTATCCTGATTTCTCCAATGTGTGTATCAGTTTTCAGACCAATGCTACCATTAGGCAAAAATGTTTGTATTGAAAAAGTTTGGTAAGGCTGAGGGAAGCCTTTAACTTATTTTATCCATCTAAAAAGATCCTACAGTTTCCCCTACTTTTTTTTTTTGCTGCATCATATTGCCTCAACTAACTCTAAGTTATTAACTACTATGTCTGGCAGTATTTTCTAATTGTTGGTCACACTGAAGAATTCCTTCCCGATCCTGATTTACTGATCTGATATGTGCCTCTATCCAAGTCTTGAAATTTAAATTAAGCAGCATTCCAGACAATCATTTATTTTCTTCATCCATTTGAATTGTTACTAAAAAGTCATCTTTCTTTCCTAACTGAAAAACTAGAACGAGAGAATAAAGGCATTATCCATTGGGTATGATACAGCTGCCCTCCAGTTAGCACAAGTCAGTCAACCTTGTGTAACCAAATTAAAAATCCTCATTTAAGGAAAGATTTGTGGAGGAGTAACTGGAGCCACATAATTGCATAGTTTGTTTGACTGGTGCTTTTAAAATATTGTTTAAAAGCATTTGGCTAAATAGTGGAAAGAGCTTTTTGAAAGAGACACGTACATTTTGACATTATTGAATTTGATTGAATTATTTGAACTGTAAATAAGAAAAAATTGTTTTTAGAATTATTTTAAAATCACTGAGTCCTTCATTCTTGGACCTACTGGTTTTTGAATATTTTACGGATATGAATATTTTGGCTTTGACAGGAAAGCTTTTGATTTGTCTTCCATCACATGGGAATTATAGGATCTTTCATGTGACCCAGCTACATGATTTCTAACAGCTTTTTTCTAAGTTTGTATAGACCTAGCATTGGTTATTTTATTAATATTTGCCTATTAATTGGGACTGAGGACTGCTGTTGCTAAGGCTAACTCACAAATCGGTGTATACTGATTGTAACACAAGGTGTAAAATATTGTGATCACTTTTCTTCAACATGATTGTTTTGGATTTTTTTGCATGGTTTTGCTAACTCCTTTTAATCAATAAACAGCAAAATATCTTTTGTGTGCTTAAAGTTGAGACTTCAACTATCTAATACCTGGTAACAAAATAATTGTGTACAAGAAAACGTGTTTAAAAACAATTTAATGGATTTGGGTCCTGCATTCCAATCACAATGATATTTATTTTGCATGATATCTTAGCTATCATTTATTTGTTAAAATTTGACACAACAGAATACAGCACAAGATGAAGAATGGCACTTCTTTCCAACGTTCATAAAATGTAGCTTGGTTGATGAAGCCACATTTGAATTTAAGACCCATTTTCTCTTGACCCAATTTAATAAATATCATGAATATCATTTCTTTGAAGAATCATCAAATGAGACTAGTGGCATCTTAGCTAGCAAATATCCCCCGACTTGTATTGTCAAAGCAAGTTATCTGGTCATGACCTCCTTGCTGGTTGTGAAGGATTGCTTCCTACAAATTGGCAGCTACATTACAATAATCAGGTATACCTCAAAAGTGATTTTGGATATGCCAGAGCTTTGTGGTTCACAATAAATGCAAGTTCTTTTACTCAATGCAGTCAAAATTAGGTATCCCCTATACCTGATAAAGTGGTTGATGAGTATATTTCATAGTCTTCTGCTTGTAACCCATCCACTTCAAAGTTTGATGTGTTGTATATTCAGTGATGCTCTTCTGCACACCACTGTTGTAAAGTATATTTCGTTGAGTTACTGTTGCCTTCCAGCCAGCTGGAACCAGACTGGCCAGTCTCCTCAGACCTCCCTTCATTTCTAATTCCATCCTCGGAAGAGAAATTGTTTACTGTACTTGTGTTTATTTGCAAGTCATGACAAAGCACACCAATGTGTCTCTCTATAACATTTAAAAAAAAAAATATTTTGCCCTGCACCTTTGAGTATATTGTGTCAAATTATGAATTATACATTTAGGTGCAAGTTGCACACTTAAATTGTCTTCATTTTTTTTCATGTTCACTGCAACTCAGACTCCATTGTAGTTCTGCATCTGAATTAAATGTGCAACATATCCAAGTCATTAATGTTGTGTAGAATGTCATTCGGCCCACAGTGTTGTACTGAACCATCTTAAAAAAAAAAAGCAAATCAAAAATGCCCAAACATTAATCCCTCCTACCTGCACCATGTCCATATCCCTCCATCTTCCTTACATCTATGTGCCTATCCAAACATCTCTTAAAAGCCTCTAATTTATTTGCCTCTACCACCATACCAGGCAGCATATTCTAGGCATCCACAACTGCGTTTTTAAAAAAAACACAAACTTGTACCCAATATCCCTCTGGACCTACCCCCTCTCACCTTCAATGCATGCCCTTTGGTATTACACATTTCAACCCTGGGAAACAGATACTGCTATTCACTCTATTTATGCCTCTCATTATCTTGTAAACATCCATTGGATTCCACACGGACCCCCCCCCTCCCACTTCTGACACTCCAGAGAAGACAACCCAAGTTTATCCAGCCTTTCCTGATAGCACATGCCCTCGAAACCAGGCAGCATCCTGCTAAACCTTTTCTGCACCCTCTCCAAAGCCTCAACATCCTTAAAGTGAGACAACAAAAACTGTATGTAATAATCCAGGTGTGTCCTAACCGATTTTATAAAGTTGCAATATAACTGCTGACTTTTGAACTCAATACCTTGACCAATAAAAACAAGCATTCCAAAAAGCTTCTGAATCACCTTATCAACCACTGTAGACACTTTCAAAGAACTATGACCTTGGATCCCAAAATCTCTCTGCTCAGCAACACTTAAGGACTGTGCCCTTACCAGTGTACTGTCTTGCAACACCTCACGTCTATGTCTCAAGTTTTTGTGTAGCCCATTGGAGTACTTTTGACTTGTAGTTAGTTATTATTAGTAAATACAGTAGCCAGTTTATATGCAGCAAGCTTACATAAATATAAATGCAATTATCTTTAGTGTTATAGTGAATACCAGATTTGCACCCCACTCTGATTTTTGCCATGAGATCTTTTGCTTTCACCTAAGAGAGTAAAATGAGACCTTGGTTTAATATTCATCCATAAAAGAGAGTGGTGTAGATATTTCCACAGTACTGCACTAGTGTGCCCTACCATTCACTGTGTAAGACTTATCCTGGTTGGTCCTACCAAAGTGCAATATCTCATACTTGTCTGCTTTAAATTTCATTTGTAAGCCGTGATAGCCGCCTTTGCTGTTCATTACATTGTCATCTCAGTGTCATCTGCAAATTTGCTGATCCATTTCACCACATTATCATTCAGATCATTGATACAGATGATAAACAACAACAGACACAACACCCAGCACCGATCCCTGTGGCATACCACTAGTCACAGGCCTCCAGTTAGAGAAAAAACCCTCTGCTACCACTTTCTGGCTTCTCCCGCGAAGCCAATGTTGAATCCAGTTTGTTACCTCCTCTTGAATGCCAAGCGACTGAACCTTTTTGACCAGCTGCCCATGTTGGACTTTGTCAACTGCCTTGCTAATGTCGATGTAGACAACATCCACTGCCTTCCTTCATCCACTTTCTTGGTAACTTCCTCAAAAAACTCTGATTGGTTAGACACACACATGTCCATTCTGACTATCCTTAATCATGTCTATCCAAATTTACTTATATATCCGATCCCTTAGAATATCTTACAATAACTTTCCCACAATTGATGTCAGACTCACTAGCCTATAATTTCCTGGTTTATGTTTCGAGCCTTTTTTTAAACAATGGAAGAGCATCTTTAAGCACAGCATATTGAACCTTGAAATGAATGGGCTACAGCAGCAGCAGACAAAGATCGATGGCCATTTTATTAGGTAAAGGAGGTACTTAATAAAGTAGCCACTAAGTGTATATCAAAACATGCAGTGAAATGTGTTATTTGCATTTATAACCAACATAGTCTGAGGATATGTTAGCAGCAGCCCACAAGTGTCGTCATACGTTCTGGCATCAACATGTTATTTATTACCCATGCAGAGCCGAACATAGCACAAGGCTTGATAAAGATATAAGCTTGTCAACACCTACTTCCAGAAATGGAGAAATAGAAAAGATTAACTTTGACATATTTCACTATGTTTTGATGTACATGTGACAAACGGTCCGAGGATGTGCTGAGGGTGGTTTACAAGTGTCATCATGTATCCAGCGCCAGGATAGCGTGCTGCAACTTACTAACCTTTATGCAAACATTTTTTGCAATGTATTGGGAAACCGGAGCACCCAGAGGTAATGGGAAGAACATACAAACCCCTCAAACACAGTAGTGGGAATTGAACCCTAATCTGATCGCTGGCTAAAAGTGTTATGCTAAGTGCCACACTGCTGTAATTTTTGTATGACATTCTTGAATTAAGTCTAGAATTTGACTATTGCTAGAAATTTATTTCTGGAGCAAAATAAAAATAGTCTTTGTATGATCTTGAGTTTTTTTTAATCAAGCTCTTTAGTATGTTCAAAATCATTTTCCACTTTGGGTATCTATTTGATCAGAGTAAGAAGCAATATCTGAAATAGTCAAGAGCAAACAATATCTTGGATTTCTGTGTCTACTACTGGACATGCCTCTCCTTCCTTCCAAGAAAGTACAATTATTTTCTCCTGTAGTACACTCTTGAATGTAGCAAAAGATACAAAGGAAGAAATCATCAAGAAAATTGCATTAGTCTTAAACCATGATACTCTTACGAATAAACTCTTCTCTGGTTTCCAGCTGGGTGCAGGTATCAATTATAACCAACTTTTCAATGACAAACTGCCATCTTCTCCAGGGATGATGTTGGGGTATGGCTCGAAGCCCAAGAAGGGTTTAATTTTCATATATGCCAGGAAAGCACTAAATCCTTTTTCATGATGTTCTTAATTTTTTGACGTTACCCATCTATGTCTAAGCTTTTAAAATATGGTTTCACAGGCACTTTTGCCGTGTGAATTGAAATCATTCCAAAAGGTTCACTAATCCCACTCTTGGGTAAACAAAAATGAATGTTTTCTTTTGGGTTAATGATGAAGTTTATTTTCATAAGTGTTAGCAGCACAATGCGAGAGGATGACAATGTCAACAAACTTCAGTTAACATAAATTATACATGTGCATGTGCAAACTAACAAAACTAAGTTTGAAAGAGAGAAGAAATTGGAGGTAATATTAGGGTTGTTTGGCATGATTCAAGAACTTGATGATAGTGGGGAAGAAGCTGTTGATAAGCCTTGAGGTGAGGGTCTTGAGGCTCCCATACCTCCTTTCTGATTGATCATGGCTGGAATCGTGAGGGTCTTAAGATAAATGTTGCCTTCCTGAGACATCACCTCTTACAGATGTTCTGATTTGTGAGAAGAGTTGTATCTGAAGAAACTGGCTGAGGCCACCATTCTCCGGCCTCTTGGATATCTGTGCTTTGGTGTTTCCATACCAGGCTGTGACATAACCTGTCAATGTTTTCCATTATACATTTATAGAAATTTATTGTACTCTGATGACTCGTTCTGAATTTTCTTTAAATCCTTTCTGAAGATGCATTTTGAATCTATTTCCATTCGTTATTTCTTAGATCTTTCTTTGTAAGAAGGTTATCATCTGATGGAAACTTCTGTGAGACGTCTCTTGTCAATCTTAGTTCAGTTTTTAAACTCAAAATCTATAATTTTCTTTTAGGGCTAGTACTCTTAGTATCCAAGGAAACCTGGCCGCCTTAACTATACCAGTTTGATAATGCGAAGCCTCCTGAACACCAATTTCAATCAACTGATGGACATTATTGCAATTACATATAACAATAAACAATTGTGAGTAGTTGAAATGATTTTGTTTGGTGGGGTGGAACTATTTAATATTTCAGGTCAGATTTTTTTTATTTCTGAGGGATATTTGGTTTAAGTGGTGTAGGGTGAGGTTCTAGAATGAAAAGGATGGAGATTTACATCCTATTTTCACATCTGAATAACTAGAAAAGAAGGCCTGTCAAAGAAATACAGAGATCAAGAGTTTTGCCAACTTGTTTTTTGGGCACAGGTTAGGGAAGTCAATACAGTGAGCATTTATTCATGCGATACTGAGAAACTGCTATTGGAATGGGCTGCATCTGATGTCCTAGGATCACACTCTTGTCAGGAAAATGGAAGGATCTGGACATTGTATATGCAGAAAGGATTAGATGAGTTGGCCATTTGATGATTAATTTATTTTGACAGACCATTGTGGATTGAAGGGTCTGCTCCTATGCTGTAATATTCTGTTATAAAATGTCAGTGAAAGGGGAGGCTAGGGTTTTAAAGTCTAATTGATTAACATCAGGAGGGGGCAGTTATTATAATCAGGAAAGTAATCAGCAAAAGGAACAGAAGGTTAACACAAATGGCAAGAAAACAAGTGAAGTTGCAGACAAAGTAAAGATTGAAGATGACAAAATTAACAAAGTAAAGTTGAATCTATTGTCATGTGCATAAGTATATTATGCACAGGTGCAATGAAGAACTTCCACCAGCATCAGAGGCACAAAACGCATGAGCTTCATTCACAAAAACAAATTATTTCACAATTTTTAGACCATAAGACATAGGAGCAGAATTAGGCCATCTGGCCCATTGAGTCTGCTCCAGCATTCAATCATGGCTGATCCTTTATTTTTAATCTCCTCCTCAACCCCAGTTCCTGGCCTTTTCCCCATAACCTTTGATGCCATGTCCAATCAAGAACCTATCAATCTCTGCCTTAAATACACTCAATGACTTGGCTTCCACAGCTGCGTGTGGCCACAAATTCACCACCCTTTGGCTAAAGAAATTTTTCCACATCTCTGTTTTGAAAGGGCACCCTGCTGTCCTGAGGATGTGCGCTCTTTTCTGAGGCTTCCAGCATGGGAAATATCATTTCCATATCTACTGTCTAGGCCTTTCAACATGTGGCCTCAATGAGATCCCTCCTCATCCTTCTGAATTCCAGCGAGTACAGACTCATATCACCATTTCATTCCTGGAATTGGCCTTGTGCACCTCCTCTGGACCCTCCCCAATGCCAGCACATCTTTTCTAAGATGAGGGGCCCAAAACTCAATACTCAAGGTGAGACCTCACCAAAGTCTTATAAAGCCTCAGCATCATATCCTTGCTTTTGTATTCCAGACTTCTTGAAATGAGTGCCAACATGGCATTTGCCGCCTTCACCACCGACTCAACCTGCAAGTTAACCTTCAGTATGTTCTGCACAAGGACTCCCAAGTCCCTCTGCATCTCAGATTCCTGGATTTTCTCCCTGTTTAGAAAATAGTCCACACATTTATTTCTACTACCAAAGTGCATGACCATTTTACCTGAAAGAACACAATTAGAACAGAAATGGCCCATTTTAATGTGATCAGAGTTTCATGTTTTTTCTAAACTGTCGTGACTGAGTTTTTGCTGGCTGTTTCAATAACTGAATGGTTGAAGGAAAGTAGCTGTTCTGAAACCTGGTGTTGTGGGACTCGAGGTTTCTGTACCTTCTGCCCAATTATAGCTGTGAGAAGATGGCATAGCCTGGATGGTGAAGTTTTTTGATGAAAGATGTTGCTGCCTTGAAGCAGAGCCTCACGATACTAGTGGTGGGGAGTTGTATGCCCAGGATGTACTTTCAGAGTCCACCACTCTGCAACTACTGACACATTTAATTTGCTGTACTTACTATGATGTAACCAATCAAGGTACTTTTAACAGTACATCTGTAGAAGTCTGTGGAGTATTCAATGACAAGCCAAACCTCATAAGTCCCTGGAGATGCTAGAGCGCTTTCCTGAAAATTACATTTGTGTGCAGGTCCCAGGAACTTAAAATTTGCTGACTCTCAACTGCTGATTGTGGATTTGGAAAAGGCATTTCAAAAGGGAAAGTAATGGTGGGGGTAACAAAGACAAAAACCAGAAAACTTTAAAATGGAATTAATTCTCATTCAAAAGAAGCACATTTATTAAGAATGAGAGGGGGAGCAAGCTAGCTATTGTGGGTGAGTAAACTAAGAATGGAAAATACAAAGGGCAAGGTATATATTAGATGAAGACACAAGTGAATATGAGAATGGTGATTTTTTAAAAAATAAAAGACCAATTCCAATATCTCAAGGAAAACAGACCGTATTTCCAACTGTAATGACAAAGCTATTGATATACACTGACACTGAAATACAGCACAACTAATACAATCTTCATTATAAACTCCAAAAATCACTAAATCAGAACTTGAAATATTTTTGTGCTGACCTGAGAAAATTCCATTGCAGTGTTGTAGGAAGGTGCCATTTGGCCTCTCCAAGTCTCTGCTAACTGGCAACAATTTCATTCTTCTACCACTAATTATTCTTGTAATCTGTCCTCACATTCTCATAAACCACCAATTAACCTACCCAAATGGACGGTCGGCACATTTTTCACAGCACTGTAACTAAAGGAGACATCGGATTACATAGTGTTTAAAAGAAGTGAATAGGGGCATTCACACATTCTTATGAACCGCAGTTCCTGAGGAGCTATCGGATTGCACATAATTAGGTACTTGGCAGAGTCTAATAAAAAGTCAGGTTTACACGGACTGGTCATTGTGTGAGTGGGCAAGTGTTAGAGTTGGGAGTTGAGGCTTTGGCGAGCAGAGACGCAAGCTGTAGGCAGATTTTTTTTTGTTACTTTTTCTTCCTTTCTTCCTTTCATTTAGAGCAGTGGGGATGCCAGACAAGATAATGCAACGCTCCTCTTGTGAGATGTGGGAAGGCAGGGAGACCTCCAGTGTGAGGACTACACATGCAAAAAATGCATCCAGCTACAGCTTCAAACAGACCATATTAATGAGTTGGAGTTGGAACTGGATGAACTCCCAGTCATTCGGAAGGCTGAGTGGTTGATTGACAGGACAGACAGGGAAGTAGTCACACCCAAGTGCAACACGCATAACTGGGTGACTTAGGGAAAGGGGATAGGCAACCAGTGCAGAGTACCCCTGCGACCGATCCCTTCAACAACAGGTATACCACTTTGAAGCTGTTGGGGGAGGGGTGGAGATGACTTAGCAGAGGAAAGCCAAGTGGTCAGGTCTCTGGCACTGAGTCTGACTTACCACATGGCTCAAAAGGGAAGCAGGGGGAAGAATTGAGCTGTAGTGATAGGGGATTCCTTGGTTAGAGCAACAGAAAGAATGTTCTGTGGATGAGAACAAGATGCCTCCCAAGTGCCCAGGGTCAGGGATAGCTTGGATCAAGTCCACAGCTTTCTTAATTGGGAGAGTGAGCAACCAGAGGTTGTGGTCCATGTCGGTATCAATGACATGGGTAGGAGGGGAGACAAGGTCCTGCAAAGTGAGTTCATGGAGTTAGGTGCTAACTTAAAGGTCAGGACCTCCAGGGTTATAATCTCAGGATTGCTACCTATGCCACGTGCTAGTGAGGTCAAAAATAGGAAGATCATACAAGTGCCTAAGGAGATGGCACAGGAGGGCGGGCTTCAGAGTTTTGGATCATTCTACTTTTTTCCAGGGAAGGTGGACCTGAACTAGAAGGGGTCTAATAGGTTTGCTAGTGCTGCATGGGGAGGAGTTGCAGGGGGTGGGAACCAGTGCCAGAACAGATAGTGGTGGGCTTGTGGAGACAGATATTGCTAAGCCTACATACAAAGTCAGAAAACAAAAGGGTGAGCATGGTGGGGCTGATGCTCTGCACTGCGTATATTTCAATGCAAGGAGTATTGTAGGAAAGGCACATGAGTTCAGAGCATGGAACAGCACCTGGAATTATGACATTGCAGCCATTAGTGAGACTTGGCTGCAGGAGGGGCAGGACTGGCAGCTCAATGTTCTGGGGTTCCGTTGTTTTAGACATGATAGAGTGGGAGGGGTTCAAGGAGGGGTGGCATTACTAGTGAGGGAAAATGTCACAGCAGTGGTCGGTCAGGATAGTCTGGAGAGCTCACCTACTGAGGATTTATGGGTAGAACTGAGGAATAAAAAAGGTACAACCATGTTAATGGGATTATATTTCAACCACCCAACAGTCCACAGGATTTAGAAGAGCAAATTTGTAGAGCAAATCTGTTGCAAAAAAAACATAAGGTTGTGATAGTAGGTAATTTTACCTTTCCATATACTGACTGATACTTCCATACTGTAAGGGCTGGATGGGAAATTGTTCAGGAAAGTTTCCTTAAACAGTACATAGAAGTTGCAATTAGATCATTGATATCCTATTAGGGTATGAGATAGGACAGGTGACAGAGGTTTGTGTAGGTGAACATTAAATCTAGTAATCATAATGCTATTAGTTTCAAGGTATTTATGGAAAAGGATAGGTCTGACCCTCAGTTTAAGATTCTAAATTGGAGAAAGGCCAAATTTCATGGTATCAGAAAGGATCTGGCAAGTGTGGATTGGGACAGGTTGTTTGCTGGCAAAGGTGTATTTGGTAGGTGGTAGACCTTCGAAAGTGAAATTTTAAGAGTACAGAGTTTGTATGTTCCTGTCAGAATGAAAGGCAAGGATAACAGCTTTAGAGAACCTTGGTTTTTGAGGCTGTGGTTAAGAAGAAGGAGGAGGTGAATAGCAGGTATAGGCAGACAAGAACAAATGAGGTACTTGGTATATGAAATGCAAGCAAACAGTTATGAAGGAAATCAGGAGGGCTAAAAGAAGATGTGAGGTTGCTCTAGCAGACAAGGTAAAGGAGAATCCTAAGGCCATCTACTGATATATTAAGAGCAAACTGATAGCAAGGGACATAATTGATCCACTGGAAGATTCGAATAGTAATCCATATGTGCAGCCAAAAGAGATGGGGGAGATTGTAAATATATTCTTTGCATCTGTATTTACTCAGGAGATGGACACAGAGTCTATAGAAGTGAAGCAAAGCAGCATCAACCTCACTGACCCTGTACAGTTTATGGAGGAGGAGGTGTTTGCAGTCCTGAGGCAAATTAGGGTGGATAAATCCCCAGGGCCTGACAAGTTGTTCCCTCAGACCCTATGGGAGGCAGTGCAGAAATCACTGAGACCCTAGCTGAGATATTTAAATCATCCTCAGGAACAGGTGAAGTGCCAGAGGTTTGGAGGATAGCCAATGCTGTTCCACTGGTCAAGAAAGGCTCTAAAAATGTACCGGGAAACTATAGGCTGATTATGTAAGTCAGCATGTCTTCGTGTGTGGTAGGTCAGGTCTAACCAATCTTGTATAGTTTTTTGAGGACGTTACCAGGAAAGTGGATGAAGGCAAGGTAGTGGATATTGTATACGTGGACTTCAGTAAGGCATTTGACAAAATCCCAAATGGGAGGTTAGTCGAGGAGGTTCAGTCACTCGGCATTTGTGATGAGGTAATAAATTGGATTGGACATTGGCTTTGCAGGAGAAGTCATAAAGTCGTAGTAGGTGGTTGCCTCTCTGACTGGAGGCCTGTGACTAGTGATGCGTCGCAGGGATTGGTGCCGGGTCTGTTGTTGTTTGATAGGGATGATAATGTGGTAAACTGAACCAGCAAATTTGTGGGTGGCACCAAGACTGGGAGTGTAGTGGACAGCAAGGAAGACTCTCAAAGCTCCCTGTGGGATTGGACCAGCTGGAAAAATGGGTTGAAAATGGCAATTAGAATTGAATGCAGACCAGTGAGAGGTGTTGCTCTTTGGGAGGACCAACTAGGATAGGTCTTTCACAGAGAGTGGCAGGGCACTGAGGAGTGTGGTAAAACAAAGAGATCTGGGAATACAGATCCATAATTCTTTAAAAGTGGTGTCACAGTTAGATAAGGTTGTAAAGAAAGCTTTTGGCAATTGGCCTTCATAAATCAAAGTACTGAGTACAGGAGTTGGGATGTTATGTTGTGGTTGGATAAGGCATTAGTGAGGCCTAATTCTGAGTATTCTGTGCAGCTTTGGTTACCCACGTACAGGAAAGATGTAACAAGATTGAAAGAGTGTAGTGAAAATTTCCAAGGAATTTGCCAGGATTTGAGGACCTGAGTTACCAGGAAAGATTGATTAGCTTAGGACTTTATTTCATAGAATGTAGAAAATTGAGGGGAGATTTCATAGATGTATACAAAATCATAAGGAGTATAGATAGGGTAAATGTGAGCAAGCTTTTTCCACTGAGGTTGGGTGAGACTACAACTAGAAGTCATGGGTTAAGGGTGAAAGGTTTTAGGGGAACTTCTTTTAGTGGATGGTGAGAGTGTGGAACAAGCTGCCAGTGTAAATAGTAGATGCAGTGTTGATTTCAACTTTTAAGAGAAATTTGGATGGGTATATGGATGGGATAGATATGGAGGGCTATGGTCTAGGTACAGATCAATAGGACTAGGCATATTAATGGTTCAGCACAGACTAGATGGACCGAAGAGCATATGACTCTACAACACACTTTTGAAAATTGAGAGGAAGCCAAACCACTCATAGGAAACATGCAGCCACCGGAAGATGCTAATTTCACATAGATGGCACTGGAAATCAAAGTTGACCTGGGTGATTAGAGTTGGAGACACGGCTCTTTTATCTACACTAGTGTGCCACTTTTTCTTCATGATTTGTGTCAATTTATATTGGAACAACAGACAGAAACTATTACTTAGGAACCTCTCTAGCATTAGAAGTATACTAATTCTGTACGTCTGAAAAGGCTAGTAGATGGTAAAGTACTAGCTTTCAGCGTTTTTCAAAATACCTCTGTCCACACTAACATGGCTATTTGGGTGAATCTCCTCTACTGGGCACGTGCAGGACACACAGAAAACAAGTGATGAGGAAACGGTATACTTAGTGCGCATTTGTCCAGTTACAGAGTGGAAAAACTTCAAAGGAATTGCTCTTGACTCTCGCGCAGGAGGACTTAAAACTAAAAAAAAACAAATGGTATGGAGATAACCGACAGGAAGTTCACAGACAGTATGACCCGGCTGACGACGAACATTGAAAAACTGACTAACTCTGTTGCATTAATAAAGCACCTTGTTAAATGCATAAAACATGTCTGCATCAGTGTTATCTTGTATTTCCATACAATGTTACATTAGGCTGTTACCCATCTATTCTCATAGAAGTACTTGCATAAATAAGTAAACCACCTTCATACAAGCAAGGACAGAAAACAGGGCAAAGTGAGTATACTTATTTATTCAGTAAGCTATGGGTCAAAGTATTTGGTGAGTACATTTCTAACTCTTCTGGCTTCAGTCTCGTTTCCGTCTGTTCTGAAATTGTTAGGTTATGTGGGGGGTTGCGTTCAAGAAAACAACGAAATGCCGCGCTGCGGCCATCTGTTCCGGCACGTCATGACAGCGTTTTTAAATAGTCAAAAAAGCTCACTTTACAATTTAACTCTTACACCGTTCACACCGACTGCGCGTTATAACAGCCGTCCGGCAGTGATTGCGCAGTACCAAGCAGAAGCAGAAAAAGCATTGTTGTTGTGGTGTTATCATGACAGCGTTTTTAAATCTCTCTGTTTACCCCATCCACACTACAACACGCAACAATTGTTTTTGAATTTACACACTCAGAGTGTTTTAGAAAAGCTCCATTTTCAGGGGATGAAAACACTGCTTTAGTGTGGACGGAGGGTCAAAATGAAGAGAAAAAGCTTCGTTTTCAAAATTATCCGGCGTAGTGTAGACGTAGCCTAAGTATAATTATCATGAATGCGGAAATCTCAAACTCTCAGCCAAAGTTTACCAAGTGCATCAACATCAGACAATTCACAATGAAGTGTGAATTGTTGGAACTCTTAGCGGTTAAGTTTATTGAACCTGTGCATATTTTGTTTTACTTTGTGGATTTGTTTTAATTGTATCGGACGTCCACACTATGCCGGATAATGTCAGGGACATAAAAATCACTTAGCCCTGGACTAGATTAACAGTTGGCTAAACCAGCATTCAGGCTTTTTTCCCAGCTGCTTCACTGAAGGGTGAGTCGTGGCCTAACATGGTGAAGGCATTATACCATGAAAAATTCTACACCTGTGCATTGCTTTGCCATTTTGGACTGGGGTGATTTTGGAAAGAAATTTGACAACCGTTATGAAACACATGTAAAAGAGTACCTACACCAAGCTCTGACCCACTGGAATTTGTACAAAGGTAGAAGCATAGACAGACGGCAGCTCAGAAGAATACAATTCAGTCATTTGAGTCCATATCAGGACTCTGCAGTGACAATATAGTAGGCTTCACTCTCCCATCCTTTCCCTGTAGCTTTTTTCTCAAGGACTTACTAAATTCACTTATGAAAACCACTGTTGATTTTGCCTGCAACACTCTTGGATTGTTTTTCTAACTTCTCACCGTAAATTGCATTTAGTAAGAAAGCTGCAGTTCTTTCCTGTTTTCATCAATGATCTTCGATCTCAGTTCTCAACCTCTTCACCAATGGGATTAGTTTCTTTTTTCAAAACTCTTTAGATTCTGGATAGTTCCTGAGGATTGGAGGGTGGCTAATGTAACCCTGCTTTTTGAAAAAGGAGGGAGAGAGAAACCGGGGAATTATAGACCAGTTAGCCTGACATTGGTGGTGGGGAAAATGCTAGAGTCAGTTATCAAAGATGTGATAACAGCACATTTGGAAAGCGGTGAAATCATTGGATAAAGTCAGCATGAATTTGTGAAAGGAAAATTATGTCTGACGAATCTCAGAATTTTTTGAGGATGTAACTAGTAGAGTGGATAGGGGAGAACCAGTGGATGTGGTATACTTGGATTTTCAAAAGGCTTTTGACAAGGTCCCACACAGGAGATTAGTGTGCAAACTTAAAGCACACGGTATTGGGGGTATGGTATTGATGTGGATAGAGAATTGGTTGGCAGACAGGAAGCCAAGAGTGGGAGTGGGAATAAACAGGACCTTTTCAGAATGGCAGGCAGTGACTAGTGGGGTACCACAAGGCTCAGTGTTGGGACCCCAGTTGTTTACAATATATATTAATAACTTAGACGAGGGAATTAAATGCAGCATCTCCAAGTTTGCGGATGACACGAAGCTGGGCGGCAGTATTAGCTGTGAGGAGGGTACTAAGAGGATTCAGGGTGACTTGGATAGGTTAGGTGAGTGGGCAAATTCATGGCAGATGCAATTTAACGTGGGTAAATGTGAGGTTATCCACTTTGGTGGCAAGAACAGGAAAACAGATTATTATCTGAATGGTGGCGGATTAGGAAAAGGGGAGCTGCAAGGAGACCTGGGTGTCATTGAACACCAGTCATTGAAAGTGGGCATGCAGGTACAGCAGGCAGTGAAAAAGGCGAATGGTATGCTGGCATTCATAGCAAGAGGATTCGAGTACAGGAGTAGGGAGGTACTACTGCAGTTGTACAAGGCCTTGGTGAGACCACACCTGGGAAGCAGTTTTGCTCCCCTAATCTGAGGAAAGACATTCTTGCTATAGAGGGAGTACAAAGAAGGTTCTCCAGATTGATTCCTGGGATGGCAGGACTTTCATATGATGAAAGACTGGATCGACTAGGCTTGTACTCTCTGGAACTTAAAAGATTGAGGTGAGATCTTATTGAAACACATAAAGTTCTAAAGGGATTGGACAGGCTAGATGCAGGAAGATTGTTCCCGATGTTGGGGAAGTCCAGAACAATGGGTCACAGTTTGAGGATAAAGGGGAAGCCTTTTAGGACCGAGATGAGGAAAAACTTCTTCACACAGAGAGTGGTGAATCTGTGGAATTCTCTGCCACAGGAAACAGTTGAGGCCAATTCATTGGCTATCTTTAAGAGGGAGTTAAATATGGCCCTTGTGGATAAAGGGGTCGGGGTATGGAGAGAAGGTAGGTACAGGGTTCTGAGTTGGATGATCAGCCATGATCATACTGAATGGTGGTGCAGGCTCAAAGGGCCGAATGGCCTACTCCTGCACCTATTTTCTATGTTTCTATGTTTTCCATCTGTCCTAACTGGCCTCTTATTTTAAAAGCCTTTTTGACACGCCCTCCAAATTAAAAAAGTCATTAGCTTCTACAAGTGATGCACATCCCACATTCCAGGAGCTGATGCAATAAATATTTTAAAAGCATTCTGTAAAGCCTTTGCATACATCCACAAAGTGGTAACCAGAATTGGATGCAATACTTCTGGTTTAAGTGATGTTTTAATAGAATTGCATTCAGATTTCTTTATTCTACACTTATGAAAACCAGCATTCTCTTAATTTTTTCTTTAAATTGCTTTCTCGGTCTATCTGTTTATTTCAAAGATTCATACATCCTGTACAATTTTTCCTGCACTCTCCATAGAATAGTCCCCTTTTTATTACTTGGTCTCTCTTCATTCGTCTTCCTCAAATTTATTAGTCTGCAGTTTTATACATTATGTTTAGTCTTTCAGTCTTCTGAGAATTCTATAGTCCATCACATTTTGCAAGTTATTATGTTGAATGCTCATCTCTTGCCTGCATAATGTAGCTCAAATATCGCTCATGAAGCTCATTGTCAAGGTAACTCACTTTAATGCATTCCAGTCCACCAACCCTAATATTAATTCCTTCACCCCAGCATGATGTGGCTACATTATGTACCATTTACAATACAGACAGCAATAGTGTACTTCCCTGCAGTATCTCGCAGACCTTGTCGTCCAAGGATAAATGTGGCAGAGACAAAGGAATTTTCTTTCAACTGTAAATTTACCTCCAAATCGCACATCTAACTTGCTGTGCAGTTTCCTCACAGATGTTGAATGTGCATCCACTGTGACTGTACGTTCACCACAAAGAACGCGGTGGCTTATGGTAGCAGATCATCATTGTTGTCTTACCGTTTGTTGCAAATAGTTAATGCATACTGATCTAGCTATAAATGTGTTTGTCCCATGAGTGATTTAAAAATAAACTTGAGATTTTAAAGTTAAATCTGATTCAAACCATGCAACTGTTCCCTTAATATGAATTTAAGATTGAAACAAAATACTATTTAACAGTTGAATTTAATCTGCAATATCTTTGAAATTTCCAGGTCCATATTCTTTTCCCTTGTTTGCTTTAAGTAGTTCAGATGTGTCATTAACTCGTTACATTGCCCAAAAAATTTTGAATTGTTCCCTGAGATGGCGATTTTCACCTCTACACATTATTGCAAAGATTAATTGTACTCAAACGCTGATTAATTGTAGACGACTGTGACTGAGCATTAATCCAGTCACTCTGCTGCGGTTCAATCTTTGCAGTTTGCATTGTTTAGAAAAGACAAATTGCCAAAGAAAAAATGAGCGAGTTTGGTGAAATTCTTAACGACGTGGGAGAATTTGGAGCATTTCAAATACATTTACTGGTATTGATATGTATCCCATACTTATTTACAGGATTCCACTTACTTGCACAGGTTTTTACTGGAGCGACTGTTCAACATCACTGTCAGGCCAACTGGATACTAAGTATCATGGATGGGTTGAGCAAAGAAGAATAATTGTTCCTTACTACCTCGAAGGAACAAGACGGGTCTTACCAAAAGTGTAAAATGTACACGCCTCACCCAGATAAAGACATCAACTGGATTTTGTTTCATGGAAACAAATCTACAATAGCATGTGAAGAAGGATGAGCTTAACGACTTGTCGGAACATCCACCGACCATAGTTACAGAGGTTTGTGTTTTTAATTATAACATACAACATTTAGTCTGCAAAAATATTTGTACATTTATATCACTGGAAGTGTTGCCATTAGCTGCACCCTTTTTCCTTTCACAGTATTTTTGAAGTGAGTTAAATGCTTTAAAATGTAATTATGATATTTTGAAGCAGAAGAATACTAAAAATCTGGTAGTGAGTTGTAAGGGAGTTGGACTAGAACATGTGAAGGCAAAGGCATGATGCAAAAGTATCTGCTACATTGATATAATTATTAGAATACACAATACTTCAACACAAAACACCTACCTGAAAATGGAAAAATAAATATTGACAACAGTTCCTGTCAATAGTTTCCACTCTTGTAACAAAATATGGAGATACCTTAACTTCTGGTAAGATGGCGGCAAGCTTGGATACAGTGGTCTCTATGGGCCAAACAAAGGTGTTAGTGTCTTCTTTAAACATTTTGTAATGATCGCAAGAGACATTAAGAACTTCAAGTACTGCAGGTCGACCTCATCAATGAGTTGCTCGTTAGTGGGGGAGCTGGACTTGATATGGACTGTTTGCCTACTACAGAAAGGAATCGGAGTCAGTGCGCGGAGGCAGTCTAACAGCGAGTGATTGTCTTGAACGTTTTTCTTGTGATCGCAAGGCTCTGTTAGACGTTGGTAATGTCGGTTGTAGCACGGACTAGGCCACATGCTGCAGTGTCGCCTATTGCAGCCGCCCAGGGGAGGTGACACTGAGGGCAGTGTGGCGCAGTGTCCATGCTGAATTGGGTGCTGGTCCCACCTGTGCTGCTGCTCTCCAGTGTGTGCTCGGTGGAAGACAATCTGTATTGCGTTCATCTACACACTTGTTCTTGCCAATGACATTCAAGAGATTTGGGATATATTATATTTTTTTTCGTGTGACTGTATCTTTACTGCTATCTTGCAGTATATGTGCTGCATGTGCCTTGTGCTGTGTATGACTGTTGGTGCTGTGTTTTGGCTGTATTCGTGGGTGTTTATGTATGGTTGAATGGCAATTAAACTTGAACTTGAGATAGATAAATAGTATTTTTGATCTAGACAGCTTCAAAAGAAGTATTCACCAGGTACCTAGCAATGGTGTGATAGAAGTGAGAATTGGTTAAAGGGGCGCAGATAGCAGTACTACTAGAAAAGCAGAGGAAATTTTAAACTAAATAGTGAGGCTGAGGGACTAAGTTGTCAAGATGTAGTAAATCAAAGAAAGACTAGGCTATTTTGTAAAGTACTACTAAATGGAACATGATAACAGGAAGGAAGAGAGAACATCCATTGAAGAGTAAGTAAATAAGGCTAGCAGTTGCAAAATAATGAAAAAATGGAATTAAAGGCTTAACATTTTCAATAAAACAATGAACTGTGAGAGCAAATACAAAATTCTGGAGGAACTCAGCAGGCCAGGCAGCATCTACGGAAAAGAGTAACACAGACCTGATGAGGTTCCTCCAGCATTTGTGTGCATTACTTTCATTTCCAGCATCCACAGATTTTCTCTTGTTTGCAAATAGAAGTAAGTCTGATCTGAATTCCGTTACAGAGACATGCTAAAGGATGACATAGATTTGGAACCTAAATATTGAATAATACATGACATTTGGAGTCTTAGTATGCTGCAACACAGAAACAGGACCTTCAGCCTATCTAGGACATGCCAAACCATTAATCTGCCGAGATCTGCAACCAAATTACAGACTTCCATACAACTTCCATGCATGTACCAATCCAAATTTCTCTTAAATGTTGAAAATAAACCTGCATTCACCACTTCCACTGGCAGCTCATTCCACACTCTCAACACACTTTGAGTGAAGAAGTTTCCCCTCATGTTACCCTTAAACATTTCAACTTTCACCCTTAACCCATGACCTCTAGTTCAAGTCTCATCCAACCTCATTTGAAAATGCCTGCTTACGTTTAGCCCTCATAATTTTGTATACCTCTATCAGATCTCCCCTCATTCGCCTACGCTCTAGGGAATAAAGTCCGAATCTGTTCAACCTTTCCCTATAACTCAGGTCCTCAAGTCCTGGCAACATCCTTATAAATTTTCTCTGCACTCTTTCAATCTTATTGATTTCTTCCCTGAGGTTTCCATTTGCCTACTCAAGTTTAAATATCCACCACCCTCCCTACCCCTGTGCAGCACTGGCAACCCTTCCCACAGGATATTAGTCTCCTCCAATTCAGGTACAGATCCCACCTTCTCTGGAAAGGAGGCCAATGAAGCCCTCCCTGCTGCAACATCTCCTCAACCACATGTAAAACAGTAGGAAGTTCCTATTTCTGGCCTTGTTGGCACCTGGCATGGGTAGTAATCCTGAGAGCAAGCCTTGGAGGTCCTGTCCTTTAATGTAGTTCTTAACTTTCTGAACTCACTTTGCAGATCCTCATCAGCCTTTCTACCCATATAATTGCTACCAATTTGGACCATGATCTCTGTTTTCTCACCCTCCCACTAAAGAGTACTGTCAACTTGAATGAAACGTCCCTGACCCTGGCACCTGGGAGGCAACATAGTACCATCCGAGAAACACATTCTTCTCCACAGAACCTCCTGTCTGTTCCCCTAACCGCTGAATGCCCTGTCACTAGAGCTTGTCTCTTCTTTCCCTTTCCCTTCTGAGCTACAGAGCCAGACTCAGTGCTGGAGACCTGACCATGGTGGCTAGGTCATCCCCTCCCAACAGTATCCAAAGCAGTTTATCGGTTAGTGAGGGGGATGTCCACAGGGGTACTCTGCACTGTCTGCCCATTCCCTTTCCCCTCCTGATGGTCACCCAGTTACCTGTGTCCAATTCCTTAACACATTCTGCAGGCACCTGAAGCTGGATGCACTTCTTGCAGGTGTAGTCGTCGGGAACTTTGGAGGTCTCCCTGCCTTTCCAGATCCCACAAGAGGAGCCTTCTCCTATCCTGTCTGGTATCCTATTGCTCTAACCATGGAATAAGAAGCAAGAAAAGGAAGAAAGACTGCCACTGCTTGCTTCTTTTGAAATCTCTCTCCCGCTACGCACAATCCAAGGTCTTCTAGGAAACTGTGGCATGCAGAGTTTAGGAAGGACAAGAAAGTTGGAAAAGGTTGGGGAGTGGATCTGCTAATTAATGATTGTCTTGGTGAGCAGCTCAAGCTCAGGAAGTGAAAATATAAAAGTGACTTGGAGAGGAATAAATAATAATGGAGTGGTTTAAAGCCCCCTGTTAAATAGACCAGAGCACAAAGAAAGAAGTATTGGCAGTTTATCATAGAAGTATAGTGTGACGCCAAACCAAGTTATTGGGCGATTGATGCTAATGGGAAAGATAAGAGAGACAATGGAGAAACGTCCAAAATGCTAATGAGAGAGGAGAGAGAGATTAACGGAAAAGAAACACAATTCAGAATATTGACAGACCTGTTGCTTTGAACCTGAACTGTTTGAAGTTTGATGGACAGGCGATACCCCAGCAGGGGGATAAAAAGAGCAGGTTCGCTAGGCACGTGACACACCACGACACCACGAGATAAAGAGACCCTGCAAAGAGCGGTGTGCCCCCACAAGTTGGTGAGTGTTTGGAGGTCCGGTTCGCGGGAACTGACCATAGAATCACAAGGTGTAAAGGTACGATCGGTGGGAACCTGGTGTGTGTGTCCGCCCTTGCCTGGGTGCCGGGTTCACCGCGGAAGAACGGTCATATCCGGAACGAAGGGGTCACAGTCGGTGAGCACAGCGGGATAGAAGACATCGAAGGTCTGCCTGAAACAAACTGCATCCCCCCCTTCTCTCCAACGGCACAACAGCGATTACTGCGAACTGTACTAAGCTGAACTGAACTCTGCATCACTTATGACTGATCATTTTACCTCTAGACTGCAATAGAGCTTGGTTTGATTCCTATTAACCTAGTTCTGTGTACATGTGTCTATTATCATTGCTAACCTGTTGCATTTATATACTTACGATTAGAGTACTGTGTTACTTATTTCTTTAATAAAACTTTATTAGTTCCTAGTAATCCAGACTCCAACGAGTGGTCTATTTCTGCTGGTTTAGCAACCCAGTTACGGGGTATGTAACAATAGCTATAATTATAGGGGATCTAATTTACATATAGACTGGAAAATTAGATTGTATGAAGTAGCCCATATAAGGAACTCCCAGTGTTTGAGATTTATAATAGTATACAACACTTTCTAGAGCCAACCAAAGTTTGAATTATATTTTGTGATGATGAAACGCCAATCTTACATTCAGCTCGAGGGAGAGAAGAATGGGTCTAAGGCCAAGGCTATAAAATTATACAGGGGAAATTATGAAAGTATAAAAGTTAGGCTAGCTGAACTGAACTGAGTTGAGGGGGTTGACTGGTCAAGGTGAATAACAGATATTTATGGGGATCTTTCTTTCAGAATACACAGGCTAGATGCAAAACAGAAAATGATGAAAATACTCTGCAGGTCAGTAGAAAGAAGGAAGTTAAAATTTCAGGTGTTCTTTTCTAATCTTCCCTTTGTCCTGTCTCTTTAGCCCACCCAGACCTCTCCTTATTCTCCCTGCAAATTAAAAATATTTTTTCTCTCTGTTCCACTTCTGAATAAAAGTCTTTGAACTGAAAAATCTACTAGTTAATTTAATAAAAAATGTATTACCTTTGTACATTTGAAAGTTGAGCAGAATGCAGAAAACTACAAGCAATAATTGTAAAATTAACAATGAAAGAAAATTAGTACAAGATAAACCGAGCCAGAGGTATTAATCATATAGTAAAATTTCTATAAACAATTAAAAAAGAAGCAAATAAAGTGTGGAAAGTAAGGCAGAGAAATTAAAATAGAAAACAAGGAGATGGCAGATGAATTACAATAAATATATTTTCATGTATCTTCACTCTCGACTATATGTGTAACATCTTGGAATAGCTGTAAATTGGGAATTGGAAGCAACTGAGGAGAATGGTATTGCAAAAACTTGTACCCTTATGAATCCCAAGGTGTAAAAAGAAATAGTAAGTTGATGTGTTGATATAAGAGTTTTCTAAAATTCCCGAGATTTCAGGATGTCTCCATAGAATTGAGCACTGTAGCATTCAAAGTACAAGACCATAAGACATAAGAACAGAATTAGGGCATTCAGTCCATTGAGTCTGCTCTGCTATTCAATCATGGCTGATTCATTATCCCTCTCAACCCAATTCTCCTGCTGTGTCCTCATAGCCTTCCTAATCAAGAATCTATCAACCTCTGCTTTAAGTGTACCCAATAACTTGGCCTCCACAGCCATCCATGGCAATGAACTCCACAGATTCGCCATCCTCTGGCTAAAGAAAATCCTCCTCATTTCCATCCTAAAGGGATGTCCTTCTATTCTGAGGATGTGCCCTCTGGTCCTTGACTCCCCCACTATAGGAAACACACTCTCCACATTCACTCTATCAAGGTATTTCAATATTCAATCGTTTTTAATGAGATGCCCCCCTCATTATTATAAATTCTAGTGATTACAGGCCCAGAGCCATCAAACACCCCTCATATGTTAACCCTTTCCTTCCTGGGATCATTCTTCTCTGGACCCTTTACAATGCCAGCACATCCTTCCTTAGATAAGGTTCCAAAATTGCTCACAATACTTCAAAGTGCAATCTGAACAATGCCTTATAAAACTTCAGCATTACATGCTTGCTTTTATATTCTAATCCTATACATATGGTTACTATAAATGGCAAATCACTTCCATAAAGACCCTAACATAGTGAATCAGGTGGCTGCAAACATGGAGCGCAGCTGTTCCCTTATTGCTGTCTCTCATCCTTGCATTGCCGAGCACACTTCTAGCAGCCGGACAGATCCTGCCACTACTTCTATTTAAAAGAATTATCAGCCCATTTCAGATAGTATGTTTCTACAAGTGTTTGACTGGAGTTTTTTTAATCATTGAGTTTACTAAGAGGAAATGTGGTTCTGATTTGAACTTGGGGTTTCAGCACAAATCCAAAGACATTAACAAGCATTCTTGGAATATAATATGACTGAGAGATTGAGCAAGACATAGAGAGCAGAACAAAGTTCAAGAGGAGGAAAGGAAAAGGAAGAGAATGCCAGGATCAGTCCTTATTTCCACATGATGTTTATGGGTTAGTTCTGCTACCTTCACCCCAGCAGGAAATACCTGGTGGTTTGCCCATACATGTCACTCAGCTTCTGGGGAATGGCAGGATGGATTTGCAGGACTGCAGCAAATTCTGTCAATGGGGGAACTCGGTTTGTGATTGAGTTTCTGACTTGCAAACGTGTTTTGAGTTATGAACAGTTCACAGAAACAGACACCTGCCGACACCTGGCGATGGCCTGTATGTGGGTAGGTCCCTGGGTTTCTGGTCATTGCATCAAAACAAATGGTAGCTAATACTTACAAGGTCTATTGACTGTCTCTTGTCTTGGTACACTATCCACACCAGTGTGAATACAACATTTGCCAAACTGATTATTGCTAAAATAATTCCCCTGCCTGGTTTGTTTTTAAGGTCATACTTCTGTGTTTCTGTAAATTACAGATCAGGAGAGGATTAAAACAAATATCTGCCCTGGGCACATCCAAGCACTCTCCTTTGTCTATTAATAGGAGATTTGTTCATACTTTGCCCTTGCTCAAATTTTGTGCTAGTGGCCATATGTCATTTATTTACTTAATTATTATTAATATTATTATTTGATTTTGTTGTATTAGTAGAGTTCATCTTCTTTTGCATATTGGCTGCTCAATAGACCTTGCATGTAGTTTTTCATTGATTGTATTATAAATGCTTGCAATAAAATGAATCTCAGGTTAGTATTTGGTGACATATACAGTACATTGATAATAAATTTATTTTGAAGTTTGATTTACTTCTATACTTCCTTCCAAAGCCCATTAAAAGCTCACATGATTCAATCTTACTCATATAATTTAATATTTTTAAACACACTTAGTACTAAGATTCTCCAGAGTTTAACTCTAATGACTCATCCTTGATGTGATTATTTTTGTCCCTCCAGTTTAATTTGGTTTGTGATCACCCGCTGGCTAAGTCAATTCTCACACACTAGTACTATGGCTGACCTGTTTGCTGGAGCCTTGTTGTTCAGCCCTCTACCAGACAGGTAAGAACCAACAATTTATATGTATCTGTAAATTGGCCACTTGTAATTGGATGGAATAGTTGCTTAACTCAGAGATATGCTTCACCCTACTTTTGTTTCAGTGTAGATTTTTTAAGTTTTTTGTGCTTGGTATATGGTATTGCTTGTTGTTGCGCAGAACTCATCCACTTTGAACCTTGCAAGGCCTTTGATTAAGAGACTGCAGATGCTGCAATCTGGCATTTTGATTAAATTTGCTTTATCCCTCCCCCTCCAAGTTTCACCTATCACCTGGCGTTTCACTCTCCCCTCCCCCACCTTTCAAATCTACTACTCAGCTTTCTTTTTCCCAGGCCTGCTGAAGGGTCTCAGCCTGAAACATCGACTGTACTTTTTCCATTGATGCTGCCTGGCCTGCTGAGTTCCTCCAGCATTTTGTGTGTGTTGGGAACCTTTGCGTATGTGACATGGCCTGTCTGATTTCCTTCCATGTGCTGTACTTGTACCCACCTGTGCATGTCGGGTTCCTTGTACAAATAGCTCCAGGCTATAATATTGTGAGAGAGGATTCATATTAATAAAACAGTCAATTCAGTAGGATCATTGAAAATGCCAGTCAGTCCATGCCCATGCCAGTAAGTGAACTCACTGGCAGTATGCAACATTGCATACATTTCATTTGTGCCTGGCCCCAGGCATTCATCTACTGAGTTATCCCTGCCTGTATCCTGTACTTGGTCCTTGAGCCCCTGTGGATACTTGCATTAATCATTCTTTCCATTTACTCCATGCAGCCATCAAAAAGAACACGCTCTCCTGTGCTTTCACCATTAATACTTGTAATTATTGTGATTCACCATGACATTCAGTCCCATCATTTCCAGAAGCCATAATTTCCTTGTCTTTGACAATGCAGGTTCTGGAATTGCTACTTGAATTGCTACTGATCACTATTGAAATTAGTTACAATGCAGAGGTACTAATAGTTTAACAAGGTGGTCCTTAATGAACAGGTCAACGAAAGTGGGTCTATGTTAATAGTGCATTTCAATCCTCTCATATGGGTTTCTTCCAGCATTTTTCAACTTACTTGAAGCACAGCAAATCACAGAGGGTAGACTCCCCTCTCAGTTCTATACTTCTCCCTGCCTCAGTAATCCCTCTCTCTTCATGTGCCTTGCGCATTGCACACTTGGGCGATCATGGCACTCCACATCGAACAATCCCTCGCAGCATCTCGCACACTTAAATCTGTTAGTTTTTTCAGTGTCCATATATTTTCTTCTTTGCCTTCCTCTACCATGTTTCCCTGGCATACTGCCTTGTAATGTAAGGCATTCTATTTCTGCCTTTCTGATGACATGGCCCAGGAATTTAAGTTTCCTCTCATTTAATGTTCTCATTAAAGATCTTTTCATATGGGCATGTTGGAGTACTGTCTCATTAGTTACCCTATCTCTATATGATATTTTCAGCATTCTTCTAAGAAACCACATTTCTGTTGCTTCTAAGTTTCTTTGGAGTTCTGGTGTTATGGTCCATGTTTTGGATGCATACAGCAAGATTGACTAGATGTAACATTTTAGTAGCCTAAGCCTTGTTGTCATAAAATGTGTCTGTTGGTAAAAACGGGTTTCATTTTTTGGAACTTGGTTTTAGCAATGGCAATTCTTCTTTTTATTTCTACTTTACTTCTAGCATCTTATGATATAAAGCTTCCAAGGTAATTAAAGCTGGTCTTTTGTTCAATCTCTTGGTTACCGATGTACAATTGGCAGTTGGAAGTATCCTGCGGTTTTGACATTACCATACATTTGTTTTTTTTTTGCAGTTGATGGTTAGACCAAAATCTGCACTTGTTTGTACTACTTTGTCTAGGAGGATTTGTAGGTCTTCTGCAGCACTTGCTATTAGGGTGGTATCGTCTGCATATCTTATATTGTTGATGTTAACACCTCCAATTTTTATCCCATCTAGGTCTTCTATTTCCCTGAGAATCATTTCACCATAGATATTAAATAATTCCGGTGAGGCAACACATCCCTGTCTAACTTCTCTTTGAACTTTAGTCCAACTGCTTATATTATCATCAATTTTTACCACTGCCATTTGATTCCAATATAAATTTTGAAGCAATTGTTGAAAATCACAAGAAAATTAAGGAAGTTACTGGAATTAAGAAAACCTCCTCTACAGGATACATAAGATCAGCAGACGGATCCATACTAACGGACCCAGATAAAGTATGTGAAAGGTGGATTCAGTATATAGAGCAGCTTTTTGGAGATAAAAGGGGATCCCCCAGATATTAAAGACCCTAATTCTGGCCCACCTATTACCAGAGAGGAAATAACTAAAGCAATGAAAAGCATGAAACATGGTAAAGCCACTGGACCTGATGGAATTTCAGTGGAAATGATACAAACCCTAGAAGACCTGGGCATAGATATTCTTTTTGAACTGTTTAATGGCATATATGAGTCTGGTGTATTGCCTGATGATCTCTTGAAATCAGTATTTATAACTCTGCCAAAAATTCCTGGAACTATTGACTGCAAAAATTATAGAACAACCAATCTTATGAGTCACATAATAAAGATTTTGTTGAGAATTGTTCTGAGTCGAATTATAAACAAGTTAAGGTCAGAAACTTCTAAACTGCAATATGTATTTATTGAGGATAGAGGAACAAGGAACGCAATTTTCATACTACGAATGCTTTCAGAAAGGGCAATTGAGTATCAAAATGATGCCTTAGTAATAAAGCCAACATAATCAAAGACCACAATCACTCTGGACATTACCTCTTATTCTCTTCCATTGGTCAGAAGAAGATGAAAGCATACAATGCCAAGTTCAAGGACAGCTTCTACCCTGCTGTTCCAAGACACAAATGGTTGTCTAGTACAATATGATGGACTCTTAACCTTATAGTCTTCCTTGTTATGATCTTGCACTTCATTGTTTACCTGCAGTGCACTTTCTCTGTCATTTTTACACTTTATTCTGCATTGTCATTGTTTTACCTTGCTCTACCTTAATGCACAGGGTAACTATTTGATCTGTATGAACAAGATGAGTTTTTCACTGTATGCTTGTCCATAATAAACCAATATCAGTCATTTCCACTGACTTTCTCAGTGGCTGTAGTTTTTAGCATCTTAATCTGACAAGAAATTAAGATTATATAATTATCCTTCTATTTTCAGACTACTCTATTGAGATGAAATTTATTCAAATTCAACCCAAAAAGTTAGAGGGTAAAATAATTTCATCCTTACTGTTGCCCCAAATAGTAAAGGACAAGCCATAACTAAAATTTGAGAGTATCCTAATCTACATGTTTAAGCACTTTATTAAAAACTTTGCAGAATTATTTATTTAACTTTAAAAGAACTACTCTTAGGTAGACTAACAAAACACTTATCAGTGTCCTGTCTTAAATCTAATTCTCCCGCTTAATCTTTGTGATTAGTGACCAGGATATGTTTTTAATCATTCCATTCCAACCAACTAGGACCTGACTGAGTTTATTAACACTACTGTTCTCCCGTTACGAATCCCAAGCATTCTGTTTACCATCACTGTCACTAGTAACTCCCACCCGATAATCGAGCAGCTTGGTTGAATTTGATACTAGAATTCAGCCCAAATGTTTTTTGAGGAAGTTACTGCAATCTACTATGCTCCTTGAGAGGTGAAACCTCTTGAGATGTCAGCCAATGGACAACACATTCAATACTTAGAAAATCGTTATGCTACAGGAAACCTGAAATTAGAGCCAAAATGCAGGGTGATTCTCAGTGTCGATGTATTTATAGATAGAGGATCAGAATCAATGTCCCAGAACAGAATGAGCTCTGATGGAGGGTCATTGACCTGAAATACTAACACCATTTCACTCTCTGCAGGTGAGTAACTCCAGCATTTTCAATTTGCACTCAATGACTTGTTGCCATTTCTCTTATAGGTTTGGTCGACAAAGAAGTATTTTAGTCTCACTGCTTCTTCAGCTTATCACAGGAGTAGGAGCAGCATTTGTACCAAACATCAGCTTATTCATTGTTTTGCAGTTTGTTCTTGGTACTTCAGTGTCTGGCATAATGACGAACACAGTCGTTTTTGGTAGGAATGAAATTGTTATTACTCTTTCTAGCAGTATGGTGCAAGTTCCAGGTGCTGGGGGCATGAAGTGTGTAAAGTTACCATTACTAGAGAGAAGGTTCTTGGGAAACTGAAATGTCTAAAGGTAGATAGGTCACCTGGATCAGATGGTGTACACATCAGAGTTCTGAAAGAGGCGGCTGAAGAGATTATGGAGGCATTAGTAATGATCTCCCAAGAATCACTAGATTCTGGAAAATTGAAAACGTCTCCAGTCTTCAAGAAAGGAGAGAGGCAGCAGAAAGGAAATTATAGGCCAGTTAGTTTGGCCTCAGTGGTTGGGAAGATGTTGGAGTCAATTATTAAGGGTTATTAATTACTCAGGATATTTGGAGATACATGATAAAGTAGGCCATAGTCAGCATAGTTTGCTCAAGGAAAGATCTTGCCTGACAAAGCTGTTGGAACTCTTTGAAGAAATAACAAGCAGGATAGACAAAGAAGGATCAGTTGATGTTGTGTGCTTGGATTTTCAGAAGGCCTTTGACAAGGTGTCACACATGAGGCTGCTTAACAAGCTACGAGCACGTGGTATTATGGGAAATATTCCAGCATGGATAATGCAGTGGCTGATTGGCAGGAGGCAAAGAGTGGAAATAAAGGACCCTGTTCAGGCTGGCTGTCAGGGACTAGTGGTGTTCCACAGGGGTCTGTGTAGGGACCAATTCTTTTTATATTATATGTCAATGATTTGGATGATGGAATTGATGGCTTTGTTGCAAAGTTTGCAGACAATATGAAGATAGGTGGAGGGGCAGGTAGTTTTGAAGAAATGGAGAGGCTACAGAAGGATTTATGCAGATTAGGAGAATGAGTAAAGAAATGGCAGATAGAATACAGTGTTTGGAAGTGTATGGTCCTGCACTTTGATAGAAGAAATTTAAATTGAGAGAAAATACAAAAAATTGAAGTGCAAAGGCACTTGGGAGCCCTTGTGCAGGATTACCTAACAGTCCCCTTGTGACTCCCTGGTTCAACCTTTCATCTCTATCAACACCTATTCCCCTTCTCAATACATCTTCCCATGGAACTGCAGCAGATATAACACTTGCTTTCACCTCTTCCCTTCCTAACGTCCAAATACCTTGTATGTGAATCAGCTAGTCACCTATTTCTAATATTCTGTACCCATTCAGTATGCTTGATGTGGTATTCACATTAAGAAACAAACTTGGTCCATATCATTGTTTTGCAGGCCACCCTTGATCAATTCTGTGTGGTATTCTCAGTTTTCAGTTGTCTTTGTCTTTAAATCTATCTATTCCATTACCAATGGTGTTGTTCCATCTCTTTTGGTCTCCACCCTTTCACAGATATTCTCTACAACTCTCCTTCCCTTCAACTTAAAATATGTTTGATTTCTAACTTATCGTAGTTCTGATGGAAGGTCATCAGCCTGAAATGATAACTTTGTTTCTTCTCCTCCCCACTCCCATCCCATATTTTTAAATGTCTCTATCAGTTTTTCACTTACCTATAGAAAAATACATCATTCTGTTCCATCTTATCTGACCCCTGTACTCTCTAAGTTTCAGCATTGTTAAAGACAAATTGTGCTTGACACAATGGTTACCTTAACAAAAGAAATCAGAGGAGGCTAATTAAAGCAATGTAGGTGGTGTCATTTACATGAACTTTCAGAAGCCCTTTTGATAAAATTTCAAAATGAAGAATGATGAGCAAAAGTGAGAACAGGGATATTGAAGGGTCAACTGTAGCATAGACAGCAATTTTACTTAAAGGCTGAAAGTAGAGGTAAATAATAGTTTTCTTTTTTTGGAGTGGAGAATGAAGAGACAATGGTATTACCAGGGATCTTCATAGAGTTTTAAGTCATAGTTAAGATTATTGGGAAGCGTGCAAGGTAATCAAAACCAAGTTTAAAAAATAGCTTTCCTTAAAAGAGCAAAAATATTTCACCAGGCTTTCAAAGTAAAATCTAAAGACTGCTTCCTCTAGGTTCAGAGGTTACTTAGTCGATACCTCAGTACTTATTGTCTTGGTCATATTGGCAGATTGCAGTAATCTCTACTTTAACCCCACAACCTTCATTGATAAAAGTTGCTGATGAACGCAGCAGGCCAGGCAGCATCTATTGGAAGAGGTACAGTCGACGTTTAGGGCCGAGACCCTTCATCAGGACTAACTGAAAGAAGAGCTAGTAAGAGATTTGAAAGTGGGAGGGGAAGGGGAGATCCAAAATGATAGGAGAAGACAGGAGGGGGAGGGATGGAGCCAAGAGCTGTATAGTTAATTGGCAAAAGGGATATGAGAGGATCATGGGACAGGAAGCCTAGGGAGAAAGAAAATGGGGAGGGGGAGAAAAAGCCCAGAGGATGATCAAGGGGTACAGTGAGAAGGACAGAGGGAGAAAAAGGAGAGAAAGAAAAAGAATGTGTGTATATAAATAAATAACGGATGGGGTACGAGGGGGAGATGGGGCATTAGCGGAGGTTTGAGAAGTCAATGGCGGACAGAGCGTAGGTGTTCAGCGAAATGATCTCCCAGTCTGGTAGGTGCAATGTATTTGTTCTGTACATTATCTGTCTGATTCCTGTTTAACACAATGTAAGTTTGTGGGCAAATGTTCATTTTCTGCAAGGTTTAAACACTAATCTGTTACAGAATATTCTTTGTAGGAAACCCTATTTCTGTCTTAACTAGTCATCATGCATCGCCTCATGAACTCGTACTCTTAAACCAATGTCAATATGTATTTTTTTTAAGAATGTTTACAATGTTGGTCATTTAAGCTTAAAATAGGCTTATACAGTACTTAACAAATATGTACTGTTTGCCACTCAATCACTTAAATTTAATGATGTCCCCTTAGGTTGCTTCCAGAGTCTGCAAGATGGCTTATAATGAAAGGACAAAAAGAAGCAGCCAATGGGTATCTTCGGAGAGCAGCAATAATGAACAGAAGGGCAATAAATGAATCATTAATTGACAAGGTAAATGTCATGGGAGTGTAAAGATAAATAACTTCTTTGAGTTGTGAAGATAATGCTCAATTGAAAGCTAATATTAAGCAATATAATAAATAAACATGCTTTTCATTGCATCATACAACATAAGCACAATTTTTCATCTATATAGTATGAATGGCAAATCAAAGCTTAAAGCAAAGATATTAAAACATTATATTGATATTGCTCTCCAAATAGGCCTGAATATTAAAATTCTTACCTTGGTCTGAAAATGCCTTTATAATCTCATCTCTACCTACCTCTGCAATCTCCCCCAACCCTATGACCCTCTGAGAAAGATTTGCTTCAGATCTTAAGCTTTTTATGTATCAGGCATTAATGGGCCAGCTTTTGATTCTTCAGGTACCATGGCCCAAACTCTGCAATTTTCTCAATAGAACTTATACCCTTTAGAATCCTTTTCTTCATTGAAATACATTCTTCAGGCATAGTGTAACTTTAAGCCTGGTGTCAAATTTGTTCCAGGAATTTGTGTTGGAACCATTCTTGTTTAACATTTAAATTAATAAATGTGAATATACAAGGCTTGGTTAGGAGGATTTCAAATGACATTAAAATAGATGCTATTATAGACAAGGATATCAAAAATTTTAGGCTGATTTTGATCAGTTACAGTAGGTAGTTGGTCTGTTCAATTCAGATAAATACAAGGTGTTATATTTTGGGAAGTCCAACTGGTGTGGGACTATCACAGTGAATGATAGGGCCTTGCGGAATGTTGTAGAACACAGGAGCCTAGGAGTACAGCTACATGGTTAGCTGTAAGTAGAATTACAGATAGACAGGGTGGTGAAGAAAGTGTTTGGCATGTTGGCCTTAAACAGTCAGGGAACTGAGTATAGTAGTTGGGAAATTGTGTTTCACTTGTACAAGGCATTGGTAAGGCCACATTTGGAGTATTATGTACAGCTTTGGTCACCCTGTTACAGGAAAGATGTCATCTATGTACAGAGTGAAAAGAAAATTTACAAGAATATTGCGAAGATTTGAGGGTCTGAGTTATAGGGAGAGGTTGGGTAGGCTCAGACTTTATTCCTTGGACTGTAGGAGGTAAGAGACTGAGGAGTGACCTTGTAGAGGGGTACAAAGAGCATCAATAAATAGGATGAATGCACACAATTATTTTCCCAGGGAAAGGGATCAAAAACTAGACAACATAGTTTGAGGTGAGGGGAAAGATTTAAAAGGGACCCAAGGGCAACTTCCTCATGTAGAGGGTGGTGGATTTATGGATGGAACTGCTAGAGGAAGAGGTAGAATAAGTTAAAATAACATTTAAGTTCCCCCCCCCTCTTTTTCCTTCTCCCTGGGCCTCCTGTCCCATGATCCTCTCATATCCCTTTTGCCAATCACCCTACAACTCTTGGCTCCATCCTTCCCCCTCCTGTCTTCTCCTATCATTTTGGATCTCCTCCTCCCCCTCCCACTTTCAAATCTCTTACTAACTCTTCCTTCAGTTAGTCCTGACGAAGGGTCTCGGCCCGAAACGTTGACTGTACCTCTTCCTAGAGATGCTGCCTGGCCTGCTGCATTCACCAACAACTTTGATGTGTGTTGCTTGAAATTCCAGCATCTGCAGAATTCCTCGTATTTACATTAACATTTAAGCAATATTTAGATTGGCACATAGATGGGAGAGGTTTCCAACCATTTTTATGCCATGGACCAATACCATTAAGCAAGGGGTCTGAGGAGCCCAGGTTGAGAACCCCTGCTTTACAGGGTTGAGGGCCAAATGCGGCAGCTGAGACTAGCTTAGATAGGCCTCTATCAGCATGGATGAGTTTACGACCACGTAGAGCCCCCACCATCCGCCAATAAATCAGTGAATCAGACTTGAGCATACCTTGTTAACAATGTACAATAAGTTCCTGCAATCGTAAGAAAAGTGACTAAGACGATCACTTGCTCTCTCTCTCTGTGCCAGCAGCACTATTCACACAGGTTCAGCAACTTCAGTTTCATGCCAATGAGTAACTCGCTGATGGGGTATTTTCTGGCATTCAGTGATTATGATTTGCAAGCTGACTGTGCAGCCATTGACAGCAAGTAAAAGGCACGATCTTAAGTTAACATGTTAACCATTTTATAAAATGCACTGTTAGCACTGGAACATAAAAATAAGCTGCCTTAATGACTGTTGTCCAGTAGCACTCACATCTATGGGGATGAAATTCTCTGAGAGGTTGTTCATGACCAGAATCAACTCCTGCCTCAGCAGGACCCGTTGCAGTTTGCCATAATAGGTTTACGGCAGACGCAATCTCAAAAGCTCTTCACACTTCTTTAGATTAGATCACCTGGACAATTAAAACACCTATGTCAGGATGCTGTTCGTTGACTAAAGCACAGCATTTTAACACCATCATTCCTACAGTCCTGATCGATAAGCTACAGAACCTGGGCCGCTATACCTCCCTCTGCAATTGGATCCTCGACTTCCTAACTGGAAGACCACAATCTGTGCGGATTGGTAATAATATCACCTCCTCACTAATGATCAACTCTGGCATACCTCAGGGATGTGTGCTTAGCCCACTGCTCTGCTTGACCCTATACCCATGACTTTGTGACTTAGCATAGCTCAAATGCTATCTATAAATTTGCTGATGATACAACCATTGTTGGAAGAATCTCAGATGGAGACTAGAGGACGTACAGGAGTGAGATATACCAGTTAGTTGAGTGATGTCATAGCAACAACCTGGCACTCAACGTCAGTAAGACCAGAGAGCTGACTGTGGACTTCAGGAAGGGTAAGATGAGTGAACATGAACCAATCCTCAGAGAAATCAGAAGTGGACAGAGTGAGTAACCTCAAGTTTCTGGGTATCAAGATCTCTGAGGATCCAACCTGTTCCCAACGTATCGATGCAGCTATAAAGAAGGCAGACAATGGCTATATCTCATTAGGAACTTGAAAAGATTTGGTTTGTTACCTAAACACTCAACTTCCACAGACTTCTGACAGGCTGCATTATTCTCTGATGTGGTGGTGGGGGGCTACTGCACAGGATTGAAAGAAGCTACAGAAAGTTGTAAAATTAGCCAGCTCCATCATGGGTACTGGCCTCTGTAGTATCCAAGATATTTTCAAAGTGCGGTGCCTCAGAAAGGCGGTGTCCATCATTAAGGGCCCTCATCAGTAAGGACATGCCCTCTTGTCACTGTTACCATCAGGAAGGAGGTACAGAAGCCTGAAGGCACACACTCAGCAACTTAGGAACAGCTGCTTCCCCTCTGTCATCCAATTCCTAAATGGCCACTGAATCCATAAACACTACTTCACTTCTATTATTTCTGTTTTTGCACTATTTTAAATTTAACTATTTAATATGCATTTGTACAGTATACTTACTGTAATTGATTTACATATTTTCCCTATATTATCATGCATTGCATTGTACTACCGCTGCTAAGTTAAGAAATTTCACGACAAATACCGGTGATATTAAGCCTGATTCTGATTCTAAATATGAGATTAAGGAAGAAGGTGAAACCATTATTACTATACCCTGCATCACTAAATAGCTCTCAAAATAAATTCAGAATTGTTAACATATTACAGTATCTCTAATGGTTTACGTGAACATTATCAAACAGATTTGACAGCAGCCTTAAGGTTATCTGTATGCCTATAGATGATGCAAATATTTCTGCAAGAATTTCCACAATTATTTTCCTGGTCAGGTTCTGGGAATTTATCCTCCTTAATCTGCCAGTACGAATCTATGGTCAACTACAAACGTAATTTACCTCAGTATCTTAGCTTCCATGATTTTCTCCTGAATAAAAACTGATGAAAAATATTCAGTAGTATTATCACACATCTCCAGTGGCTCCATACATAGACAGAATGACCTTTAAGGGAGGTACTCTCTCCCTGGATGTCCTTTTACTCAATATATCTATAGCATCTGTATGGATTTTCCTTAAACTTATTTGCCAGATCCATTTCATTGCTCTCTTTATGCCCTCTTGATTCCCTTCTTAAATGTACTCCTACTATTTTTGATTTCCAATTGGAGTAGATGTATTTGTTTCAACGCCGGCATGCCAGGTATTTTGAATTCACTGATTCTGTTTACCTAATACTTCTACATTTACATTCAAGGTCATTGTGAAAGAAATCATGCAGGTCATGTTCTGGGATCCTTTCAGGATATCAAGTCTGAGAAGAGTTACATTAGTTTTGACCTTCATTTGGTAATATTGGATTTTTAATTAATAAACTTTATATTTCATAATGCTGGGTAACAGAAATGTCCCCATCCTGTGCAGTTATTTGGGGAAGTTACAAACAAAGACTATGGTTTATAACCCAAAATATTTGGAAAATTGGTAAAACATTTTTTAAATGTCCCCAAAACTGAAAATGAATTTAATCCAGTGTATATGGTGTTTCTGACCTTTTACCAGGTCTCATTGCACCTGTCATGAAAATTGACCAGTTACTGTCCATTGTGGGTCACCCTTGCAACCCCAACATTATTTTCATAATAAAGCCATTTGTGTGCAATGCTCTTTTTGGGCCATCACAAGAAAATTTGGATTACATTGTGTGAGTGTCTGAAGGTTTTTTGTTGAGTAGTTTGGAACAACAATGATTTTAATTAAGGTAGGTTAAATAGTTTGGTAATATCTTTGGAAAATCCTCATCTCATCAGATCCACTTCTTTAGGATCTCTGACCAGCACTCAAACTTGATGTGTGATCCCCTAACTCTTTCACATGCTGCCACTCCCTCTTCCACCCTCCTACCCTCACATCAAACGCCACTTTCGATCTTCTCCTCTCAGAATGTGCTTTAACCCTCCCCCAATGGTAAAAGACCATCAATTTCTCTCTCCCCCACCCCCATTTTACCCAACACAAGGCTAAGCTGAACTTTCCCCCAAATCCCAATATGATTACTGGGCTAGTCCTCTCCATTGTAACACCACACTGCAGAAGACCAATTTCTTCCTCCTGCCTCTTATCGTCACAAGAAACCTGCCATATCCCTTCCTTCCTCAGCTTAAGAAGAATGCTTATTCCTTCCTTTTAAAGTGCAAAACTGTCAACGCACAGAAGAAAGTAGGCATAGTCATTCAAAACATTACCTACCCCTCTTTTAACCATCTCCGGTGAACTATCCTTCAGAGTTCTCAAAGCCAAAGAACTCCAGAGTTTTATCAATTTCTGTAGCAAGAAATTCCTTTAGACATAAGTTTTAAATGACTGCCCCCTTATAGCATTTGCTTCATGTCAAGTATCCAACATCTCAATATCTACTCTGTCATCATGTCCCCCTAGTTTCTGATGTTTCAAAAATTTCATCTCTCATTCTTCTAAACTCCAAACAAGTGTAACTTGTTTTCAAACCATTCATGATAGGAGATTGTTCTCACCCTAGGAATTAGCCTAGTGAATTCCTTCTGGCCTCCAATGGTTCAGAAAAATCCTTTCTTAAACAATGGGACCAAAATGTTGTTATTTTTGTATATATGTGTATAGTTTTATCAATACGGAAAGTGAGCTGCAGTAAGGAAACAGATCCAGGATTTCATTGCTGATTTGCATATTATGTGATTTGTTTTATTGCAGTAGCAATACAATACAAAGACATTAAAAAATCACTATAAGTTACAAAATGATCACATTTCTTTCTTGGTATCACAGGTCTGTAAACAGCTTTGTGTATTATGGATTATGCTTCAGTGTTGGAAGTTTTGGCAAGAACATTTACCTAACAAACTTCATCTTTGGATTAATGGAAATCCTCCGTGTTTCTTGCATCTGGTTCTTGGCGAGATTTGGTCGGAAAAAATGTCAAGGATGTTTCCTGTTGCTTGGTGGTGTTACATGCCTCCTCATACTGACTTTTCCGGAAGGTAGGAGTGAAGTAAATGAGTGATGGAGCAGTCAGGATCCCATCATATGTATCCAGGATGGTCCTGTCATTTACACCATTCCTCTGCTGTCTATTGAAATGAACCGTGTTCCACTCACTCTGTCTTTTCCCAAAGTCACACAACTGCTTCCTTTGATTCCTTTAAAAAAGTATTACTGGCTCTGTTTCCAGACTATTTGGGCAATGTAATCCATGACTTTGAAACCATCCAGCTTAATAGTTTTATTGATTTATCATGAGTACAATAGAATGCGAGGCTGGAAACTAACAGAAGCACTCATAGAATCCAAGCAATGTATAACTTGGTTCATTCTCTCAATGCTGGCTGAAAGCCGGCTATTAATGTCAATCCTGCTTCTTCACTCTCAGACTGTAGCTTTGCCATTTGTAGGTTTTGGGTGCTTATTTGATAGCTTATAAATGTATTGAAATTTTTGCTCCAGAGAGTGCGATCTTTCGCCACTCCTTTGTGAAATTATCTTTTCTCTTCTAATCCTTCTGTGAACTTAGGTCTGCGTCTCCTAGATATTATGCTCTCTACATTGGGGAATAATTCCTTTCTCTTGGGCCTATCCAGTTCTCTCACAATTTCCCTCAGTTTCATATATTTTTATTGTAACTAAACTTATTCAGTCAAAAATCCGCAAATCTTCTCTAAGCCCCCTCTTGTAACATCACATTCTTTCAGTGGTCAGACTTGTATGTAGTAATTTAGTTGTAATGTATCTAGTATGTTAAATGAGTTAAAATCATTTATGTATAGAAGAGTGGGTGAAATCTAGCAAAGACATTCAAAATAATCTCTATATAAAATAATAATTGAGGAAATATGGTTCTTAATTGATATCTAGTGCATCTGCAGTTGCTTTTAACCCAACTGCACAAATCTAAGGTAGTGGCATGAGAAAGTACTGGTTTCGCTAATTAAAAGAGATCCGTATAGGTTGAAAGTGTAAGTTACTGAGCTCCATGAGGGGAGAATAATACTGAATATTTTATGCACTCTACACAAGTGGGAGTGAGATTAGTACTACATAACCTGAAATCTGGGAGATTGGAAACATGGCTCCAGGAAAACATCCATGCACCATTAATCTACAGACTATGACACTCAGTGACTTGGGCTATATTATCATTTTTAATATTTTTGTAACTATATATTTTTCTGCTATCATAATTATATGTGATACTTGTGATGTGTGCTGTGTGTGATTGTGGGTACTGTGTTTTGCACCTTGGCCCCAGAGGAACATTATTTCATTTGTATGGTTGACTGACAATTAAACTTGAACTTGAACTTGGAATAGGAGACCAGGGGCCAGAGTAAACTAAACAGTAAAGCAGATTTTGAAATACGCACGTTTCTCAGGGTGTGAGTGATGTTATCATCCAAAACATTCACTTTCCTTTCACTATCAGGTTTGTCATTTCAAATTCAGTCTTTTTTTCAGTGTAAAGGAGCAACTTTGCTTTCTCAGTCACAGTGACCATAAGTGGGATATCAGAAAAATATCAGGCGCAGCTTTTAGAGAACTAATTAAAATGGATTCCTTGCAAACCAGAGCGTGTTCAAGCATAACCCTGCTGTGGTGTCTGTTCTTGCTGTTTCAGGAATGGCTCTGGAAGTCACGGTGCTTGCTGTCCTTGCAAAATTGTCAATCTCATGCTCCTTCTCAGTAACTTTTGTTTATTCTACTGAGTTATTCCCGACTGTGATCAGGTATGATGGATTAGAAAAAGTATGTATTGAGCTGTGTGAAATCTCACTATTTTTATACTGGAATGTTTCATCCATCTGTTCAACTGTATATCAAGCATTCGGAGATCAGGCACAGAATTTGTGAAATGTAGACAGCAATTTGCAGCAACTTGCCTCAGTCACATTCTGGTTGTGCAGTTTGTATGATCCCTCTATTACTTATAATACAGGATTGATAATGAAGATGAGTTCATAGCCCACCATGACGATTTGTATTTAATGTCAAGTCGTGAAGTAAAAAACTGTTATCAGAAAAAGTGACCACAAAGTGTTAAAAACCCACCATGTGCACAAGTAACCTCAAGGGTACAAATATACCTCCCTTCACATGAAATGGTCTGTGCTGAACATGAAACGACATGCATACCAAAATGGCTGACTGTTAATTAATCTCTAAAGGGGTTAACTAAACAACTGACTTCTGTCACTACTTTTTCTTGGCAAATAGCAGACGATAATAAATTTCAGGAGCTGTGGATCAGTATCTTCACTGTAAATAAACAAAAAACAGATTCTGAGAAAGTGAAAATGCCATATGGCCAGATAGCTTTCTGTTGCAAGAGAAATAAAATTAATGTTTCATCGGTCTATTTTGAAAGGTCATTAACTGGAAAATGTAATTGTTTTTCATCCCACAAATTTTACAATTCCTTCGACTTTCATTGCCTAAAGTTCTGGCACTTTCAACAAATACACTCAAAAACTTCTACAATTGTACTGTGGAGAGCATTCTGACAGGCTGTATCACTGTCTGGTATGGAGGGACTACTGCACAGGACCGAAAGAAGCTGCAGACGATTGTAAATCTAGTCAGCTCCATTTTAGTTACTAGCCTACAAAGTACCCAGGACATCTTCAGGGAGCGGTGTCTCAGAAAGACAGCGTCCAATATTAAGGACCTCCAGCACCCAGAGCATGCCCTTTTCTCACTGTTACCATCAGGTAGGAGGTACAGAAGCCTAAAGGCACACACTCAGCGATTCAGAAACAGCTTCTTCCCCTCTGCCATCCGATTCCTAAATGGACATTGAATCTTTGGACATTTCCTCACCTTTTATAATATGTAGTATTTCTGTTTCGCACTTTTTAAAATCTATTCAATATACATAATTGATTTACTTGTTTATTTATTATTTTTATTTTGTTTATTATTATTTTTTCTCTGCTAGATTATGTATTGTATTGAAATCCTGCTGGTAAGTTAACAAATTTCACATCATACACTGGTGATAGTAAACCTGATTCTGACTTCCTTATGAGTATACTATTAAAATGGCATTTTATGTCTCAGAACCCTGAGTGCTAATGGGTGGCAAATCATGGGCAATGTAAGGAATAAAGGAATTGTGTAAGAAGGTGGATTTAAGATGAGTAAGTCCTGAAGGCTTGAATGACCTAATCCTTCTATTTATTAAATTTTTCTTTCATATTGAAGCTTATTAACTGCTTATTTTTACCAATATGTGAGCAAATATTTTTTAAACTCCCAATTGCTTTACTTCACCTTACTATTCACGATTTGCATTTCAAGATATTCCACTGAATTTAGAATCACAATGAAACCTACACTCAGTGACCACTTTATGAGGTGCACCTGTACACTTGCTCATTAATGTAAATATCTAATCAGCCAGTCAGGTGGCAGAAACCCAATGCCTAGGAGGTTCGGCTGTTGTTCAGACCAAACAGCAGATTGGGGAAGAAACGTGATCTAAGTGACTTTGACTGTGCAATCATTGTTGCTATCAGATGGGGTGGTTTAAATTTCTCAGTAACTGCTGATCACCTGGTGCGAAAAACAAAAAGAATAAATAAATCCAGTGATTAGCAGTACTATGGGAGAAAATGTCAATGAGAGAGGTCAGAGGAGAATGGCCAGACAGGTTCAAGCTGACTGGAAGGTGACAGAAACTCAACTAACCATGTGTTACAACAATGGTGTGCAGAAGAGCATCTCTGAATGCACAACACATCCAACATTGAAGTGGACAGGCCACAGCAGCAGAAGATCATGAACATACAGTCAGTAGCCACTTTATTAGATGCAGGAGGTACCTAATAAATTAGCCACTGAGTGTACTTTCACATTTTATTTATTCTTTGCAACCTGTGAAATCAGTGATCAAGTAATGAAACAACAAATGTAGAAGAATAAACAGTTAAGCATTTAAACTCCAAATTTCCAAAGAGAATAAACTGTTTATGTTGCATGGTCTCATTTTAACTGACACCTATGATGATAGAAAAAAATTCTTTAGAAATGATTGTCAGCCATAAAAATGAACAGTGTATGAGAAAAAGATTGTATTGCTGACAAGTTTATAGCTCCTTCTTTTGCTAATGCAGGCAGAGTGGCATTGGTTTGGTGTCCATATTTGCTCGGTTAGGTGGCACGATTGTTCCCTTGATTATGATTTTGGAACAGGACTATCCAGGTATCTCCTTGATCTTATTTGGAATCACATCCATAATCACCAGTGCCCTGAGCCTCCTGCTGCCTGAAACTGCCAACAAAGAATTGCCGGATCACACTAGACAACTTGGAAATGTTAAAATGTTAGTACTGTTTTAATTAAGCTATGAGCTTGGCCCCATTTGGTCACAGTTTAATATTCCAACCCAGCATTTATGATCAGTAAGAAGGGAAAATAGAATCTGAAATTACATAGTGCTCTTACCGATCTTGGGAAGGTTCAAAAATTGTTTTATTTATTAAGTGCCTCTAAAGTATCATTTTTTGTGTCTACATGAGATGACTAACACTTGTCTTGGTTGAATGTTCTATTCAAAAGAAAACAGTCAACAGCTATTGACCTCCCAGAATATTGTACTGCATTGAATTATAATGAGAATCAGCAATGGCTAAACCACATCTGACTGTAGCATGGTCATCTTGAGCTATTCATTTTTTTTTGTCAAGAATATGAGATACTAGTCTGCTTTATCTTTCTCTTCAGTGGAAGTTCCAATTTGGAATATAAGAGGTTCTAAGATAATACATCATTTCAGGACTAGAATCCCCTCCAGTCAGGGATTGTTCCTTCTTGCCAACAGCCATCACCAATGAAAACAGATTAATTGGTGACCAAATTCACCCACAATTGAGATTCTTATTAATTGTTGATTGGCAGTAAGTGAGGAAGTAGCTGGAGTCCACAGCTGATGTACAAAGAGTCCTCTTGAAACACACCTCAAATCAAATCCCATTTCTTGGCCCAAAACATCAACTGTACTTCTTTCCATAGATGCTGTCTGGCCTGCTGAGTTCCTCCAGCATTTTGTGTGTGTTGCTTGGATTTCCAGCATCTGCAGATTCTCTCGTTTCCCATTTCTCCTTCCCATTTTTGAGCCGCAAGTCCCAACTTTTCTTTCTGTGTTCTCCAATCACCATCAACCTTGTTGTCCAAATCCTAATATCTCACTCTCAGTCCCAACCCTTCTTGCTACTGCACAAGCTCAATCAAGCTGCTAATCTCAAAGGTACAAAGATACAATTTAATGTGAGAGAAATGTATACAATATACATCCTGGAATGCTTTTTCTTCACAACCATCCACGAAAACAGAAGTGTGCCCCAGAGAATGAACGACAGACAAATGTTAAAAGCCCAAAGTACCCCCCAGCTCCCCCCTTTCTGTGCGAAAGTGGCAGCAAGCAACAATCCCCCCTCCCTGCACCCCCCACCAACAAAAAAAAGCGCATCAGCGCCCGCCAGCAAATACTCAAGCGTGAGCAAAGCAACAGTAAAGACGCAGACTTGTAGTTACCCCAAGGACTACATTGTTCACCTGGCATTCGACATACCACAGGCTCTCTCTCTCCCTAATACTTAGGCCGAGCCTTTGCCATGCCGAACAGCCAGTCATGAAACCCCGAGAGTGGGTCCCATTCCCGCAAAGAACCGTAGTCAGCGTGTAATTCCAGGTCGGGGTCTTCAAACAAACCCTGAAAGGGAAAAGTAAAGATATTAAAGATGGAAATAGAGCTGTTTCCGAAGATGCAAACAAAGGAGCCGCCGTTTAGCACCATCATCACTCCGATCCGCCTTTACGTGCCTCTGGAGCTCATCTTCAGAAAGGAGAATGAATTAGCCTTGCTTCAAATCAAGATATCCAACTCCCAGTCTCTTGAATTGGTCATTTACTTACTGCTGCAGTGCCTTTCTAGCGCACCCGTGAATTACAATTTTTGGCTCTGCTACAATTAGAAGCTAAACTAAATCCATTAAAGAATGTTTGGCAGGTGAATATAAGAGAACTTCCTCATTTGGATAGAAAATTTTCTTTACAAAGAAAGCTGTGATGTCAGGTTTGACTTCCCCAAGTTATAATTATTATTTATCAGTCTGGTGTGTAGGGGCTGAATTTGTACTCTGGACTATTATACCAATTTTGAGAACTTTGATTTTCAGTGAAATATATTTGCATATCATGAATTGCAAGTTCTGCAATAAGCCAGCACTATTGCATTGTGTTTAAAAATATAAAGACTAAAGATTTTGCGTTACAATAGTTTTCTTGATATGTGTTCAATTTGATTAAGATAGCTGAAAATTATTATAAATATTGTTATAGCAATATTTTAATCCATTGCTTATAAGTAACCTTACTTTAAATTACCAAAACAGTTTGAAAGCTTAGTGGAAAAGCCTGTTCCTTGGAAAAAAAAATTAATAATATGACAGTCAAAAGCTTTTAAAACATTTTATTAGTATCCTTGTTCCGCTCCCACAAAAAAAAACAAATTTAACTTTTAAAACTAAAGGTGTGCAAAGTTTATTGCAGTAGTTGAAGCTACCAATAGTGATGCATTCATGCCTTAGGATTATACCGATTTTGTGAGTAATGCTGATCTCTAACAAAGACTGGAAAAGCTTGATTTGTATTTGAAATACTTTCCCTTAAATCTCTGTATGATGTTGATTTAAGTAAATTACACGAAGCAAAAAAATAATCAATAGTAGTTCCGGGGTCATTTTTTTTCCCATTACTTTCTTTTTGGAACAAAAATGTCATTAGTGAGTGAAGGAATGGTTTCCAAAAGGTAATTAGGATCTATCATCATGAAGATTGATGATCTGACCAGATTATCACAAAAATATGTGTATTGCTAATAATCTCAAAGCTCCTAAAATGGGTGGGGCAGGTTGTGTTGAGAATGCAGAGAGTTTGCAGAAGAATTTGGACAGATTAGAAGAATGGGTGAAGAAGTGGCAGATGGAATACAGTATAGGGAAGTGTATGGTCATACACTTTAGTAGAAAGAATAAAGGCGTAGACTATTTTCTAAATGGGGAATGAGTTCAGAAATCAGGGGTACAAAGGAGCTTGGGAGTCCTTGTGCAAGATTCCCTAAAGATTAGCTTGCAGAAAAAATCAGTAGTAAGGAAGATAAATGCAATGTAGGCATTCATTTGAAGAGGACTATAATATAAAAGCAAAGATATAATCCTTAGGTTTTATAAGGCATTTGGAGTACTGTAAGCAGTTTTGGGCAACTTATCTGAGGAAGGATGTGTTGACGTTGGAGAAAGTCCAAAGTAGGTTTATGAGAATGATCCCAGGAATGAAAGGGTTAATTGACAAGGAGCGTTAGATGGTCTTGGGCCTGTATTCACTAGAATTTAGAAGAATGACGGGGCGATCACATTGAAACCTGTTTGAATATTGAAAGACCCAGTTAGAGGGGACATGGAAAAATGTTTGAAATAGTGCGAGAGTGTAGGACCAGAGGACACAGCCTCAAATTAGAAGGACATCTCTTTTAAACAGTGATGAGGAGGAAGTTCCTGAGCCAGAGTGGGTTAATCTGTGGAATTCATTGCCACTGATGGCTCTGCAGGTGAAGTCATTGGGTATATTTAAAGCAGAGATTGATCGGTTCTTGATTTGTAAGGTTGTCAAAGGTTACAGGAAGACACCAGGAAAATAGGGTTGAGAGGGTTAATATGATCCATGATTGATGGGGATGAGTGGCCTAATTCTACTCCTATGTCTTATGGTGTTATGGTCTAAGCATATATTTACATAAAGATGTTTATTTTACTGGAGTCACATGCCACATACTGTCTTTTTCCAATCATTAAGGTTATCAGAGGAGATCTTTAACCTTAGAATGCAAACTTCTCTTTAGATCACCTTTAATCTGTTAATGCCTTGTTATGCAGTTGATTAACTGCTTTACGTTGTCTCTAGGGAAGTGAATGGCAAAAGTGATGTAGAAAATGCATGCCATCAGTCTGCAGCAGATGCTGAAGGAAACTTCACTATGAGCACACGAATGTGATGCTACATGATTTTGAAGAATGGCCTGAATTTGAGCAGCACTGACTGCAACCTCTTCAGAACTACACTGCATTTTAACTTTTAGCTCATGTTCATTTGCAGGAAACAATATGTCAATTTGTCAAAAGAAAAATTGGATCAGAAATTGGCTTTAAAAAGATTATTGAGTAATTCTGTATTAGTAATTTGAACACAGGATGTCATCAGAGCCTAGTACAATGAGTCAGAGGAATTCTTTATTTTATGTGACTGAAATTAGCCAATGCGTGATATATGTATGATGGTGTACTTTCCTTTGTTTTTAAGGCAACTAATACTGTAGATATTCATGAAATGTATAGGAAAGTATCCACAGGATTTCATAAACATAATAATGATAGGAGTCCATCTGTGGGATCTCAAGTAGAACATATATTTGTCACAGTGCTTTACCTAATGCACGGAAACATAATTGCATAAAATAGACGTAATGGTAGACTTGTCTTGAAGGAAATGACGTAACAATCTTAAATTCTTGTTTCATTTTCATTGTATTTCCTTACATTCTCCTTGCGTGCGTGAGTGGGCCAGTGAAGGAGTGGAGCTTTGAGGCTTTGACTCGAAAGGCTTCGATGAGAAGAGGCGGAGGATGAGCTCGCTCGCAGTTAGTTTTTACAATGTCTCCTGAGACGGTGATGTGCCTCTCCTGTGAGATGTGGCAGTCTTGGGGGAACGCCCCTCTCCCCCATCTGCCAGAAGTGCATACGGCTGGGCGATCTGGAAGACCGTGTAAGGAATCTGAAGCAGCAGTTGGATGACCTTTGACTCATAAGGGAGAATGAGGCAGTCATAGATCAGAGCTACAGGGAGGTAGTCACACCTAGGCTGTCGGAAGCAGGTTGTTGGGTGACAGTCAGAGGGGGGAAAGCGAAGGTGAGCAGACAGGTAGTGCAGAGCACCCCTGTAGCCATTCCCCTGAATAATAAGCTTACCATCCTGGATACTGTTGGCAGGGACAACCGACCAGGTGTGAGCCACGGTGGCAGGGCCTCCGGCACTGAGTCTGACCCTGTGGTGCAGAAGGGTGGGACAGAGAAGAGGAGAGCTGTCATTGGAGACACTATAGTCAGGGGAGCAGACAGGAGATTTTGTGGACGTGAGAAGGATACCCGCATGGTTTGGTGCCTCCCGGGTGCCAGGGTCCGGGCTGTCTCTGACCGGGTGCATGACAACCTGGTACGAGAGGGAAAGCAACCAGAAGTCATGATACATGTTGGGACCAACGACATAGGCAGGAAGAGGGATGAGGTCCTGAAGTGTGAGTTTCGGGAATTAGGCAGAAGGCTGAAGAACAGGACCTCAAGGGTGACATTCTCAGGATTGCTGCCAGTGCTATGTGACAGAGATGGTAAAAATTGGAGGAGATGGCAGTTGAATGCGCGGCTGAGGAGTTGGTGCAGGGAGCAGGGTTTTAGATTTTTGAATCATTGGGATCTCTTCTGGGGAAGGTGGGACCTGTACAGATTGGATGGGTCGCACCTGAACTCGAGGGGGAGAAATATCCTTGCAGGTAGGTTTGCTAGCATGGTTCGGGAGGGTTTAAATTAATTTGCGAGGGGGATGGGACCCAGAGCGATAGAGCAATGAAAGAAGTGCATGGAGTAAAGCCAGATCTAACATACAGAGAGGCTTTGAGGAAAGAGAAGCAGAATAAACAGTGTAAAGGTAGTAAGGTAGAAGGGCTGAAATGTGTGTACCTCAATGCAAGAAGCATCGGGAACAAAGGTGATGAACTGAGAGCTTGGATACATACATGGAATTATGATGTAGTGGCCATTACAGAGACTTGGCTGGCACAAGGGCAGGAATGGATTCTCAATATTCCTGGATTTCAGTGCTTTAAAAGGGATAGAGAGGGCGGAAAAAGGGGAGGAGGGGTGGCATTACTGGTCAGGGATACTATTACAGCTACAGAAAGGGTGGGTAATATAGCAGGATCCTCTTTTGAGTCAATATGGGTGGAAGTCAGGAACAGGAAGGGAGCAGTTACTCTACTGGGGGTATTCTATAGGCCCCCTGGTAGCAGCAGAGATACAGAGGAGCAGATTGGGAGGCAGATTTTGGAAAGGTGCAAAAATAACAGGGTTGTTATCATGGGTGACTTTAACTTCCCTAATATTGATTGGCACCTGATTAGTTCCAAGGGTTTAGATGGGGCAGAATTTGTTAAGTGCGTCCAGGATGGATTCCTGTCACAGTACGTGGACAGGCCGACCGGGGGAATGCCATACTAGATCTAGTACTAGGTAATGAACCGGGTCAGGTCACAGACCTCTCAATGGGTGAGCATCTGGGGGACAGTGACCACCGCTCCCTGGCCTTTATAATTATCATGGAAAAGGATAAAGTCAAAGACGACAGGAAAAATTTTAATTGGGGAAAGGCAAATTATGAGGCTATAAGGCTAGAACTTGCGGGTGTGAATTGGGATGATGTTTTTGCAGGGAAATGTACTGTGGACACGTGGTCGATGTTTAGAAATCTCTTGCAGGATGTAAGGGATAAATTTGTCCCGGTGAGGAAGACAAAGAATGGTAGGGTGAAGGAACCATGGGTGACAAGTGAGGTGGAAAATCTAGTCAGGTGGAAGAAGGCAGCATACATGAGGTTTAGGAAGCAAGGATCAGATGGGTCTATTGAGGAATATAGGGAAGCAAGAAAGGAGCTTAAGAAGGGGCTGAGAAGAGCAAGAAGGGGACATGAGAAGGCCTTGGTGAGTAGGGTAAAGGAAAACCAAGGCATTCTTCAATTATGTGAAGAAAAAAAGGATGATAGGAGTGAAGGTAGGACCGATTAGAGATAAAGGTGGGAAGATGAGCCTGGAGGCTGTGGAAGTGAGCGAGGTCCTCAATGGATACTTCTCTTCGGTATTCACCAATGAAAGGGAACTTGATGATGGTGAGGACAATATGAGTGAGGTTGATGTTCTGGAGCATGTTGATATTAAGGGAGAGGAGGTGTTGGAGTTGTTAAAATACATTAGGACAGATAAGTCCCCGGGGCCCGACGGAATATTCCCCAGGCTGCTCCACGAGGCAAGAGAAGAGATTGCTGAGCCTCTGGCTAGGATCTTTATGTCCTCGTTGTCCACGGGAATGGTACCGGAGGACTGGGGGGAGGCGAATGTTGTTCCCTTGTTCAAAAAAGGTAGTAGGGATATTCCGGGTAATTATAGACCAGTGAGCCTTACGTCTGTGGTGGGAAAACTGTTGGAAAAGATTCTTAGAGATAGGATCTATCGGCATTTAGAGAATCATGGTCTGATCAGGGACAGTCAGCATGGCTTTGTGAAGGGCAGATCGTGTCTAACAAGCCTGATAGAGTTCTTTGAGGAGGTGACCAGGCATATAGATGAGGGTAGTGCAGTAGATGTGATCTATATGGATTTTAGTAAGGCATTTGACAAGGTTCCACATGGTAAGCTTATTCAGAAAGTTAGAAGGTATGGGATCCAGGGAAGTTTGACCAGGTGGATTCAGAATTGGCTTGCCTGCAGAAAGCAGAGGGTGGTGGTGGAGGGAGTACATTCAGATTGGAGGATTGTGACTAGTGGTGTCCCACAAGGATCTGGTCTGGGACCTCTACTTTTCATGATTTTTATTAACGACCTGGATGTGGGGGTAGAAGGGTGTATTGGCAAGTTTGCAGACGACACAAAGGTTGGTGGTGTTGTAGATAGTGCAGAGGATTGTCAAAGATTGCAGAGAGACATTGATAGGATGCAGAAGTGGGCTGAGAAGTGGCAGATGGAGTTCAACCTGGAGAAGTGTGAGGTGGTACACTTTGGAAGGACAAACTCCAGGGCAGAGTACAAAGTAAATGGCAGGATACTTGGTCGTGTGGAGGAGCAGAGGGATCTCGGGGTACATGTCCACAGATCCCTGAAAGTTGCCTCACAGGTGGATAGGGTAGTTAAGAAAGCTTATGGGGTGTTAGCTTTCATAAGTCGAGGGATAGAGTTTAAGAGATGCGATGTAATGATGCAGCTCTATAAAACTCTGGTTAGGCCACACTTGGAGTACTGTGTCCAGTTCTGGTCACCTCACTATAGGAAGGATGTGGAAGCATTGGAAAAGGTACAGAGGAGATTTACCAGGATGCTGCCTGGTTTAGAAAGTATGCATTATGATCAGAGATTAAGGGAGCTAGGGCTTTACTCTTTGGAGAGGAGGAGGATGAGAGGAGACATGATAGAGGTGTACAAGATAATAAGAGGAATAGATAGAGTGGATAGCCAGCACCTCTTCCCCAGGGCACCACTGCTCAATACAAGAGGACATGGCTTTAAGGTAAGGGGTGGGAAGTTCAAGGGGGATATTAGAGGAAGGTTTTTTACTCAGAGAGTGGTTGGTGCGTGGAATACACTGCCTGAGTCAGTGGTGGAGGTAGATACACTAGTGAAGTTTAAGAGACTACTAGACAGGTATATGGAGGAATCTAAGGTGGGGGCTTATATGGGAGGCAAGGTTTGAGGGTCGGCACAACATTGTGGGCCGAAGGGCCTGTACTGTGCTGTACTATTCTATGTTCTATGTTCTATTATTGTCGCTGTGTCACAAAGTTTCCCTAAAAGAAGATGATGGAAAATAATGTAAGTGTTTTAATCTATTACTTTTCACAAATATCCATGCCTAATTTGACCTTTTAAAGGTTTATAAAAATTATGATGGGCATAAATAGGGTAGATGGTCAGAACCTTTCAAAACAGAGATTCTGAGAATTTTTTTTAGCCAAAGTGTGATGAATTTGTAGAATTTGTTGCTACATGCAGCTTTGGAGAGGCCAGGTCATTGGCTGTATTTAAGGCAGAGATTGATAGGTTCTTGATTGGACATGGCATCAAAGGTTACAGGGAGAAGGCAGGGAACTGGGGTTGAGGAGAAGGGGGAAAAAAAGGGATCAGCCATGATTGAATGATGGAACAGACTCGCTGGGCCAGATGGCCTAATTCTGTTCCTATGTCTTATGGTCTAACTCAGGCTGAGGAAAACAAATATTATTCATCTTTCTAATTAGAAGTCATCGTATTCCAGGTTACTCTGGTAAGAATTTTGTCTTCAGTAACTTTAGGTTAAAGTATTTCCTTTATTTTCTTGTACTGTGAGCACAGATGGAAACAGTCTCGCCTGACCTGCAAGGGAAGGGGAATTATATTTCTGGTTTGGGGCAAGGGCCTCCTTTAGAACATAATGGAGATGGTGCTGTTGTTCATTGACTTGAACTAATTCTGAAGGTTCTGTTGGAGATATGACTTTTTTTGTTCTTGTTCAATTCTGCCATTCATTGAAGAGGATTGTTTGCATTTTCAGTCTTTAGAGTTGATTTCTTGAATATCGTTTTCTTGTTTGAAACAAGTTAACAACTTGAATTTTTTTTTACTTTCTTGAGGATTTCGTATGTTTCTTCTAGTTAAATCTATCATTGTCCTCCCACATCAGAAGAATTATTTATGTTGTTGAGATCCAATACATTACATTTTGTTTTAATTCTAGAACGTTAAAAGGCTCTTACAAATTTTCAAAGAATAAAATCTGAATTTCATAATGTCAATAACCCTAACCAAAAAAAAAGTTATAAAAATTCTTCTGGTTACTTGGGACAATTGGGACTAGTACATTTTGGCCCAATTAGGCAGTTACCCCATTTAGCTAAAGTTTCATGAAAATAGCTAAAAAGGAATAAGAAAGACAAGCTGCTATTTAACTGAGTAACAAATTATGTATTTAAATGAAATACAGAAAAAAATAGAACACTGGCAACACTCCTACAGTAATATAAAACTATTAGCTGCTAACATTTATTGATAGAGGAATTCATGCAGTGTATGCTGCCATGTTCTTTTGATTGACTGTAAATGAACAAGATCAGTACTGATGCATAATGCAGATAATCAATCTATTACGTAATCCATTGCTTTCTTTGAACTGGATAATGTCGCATGTTTGTAGTGAGCGGAACCATGTCACAATAAAAAAAAATAGTCTGTTTCATTGGCTTGTAGATATCTGCCCAACATTTTGAAGCAAGTTGGGGAGTTTTGTATATTTCCGTGTTTCAACACTGCACTATCTTTCTTGCCGTGTGCTTTCTTGAAATTACTGTTGTGCCAACATTTTCACCTGGACTGCCAACCTTTAAAATCTTCTTGATCATCTTCTTAGCTAGCTCCTCTGACTTGTTTTGTTTTGATATTGGAACACACATACACTCAGTTCATCTAGCGACAATGGAAAACCAGTGATTGATGTCCTCTTCAACATTTGGATTCCTACCTTCAAACTTTCGTTTTTGTGATGTTCCATGTTATTGTTCATGTAATGTCCATCCATCCTGCACTTTATCTTGCAGATGTAGCAAGCATGCAATTGTAGATTTCAGCACTCGTGCTACCTCTGTCAGCTGACGATGAGTGGTGTTAGGTGAATGGCTTTTAATTTGGTCCAATAAGGTAATTTTTTTCAGCTACTCATCTATATCAACAACGATCTTTGTCATCAGTATCAATGATCTAGATGATAATGTGGTTAAATGGATCAGCAAATTTATGGATGCCACCAGTATTGCGGGTGTAGTGGACAGTGAGGAAGACTATCATGGCTTGCAGCAGAATCTGGACCAGCTGGAAAAATGGGCTAAAAAAGGCAGATGGAATTTCATGCAGTCAAGTGCGAGGTATTGCACACCCCCAGTAGGTCTTACACAGTGAATGGTAAGGTACCGAGGAGTGCGGTAGAGCAAAGGGATCTAGGGATGCAGGTGCATAACTTATCGAAAGTGGCATCATAGACTGATAAGAGTTATAAAGAAAGCGTTTGGCACATTGGCCTTCATAAATCGAAGTATTGAGTACAGGAGATGGGATGTTATGATGATGTTGTATAAGACACTGGTGAGGCCTAATTTAAGGTACTGGTGCAGTTCTTGTCACCTATCTACAGGAAAGATGTATGTAAATAAGGCTGAAAGAGTACACAGAAAATTTACAAGGATGTTGCCGGGTCTGGAGGAGCTGAGCTGTATTAAACTATTGGATAGGTTAGGACTTTATTCCTTGGAACGTAGATGATTGAGAGGAGATGTAATAGAGATATACAAAATTATGAGGGGTATAATAATGTAGGTCGCATCCGGAATTTTTCCGGGTAGCGAATGACTTCCTCCCATGCTGTTCTGACGTAGTTGGAATTCAGGTACGAGGCAAGCTACAGCAGTAGTTTGCCATTGCCTTCTGCCGGGTGAGTTTTTTTTTCAAAGAGATCACCAACTTTTAACCCCACACGGATGGAAAGCTGGGTTTGAACTTTGGACCCTCCGCCCCGCAGTCCAGCACTGATGCCACTACGCCACCAGCCGTATGAGAGGTATAGATAGGGTAAATGCAAGCTCTCAGGGTCATGAGAGTGTGGAATGAGCTGGCTGCACAAGCAGTGCTTGTGAGCTTGATTTCAACATTTAAAAGACATTTGGATAAATACATGGATGGTAAGGGTATGAAGGGCTATGGTCCTGGTACAGGTCGGTGAGGGTAGGCAATTTAAATGGTTGGGCATGGACAAGATGGGCCGAAGAGCCTGTTTCTGTGCTGCACTTTCCTATGACTCTGGTGTCAAATCCTTTCATGTGCTTTCAAGGGTCTGAAAATTTGTTAAAGTCAAAATAAAAAAACAAAATTATCAAAAAGCTCTGCTTTTGGAATCAGTGTCCATCACCCTAAATGGAAAACTTAACACAAGTTTACACAACTGACACTACCTAACAACTGTTTGCTCCAAGCACAGTGTAGTGTCTAATGGCCACACAAGTGCATGTGAATGATGCTAGTTTGAAACTGTACAACGACAGTTATCTATCCCAATTAAGCGGCATAGTGTCCCAAATAAACAAAAGGAATCCCAGATATTTTCTTGATAATTGTTTTGTTTTTTAGGAGTTGTACCAAATAAGCAATTGTCCTGAATAACCAGTGACCCAATTAACTGGAATCCACTGTACCTTTATTTTGTGCATTTCACTATAGACTAGTGATCATATGGTCAGTGGCATCATTCAACTTAATCATCTCCTTTAGCTCCATAAGTCTTGGATGTTTGTTTTCATTTTGATCTCCAGATGGTTTGTCTGCAATGCATTTCATATTTGTATGTTTGAACAGTCTCTTTTTGTGAGTCGATGTTCTTCCTTCTTTCCTCTTGCCCAAGTGAACTGATTTAAATATTTGTGCAGTTCTGTACATGAATGAAGTTATTCCGAATCAGAAGATTTGAGGGGTGGCAGATTCCTCTTGTCTGAGCTGCTGTGGGGGACGGGGGGTGGGGTGTTTAGTAATCTCCTGATGATTTCTGAAGAAGGCCATCTAATGCTGAGCTTTGCTGTGCCAGATTTGCTTCTCAGGCTCAGAAAATTTCCCCATAACTTCCAAATTGTCATGCTTGGCATTAGACATAAGGTCTAATTCCCCTTTTGCAGTTTCTAAGTTATCATTTACCTCAGTTTGTAGATAACTTTCTTCTTGGCTGCAATCTCAAAGATTAGTATCTGTTGATAGCAAAAGTTCTTCACAAAGATTAAGGTCAAAGTTTTCAGTGTAATTGTGTTTATCATAGTGAACCCTGCAATAGAATTCATCCTGTACTGGCACAAAATTAAGGAGGCTGTAAACCAGTGGTTCCCAACCTTTTTTATGCTATGGACCCCTACCATTAATCAAGGGCTCCATGGACCCCAGGTTGGAATAGAAAAACATCCTACATTACAACAAAGAAAGTAAAGTGTTAGGTGCTGTTGTGTTAATTAAATAAAAGCTCATTAAATTTAACTTTGGGAGTCAGAGCTATTGGTTCTATCCTGGCCTGTTGTGGTTTAAGGATAATTCTAGCTGGAAGCTCAAATAACATGTAATCAAATTTTATTCTTCATCACCTTCAGTGGGGATTAAAATTGGCCTAAGTAAAAAACTGGCAGCTGACTGAACTGTTCCTACTAAGATTAAAATAGAGCTGGAACATCTAATATGACTGAATTTGAGATATGTAAAGAAGACATTAGGTTTCTGCAGATAGTTGGTGGAGGTGGCAGCAGTTATAGAGGACTTGTCATTGGCATCCACATGCAGTGGACAAGGAAGAAATAGCCACTAGTCATTGTGCAGGGCAGGGGCATGAGAAAGAATTTATCATCTTTTTATTTAAATGGAAAACTACCATTTTACTACCTGTGTGCCATTGACTGTTAGATAATATGTGTGTGCCATATGTTCCATCAATGGAGACATAGAGAAACTGCAGGTGTAGGAATCTGGAACAACACAATCTGCTGGAATGCTGCTCCACCCTCTGAGTTTTTCTAGCCAATTAGGTGATGTATCATTGGATTTGTGACACTTTCACAAGTCCTTTCAAAAGGACGTTATTGCTTTAAGAAATATTTAGCACACAATCAGATATTTTCTTGTGATCCTACAGGGTTAGAAATGGGGAGCTTATGAAATTTATATTAAAATCAAGGTATTTCTATTGGAAAGATTTGAAATTAGATAAATGAAGTAATATTGGAGGTTAATGGTAAAATCAATGCTACTTTTAAAAGCACTTGCCTCAACTTGAGCCCACAGTGCTTGCAGCAGAAGCAAGAAAGGTTTGTCTGTGGCCATGCATTCCATGTGATAAACTGGATCTTGACGTGCAGCACAGAATTCCCTACTTGGAGACTGGAACTAATACAAGACCTTTGTCAAAAGCATACACTGAGTGACCACTACCCTTCAAACTACCGAAGAATGTGACTGCTTTCCACATCTCATAAAGTGATCCTTGACTCAAGATAACCCCATGAGGAAGGATCACCTTTTCAGCTTGGTGAAGGACTGGAGCAGATTTGAGGGGCAGCATATTCCTCTTGTCTGACCTGCTGTAGTAGAGGGGGTGGGGTGTTTAGTAATCTCCTGATGATTTCTGAAGAAGGCCATCTAATGCTGAGCTTTGCCCTGCCAGATTTGCTTCTCAGGCTCAGAAACCTTGCCTATGGCATGGCACCTGATGATGATGATGATGAAGGACTGGAAAATATGCTGATGTACAAAGCTGTCACTTACTGTTCCATACCCATCAAATTTACTTCTCATAGTTTTGCAGGTGTGTTTTCATACTTGTTGCAGCCCAGAAAGTGGCAGTCTTCCAGCCCATCCATTTCGGGGAAAAAAAAAGTTAAATGGGAAAGTAAGCTGACAGGTGGTAATAATTGACCTTGCGATATGGCCTGAGTAGGCAAGGAAGTAGCATGTACTGTGTAATGAAAGTAAGTACGAGGCTATTTGTGCCAGTGGAAAGAAAGAAAACAGGATTATGAAACAATGCAACTATTAAATGTCATTGTTTAGGGATTTGGATCTCCATGTACATGAACTATAAGTAAGAATTCAAGTACAGCATGCTATTTGCTGAATTAATTACTTGCTGATCTTTACAGCAAACAAGATTGACAAAGAAACAAAGATCTTTTGCTATAATTGTGCAGTATTTTGGTGAGATTTTGTCTTCAGTACTTCATACCATTACAGAAAGGTGTTCTTATAAGGAAAGACAGGAATAGAATTACATTTCTTTAGGTTTTAGCAAAATGAACTTTAATCTCACAGAAGAATATAATATCTCAAAAAGGTTTGACAACATGGTTGCCCAGAGTGTTTACTTTAGCTAATGAGTCCATAAACTGGCGACACCATCTCAGGATATTTAAGACTGGTGAGTTATTCTTTCAAAAGAAGGGTGGCAACTTGTGCTTTCAATATCAGAAGGGGCGAAAAAGCTCAGATATCAAATTTATTTATTACTGAGATCATTCGATTTATGAAATTCCAGAGAGAAGGTAGAGTTGAAGTATAAGATTAACCTTGAGCAAGAAACACAAAATACTGGAGGAGCTCAGCAGGTCAGGCAGCATACATGGAAATGAACAAACGGTCGATGTTTTGCGCTGAGACCCTTCTTCAGATTAACCTTGATTTTGTTAAGTTGCAGCAGTCACATAATTTACTTCTGTTCAAGGTTCATTTATGATCAAAGTACGTATGCAGTTTACAACCCTGAGATTCATCTTCTCCAGACAAAATGAAACAAAGAAAACCATGGAACCTGTTCAAATAAAAACATCAACCACCACCGCCCCCATGCACAAAAAACAAATTATGTAAACTGCAACAAGAAAGAACGAGGAAAAACACAGAATATAAAAACACAAATTCAAAACAGTCCTATTGAACTACAGTCCAATTCAGAAACCTCAGACCCAGGACTTCAATACCATCCATCAACAGCATCGAGGGAGAGAGAGAGACCATTCAACCTCAGGGCCTTCCTTCAGGAGCAGCGAGCAAGAGGGACAGAGAGAGCGACCATCACATGCAGACACCACCTTCCGGCAGCAGTGACTGAGAGGCTGTTTGGTGGTGCTGAATACTCGCTTGTCTTCCGTTATTACCTTCTGCACTTACCTCGGTTTCAGTCTTCCTTGGTGCTTTAATCAGCGAGAAATGGAGTTGATCGTGGTCTCTAAGCTTTTTGGCCTCAAGGTTGCTCACCTCCTGGAACCTTCTCAGAGACAGCAAAGTGTCAGATCACTCAATTGGCCTGAAAACCGCAGATCACAGGCTCCAACAGGACCAGGAACACAATTAAAAGAAGAAACAGTTTTGGAAATCTATTTTTTCTACAATTTCTAAAGCTTTAAAAATTAATTTATAACCTAACAGTTTTGTTCGGTATAATTCCTCAATATATTCATGGTATTTCTATATCAGCCCAACATGTAATTGCATTTGTTACATTACTGGCTAGAAGGGCTATTTTATGAAAATGGAAAGATGCTTCTGCTCCCACTTTGATACAATGGTTCTCTCAGATGATGCTATGTCATAGTTTGGAAAAAATCCGAAGTTGAACTTTTGATCCTTGATCTGACTTTGAGAAAAGGAGGGGTTCTTTTGCCTGCTACTATCGTTTGATTTGAGTTAAGTAAGCTGGTCCCCTTCTGATTCTTGGGTAAATGGATTTGGTTGGCGGATTGATGTCTTTTTCTTTTATAGAAGTTTGTATGGCGTATAGCTCCATGTTTGTGCTCCAAATGGTTTTTTTTTCTTTTTTTTTTGTTAGCTGGGTTTTTATTTTGTTTTCCTTAGTAGGGTTTCTTTTTTTCTCCTTTCTTTTTTCAAAAAAAATAGCTTTAACATTTTGTTTTTTTTTATTATTATTCTTGATATACTGTTTAGCTTGGTTAATAGTTTGACTCTTATTATACATATTGAGATATTGACTTGATTATTTTAATGTTTTTTTGTTGTTGATTTTCAATAATAATTAATAAAAAGATTTAAAAATGAAAATAAAAGAAAAAGAAGACATAATAGAAGTTTAACAAAGAGTCTTGTGGATTATCTGGAACATGTTGCCCGAGGTAGAGTAGTTTTTGACCAGAAGTCTTAAGAAAGTGAGTTGAAATTCAGGAATATGAAACTGAGGAAATTAGGATACATGGGACTTTTGGCACACAGTAAGTTTTACAAAGAAACATGAGACATTATTCTTTTGTACTTGTACATAAAACACAGGAACAGAGTTATGTTTCATTTGGCATGATATAAATTATATAGAATGAGTGAAACTATAGATAACTTAAATCCCATTAGCTTGGTAAACATGGAAATAGAAAGTATTATCATCAGTTTCAAGTAAACAGAAGTTATATTTTAATGGTTGCATAATTAATGCAGGTTTATATGGCTTGTCATATGGAAGAAATAAGATAAGTGTATAAAAACATACAAATTGTGAAGGTTACTTCATGGCCAAGATACTGAATTCAGTACTGTAATACTGAATCCCCCGTCAATCTATCTGATTCTATTGTTAAGTACGGCTCTTTATGTTCTTGTTTAAATTGCATTGCATGTAATAGATAGTCAATAAATGTATGACATCTGACTTTCATGTTTAACAGCCTTACTGCTTTGAAGAAGAAAAGTACTTTCACATTACGCATTAATTCACTCAAATAAAAATTAGGTTTTTTTTTTCAGGAAACACTTTACAAATGCCTTTTGAAATGATAGGTGGCTGATAAATATAGTGCAGTTGGTGATGCTTTTCGACTTTCAATGGTTATTTCATAAAATGTTGCATAACATGGTATGAAAAATAAAGGCTAGAGTTCCAATTAATGGTTCAATTGCAAAGTATTGCAGATCATGGAAATGCAGGCCATTATATTGAGAAAGATGTTCATTCATTTTTAATGAAGAAACAATAGGTGGTATTGCATTGTGTATATGTTGAGGATTTCAAAGAATTGAATATATATTTAGCATTGATTCGTGATCCAAAGAACGAAGTTTCATAACTCTTTAGCTGTGTGTTGAGTTTAACTCCAATATACTAAAGATCGAGGTAATGATGCAGCACGGCACTCTATACCCAATGACCTACTATAGCTTCAGAAGAGTGAAAGAATGCTGCTATTTAAATTTAAGTACCACTAGCTTTTGCTTGAACTTCTGGAAAGATCTCTCAAACGTGTCTATAACCACCTTTTTCCACATCTGCTAGGACAGTAGTACTTCAAGGCAGAAGAATTTATGAGATCCCACAGTCCCATAAAACACATAGCCCATCAAATGCATGTATCGTTGTGGGTTACTATTTCAAATTTAAGCAGGAGAATTTTGATATCCATTCCCCAAGCTTTCTGGGACATATTTTGAACCCTCTACCTTTTGACTCACAGACAGAAATTACACTAACCAATTGTTTTGTTCCATGTGCAATTATGGAAAATAGTATTCTCTAACAGTAAACTAAACCCCTCTGCTGCTGTATCATCTTACCCTCAAATCAAGTCCCAATTTTCACATAGAAGCATAGGCATAGAAGTTGAATGTAGATATGGAGGGTTCCTGTGTATTATATATAGAATGGGACACTGAATAGCAAGAAGAGTGAAACCTTGCTGATTTTCTTGCCCTCCTAGAGTGCTCACTGGGGTCAAGTATTGTTCCTCCATTGTTTGATGATTATTACTGAAGAATTGGTTTCTCAATATTTACAATCCCATTAATTCATTTTTACAGATCAACACAACAATGTAAAATGCCTCATTAAAATTAGAGCCCAAATAACTACAAATTCCTTAAACAGATTATATCCAAAACAAGATAGAGCTGAAGAAATATTAAAAAGTTTATTAAAGCAAATTATGGGAATAAAAATAGAACAGGAAAGAAGAAGAACAGTTTGAAAGCAAAAAGACTTTGGGATTCCTGGTGGAGCTGATACATTGAATGTACAACTAAAGTACAAAAGAAACTAGAGAAAAAGTAAGTAGAAAAATTGAACAGTAATGGATAATTGTAATCTAATTCAGAGCACAACATTATGTCTTCATAAAAACAGGAAATATTAGTTATGTCACATATATGTGGTAATTCCACCTTTTTCAAATGCTATAAAATGGATGATATTGAATTGGCCACCAGAGCTCCACCAAATTCAATTTTCTCATGGAGAGGAAAGAAAAATTGGTGATGATGTATATAATGTGTGGCTAATTCAAAATAATCAGTTTTACTCCATTTATTAAAGTTAAAAGTACATGCCACAGATTTTAACTTCAGCACAGTATCAAATCTAGTCTCTGAGGACAAGGAAATTTTTCAATAAATCTCAGTTCTCTGGCTCTCAAACATTAATCAGTCAGATGATGTATTTTTCTATACCTTTCTAGAACGTTGATACTGTTTTTGTTTCAATTTGACAATTGCAAAAAGTTGACATTCAGTATAGATCCTTTGTTAGCAATGATTCTGCTTTGGCAGCCCAAGGATGAGCACGTTAACCTATCTCCATAGAAGCTGACCCTGCATACTATATGCATACTTTGTTCATTTATCAGTTTCAATATGCGTTTTATTCTCCCCATCTGTGTTTCTTAGATCGGTGGTAGTTGTATGTTAAAGGATTGCAGCATCACTTTAATCTCTTCGCTGAACTGGGATTCTCAATAGAAAGAAACAAGCCTCCATCTTCCTCGATGTTAGATCGTGAATCTTCATCAGCCCTTGTCTAACTCTGCAGATGTCTATTAAGAAGGGGCGAAGCAACAACATCATACCTAGGTAGTGCTTGAACTACTTCATATGTGGATGACGTTGTTGACTCAGACTGCTTTGTGACAGTGGTTGAGGTTTTTGACGTGATAATTTTGTTCCCAAAACGATCAATTTCTTCATATTTTTCCATGATGGTCTTTGTACCAACTATTTCACCTCCATCAGGGCCTGTCTTGAACTCCACAACACTTTTGCTTCTCTGGGGCACTGGGCTCTGAGTTCTATCGACAACGTTGGTTTTAAATCCACTCAGAGAGATGCAACCTGTAGGTGAGTTGGCCACATTGTCACTCCCTTTAACAATGTTGCTTTCCTTTAGGCCTGTTTGAATGAACTCATTGTTGGTATCTTTTTGCACAAATTCCTTTCTTGGCACCGAATGTTGTTTTGGTAACTCTGTTTGTTTGCTGGCACTTTTGTATCCATTGCAAAGAAAAAAACCATTGCAATCATCAATGGTTGTCACTTTTGCAGAACAGGATGGGACAGCTTGATTTTGAGGAGAGGGTGAAAAGGACTCAATGTCAAGATGTGAGGCAGATGATTTTGTTTTCAAAGGACCTGCAGGTTTTCTAACTGCTGATTCAATGGAAATGTAGGAAGGAGATGATGGAGAGCCCACACGAGCGGAAACAGGTGGAATATCCAATGATGGCCTGGCTTGATCCAGTGACTTTTCTAACTGTTCTTTGTGAGAATGATATTCTTTCAATTGCATGGTGTTCTCTGAGCTTGATTTGCTGGAGGCCAAACTGATTTTCTTGATATTGCCAGGAGTAGCGGAGTTTGTGGCAGCTCCCAGTGACTCTCCGAATAAACCAGAGAGACCTGCAATGTCAGACTCTGATTTCAGGTTGGAGACTGAATACAGGGCTTTCTTAATGGACTCCTCAATATGTAATAACTTTGCCAATGTCTGCTCCTTCAGATACGTTATCTCTGCACTTGCCCTTTCAAGATCTTCAAACACAAGTTCCACTGAAGACAAACTTTCTGCTTCATCTTTGACCATCCTGGGCTGATTCTGCATCTCATCCTTCCGGCTGTCAACTGCTTTAAGTTGCTTTACCCCATTATTCTTAGGCACCACCCACTCAGGCACATTCTCAAATAAACTCTTCAGACCTTTCACATCAACTTTAAAAGTCTCCTCTTCAAATTCTTTAACTCTGGTCAATATCTTCTGCAATTCTTCTCTTTTCTTTAGGTTTTCAAAGATCTCCATTGCTGCTTTCACGTTTCCTCTCATTATCTCCTCCTTGTGAACAGATAACCTTTTTCTGCGGTCATCCTCTGTCTCTTTACATTGTTGTCGGCCCTCTCGCATGACAACTGCATCTGGTCGTGGGCTGTGCTGCAGCTGTTGGTCCAACAACACTTGTTGGTCATTTGCAGCTAGTGCTTGGTTACTAAACCGGTGCTGGTTGGAGCACCCATGACGTTGGGCAGTCTGACACTCTGATTGTTCAAACGAAGCTTTGACTGGCTGTCGGTGATGTGACTCGGCACTCAGTTGTGCTTGTTGGTAGCTCTGTGGGGCAATGATCCTGGCAGAGGTTGTCGGTGACACAGTTTTAACTTGCTTTGATAAATTAGATCTATCCTCGGTCATTGTCCGATTCTTTTCTGGGTTGTTCGGCAGGCCCATTTGAGTAGAATTTGGTTTGTTTTGGGTACCAAAGGTTTGAGGAGCAGATACCATTCCCTGAAACATTTCAGTGCTTGCTGTGCTTTCTTTTGAACAGGACTGTGCGAACCGCTGGACTTCCGCTGCAGCATTCTGTTGGTTAGGTATCACTTCTGGTTCTCTTGTCATGGAGACGTTGGTGTAATCAAGACATCCAGTGGAGTTTCTTCCTCTCTGCTGCATCTCTTGCAGTGGTATATTTGATAATGGGTGAGTTACCATCGCATTTAACTTGCTCTGCCCTTCCTTTTCTTTCCTGTATTTCTCCTCTGCCAACTGCAAAGGAGTTTTCTTTACCGTGGTGTAAGAAGGCATTGTGGTGGATTTTTCTTCCAAATGAAGCTGTTCTTGTTGCCTCTCTGGCTCCATTTCCTGACACTTTGATGGAGTGGTAGTTACTGTAGGAAGTGATGCTCTTGTAGGTTTTACTGGAGGTGATTTGCACACAACTGGAGGTAATGGGTTTGATTTAGGCATGACTGATGCATAGTTTCTTGGTGGAGGGGGTGGACTTGGAACAGCATGGATTACTTGCAAATATTCTGGTTTAGGAGGCAGAGTAGGTTTCCCACCCTGCACTGGCATGTGTCTTGGAGGGATTGAAGGTGGCTTTGGTGCAATAGATGGTTTATTTGCGATGTTTTGTTCCTTCGTCTTGAGTGGAAGTAGTGGAGGAAATTGCGACGAAGCTGGATTTTTCACTGCAGGTGGACTTGTCTGGTTTAAAGGAAGAGGGGTGCCTTCCACTGGAAGATGGCCACAAGCTTTGTTCGACGGTACAGTGGACTTTGTCACTGGAACTGCAGAAGGAAACTCAACATCAGACTGTGGTAGTGAAATCTGATTACAAACAGTTCTAACACCACTCTTCTTTTGGTCACGTGAATGTGACTGGCCTGCTGTTCTATATATCATGGCGGCTTTAAAATCGCCTTTGGATACGTTCATATTAGCTTTTCCCAGGGATTGGAGAGCTGCCTGCAAATTACCTCGGACCACCTCATCTTTCTCAATGGATCTTTGCTCTGTCACTGAATCCTTTAAAGCTTCTATAGTTGACTTTATGTCGCCCTTGACAATTATTTCCTGATCTGCTACTGCCCGATCTTCCTTCTCTAAGGTATTGAACAAGTGCTGACCGTGAGACAGCATCTGTTCTGAGGCAGCTCTCATCTCACCTCTGCTGCTTTGAACTATGTCAGTTAAGTGTTCACATTTCTGACTTTCACTTGAGCAAGCCACAAACGCCACAAGTCCTTCCGTTCCCACAGAGGCACTGACCTGATGACTATCCTGTTGGCTCTTTAGTTGTTGGTACTGCTTGACAGTCACATGGGCACTTGCTTGATGTCTTGATGCTGCACTGCTTTGCTGTTGTGTGGAGATCTGAGCGTGCTTCTTTGTCTCTTTCTCCAGCGTATTCCTGAATTGATTGCCTTGGTGACAATGTTCTGGAGCTTCTGCTGTACTTTGTGATTTCCTCTGGAAATGTTCTTGCACCCTAGATTTCTGCTGTATGCTATGTGCTTTGGCAGTAACTTCTCTGAGGTTCTCCATTGCTGTCTGAAGGTCCTGACCTGTGGCATTTTCTGCACCCATCTTAGAAACTCTGATGGAGCCTTCACTTCGTGAGCAAAAGCTGGATTCTGTACACTCTTTTACTCTTGCTTCTTTCTTATCACATATTGACTCCTGCAGCGGGTCCTTCACATTACCGCGAGGAATATGTTCCATATCCAGGATTTTTGTTTGGTATTTTACATTGTCCAGTGACTGCATCTTGGTTTTAACATCACCAGGTGCAATTTCGTCTTTTAATCCTGCATTCGCAGCCTGCCCAAAGGTCTGATGAGCAAAACTGACATCAGCATCAAATGCACCATCTCTCTGAGTAACACATTGGCCTCGCTGTGCTTCTGTTAAAAAGTATTTTTTGGTTCCTTGGACATCTCCTGGTATAATATCAGCAACTGACTTTTCAATTTGGCCTCTGCTCTCTGTTAGGTTTCTTATGGCACCTTCAACATCACCACGTACAATCTCCTTTTCCTGAGAGGAAACATCAGGATCATCAGAATCCTCCTGATGGCCTTTGAGATAGTCCAGTGTCCCAGATTCAATGCACGTTGTGTAAAGTTGTACATTTCCTCTTTCATTTTTCTCACGTTTTACTGTTGATGCAGTCTGCTGCTGAGTTGAAGCAAGAAGACTATTAATTGTAGACTTTACATCTCCTTTGATTGTCCCATTTTCAACCTCCTCAAATTGAGGCCGGTTAACAAGAGAATAGATGGTAATCTGAGCAATTCCTTTGTCGGTTTCTTGAATCAAAATCCCTTGTTTCATTTTACTGTCTTCCATTAAAAAGCTAGAAATTGTATGAGTGCTTTCTTCTTTAACAATCTTTTCATTAATGTTAACTCCTGACTGGCCAAAAAGCTGAATCTTACTTTGAGAAATCCTTCCGTTTTCATCTTCCTTCAGCATGATACCTTCAGAATAAAGGGATTCCTTCCTTTGAAGTAACTGCATCAGAATTCTCTGCATGTTTCCACCTATAACTTCTTCTTTGAGAATATGTGGATCATTCTGACTCATCAGTTGATATTTGGCCATTTTTAGAATGCCTGTCTCACTTGATTCAATAATAAGTCCCTTTGACTTGATGGCTCCAGAGTTGATGAGGGTTTCCAAGCTTGTACGGATATTTTGTTCTGTCATCTTGGTGCTTTCTGTGCTACATTGTGAAAGAATGAATGTGTCTAAAGGTGTTGTTTCAAACAACCATGTTGTAGTCTTTACATCTGCACAAGTCACTTCCTCCTTGGTTTCTTTGTCAATTGAAAAGTCTGAATCTTTTAGGCTATCCAGTGGTTGGGACTCAAACAGCCAAGTACATCTCTTCACATCCCCTTTCTGTATATCTTCTCGTTGGACTGTCGTCGTACCCGTGGTTTCTTCAGTTTCTCCCTTCAAACAGTCAATGGGCATGTTTTCAAACAGCCAAGTTGATGTCCTGACATCTCCACTCTGAACATCACTGACACTAACCATCCTCACATATCTCTGGCTTGCTTGTTGCCCTTCAAAGCGTTGCTTGTTTGATTGAACATCTCCTCCCTGAACCTCATCCACTACCTTTATTCTTGGCTGTGCTTCATCTCTGATTGAATCCAAAGGCTGGGTCTCAAATTTCCATCGAGCTGCTGTCACATCTCCTTTGTGCACATCTTCCTGTGTGACAGCTCTGATCACAAATACCTCATCCATTGGCCTGATTGTGTCCAATGGTTTTGTTTCAAAGAGCCACCTGGTTCCTCTTACATCACCCTTCATGATTTCCTCTTTCTTTGCTGTAGTAACTTCATGATACTGGCCTTCCTTATCCCGAAGTGCATAGAGGGGTTGTGTTTCGAACAGCATGGTGCATGACTTCACATCACCCTTGGCATTAGTTTCTTCCCTTGTTGAATGCAATTCCTTCATATCAGTGTCCTCTTTTATTTGGTCCAGTGAATAGGTCTCAAAAACAAACCTTTTGCCACCAACATCGCCCCCCTTTACGTCAGTGATTGTGCTCTTGGGTATTGCCTCTTCAGGCGTTTCTTTAATGGAGCTAATTGGGCAATTTTCAAAGAGCCAAGTGAACTTGTGTACACAGCCCGATCCCGGCTGTGTGCCATCCTCTTCTGAGGATGTGAAGCTATTTCTCTTCTCTTCTGTGTCGCCTATTTCACTGAGTGAAGTGCTCTGATAAATTTCTTTCACTCTTGACACCTTCCCAGACTGGATGTCCACTTCACTTGTGTACCTCATGTTCTGAGCTGCATCAAATTCCCCAGCAAGATTTCCACATTGTTCTGTTTCAAACAGATATCTTTTAGTCTTCACATCAACCCCTTTAACATCATCCATTTGCATGGTGTGGACTTTCAGGTGTTGCTCTTCATTCTCATTGATGCTGTCCAGTGCTTGTGTTTCAAAGAGCCAGGTGTATGATTTGACATCACCTTTCGGTTGCATTTCACAGTCTTGCTTAACTTCAGCTTTTTCATACAAAGCATCCATTGGCTGTGTTTCAAACAGCCACCTACATGTCCTCACATCACCTTTCACTAAATCTTCCCTTTCAGAGCCCTGATTTTCTGTTTTGTTGACATTAGCGTGGATTACATCAAGCGGCTGTGTTTCAAATAGCCACCTTGTTGTCTCCATGTTGTTGGATCGGATCTCCTCTTTGGTGATGCCTTTAACCAATTCCACATTTTGTGTACTTTCATCAAACTGATCCAGGCGGCGGGTTTCAAACATCCACTTATAGTGTTTGACATCTCCACTAATGACTTGCTCTCGGCTTACTGTCTTGACTTGATGACAGTGGCCTGCACCATCCATGATAGCATAAAGGGGGACAGTTTCAAAGAGAACTCTGTTCTCATTTACATTTCCACCCAAGACTTCTACATGATTCCCCACTAATATTTCTTCAGAATTTTTAATACAATCAAGGGGAAGTGTTTCAAAAAGACACTTGTAAGCTTTGACATCTCCCTTCTGTATCTCCAATGTATCTTCACTGCTTTTGGAAGTGTCACATTGTTCTTTGTTGATGCTGTCTATAGAACAGCTTTCAAACACATGAGCCTTATGCTTCACATCTCCCTTTTCTTCTTCTGTAATAACTCTTTTCAATTGGCTAACTTCAAAGCTGTCTTTCAGGACTTCCATTGGCTGAGTCTCAAACAACCAAAGAGTAGAGTTCACATTACCTCCAATTACTGGTTCCTTAGATAGCTCTTCAGGTGAACTTTCTTTTAATGAGTCAAGAGGTTGAGTTTCAAAAAGCCAGCATTTCTGATTTACATCTCCTCCTTCTATCACCCTGACGTCGATGTTACTGTCTGACTCCTCAGTCTGCTCTTTGATGGTGTCCAAGGCCTGTGTTTCAAAGAGCCATCGCTTTTTGCCAACACTTCCCCCCTGTTGTGTCCCTTCCAGGGAGATGCCTCGAATAATTTTCATCCTTGAGAAATCTCTGTTAATGCTACTGAGGGGCTGTGTTTCAAATAGCCACCGAGTGCTTTGCACATTACCACTCTGTTGGATTTCTTCTCTGCAGATAGATTTGATCTGGTGAATATTGCCGGCAGTATCACGAATGGCACACAGTGGCTCTGTTTCAAAAAGCTTCACGGTTCTGTTCACATCCCCTTTCACCTCTTGTACTTCTGAACGCAGTTGCAATAAGCTGCTTTCTTCCATTGAGTTGCTTCGTCCCAAGTCACTCAACGGATGAGTTTCAAATAATAGCTTGGTACCTCTGACATCTCCTTTTTGTAATGGTTCCTTCAGAACTGCTTCTTGTAGATCATTGTCTTTGGAGTACATTTTATTCAGGGAATCCATTGGCTGAGTTTCAAACAGCCACAAAGCTGTGCGGACATCACCCTTTGTTTGCTCTTTTGCAACACTGGAATTTGCAGAAAATTCAGAGTGCTGGGAACTGATGGCATCTATTGTTTGGTTTTCAAACTTCCATGATGTGCTCTTCACATCTCCACTGAGGATGGCCTCCTCTTCCTTCATCTTCTTAGTAGCTTGGTGATCTCCAATTGTGTCCAGTGGCCAGTTATCAAATATCCAGCGCATGGACTGGACCTCGGTTTGAAGTGCTGCATCACTGTTGCCGTGGACACCAGTTGTTAAGTCTGCAGCCACGCGTTCAGCATTCAGCACTTCTGCCCAATCCTCAGTGACCACCTCCTGCAAATTTTTCCTTAGCTCTGGGTGCATGTGCTTATACAGCCTCTTCAATTCATTAATTTGCCGTTGCTGATGGAACTTGACAAAGGTCTGACGTGGAGGGGGTAAGATTTTTTGAGTCTGCTCTTTCATTGTTACATCTGGCTTGGTGGAAGCTTCAAGCAGATCAGGAGGTGGTGGTGGTAAAAATTCATCCTCCGTGGTCTGGCTCACTTCCGATGATCGGATCTTATCCATGTTCCGAGCCATCTTTAGTAAAACAAGGTTATAGGTGAGGATTCATCAGCAAGGGCACTTGCTTCATGCAGTGTGGTTTAGTGGTAATCAAAATGTAATTCAAATGGTTAGTTATGAACAACTTAAAATGGATTTGCAGAAGAAAAATTATTGAACCTTTCACTAGTGGTGTTGGCAGAAAACATGGAAAGTAAGTTGGCGAGAGAAGAGCATCAATGCACAGCACACAGTTCTCAGCTTTATCAAAACTCAGGAGAACATCCTCACATTACAGAAAGCAGCACAGCAAGTTATTAAAAAAGTCAGACAACACAAAAGCAGCTGCTTCAACCCATTGAACCCACCTTGACCACCAACTCATCCTGTTATGCTCTCCCCCCATCCTCATCAACTCCTCTAGAATCCACCACTCACCTCCACACCAGGGACAAATTACCAAGCAAGTCACACAACACTGGGACGCGAAAAAAAGCTAGGTGCAGTCGGAGAAGACTTGCACTGTCACGGGGTGATGGAAAACACCACGAAGACACCAGATGAGGTCAGGATTGAAACAGAATGGCTGAGCTTTGAGGCTGCAGCTCTAAAACTTGCGCTGCCCCTAGACTTTTCCTCAATGAACAAGGCTCACAAAAAGAGTGAACGTGACATATTCCAGTCAAGGCTGCCTAAATTTATATAAAAATTGCAGTGACTGTGGGCATGGTTATCTTTCCAACATATTTATGCATCTGACCTTCAGAATGTAGTAAATGTATTGGAAAGCTTAAGAGAACAATGACAACTATTTCTGGAATATTCTAGAACTGATGTGTACTGAGAGACTCTAGCATTAAACACATGATGACCAACAAGAAACACACACAAAATGCTGCTGGAAGAAGGGTCTCGACCTGAAACATTGACTGTACTTCATCCTATAGATGCTGCTTGGCCTGCTGCGTTCCACTGGCATTTTGTGTGTGTTGCTTGAATTTCCAGCATCTGCAGATTTTCTCATGTTTGCATGATCAACAGGTATTTTCATTTATATTCTGGTCTTAACAAAACAATATCTGATAAAGTATCAACACGACACATCAGGAAATATTAGGCTGGAGATGATAAACCTGACCAAAGAAGAACATTTCAAGACGTGGATTGAAACAAGTGTGGGGCAGAGAATTTAGGGTAAGAATTTTAGAGATTCAGGCCTTGGTTCTCAATGGTGGAATAAATAATTCAAAAATAAATGAGGAAGAGCAAGATTTAGAGCAAAGATATCTTACAGCCAGATAGAGTTGGAGGAGATCACAGAAACTGAGGGATAAGGCAATAAGAGTAAGAATTTTAGAACAGAGCACTATTATAGATGGGCCAATTACTACAAATGATTTCAGTGCTTTTTTAGCCAACCTTACTCCCAATAAAATCCCATGCCAAAGAGCATATTTCAAGGGTTGGTGACCAGTGAGCTTGGGTTGCTTGCAGTCAGTGGAATATTCCATCTCCCCAATGGCTTTTGCAACAGTATTAGAACACAATTAGAAAGCTTGTGTCAATAGCCTTTTGATCACGATAGTCTCCTATTCTTTTAAAATATTGCTAATTCATTCACTGCAAATTTCACGCATAAACAAGCATACTTCCACAAAATACACAAATTTTCACATTAAAGAACACATCATCTCTTGCATTAGTAGTTAGCATGTGATATTAATATGGTTTGTCAATTTGAACAGCAAAAAGATGGGCAACAGTGTCAATTGAAGAGCACCAAATAAGTGATTATGATTGGATCCTGACTAGGGTGAGGAATTGGTGAATGTTGCTTATTACTAATGCAATATTAACAAAATGAATTTTTAACTCTAGTTCATTGGTATTTTTCTTTATGTAGAATGGCAGCAAGGCATAGAGATGGTTTACTGAAATGGGCCTAACTGCATTAACCAATATCCAAAGATTAAGATTGCATACTACTTTTTGACGGAGGTTAAAGTGAATCAGTGATAGATTATAAATAATAAAAAGTGGCAAAACGGTATCTTCTCAGATCTACCCAAAATCACCGAGGGCTGGAATTACAGTCTGCAGGTGTATTAACTAACATTTCTAAGGATTAATAGTAACATAAATGTAAATTGTTGCGCCTGACTTCCTCTTGGGGATATTCAACAATCAAGACCAAAAGATTCATCCAAAAATGAATCTCCTTGTGCTTTCAATATTTACAGAAAGTATTAAACATGAAAACAGAAGAAAGAAAATTGGTGAGGTGGACCATACTAGCCCTCTGCCGTGAAGTTCAGTGTAAAGGCTGCTGCATTTGACCCCCCACCTCCCAGTAGAGAATGGAAATTTGGAAGGAGAACTCCGCAGGTGGTGGTGGGGGGTGGTGTGGAAGAAGGAAGAACAATCACTGATAGGAAATGGTTGCGCAATGTGCTTTCTTGATATAATATTAATAGTGGTGTAACAACTGGTTGGCTTAGAGCAGAACAACAAGTGGGAACTAGTGGAAGCCAAATTTAGGTAAGAAGTAAAGAACTAAAGTGTTGAGCACTCAGACAGTCAAAAACAATCAATTTCAGCAGCATCAAACACAGCCTTTTCTTACCTCTATCTGCTGAGACCTTTTTACTGCTTGTCAAGTATTATCAAGAAGTAACGTTCTAAAAATAAATCAAAGACATTTCATAATTTAGACGAGAATATGTTCTACAAATCTGTTGGAAAGACAGAAAGCCTATACAGGCATAACTGTGGAGCAGACATTCTCATCTTAATTAAACAGTGGTTTTGGTTCTAACAAAAGTTGGTGAACTTGAAATGTTAACTGCTTCTCTCTCTACAGACACTGCCAGGCCTGCTGCACATTTCCAGCTTTTTGTGTTTTTGCTTTATTCAGTTTTACTTACCAGAAATTTAGGAAAGTTCTTGTGACAGTGCAAAAAAGATTTACTGGAATAATTTCAAAGATAAAGGAATTTCAGTTCCTTCAGAATTAGATTGGAAAATATGGAGTTGTTCTTTTTTGAGATTTGTTAGAGAGATTACAAAGTTGTGGTGAGGGCAATGGAGAGAAGCTATTGTCATCAGCATATGGTTTTAGGACCAAGTCATGTGCTATGTATATTACCTGTCGATTTCTAACCTAGAAAGAACTGTGTGCAGAGTAACATACAAGAAATATGACCAGCTTTGAAAAGTGTTTCTTGTTCATTGAATGTTTATCCCAGTCTATACATGATGAAATATTTGCATATGTTTACAGCATAGCTTGTCATGAACAAGCACATTCAGCATCCCATCCAACTCCTTGTCTGCAGTATGGTTGTTGCAGTAGCTTCCTTTTTATAGAGTTATCGAGTTGTACAGGATGGAAACAGGCCTTTCGCCCCAACTGGTCCACATCAACCAGATGCTCCATCCAAGCTAGTCTCATTTGACAGCATGTGGACAAAAACTTTCTAAACCTTTCCAATCCCTGTTCCTGTCCAACTGTCTACTAAAATTTGTTATTGTACCTGCCTCAACCACTACCTCTGGCAGCTGATTCCAAATAGATAGCACCCCCTTTGTTGAAAAAAAATGCCCTCAAGTTTTCTTAAATCACTTCCCTGTCAACTTAAACATATATCCCTAGTGTTTGATTTCCCAAATGGAGGGAAACAAACGGAGTGTCTTTACCCTATCTATGCCCCTCTCAATTTCATACACCTCTCGGAGTTCTCCCCCCAGTCTAATTGTAGCCCATTCAAACTCTCCCTGTAACTAAATCCTGGCAGCATCCTTGTAAATCTGTCTCTACTCTTTCCAGTTTTAATACATCTTTCCTATAACAGGGTGACTGAAACGGAACAAAATACTCCAAGTGTAGCATCACCAATGTCCTCTACAACTGTATCATGACCTCCCAAATGTTATTCTTAATGCTGACTTGTAGAGGCCAGCGTGACAAACGTCATCTTCTCCACCCCGTCTACCTGCGAATCCACTTTCAGTGTACCTTGTACTTGTACTCTAGGGTCCCTCTGATCTGCAACACTCCAAAGCCCTGTGAAAGTCCAAAGTGCAATACCTGATACTTACCTGAATTAAACTCCACTTGCCATTCCTCAGCCCACTCACTTAGCTGATCATGATCCCGCTATCGTGCATGCGATTCTTTTTCTGGCTTCACTTCGAGTTGTTTTTTTGCTCTCACAATGGCCATACCTGGACAACTTGTAGGATTCAGGATTGCCTGTCTTGAATGCCAAGATATGGCAGACTGTGAATCTTCTGGCTCATCCAGAGCTTCTGGTTTGAGAAGACTCAGTGTCTTCTCAAAGGCACATGCCAAGGCCTGGGAGAAGTCAGTGACAGCCCTGAGATATTCCCTCAGATTCAAAGATGAATCCCAGAATATAGTCCAGTTCCACTGAATCTTGCAAATACTCCTCTGCTTCTTGGAGTTTTGCTGTCCCCAGCCCTGTACTGCAGTCCCAAGTCTGTGCCTATATGCCAGCTGTAATGGTTCTACTCATGAAAGGCACTCTTTTGTTCCTTATTCGTTCTGAAGAACGAGTCTTTATCAATCAATTTATTCTTCTTTTTGTCTCTCTTCTAATTTTATGTCCGCAATGTTACAGTCCAATTGAATCCGTTACTTTTCATTTTACTAACAATATGGTGTGGTACTTTATTAACAGCTTTAGGAAACTCATATAGTCAATGTCAGTCACACTACTTTCAATGTAAGGGCAAGTCAGCTCTTGGAGTTTGATAGGTGATAGTGGTGTGACATGATCAAGGACCAATGTTAATATCACAAAAAAGTGTGTGCTGCTCTAATTCTGTAGTGCCCCACAACTTCCAATAGGTGGCAGGAGTGTATTAAGTAAGGATATGCATCCATCATCTGGTTCAGAAATCATTTTAGTATCGACCAGAAACTGCCCCGTACTGCAGAAGCTAAAACTGTCCGTCTGCTTCATTCTATGCTGAGCTTCCAAAGAACTGCCACTAGTTGAGCAAACATTGACCAGAATCAAGTGGAAGATTAATAAACCACTTCAGATAAAAAAAAACAAAGACAGATAAAAATAGCATGGCAAGAATGTATATACTGTTTTTAACAAATACTATTGAATCAGTTCCTTAAAGGGACACAAGTTGTCCTTGTGGGAGATATTTAATTAACTTGTAGTTTGATTAGCAAGCTAGGGCATGCTTCTAAAATCCAAAATCCAGCCATGTTAAAGTATGTGATGCTCTTGCCTGATGCAAATTGAACCATTGTGCCTGATATATTGTACAACATAACCAATTCAGCCTCATGAGTAGCACAATGGAGTGAAACTTGCAATTATTTAGCGTCTTAAAACACTTTGCAGTCAATTAATTTATTAAAGCTACATATAATTATTTCCGGGGTACCTTTTTCAGGAGTATCGAATAAATTACAAAAAAAAATGATAAATAAATTGAGAAGGCAAAGCTACAGCAGATTTTATTGCAGGGCTGTGCAGCTGTTCATCTTGGATTTTGGTTCCAATCGCTTTTTTTAAAAAAAATGTCGGTGTGCTAAGTACTCTGGAGATTCTCAGAAGGAGGAACACAGGTCACTAAACTGTTGTGGTTTGATACAAAAAATATAAATTAGACATGTCTTCCCTGAAATTGAGGTTATTGTGTGTTGGAATTTTGATAAATTGGCAAACTATTTCCAGTGATGTAGCAGAAGGTGCCGTTCACAACTCCTACAACTGAGCTTAGGGTCAGTATGGGCCAGTTGGGCTGACGGGCCCATTTCGGTGTTGATCACTCTCTGAGGATTAAATAAATGAGCAAGAGGAAGCCGTTCAGCTCTTTAAAGCTGCTTCAGTATGATCATGGCTGGTCTGTCCTGGGCCTCAACTCCTCTTCTGTGCCAGATCCACATTGCCCTCAATTTGGTATTTTTTTCTACTTCCTACTTTCAGTATCTTCAGAGTCCTCTGGAGCAGAAAATGCCAGAGATTCACTATCATCTGTGCAAACTTAAGCAGTAGTTTGTGATTGTGTCCCCTCTTTCAAAATTCTAAACTATTGGAACCATTTCAATATAAACCTCATCATTGCATTTTTCAATAAAAGCACCTCTCATTCTTCTAAACTTCAATGACTATAAATCAAATTTCTTTAGAAAACAAAGCACATCATGTCTGTATGCAGCAAAACCCAGACAACATTCAGGCATAAGCTGGTAAGTGACAAATACCATTTGCACCACCGAACTGTAGGCAATAATGATTGCCAACAAGGGACTGTTGACATTCAGCTGCATTACCTTCACTGCACTCCCCCTTTCAGTATCCTAGAGGGTGGTTATTAACTAGAAACTTATATAGAATTCCAACATAAATATGACGACAAGATAAGATAAAAGGTTGGTGATCCTGTGGAGATTAACTCATCGCCTGACACAACAAACCCTTTGTATCATCAACAAGGTGCAAGTCAGGAGTGTGTTCCACTCATTTGGATGAGTGCAACTCTCATGAAACTCAGCACCACCCAGGACAAAGCAACTGGACTGATGCCCCATCCACCCATGGCGCAGAGTGAATGTAGTATGTACCATCTACAAAATAAATGAACTCCAATTACCCACCTAGCGACTCTGGCAGAACCTTCCAAATTATGAAGAAGGGGAGCATTGCAACCTACATGTTCCCCTCGAAATCATACATCATCTTGATTTGAATTTAAATCACCATTCATTCATCAATGCTGGGTTGAGATCCTTAAACACCCCACCCAATAGCACTACAAGAATAACTTCATCAGCGGGACTCGCGAGTTCCATAAGGTGTCCAGCACCACCTTTTCAAAGGCATTAAGGTACCGACAATAAATGCTGATCCCAGTTTCAGAGAAATGATGATTCAGCTGATTCGGGGAGATTAAAAGGTTTTTTTAAGCATAATGAGAGACAGGTAAAGTATGTAAAAAATCTCTTCCATGTTAAGAAATGGATTCTAGCTGATCAATAATTTAAATTTTGACTTTTGGTGGATTAAGATATTAAGAAATATGGAGTCAAGTGGGTTAAGGTACAGGCCAGCCATGATCTCATTGAACGGGATCAATGAAAGTGAATAACCCCCACCCTTCACCCCACACTCCATTCTTATTCTATCTTATGCCTACTGTAGTCCAACCCAGCTTTTACATTAATATTTTTAGACCAGTTTCAATGTCTCAACTTGAGTTGGTATATTTAATATGAATCACTTATCTAGATATGTAAGTAAATAAGGAAGATCCTTATTGCTGCCCTACTGCATCCTTGAATCTACCTGGTTAATTTTCTCAGCTCTTTTTGAAATCTTTAGTGCACTCTCTTAACTCTCCTCTTTACCAAACAGAAAGCCCAAGTACTTAACTTTTCCATTTTATTTTAGGGAACCATCACAAACTTCCTGCTAGTAAGTCTAAGAATCCTCTAAGCAAGGTTTAATAAAACAGGTTCCCTTTTAAGAACACAAGCCAGAACTGCTCACTGTGTTCCCTTGACCTCCGCAGCTATGACCGAGAAAGAAAATGAATGGAATGCTGAATACTTCACTCAGGGGCCAGCTTCAGCTTTAGACAGATAGATGGCTGACCTTTCTCCCACAGGGATGACCTCTTGTTCCAATAGTGGCTGGTTATTTCTCTTTGGTGTCCTCAGATACAACAATCTCTCCTCACCTGCAAAAGAAAAAGCCCTTATTATCAAATTTCAATTTTTTTTTACAAGCATTGCTCCGAAAAATGCTAACATTATTAATGTAAACACAAGAGATCTGCAGATGCTCGAAATCTAGAGCAACACACACAAAACACTGGAAGAACTCAGCAGGTCAGGCACTACCTATGGAAATTAATAAACTGTCGATGTTTTGGACCAAGTCCCTTCATCGTGATTAGAATGGAAGGGGTAAGATGCCAGAGTAAAAATGTGGGGGGAAGGGAAGAGAAGGAGGACAAGCTAGAAGGTGATAGGGGAAGCCAGACGGGTGGGGAAGGTGGGGATGAAGTTAGAAGCTAGTAGGTGATAGGTGGAAAAGGCAAAGGGCTGGAGAAAAAGGAATGTGATACAAGAGAAGAGTGGACCATGTGAGAAATGGAAGGAGGAGGGGCACCAACGGGTGGTGACAGGCAGATGAGGAGAAGAGACAGGAGGTCAGTAGGGAATAGAAGCAGGAAGGGGGAGAGTAAAGAAAATACTAGGAGGAGAAATCAAATAGAAGGAATATGAGGAGTTGTTCCTCCACCCTGAAAGTGGTCTCATCACAGCAGAAGAGGAGGCCATGAAGCAAAAGGTCAGATTAGGAGCGGGGATAGGACTTAAAATGGTTGGCCACCGGGAAATTCTGCTTTTTGTGGATTGAGCTGAGGTGCTCAACAAAGCTGTACCCCAATTTATATAGAGTCTCACCAATGTAGAGACCACACATCAGGATGGAGTAGATGATCCCAGCAGATTCACAGGCCTCACCAGGAGGGATTATTTGGGGTTCTGAATGGAGGTGAGGGAAGAGGTGAAGGGGCAGGTGTTGCATTTCTGCTGCTTGCAGGGTTACATGCCAGGAGGGAGATTAGTGCGGAGGGATAAATAGACAAAGAAATCATGGAGGGAGTAATCCTTGCAGAAACTGGAGAGTGGGGAGGAAGGTAAAGGGAAGTAAAACATTATTAATGTATTTCTAATTTCTTGACCTCTGTTCCAAAGGCCCAGAACGGTCTACTGAAGATCATGCAGAGATGCCCATGATTTACTGAGACTGGGTTCTTGGAATTAAAGATTACTCTGAGACATAACTTCCTCACAGTTGCATTCCAGTCCTTTGAGATGCAGGTCAACATTCCCTGAGCATATTAGTAACTGTGATCTGAGTACTGAGTGACCTGTGTTCACAGATAGACACCAAAGATATTTTACTCCTCGATGGCAGCTGGTTTCTCATCATTAAGAAAATATTTCAGTTTGACTTTCTCAGTTTCAAAATGAATGACATCACAGTTTCTACATTAAACACCACCTGCCATAGTTCTGTCTACTCACTTACATTGTCTATATTCCCATGTAACCACTCTGCTCCCAACTACACAACTTACAGTATTCCACAGTTCAGTATCATCTCTTCCTAAGGTGCTTTATAGCGAAAATGATCAGATAGAAGCTGAAATTACAAGTTAGAGAGAGGCCTACAGCCATGTAGGTTATAAAAGGCGGGTCTTGTGAGGATTTCCTTGTTTCGGGAAAGAATATAAAGATTGTTGTAGATAGGAACAGGAAACCTGCTTACTCTTCCTGTTGAACTCTGAATCAATCCATTTCCCACAGACTACGAGTGGAAGTCCAATCCGAGTCATGAGTGTACTTCCTTGAGGTAAAACCTTAGCCCCCCATTTATTTTGATCATCTTACACATTCTAGCAATGTTTATGGATATAAAAGCATTACTACATAAGACAAGATTAGGGCTCTTTTCGATATCAACACCAGTTTTACGCAGTGTACCTATATTTCTCAATTCCCTTAATATCCAGAAATCTATTGACCTGTACTTTAAGGGAACTCGGTGACTGGAATTCCATAGTTCTTCTGAGTAGAAAATTCCAAAGACTTATCACTCTGTCTGCATGGTGAAATTTCTCTTCATTTCTGCCCTAAATGGGCTACACCTCTGAGACTGCAACCCGTCATTCTCGAAGCCTCAGTCAGGGGAAACATCCATTCCATCTTGCTTCCACCTTGTTGACCCTGGTAAGAATCTTACTTACTCTTTTCAACATTGCTGGTATTCCAAGTGGGAAACCGAGCTCTTCATTTTGAATTCTTCAAGGTTTCTTTATTTATCATTTAAAGAACACTGACAGTGAAGACACATTCCTCACATTTCCCTCCTTTAATCCAGGTAAATATATTACATGTATTCACAAAATGGCCAGTAATGTCAAAGCGGAACTACTCATCTGCCAGTGTCTCATAGTCCTATACAGCTTTTGGAGAAATGTCCCTCCAGTCTTTAGTGAGCCAACTGATAGCCAAAAAGGAGCAAGCACACATACACACAAAGAGGGAGCTGCAGTGTCAGCATGTAGCTGCTCCGAATTGTCAGCCAACAATTCAGAGCCTCAGTGCTAAATTAACAATGACCTCAAGCAAAGGGAATGCTAGCCCATCCATTGTGTAGAACAAGGGCAGGAAGAGGCAGTGATCCTTCTCTATAGGCATCACTGTCAACTGGCTTTAGGGCCTTAGGTTACTAACAATAAATAATCACAGGATCTGCTGCACAATCACATCACAGCTTGCTATCCCATTATTAAGCTTTCTAAGCTTTTATTGTCTAGGCAGCTAAATGTCTGACATGCATGGAGACCTTACGCTGCCCTCCAAAGATTCACCAAACCAAATTACGTGAGATCCACCTAGTGTTTTCATCCGTTGAAAGAAAGACCTTGAATTTACATGGCCCCTTTCAGGTCTTCAGTATGATCACTAAAACTAAGTAGGGCAAAATTGATAGCTAGACTCCACACAATTTGTGACACAAGAGAGTGTGGATGCTGGAATCTAGAGCAACAATCTGCTTGTGGAACTCATTAGGTTCAAGAGCATCTGTGAGGCTGTAGAGGAGAAAGGAATTGTTGATGTTTCAGGATGAAACCCTGCATCGGGTTTCTTTATAAAGAACAATGATATTTCTATTGGACATTTCAGCAAGCAATTTGTACATGAGATCACTGCTACCTAGAAATTGGATTTTACCTGCTTTTGATGGACATTTAATCCTAGTACCCAAATTACCCAATTCAGGTAACTGGAAGAAATGTCTCTTAATTTGGGAAAATCTCAATAGAAAGTGCTAGGATAATTTTAACCCATATTTATTTGTTATCATTTTAGCTGCACGTTTCCTTTCAGTAGCTGACAGCAAAGCTCGTCGAATCAATCCAGCACTGACCCCTGGGAAGTGAGTCAAATCTTCAAAGGATACGCTCCATAGCAGCCTCAGTAAGTTAGCATAAAGGCTATCATGTACTGTAAGTGAGGGAAAAGGATTGGGAGGAGTGGGTATTTGGAGCTCAGAGATCCACATAAACACTCCACACCTACTGGCTGGGATAGGTGGGTCTTCAGGCGATGAGGGTCCTGAAACTGGTTTGTTTCATTCATACTTCTATTGCCTCCACACCACATGGGACTAGTTACCACTGCATATGTATGTTGCTGCATCACAAGCACGTTTCCTGCAACTGGGCTTCATCTTGCAGCTTAGTCCTTGGGCTCCAAACCACACATGTGGTTCTTTAATCTAAGCTTGGCCCTGTTCTTTTTCCCTCATTCCCGCAACAGCGGCTTTGTTGGCAAGCCTGGAATCAGCTGCCCATCTCCAATTATCTTTGAGAGGTGGTAGTGCGACACCTTATTGAACACCATAACCTGTATGGTGAAGCTAACCTTGAGATATGGAATTCCAAGATTTAGACTCGTGGTGATGAATGAAAGATAATATATCTCCAAGTCAGGGTGGTGTGTGACTTGAAGGGGAACTTGCTGATGGTAGAGTCCCTATGTACCCTTGAGATTGTGGAAGAGTTTGTGGCTTTGAGAGGTCCTGTTTAGGGAACCTTAAATAGTTTCTGGAATGCATGCTGGAGCCAATAAGCAATAGTCATCCACACCAGCGCTGGAGGAACTGAATAGTTAAGGCAGTAGAAAGGATATAAATCCAATGGCTCTTTTGCGCTAAATGGTGTCAATCTTCTCATGTGCTGTGAAATTATGTGGAGAGCATTCTCTCACGCTCCTAAATTGTTTCATGTAATTGGTAAGAAGACTTTGTGGGGTTTAAGAGGTCAGTTGCTTGCTGCAGTGTGCCCAGCCCTGTTTTTAGAGTCATCATTCTTATGTGGCTGCTTATGTTAAGTTTCTTGCCAATGGTTACATGCAGAATACTGCTGGTGGCAGCAGGGAGGGGTGAGCACTTCACAAAGACTATGCTGACACTGCTGAACATCAATGGGCTGTTAGATTTTCTCTACTGGAAGTTAGTCATTTCCTTACCCTTAAGTGGCATGAATAATACCTGACATTGATAAATCCATACCAGAATATTATAAAGGTCTTTCTCCTGGTAATTAGAAGCACTCCGAATGGAACAGAACACTCCATAGTCCCAGAGCTGAGATCTTTACCATCAAATATTCACATCTTTTTGTATTACCTCTCTATTACAGATCTTAAAATCTTGCCTTACTGACCTTGGCTCCCTATTATGGTCAGAAACTAGGCAATTTTATAAAATACCTGGCTAGACTCTATTTGGTGTTCTTCAAAACTGCAGATATTAAATCAAGTATCAATTATTGTCTATGACATGAACAGGCCATAAATCAGAAAGAATATCCATTAAGGCTTCTGCCAATTGTAAGGAATTAGAGGAATGTGAAGTTACTATTTCTGGAGAGGAATTTAAATGAAGATGACCTGAACACTGGCTGTTTAGGGAGCTGTAGTGTTCAGTTGTTGCAAGAGGGCAGGTTCAGAACATGAACTAATTATTTAGGTTCTGACACAGTCATTGCCTTTCTTCACACAGTGCTATTTTGCTAGGAATCCCTCAGCAGTCCAACAGCAGGTGGTAGCCCAATCCCTCTCCCATTTTAATTTACTGAGTTGTGCCAATACTAGCATTGAATATCATGGAGGCAGATACTGACAGAGTCAGGACATTGATTATCACTGGATCAAAAGATTGTGCTTTGAACACACAAATTATAGGCCAACATTGCAACACACCAAGGCATGCAGCACTTTGAGATGTTCTGCACTGATCGGACCTTAAATGAAAGCACAGCTCAGCTCTACAGGAGACCTAAAATGTACAATGGCATTGTCTAAAGGATAGCTTTGGCAGCCTCCCAGTGTGCATCCATCGATCCAGATCATTAATGCAACCAATCTGGATTAAAAGTATGACAGTGATTATGAAACTACTAGATTGCATTCAAGGAAATCATATGGTTCACTAATATTCTTTAGCAAAGGAACACTGCAGAAAGGATATCATTCCTGTATAAAATTCCAGACATAACAATGTGAGTGACTTTTAATTGCTTCTGAAATGGTTCATAAGTCATAAATGCTGGCTTTATCCTATGAACAGATTTAAAACCAAATAAATCATTTCAATGTTTTAACATCCTGCTTCTTCTGGTAGTTTACTGTACTTAAATTGGCAGTCATTTTTCTTACACTACCACTAAGGTTGCATTTGAAAGTATTTCGTTCTCTGGGACTTCCTATGATTATTATAGATATTTTCTTTATTTGATTCAGGATATGTGCAGATGCTGTGGGCATCAGTGGATTGTGAGTTCCCAGTTTCCCATGCCTACGGCAGTAGTTATATGCCACATAAAGTGTATGCATATAACATGACCGACAGCAACATACAAAGAATAACAGTGATTTAATTTTATTCAATAAAGCTTAATGATACACCCTTGTATATTGCCACTTGCATACTGAAGGGCAGGTGCATGGACATGTTTAAACCCACTTTGTGTCCATTCTTGTGTGTGAGCCTAAACAGTATAGAAATGATGGCATATTTGGCCATATGGCTACAACCAACATTCAAGTATCAACAGATGTTAATATACAAGTCAACATATATGGGATCTCAGAATGATTTTCCTTTCCCTATTCTTGGCAGTTATAATTATATTGAAATCTTGTCAACTTTTATCAATTAATGCACTTCTGATGGAACAAGAAACATCAACTGCCTGGGATTTTAATTAGAGGGAATCATCTCCAAGAATTTCACAGGACTACAAAAATTAACATTGAAGCAAAAGAGGAGACAACACCATAAGTGACCAAATCTGGGTCAAAGAAGTAAGGGAGATGAAAAGTCTAGGGAGAGAGCTCTTGAACATCAGCTCTAAAGCACATGGGTCCAGATTGGAGAAATACAAGGGAGAGGAATGTTCTAGGGATAGTGAGAAAGGACAAAATGAGTGGTTCCATCATAAAAATGAGGCACTGGTAAACAGGCCCAGTGTAATGGTAATGACTGCTGGCAGACTTATTCATTGGTTTTCTCAGCTGTTTCTTATTCCTCCTGTAAACTAATTCCACTGACCTAGATTCAGATTGCTGCAATTATAATTGCTATGAAATGAAAAACCGTCAAATGAAGCTAATAAGGATTTATACCTTCTTTATCAAATGCCCCTTTGGCTACATGACTAGAATCTATAGTTTGGTCAACCCTTAGTTGGTTCCAAGGTTGTTCTTATCTGGGGTGCTTTGATTGGCTGCCAGGATGAGACATACAAGACAAGTCATTAGATGCTGCAGACAGTCATGTTTAGTTCTAATGCCTACTTGGTCAAAGAGCCTGTCTTTACTCACACATAGATGACATACAAGAAAGGGACTGGAAGGATACAGCCACTAATGGAATTTGTTCTATTGAAAAGTTGCAAGATATTTGTAGAGAGAAAGAGCTTTAAGTCTGGAATCTGAATAAAGAAGTTATTGAGTTAATTTCTATTTAAAAGTTAAAAAACAGGTGATGAGTCACATTTTAATTCTTGTGCCAGTACTGACAGAGAATCTGCTTTCAAACAACATACCCACCCTTCCCCATCTACACCACCTCCATCTTCCCTTTCGTCATTCCTCTCTGTTCAGAGCAGGTCAAATTACATCAGGCGGTTCTTTTGGTAACCCTGTAGAACTCCAGATTCCACATGATCTCTCACATTAATTCTGCCTCACACAATTTCTGTTTATGATGAAAAATTCCTCTCCAGTTGATTTCAAAATAACATTCTGTAGATCCCACCATAAAGTCCCCAGCCCTTTAATATGGTCTGCTTTTCTAAGTTCACTCCACTATATACTTCCCCATTCACCCACTATCCAGACTTAAGTAGTTACTTCGAAATCTCTTACTAAAAGCTTCTTTTGGAACCTCTCATCCCAATGTTCTATTTTTGCTGAAATATACCCTTGACTCCTCCTTTTATTCTTCTTTAAATCCATGCACAGCATGAGATGTTTTTGTTTTCTTGTTAGTTTTAGTATATAATTAGCAGAAGTTACATTTATTTGTAGCACCAGTCATATGTCCAACTAATTGACATATTAATTTGTTAAGCCGGCAAAGACACTATATAAACTTATATTCATGATGTCTGTGCTATTTGTAATACTCCCTTAGACATAACTAGAAAAGACTCTAGAGCTTTAACCATATGCTTCATATTCATGAGGAATTTCAACACAGATCATGCAACTGTCAATTAGAACATTTCCAGATCAGAGAAACAGGCTTTAAACTTCCTGAACTTAACTATTCAGTTATGACAATATTTGTAGAATTAATTTTTCATGACAGAAGTGGTAGACTACCGTTTAAGCGATCAGTACTGCAGGTGTAATTTAGCTCAGATCGATTGTTCATCTTAAGCACTCAACAGCATACAAATAAAAATAAAGTACAATTTGTTAATAATAGTTCCTCAGCAAATGTGAGAAGCCCAATGTTATGTACAACTTTTCTGCATCAATAATTTTGTTGTAAAATGCCATTATACTTATGTTCATACAAAAGTGTTTTAGATATTAAATGGTATGCAAAAAGAAAAAATCATTAGAAAAATATCAGGAGAGAGATCTACAACACCCCCCCTCCCCTTCCAAATTTCATACTCAAATTAAAACTTACTGTAAGTCAGATATTTCAAACTGAGCTTCAGGCAACTTTCAAAAACTTTATATGGAAACAATTGAATTCCCAAATTGAAAGCTGTTGCTTGTGCCCTGTTACCGCAGATGTGTTTCAAGTGGATTGACCAGAAACTGTTTGATGCCTAGCCAGACTGATTATGGTCAGCAGAATAGAAAGAATTTACTGAATCACTAGTCAGCCAGAGGAAACTACTCTCAGGCTGAGAACAAAAGTAACTATTCTGCAATGCAGCCTAATATGTAATAGCTAATGGTCAATAATGCCAATATTATAAATAGGGCTAATTATTTATGTTAATGACTAGACAGCTGTTTGGGCATAATATGCCTAATCATTAATTTTGATTCGCGATCATAAATTTCAAGTCATCGTAGTACATCGATTACATGTATTATGCTCTATTTTACTTGTGCATTATGATATCCCACTTCAGAAAGTTCCCTTAAAATTCACAAGCAGTATTGAGCTTACCAAAATCTTTTTCTTCACTTTTCAGTCTTCTTTGGCTGTTTAAACATAGAATTCCAGTTGATAGATTTGAATTCTCAGTACTAATGGTAGGTGGAAGGAGACCTGCTCCAGCTATGTCTGGGTCTGTTTCAGGCTTAGGGAAAATGCCGACAGCTGATTCTCTCAGTGATCTATGTTTAGGAGGATAAGCTTGCTCTATATATAGGGATTTGGAAGTCTGGCTGCTCCATCAGGCTGAGTCAATCACTGCTTCCAAAAGTCATTGGAAAACTCATGCTGTTGACATCCCTGCGAGCCAAGCATGCTGATGGCACTTGCTCACTGGGCTGAGCCTTTGGACATAATAAGCGCATGAGTTCTCAGCTAAACTGATGGCGGGGATCCACTTCACTTCCTGCTCTCCTTTACGATGTTAATGGTGGCTTGATAAGCAAATGACAATAGCATCACTGAAACTCATGTTTCTTGGAGATATGGTTGCTTACCAAAGATGGGAAGCCTATGGACCAACAAATAATCATCATATCACCAGGCCCCTAACAGAATACAGACCAAATTCAAGAAAACTCATGTCAAGTTTTTCTGGCACATATCTGTCACAAATTTTCCTCTCAGCTGTTTATCATTTAATGTATTAAAAAAAACACTATCTGAATCTTTTAATTAACTTCTAGTCTGTAACTCACTTACAGGTATCCATTTTCCTTTCTGGAAAAGTATTAAACCATTCAACCAGATTACAAAGGCATAGTGCTTATATCTTTGGTCTTTGGCATTGGGTAGACTCAGGTATATGGGCAGTACTTTCTGCAGTAACAGAACCAATAGCTCCAAAAGCCTATAGGGACTGATAATCCACCATTGTTCATGTCAGATTGTTTTGTATTCAATATTTCAGTGATATGTGACTATATTGTTTGATGAAGCATTCTTTGTATGCATAATTCATTACAGGTTATATGTAGGAAGTAGGTGAATGGCATACATTATTGCACCATCACTCACATCACATGTGAGTGCCTTACTAAATAAAAAGGAAGAAATAAGCTAAGTAGACAAGTATCCTGGCTCCTGTGTTTTTCTTTCAATTAGCCTCTGAAGTTACAAAACATAACAAGGATTGCACCCAAGAAGTATCTTTGGATGAATCATAAAATCAAAACTCTAAAAGAAATGTGATTGTTTCAAAAAAGCTCAAAATATATTCCTCAGCCATTATCACAAACTGATTTATGCATCTTTATTTATCCCTTTGCTATGTATATGAATTTGTCCAATGATTTGGTTGTACAAGTTTGCTCAATTCATTGGCTATGGAACTCAGTGAGCATAGGAGGAGCTTTACAGAAATTAACTGAGGTTTTCGTTCAAGGACAATAATCTAAAAAGCTTGTGTGCCAGAACTGCAAATGTGTGGATAAAAATATTATCAGCTAGAATTCCTGTTTTTCATTGTTTGTCAGTGATGTCTGCAGTACTGGAATTTATTGAAATTAATTGTCATGTTATCACTGTTTGCAGATATTTATAATAATCATCATCATCATCATCTCAGAAACAGAAGGGTTCCTTGTGGCAATACAGAACAAGGTGGTTAACACAAAAAATATCAAAAATACATAATAAAAAACCAACAAATTCAAGACCATAAATGCAGAAAATGCCAAGAGAAACCAGAAATAATTCAACTGATTACTTCCTCAGGTATAATCAAGTGGCAAATATCATTCACCAAAGTTTTGCTTTAAAATACAAACTGACAAAAGATAATATATCTTATTAAAAATATAGCCCTGATCCAATTTTAGAGCAAGTCCTACAAGTTGTATTACAACCCATCCATTATTACAGATACAACTTAATAGATATAGCTATTCCAAACACACATAACATACAGAAATCAATAAGTGAAAAACTCCAGGAAAATGCTGAATTAAAAGAGGAAATTGAAAGACTATGGAACAATGACAGGGTATTTCTTGTCCCAGAAGTAATACAGTGTCTGCAACTGGTATCATCCCAAAATCATTACATAAAAGCATTAAACAAGTAAGCCTATACAACAATATTCATGGCAGTCTCCAGAAGCCACAATACTAAATATTATTAGAATAGTCTGAAAGGTCCTAGCAATTAAGAACTGAGTGTGCTTGGCTATGCCCGTACCTTAGCTTTTAGCATCTTGAGCTGAGAAAAAAACTAAAATTATAATAATAATAATAATAATAACTCAGAAAAGGAGTGAGTAGCAATGACACATCTAATCTCATCTTAACTTTAAAACTTTCTTTAAGCTTAACTTTAAGCTTTCTGCAGTTTGTTGTTACCTTTGAGATTTCTGCCATGTTTGGAAGGTGGGCGATCTGAATGGATCCCACACACAACCGTATCACTGTAATAAAATTCTAGTGTACATACCGGAATATAGGATAACTGATGAGGAAGAAATATCAAGATATCAGCCTGCATAGTCAAGGAGATACTTGTGGCACATTTCATCATGATCTTAATTTCAAACTTCAGGCAATTAATGAAAAGCTTGACCTAAAGTAACTGGCTGATTGATGGTACAAGAAAATCAGATATATAGCTGTGTTATCACTGACAAAACAAATTCACTCCAGTCAGATCATAGCCATTCAAAATAATGTTGTAAATCAAAATGAGAACACAATTCTTTTGGATTTCTCCAGTCATATGGTACAATTCAAAGACACAAGGTTCTGCGGATGCTAGAGATCTTGAGTAACACACACAAGGTGCTGGTGGAACTCAGCAGGTCAGGCAGAATCTACAGCGGGAAACAGACAGTAGACGTTTTGGGCTGACATCAAATTGAGCCCACATTGTCTTACGAGGATAGGTTGAGTAAACTAGGGTCTCCTCTTTGGAACAAGGGAGGATGAGCGGTGACTTGATTGAAGTGTATAAGATGAGAAGAGGCATAGTTAGAGTGGACAGCCAACATTTTTCTCCCAAGGCAGAAATAGTTAATATGAATGGGCAAAATTTAAAGTGATTGGAGGAAAGTACGGGTGGGGGGGGTGGATGTCAGTGGTAAGGAACTTTAAATATTACAGTGTATTTGTAATTGTAAATATTTCACATGTAGTGAAGATTGCAAATTACTCTTTTTAAAGCATAGTTTGCAAACTTTATCAAAACCCAGCACCCTTTGACCTGCAATATAATAGCTTAAACCTGGTATATTCTCATGGGATACTGCCCAGCCAGTAGTGAGCAATAGCTTCCTATAATAGTAACTGACATCGATCAGCATTCCATGTCATGGCGTAGGTTGCTTTAGAGTTGAAAGAAAATTGGATACAGACACCAAGAAATATCAGATTTTATACTTCAATATTTATCTCTTCAGTCATAGATTAGTCAATTCATTTAGAACTGTGACCTAATACTTCGTCTCTCAACCACCGAGTACAATGCTGCTAAAAAAGGGAAGGAGTCTCTCTGTCAAGCTCTCAAGTTTAGCAAGGTAAGAAAACGTTGAAAGGAAATGTATTCTGAACTAATTTTTTCCATCACAACAGGACCTCTGTTAAAAACCAAGTCAACATCTTTAAAGTGACTTCAGAAGGTCTGAGGCTGGGTTAGTTTTATTGGGAGAAAAAGCAACTTTGATTTTTTTGCCTTTAAGACTGATTTTGTTCCCAGTGACGAAAAGAATTCAGGGCACCAAGTACACGCTGGCTCTCAGCAGAGCAATCCCATTAGACTCAAAGCTTGAGCTTCCTTTTAAAGGAGATATTTGAGTGGGTGATGCAAAGTTGTACATGATAGAAATAGGACCTTTGGCCTGTTATGTCCACACTGAGTATCAAGTACTTTTATTTCAGTATAAAAGTAAATTAAGTAGTGTAATATGTAAACAAAGTGATAGTAGAGATTGCTTATCATTCCAGTCATTTTCTGCCCAGTCATCACACCAAAACTTACTAAATTCAGGTGTGTAAATTTCTGGCATTCCACCCAATTTAAAACACAAAACCCATATTACACAAGTCAGATATTCGATATTGTGGTCTCCACTGTTTTCCCAAGCCATTTCCAACAACATGACCAAGTGCACATGGTGTGTAACCCAACAAAAATCTATTATTTTCAAGATATTTGTCAATCCAGTTTTTAGAAAGTATACATTCAATAAGGCAGAGGTCTCCAACCTCTTTTATGTCCTGCTAAAGTAAATCAAAACACCCAGAGGTTTAACCAAGCAGATTAAAAATATTTGAGTGCAGCGAGCAGGTCATTGATGAAGTTATGCAGAAATTATTGGTGAGTAAAATATCACAGTTCATATTTATGACATTATCAGATACAAGTTGATGCAAATCTGAACTTGTTCAAATCTCTTAAAGCACCTCGAATCATTACCCTTGTAAGACCAGTTTTCAAATAACAAATTATCTTAGTATTAGAAAGTAAAAATATCTTAGCCAAGGAATAAATTAGCAAAATATTCCACTCTTTAGCCTATACTTCCACCAACTAACACGCATCGTTGGATTTGTTTTAAAATGGAGTTAAAGCTTCCATTAGAACTTCGACTTCTATGATCCATAATTTAACCTGATGTCAAGAACCCCAGAAAAATTGGTTTCTCCAGGTCCTGCCAATCCTATTTGTGCACTGAGACTTAAGACTAGTGTTTTAATTGGAAATATTTACTGCATTATTTAGATTTGTGATGTGTATCATAATATTAAGTCACTCATAGGACTAGATATTAAGTATATTTTAAGTGTTGAGAGAAACAGAAGTTACTTTGAAGTCAAGCAACGCTGAAGGATGGGTTTCCTGCCATGTATTTACATCTGGGAACAAATCAGTGAAAGAAATGGTAACTTTGGGAAGGGTAAGGAGATTTTAGAGGCCAAAAGGCATATCAGAGACCAAAAGCAAGATTGTAGACTAGAGCAGAGACCAGAATGGTAGAGAACAGAGCTTGAAGAAATTGAATGGTGGCCAATGACTAGTGGTGACCCAAAGGGGTCAGTATCAGGACCACTACTTTTCACGTTGTTTGTCAACAATTTGGATAGTGGAATTGATGGCTTTGTGTCAAAGTTTGCGGATGATACGAAGATAGGTGGAAGGATGGGTAGTGCTGAGGAAGCAATGTGATTGCAGCGGGACTTAGACAAATTGGAAGAATGGGCAAAAAAGATGGAAACAGTGTTGGGAAATGCATGATAATGCATTTTGGTAAAAGGAACAATAGTGCAGACTATTATCTAAATGGGGAGAAGGTTCAAACATCAGAGGTGCAGAGGGACTTAAGAGTTCTTGTGCAAGACTCCCAGAAGGTTAATTCACAGGTTGAATCTATGGTAAAGAAGGCAAATGCAATGTTGGGATTTATTTCAACATATAAAAGCAAGGAAATAATGCTGAGGCTTTATAAGACATGAGTCAGGCCACAGTGAGTATTGCCAACAGTTTTGGGTCCCATACCTCAGAAAGGATGTGTCATCATTGGAGAGACTCCAAAGGAGGTTCACAGGGATGATTCCAGGAACGAAGGGGTTAACATACGTGGAGCATTTGGCACCTTTGGGCCTGTACTCACTGGAACTTAGAAGAATGTGGGGGATCTCATTGAAACTTACCAAATGTTGAAAGGACTAGATAAGGTGGATATAGAGAGAATGTTCCCTATCCTAGGGGTACCCAGAATTAGAGGGCACAGCCTCAAAACAGAGGGGCGACCTTTTAGAACAGAGGAAAGGAGGAATTTTTTTTAGCTGGAGAGTAGTGAATCTGTGGAATGCTCTGCCACAGACTGCGGTGGAGGCCAAGCCAAAAGGTATATTTAAGGCGGAAGTTGATCGTTTCCTAATAGGTCAGGGCATCAAAAGATATGACAAGCAGACAGGTGTATGGGGTTGAGTGGGACTCACGATCTGCCGTCATGGAATGGTGGAGCAGATTTGATGGGCTGAATGGCCTAATTCTGCTCCTATATCTTATGGTCTATCTTCATTGGGGCTTTATGGAGGTAACAGAATGATTTATGGAGGAAGACTGGAAGGGAGTGATGGTATTAGTGTTTATTCTCAGCAGTTAATTGTATTCAATAGGTACAATAAAAGCACTTTCTTCCTGGATCAAAATTTATTGTCTCCTTTTAACTTTTGGGCTTCATAAGGCCCAGATTAGGTTTCAAATTTTGTATTTTGTGTTCTGTGAAAATTTTCTATTTTATCAACATTTTGTGTATCCTGATGAAGGGCTCGGCCTGAAACCATCAACTGTTTCTCCACAGATGCTGACTGACATGTTGAGTCCCTCCAGCGTTCATATGCATTTCTCAGCTTTCAAACTGATGTTAAATAATTCACGTGGTCCCTTCTAATATTTAAGTACCAAAGGTGGCACAATGTTGTGATTCAGAATTTTAAACATTTTACCGTTCCACACAAGCTTGACATTGACCCACAAGAGACCATAGCTTCTCCCAATGCTCACAATCACCAGAACCTTCTCCACTTCAAAAATGTTCAGATCCAATTGAGCATGACTTGTGTAATTCAGAAGTACACCTTGGGTAAGCTTGTGAAGATCAATGGGCTCAAAGATGTACTTTCTTTCTGTGCAATGGTTTCCAAAATACCCTCTTGATGTCTTCTTACTCATTCTCTCATGCAATGCTTAACAAAAATGTTTATTATACAAGATTACAGATGAAAAAGTCTCCTCAGTATTGACTCAGATCCATTTCTATTTGTCTCTTCATTGCACCCCCACTTAAATAGAATTATATTTATTCAATGAATCGGTTTAGAACATTGTACAAGTGTTTTCATTAGAAATGATATTGTTAAGGTAAGATTTAACTGAGGTGTTCTAAACCATACTCCATTTTCAAAGAGTAAATGAAGACATATTCTTATAAGATTATGTGTGGGCATTAGTTAAAGAAAGTTAAACATACCTTTTCTTTAAAAAAGGAAGTTCTTATGATCTAGAAATCACTGCTTGATGGTGGAAGCAGATTCTATAGTATCTTTTCAAAAGGAATTGGATATATACCAAAAGAAAAAATAGCTAGGCAAGTAGAGAAAGAAAGAAAGTAACTGGTAAAATATTCAGCCTGACACAATGAGTAGGATAGCTCCCACTGTGCGGAAATTAGGATTATGTTTATCATGCGAAACTGCCTAGTATCAGTTCAGATTTAACATCTTGATACTTTAAAGTTCAGTTCTTCATCTGATTGTCAGCTTTAGCTGAAGTAATGTCTTAATATACACTCAGTAGCTACTTTATTAGGTACACCTGTACATCTGCTCATTAAGGCAAATTTCTAATCAGCCAATCAGGTGGCAGCAATTCAATGCATAAAAGCATGCTGACATGGTCAAGAGGTTCTGTTGTCGTTCAGACTAAATATCAGAATGGGGAAGGAATGTGATCTAGGTGACTTTGATGGCAGACGGGGTGGTTCATTCAGTGAGCACGTGTTCTGCGAATGAACAAGCCTTGAGAGAGCAGAGGAGAATGGCCAGGCTGGTTGTACTTAGTACTTACCAGTTCCTTATTCCTTGCGGGTGCAGACGAAGGCAATCCAGCTTGCCTCAGGGAATGAACAGCACTGATGGGAGAGCCTTCCCGCAGAGGCCAGCTCCCAACCTAGCACGGACTTCAGCATGCCTACCGCTACTCCATTCTCACCCACACCACGTCCAGCACATCCTCCCCTGGGTGGCTGTAATAGGAGACACCACGGCAAAGAGCACCTGGTCTGCACAACAACCAAGGTCATGCAGCAACCTTGCCATCAGTCTTCTCAATGAACCAGAATGGAAGAGGAGAAGATGGCGGCGTGACGCAGCTTGCGCGGCCACTCCGGTGAATTATAGCTGTAATCTGTCAAGTAGGGTGCCGTGCTCAATCCTGATTTGATGGAGACAGACATTGGAGAATGGAGGAACATCTGGAGAAACTTCTGAAATGCCTTTTTTGCTGCAGCTGCTACTGTGTGATCCAGAATCTCCAGAGGAGAAGGCCCCAAATACTCGGCTTTGATTGTTGCTCGGTGGCCGGGATGGGGTCGAAGCACTCGGCAGAGATAGTGCTCGGTGTTCAGTGTTGAAGGGCTGGTCGGAGGTTCGAAGTTTTCGGACGGACTCAGAGTTGGCTGTGGTCGGGTGCTTCCAATGCATCGACAGTTGTCGGTGCCTGGAGGTTTATGGCAGAGAGAGTTTCTCCCTTCTGCTGCCTGCTATCGGGGGACTATTGGGAGTCGATTGGAACTTTGAGACTTTTTTTTAAACCATTCCTATGGTCTGCTCTTTATCAAATTATGGTATTGCTTTGCACTGCTGTAACTATATGCTATAATTATGTGGTCTTGTCAGTCTTTGGTTTGTCCTTTTTTTGTGATATCACTCTGGAGGAACATTGTATCATTTCTTAATGCATGCATGCATTTCTAAATGACAATAAACGAGGACTGAGTGTCCCCATGATCTAATCTAATCTAATTTTGTACTTCCAATATCTATCAGGGTCTGTTGATGACAAGAAAAATGTTTAAGACAAACATTTGTGCTTTCTGTTGGTCTCAGAGAGGCCTTTGTGAGCAAGCATGTCAAAATCTTAATGGAAACTACTAATGTTAATGAGAGAGGTCAGAGGAGAAAGGCCAGACTGGATCAAGCTGACAGGAGGAAGATGGGGTAGAGCATCTCTGAATACACAACACATCAAACATTGAAGTGGATGGGCTACAGCAGCAGAAAGAGAAACTCAGCGGTCACTTTATTAAGCTACAGGAAGTTACAAATAATGTGGCCAGAGTGTATATAGCTTTCATTGTCTCTCTTTCTTGTCCACTCCATTCAAAATGGAAAGGCCCATATCCTTCCTCTCAGTCCCCTGAAAGTTGGGAATTTTTCCTTGTCAATTGGCTTTGTACCATGCCAGTGAGTTCTCTCTCTGACATACCCATGCTTTGCATTTGTGGTTGTTTCAAGTACCACATACACAGCTCTTCATTGGCTGTTCCTGTGTTTCTCCTTCGGGCAGAAGCTTCCTGGTTCGATTTTTGTTCTTATTGACGTGAGATAGAAAAATACTAATATTTAAGTGAGAGATAAAGAATGTGTAGAATAAATGAGTAGTGTAGATAGTGATTTCTTGGCTGCAGGACCAAGATCTTAAGAGGCCTAAATGGTAGTGGAAATAAAAATTAGAACTATCAATACAGGAGGAGATCGGTGTAGTTAAAATTTTTCTTTGCTTAACACAGCATGATGTGGAACTACAATCATTTTGGTTTTAGTTAGGAAATAGTAAGAGGCAGGAAATTTAGACAGGAATTATTTGTAGTCCAAAAAATTGCAGTTGTAACATTGGGTGTAGCATAAATCAGTAATAATGGGAAACTTTAACCAGTGTCAGGACTGATTGAATCAAAACAAGGTAAAATCCTGGAATTCTTGTACATGAGATCCTTTCCTGTATAAATATGTTAAGAAACCAGTTAGGAAGATAGCTCTTGGTATGTGTAATGAGATGAGATAATCTTGTTGAGGGGCTTTTGCCAGACAGAAACCATAATATGAAAGGATTTAAAACTGACTTTGAAAGTTCAAACAAAACGAGGGCCTAAAATCTAAATGAAAGAAGCCATGAATACATGAGAGGAAAGCAGGCTGTGGATGAGTGGGAGAATACTTTAAAAGGTGTGAAGGACAGGCAACAGTTAGCAGTAAAGAAATAGTGCGCAAGTTGTAAATGGCACAAACATCGACTGGACAAATGATAAGAGAAATTGTCTGATAAGAGAAATGAAAGACAACATTAAATCCAAGGAAGTTTCCAGAAACAGTAGTAGGCCTGAAAATAATAAGCATTTTAGAGCTCAGTAGAGAAGAACTAAGAAATGATAGGGAACACAACACAACACACACACGCGCACACAAAATGCTGGAGGAAATCAACAACTCAGGCAGAATCTATGGAGAGGAACAAATAGTCAACATTTCTGACTGAGACCCTTTATCCAGACTGGAAAGGAAGGAGGCAGAAGCCAGAATAAGAGGTGGGGGAGGGAAAGGAGTAAGCAAGAGGGTGGGAGAGAAATTACCGGACCGTACCAGAAGTCTATGCCATCAGGTTGGAGGCTACTCAGATGGAATATGAGGTGGTGTTCCTCCAACCTGAATTTGGCCTCAACATGGCAGCACAGGAGGCCATGGACAGACAGGCGAGAATAGGAGTGGGAAGTTGAGTTAAAATGGATATCCACCAGGATGTCCTGCCTCTTGCAGCAGACAGAGCAAGGGTGCTCAGCAAAGCAGTCACCCAATCTGTGTCAGGTTTCCCTGATGTGGAGGAGGCTGTACCATGAGTACCGGAAGAATTTCGGGTCGAAAAATCGTTTTTCTTTTAAAGAACTGCTCGGGGAGAAGGGTCTGCACTGCGCAGGCGCGTGACGTAGTGCGCCAAGGTTTAAAAAGCAGACGACCATATACAGCGGCCATCATTGGAGTGGACTGAGTCAGAGTAGGACGGCTTTGGCTCAAACAGGCTTCGGCGAGGACAGGCACAGGCCAGGGTAGGTTCCAGTAAGTATTTTGTTCAGATTGTCAGGCGTAGAGCGAATGCCAGGCAGGATGTTGGAATGCTCCTCTTGCAGGATGTGGGAAGTCAGGGAGCCCTCTGGTGTCCCTGACAACGACACCTGCAAGAAGTGCATCCAGCTGCAGCTCCTGACAAACTGCGTTAGGGAACTGGAGCAGGAGCTGGATGACCTGCGGATCATTCGGGAGAATGAGGACATTATAGATCGTAGCTACAGGGAGGTAGTTACGCCAAAGGAGCAGAGGACAGGAAATTGGGTCACTGTCAGGCGAGGGAAGAGGAAAGGGCAGGCAGAGCAGGGTTCCCCTGTGGCCATTCCCCTCAGCAACAAGTATACCGCATTGGATACTGTTGGGGGGGATGACTTACCTGGGACTAGCTGCAGTAGCCGGATCTCTGGCACTGAGTCTGGCTCTGCAGTGCAGAAGGGAGGGGGGGAAAAGAGGAGAGCGGTAGTGATAGGGGACTCGATAGTTAGAGGTACAGATAGGAGGTTCTGTGGTCGTGACAGAGAATCCAGGATGGTTTGTTGCCTCCCAGGTGCCAGGGTCAAGGATGTCTCTGATCGATTGCATGACATTCTGAAGTGGGAGGGTGACCAGCCAGATGTCGTGGTGCACATAGGCACCAATGACATAGCAAGGAAGAGTGAAGAGGTCCTGGACAGTGAGTATAGAGAGCTTGGTAGGAAGTTGAAAAGCAGGACCTCCAGGGTGGTAATCTCAGGATTGCTACCTATGCTAGGTGCCAGTGAGGGTAGGAATAGGATGCTCTGGAGGAGGAACAAGTGGCTGAGGAACTGGTGTAGGGGGCAGGGTTTCAGATTTCAGGATCATTGGGACCTCTTCTGGGGCAGGTGGGACCTGTACAAGAGAGACGGGTTACACTTGAACCAGAGGGGGACCAATATCCTTTCAGGGAGGTTTGTTAGTGCTATTGGGGAGGCTTTAAACTAGATTTGCAGGGGGATGGGAACCAGAGTGCCAGAGCTGACAGTGTGGCTGGGGTGAAAATAAATGATGTTGAAAGTTTAAGCAAATCCGCTGATAGAAAGGTTGTGAGTGGTGGTAAAAATCTTCTGAGGTGTATATATTTCAATGCTAGGAGTATTGCGGGGAAGGCGGATGAGTTGAGGGCGTGGATTGACACGTGGAATTATGATGTTGTAGCAATTAGTGAAACTTGGCTACAGGAGGGGCAGGACTGGCAGCTTAATATTCCAGGGTTCCGATGTTTCAGATGTGATCGAGGCAGAGGAATGAAAGGTGGGGGAGTAGCATTGCTTGTTAGGGAAAATATTACAGCAGTGCTCAGGCAGGACAGATTAGAGGGCTTGTCTACTGAGTCCTTATGGGTGGAGCTGAGAAACAGGAAAGGTATGGCCACATTAGTGGGATTGTATTACAGACCACCCAATAGTCAACGAGACTTGGAAGAGCAAATCTGCAGAGAGATAGCAGACAACTGCAGGAAACATAAAGTTGTGGTGGTAGGGGATTTTAATTTTCCATACATTGATTGGGACTCCCATACTGTTCGGGGTCTAGATGGTTTAGAGTTTGTAAAATGTGTTCAGGAAAGTTTTCTATATCAGTATATAGAGGGACCAACTAGAGGGGATGCAATATTGGATCTCCTGTTAGGAAACGAGTTAGGACAAGTGACGGAAGTCTGTGTAGGGGAGCACTTTGGTTCCAGTGATCATAACGCCATTAGTTTCAATTTGATCATGGACAAGGATAGATCTGGTCCTAGGGTTGAGGTTCTGAACTGGAAGAAGGCCAAATTTGAAGAAATGAGAAAGGATCTAAAAAGCGTGGATTGGGACAGGTTGTTCTCTGGCAAAGATGTGATTGGTAGGTGGGAGGCCTTCAAAGGGGAAATTTTGAGAGTGCAGAGTTTGTATGTTCCTGTCAGGATTAAAAGCAAATTGAATAGGAATAAGGAACCTTGGTTCTCAAGGGATAATGCAACTCTGATAAAGAAGAAGAGGGAGTTGTATGAAATGTATAGGAAACAGGGAGTAAATCAGGTGCTTGAGGAGTATAAGAAGTGCAAGAAAATACTTAAGAAAGAAATCAGGAGGGCTAAAAGAAGACATGAGGTTGCCTTGGTAGTCAAAGTGAAGGATAATCCAAAGAGCTTTTACAAGTATATTAAGAGCAAAAGGATTGTAAGGGATAAAATTGGTCCTCTTGAAAATCAGAGTGGTCGGCTTTGTGCGGAACCAAAGGAAATGGGGGAGATCTTAAATAGGTTTTTTGCGTCTGTATTTACTAAGGAAGCTGGCATGAAATCTATGGAATTGAGGGAATCAAGTAGTAAAACCATGGCAACTGTACAGATTGAAAAGGAGGAGGTGCTTGCTGTCTTGAGGAAAATTAAAGTGGATAAATCCCCGGGACCTGACAGGGTCTTCCCTCGGACCTTGAAGGAGACTAGTGTTGAAATTGCGGGGGCCCTGGCAGAAATATTTAAAATGTCGCTGTCTACGGGTGCAGTGCCGGAGGATTGGAGAGTGGCTCATGTTGTTCCGTTGTTTAAAAAAGGATCGAAAAGTAATCCGGGAAATTATAGGCCAGTGAGTTTAACGTCAGTAGTAGGTAAGTTATTTCAGGGAGTACTAAGAGACAGAATCTACAAGCATTTGGATAGACAGGGGCTTATTAGGGAGAGTCAACATGGCTTTGTGCGTGGTAGGTCATGTTTGACCAATCTGTTGGAGTTTCTCGAGGAGGTTACCAGGAAAGTGGGTGAAGGGAAGGCAGTGGATATTGTCTACATGGACTTCAGTAAGGCCTTTGACAAGGTCCCGCATGGGAGGTTAGTTAGGAAAATTCAGTTGCTAGGTATACATGGAGAGGTGGTAAATTGGATTGGATATTGGCTCGATGGAAGAAGCCAGAGAGTGGTGGTAGAAAATTGCTTCTCTGAGTGGAGGCCTGTGACTAGTGGTGTGCCACAGGGATCAGTGCTGGGTCCATTGTTATTTGTCATCTATATCAATGATCTGGATGATAATGTGGTAAATTGGATCAGCAAGTTTGCTGATGATACAAAGATTGGAGGTGTAGTAGACAGTGAGGAAGGTTTTCAGAGCCTGCAAAGGGACTTGGACCAGCTGGAAAAATGGGCTGAAAAATGGCAGATGGAGTTTAATACTGACAAGTGTGAGGTATTGCACGTTGGAAGGACAAACCAACGTAGAACATACAGGGTTAATGGTAAGGCACTGAGGAGTGCAGTGGAACAGAGGGATCTGGGAGTACAGATACAAAATTCCCTAAAAGTGTCGTCACAGGTAGATAGGGTCATAAAGAGAGCTTTTGGTACATTGGCCTTTATTAATCGTAGTATTGAGTATAAGAGCTGGAATGTTATGATGAGGTTGTATAAGGCATTGGTGAGGCCGAATCTGGAGTATTGTGTTCAGTTTTGGTCACCAAATTACAGGAAGGATATAAATAAGGTTGAAAGAGTGCAGAGAAGGTTTACAAGGATGTTGCCGGGACTTGAGAAACTCAGTTACAGAGAAAGGTTGAATAGGTTAGGACTTTATTCCCTGGAGCGTAGAAGAATGAGGGGAGATTTGATAGAGGTATATAAAATTATGATGGGTATAGATAGAGTGAATGCAAGCAGGCTTTTTCCACTGAGGCAAGGGGAGAAAAAGTGGAGTAATCTAAGAGGACATGGGTTAAGGGTGAGGGGGGAAAAGTTTAAAGGGAACATTAGAGGGGGCTTCTTCACACAGAGAGTGGTGGGAGTGTGGAATGAGCTGCCAGACGAAGTGGTAAATGCGGGTTCTTTTTTAACATTTAAGAATAAATTGGACAGATACATGGATGGGAGGTGTATGGAGGGATATGGTCCATGTGCAGGTCAGTGGGACTAGGCAGAAAATGGTTCGGCACAGCCAAGAAGGGCCAAAGGGCCTGTTTCTGTACTGTAGTTTCTATGGTACCGGATATAAGTAGATGACCCTGACAGACTGGAGGCAAAGTGCACCTCACCAGGAAGGACTTTTTGGGGCCCTGAATGGTGGTGAGGAGGTGGTGTTATGGGAAGGTGTAGCATTTGTTTGGCTTCCAAGGTTAACTGCCAGTAGGGAGATTACTGGGAATGGATGAATGGACAAGGGAGACCTGTGGAGTAATCTAAGACAACGTAGAATATATGAGTGAACTGACAAAAAGAGAAAAATGTTTTTACAGGTACGTAAGAGGAAAAGATAAGTGGGGCAAAGTGCAAGGCACTTTTCAACAGAACAGAGAATTTGTTATGGTGAATAAGAAAATGGCAGAGGATTTAAACAATTGCTTTGTATCTGTCCTTCCAGAAGACATGATAAACTTTCCAGGTAAGTTAGAGAAGAGAGGATTTAATGAGAGTGAGGAAAATAATACTAGGGAAGTTGGTCTGCTTGAAAACCAATAAATCCAAGGGGTCGGATGAGTTGCTTCTCAGAGTTTTGACTGCAGGAATGTTAGATGCTTCTGTTATCACATTCCAAAGTTTTATAGATCCCAGAGTTGTTCCAATGGTAGAAATGTGATCCTGTTATGTAAAAACAAAGGTCAATTTGTAATGGAGGATGTAATTAACTCTTGAAGAAGAAGAATAGGACTGAACAGTGCCAAAATGGACTAAAAAGAGAAAAATTATGTTTGACTAATGTACTGGAATTCTTTGATGATAGAGCTAGTACAATAAATAAAGGAAAAACAGTGGAGATGGTGTATTTGGATTTTTGAAAAGGATTCTCAATGGCCTGCACAGTAGATTGATCTATAATGTTCAAGCACATGGAGACAGGAGTAACATCCTGTCACAGATTGAGAACTGGTTTTCAATCAAGAACAAAAAGTGAGAGTAAACATGTTATTTTCAAGTTCAAAGTATATTTATTATTAAGGTACATATATGCTTTACTGTATGTTATCTTGAGATTCATTTTCTTGCAGGCATTTATAGGAAAAGAACAATAAAAATTTATTGTACAAAAGGCTATACTGTACCTAAAAAGACATGGCTGACAAACAACTAATGTGGAAAAGAGGATAAACGCTGCAAATAATAACAATCACACTGCGAACATGAGTTGTAAAGAGACTTTGAAAGTAAGTCAGTTCAGAGTAGCAGTGATTGAAGTTATCCTCGTTGGTTAATCAAGTTGGCTGGCTGTGACTAATTGGATACTGTTGTGATGGATGCTTGGGCCCCAGCTTTTCACACTATATAAATAACTTGGCAAAAGCAACTGAACATCATACTGCTGATGATTTTAAACTTGATGGGATTGTGATGATTCAAAAGATATTTATTGACAAGTGGAACGAGTAGGTGAAAATATGTGGATGGTGTTTCCAATGAGTGGACAGTCGCAAGGCTGCGGGACCGGACGGCATCCCAGGGCAGGTACTCAGGATGTGCTCAGCACATCTGGCAGGTGTGTTTAAAGACATTTTTAATCCCTCCCTCTCCCAGCATAGAGTGCCCTCCTGCTTCAAAACATCCACCATTGTCCCTGTACCTATAAAGACCAAGATAACATGTCTGAATGACTGGCATCCTGTTGCACTCACCTCAATAATAAGCAAATGCTTTGAGAGGCTGGTCAAGGATTACATCTACAACATGCTGCCACCCACACTGGACCCCCTACAATTCGCTTACTGACACAACCGATCAGCAGATGACAGAATAGCCACAGCTCAGCATACTGTCCTTACACACCCGGAGAAGAGGGATGCTTATGTGAGAATACTATTCTTGGACTACAGTTCAGCATTCAACACTATAACTCCCTCTAGGCTTGAGAAGAAGCTCAGAGACCTCGGCCTTCACTCTGCCTTGTGCAGCTGGATCCTGGACTTCCTGTCAGATCACCAGCAGGTGGTAAGAGTGGGCTCCCTCACCTCTGCCCCTCTGACCCTCAACACAGGAGCCCCTCAGGGCTATGTCCTAAGCCCCCTCCTTTACTCTCTGTAGACCCATGACCCACAGCTGGTTGTGGACTACGGGAGGAACGGAGACAGGCTAACTGCTATTGACATCAATGGATCTGGGGTTGAGAGGGTGAACAGCTTTAAGTTCCTCGGCATCCACATCACCAAGGACCTCACGTGGTCTGTATATACCGGCTGTGTGGTGAAAAAAGCAAATCAGTGCCTCTTTCATCTCAGACAGTTGAATAAGTTTAGCAGGGGTCCCCAAATCCTAAAGGCTTCCTACAGGGCACATCCGGACTGGCTGCATCACTACCTGGTATGGGAACTGTACTTACCTCAATCACAGGACTCTGCGGAGAGTGGTGCCGACAGCCCAGCACATCTGTGGATGTGAACTTCCCACTATTCAGGACAGGTGCGTAAAAAGGGCCTGAAGGACAATTGGGGACCCGAGTCACCCCAACCACAAACTGCTCCAGCTGCTACCATCTGTGACATTCTGTCGGAGACGTAATGTAAAGATTTTTTACTCCTCGTGTATGTGAAGATGGAAGAAATAAAGTCAATTCAATTCATGTAAAAATGCAGAGTATTTGTTAAATGGTAAAAGTATCGGTGCAATGGCCTCTGCAAAGGACTTAAGTATGTTTGTATACAAATCAATGAAGACCACAGGAAGTGGTCCCATCACAGCTTAAATTTGTAAAAGGTCGCACACATAAAATATTAGATGAACTCAGCAGATCAAGCAGCATCCATGGAGGGAAATGAACAGTTGATGTTTCAGGTGAAGACCCTTTATCAGGATTCTTGACTTGCTAAATTCCTCCAGTGTTTTGTGTGTGTGTGTTACTGCAGATTTCCAGTGCCTAAAGTCTCTCTTGTGTTTTCTTAAAGGGCCAGATTGTTTAAATGACCAAAATGTTTCCTCTGGCTCAGGAGCTAAGAACTAGGGGACATAGTTTGAGAATAATTTAGGGCTGAAACGAGCAGTTTCTTCACTCATGGAGAAATGAATATTGAAAATTCTCTTTGTCTGTGGAGTCTCAGTCAATGTGTCCTGGACATTAAGGAAATCCAGAGTTAGGGGGATAGTTGTGAACTGGTGAGAAAGTGATTTGTTGTTAATGAGTAACATCAATTTAGAGTCTTGTTGTTGTTCCTCGGTGTTGAGGGTGATGTGTATTATAGATGAGTCAGGGTCCTGTGACTATCAGTCAGGATAGTTGATGTGGAAGGTTAGAGTTGGGGTCTTCTGAACACTAGTCAGGGTTGGTGATGGCCTTCAATGAGTCAGGACAGGGTTTGAGAGAGCGAGTCAGGATCATGTGATAGCTGGTCAAGGCTGTGGGGTTGGGGGTGTGTGGCTAATATTGGTGAGATAGGGTCACTGGTCAGGATTGCAGATCAGTGGGTTGTGGGGTAGGGTTAGATCCATGAATTAGACTTCAGTAGGTCATAGGTATGTGACTGGAGGTCAAGAGGGGTGGGTGAATGGGTCCTTATCAGTGAATCAGTGGCTGGAAGAGGCAGGGCAAGGTTCTCAATGCTACATCTGTGGAGTGGGAAGGTGAATGGAGTTACGGGATTGGGGAATCAGTACCTTGGCGAGTGTCAGGAAAGTAATAGGTCAATTTCTGGATTTGGCCTTTCAACACCAAACTGGGATCTGCTCATAGATGGCTGCTTTAAAATGCACCCTTGATGAGCACAGTGCTATGAAATCATGTTTATGAGTGCCCAGTGATACTTGCATTCTGGAATATGCCCTAATTATATCCTGACGATGCTCTATTTCTGGTGCATGACACTAGGAATAGCACTGTTACATGCACATCCGATAAAGAACCCAGCTCATGTGCGCAAGCTTGATCCGCAATGTTAGTGCATAGTCAAATTTCCAGAGAGACCGATTCAATCGGGAAACCAGCTGATGTTGTGGTTCGTTTAGAAAGCCAATTATCGTATATGTAAAGGCTAATAAAACATATTCAAACTGTTAAAATACAACATTATGCTGACAAAAACTATCACACTTAAGTGTATTAAAAAGCAAATACATTTGATCAAGCAATTTAAAAAATAGATTATCCACAATTTAGTTGATTGCAGTTGGTCCCTTTAATTGAAATTAATGGGAGCAGGGTTGCGGGAACAGGGTTCTAGCCAAGCATCCAGTAATGCATCCTGACACAGGATTCTCAAGTGGATTCCCCACTGTCAATGGTCGAGGACCCGTCACTGGATTTCATGAGGCACAGCCATGGAGTGTAGTCAGAAAAACAAACAGAAATATCAGGCTAAGGCTTCAGCCTAAATGTAGAGATAGTATTCAGTTACAAAGAGTTATGTAGACAGATGCCACCAGATTTCCGGAGATTTCCTTGAAATCTAAGATATAGGAGTAGAATTCGGCTGTTTGGTCCATCAAGTCTGGTCCACTATTTCATCATGGCTGGTCCAATTTTCCTCTCAGCCCCAATCTCCTGCCTTCTCCCCTTAACCCTTCATGTCCTGACCAATCAAGAATCTATCATCCTCTGCCTTAAATATACACAAGACTCGGCCTCCACAGCTGCCCAGCCACTGAGGTCAGACTAACTGGTCTATATTTTCCTTTCTTCTGCCTCTCTCCCTTCTTGAAGAATGGAGTGACATTTGCAATTTTCCAGTTTTCTGGAACCATTCCTGAATCTAGTGATTCTTGTAAGATCATTACTAATGCCTCCACAATCTCTTCAGCCACCTCTTTCAGAACCCTGAGGAATACACCATCTGGTCCAGGTGACGTATCTACCTTCAGACCTTTTAATTTCTCAAAAACCTTCTTTCTAGTTATGGTAACTTCACACAGTTCATAACCCCAGACACCCGGAACTTCCACCAGACTGCCAGTGTCTTCCACTGTGAAGACTCATGGAAAATATTTATTCAGTTTGTCCGCCATTTTGTGTTGTCCTTTACTACCTCTCCAGTATCATTTTCCAGCGGTCTGATATTCACTCTTGCCTCTCCTTTACACTTTATGTATCTGAAGAAACTTTTGGTATCTTCTTTAATATTATTGGCTAACTTACTTTTGTATTCAATCTTTGCCTTCTTAAAGACTTTTCTACTTGCCTTCTGTTGGTTTTTAAAAGCTTCCCAGTCCTCTAACTTTCCACTAATATTTGCTCTATTATATGCCTTCTCTTTGGCTTTTATGTTGGCTTTGACTTCTCTTGTTAGTCATGGTTGTGTCATCTTGTCTTTAGAATACTTCTTCTTTGGGATGTATATATCCTGTGCCTTCCGAATTACTTCCAGAAGTTCCAGCCATTGCTGCTCTGCCATCATCCCTGCCAGTGTTCTTTTCCAATCAATTCTGGCCAACTCTTCTCTCATACCTCTGTAATTCTCTTTACTCCACTATAGTACTGATACATCTGACTTAGGCTTCTCTTTCTCAAATTTCAGGATGAATTCGATCATATAATGATTGTTTGGCCCTAAGGGTTCTTTTACCTTAAATTCTTTAATCAATTCTGGTTCATTGTACAACACCCAATCCAGAATAGCTGATCCCCTAGTGGGCTTAACCACAACCTGTTCTTAAAAAGCCATCTCATAGGCATTCTAGGAACTCACCCTCTTAGAATTCAGCACCAACCTAAGTTTCCCAATCTATCTGCATTTTGAAATCCCTCATGACTACTGTAACATTGCCCTTTTGGCATGTATTTTCTATTTCTACTGTAATTTCTAGACTACATCCTTACTACTGTTTGGGTTCTAAATACAACTCCCATCAGAGCTTTTTATCCTTGCAGTTCCTTAGCTGTATCCACAATGATTCAACACCTTCCGACCCTATGCCACATCTTTCTAAGGATTTTATTTTTTACCAACAGAGCAATGTCAACCCCTCTGCCTTCCTGTCTGTTTTTTTAATACAATATGTATCCTTGGACATTAAGCTCCTAGCTATAATTTTCTTTCAGCCATGAGTCAGTGATGCCCACAACATCATACATGCCAATTTGTAACTGTACTACAAGCTCATCTACCTTATTCCATATACTGCACACACTGAAGTATAACATTTCAGTCCTGTATTCACCCTTTTCAATTTTGACCACCTTTTACATTGCAACTCATCTGTTGCCCTATCAACAGCCTCTCCTCACTACATATCACTTCAGGTATGTTATGTAGGACTAGATGTTAATATCCCTTATTTGCACTCCTGAGACATGCTGCCTAGATTCTGTGGGGTGGCCAAGTGAGTGGTGGCATTTTCTGGGTTATCAAGTGGGCTCCCTCTTTCCTCTGTTTTTCGCTGATAGGCCCTCGACACCTCCAGAAGATTCAGCAGTGAATCCCGGCGGCCCGGGCTCACCCCCTGGATGCCTTTCACTCACTTGGGGGCCCAGATGGAATGCTTTCTCTTCATCCAGAGCTACTGACTACACTTTTCAGCAGCTCAGGAACCTCATCTTCAACACTATCATCCACCTTACCTATGATACTTCCTGCACTGAAATATATGCAGCTCAAGACATAGTCACACAATGCTCAACCTTTTGATTCCCAACTGTCTGAGGTCTTACCAACATCTGCTTCCACAACCTCTCCACGAAATGTTCTGGCATTCTGGTTCCCATCCTCCTGCATCTCAAGTTTAAACCCACCCCACTGTACAGCAAACGGTCCCACTAGGATATTAGTTCCCCTCCAGTTCACGTGCAAACTGTCCCTTCTGTACATGCCCCACCTTCTCTGGAAGAGAGCCAAAGCACTCCCTCCTGCACCATCTCCTTAGCCATGTATTAAACTGTATAGTCTTCCTAGTTCCAGCCTCACTAGCACGTGGCACAGGCAACAATCCAGAGATGACAACCCTGGAGGTATTGCCCATTAAATAAGCACCTAACTCCCTGAACTCCCTATGCAGAATTTGTCACTCATCCTACCCACATCATTGGTACCTACATGGAGCACGACCTCTGGCTGTTCACTCTTACACGTAAGAATGCTGAGGTCTCAATCCGAGATGTTCTGGGCCGTGGCAGCTGGGAGGCAACATACCATCTGGGAATCTCATTCTTGCCCACAGAACCTCCTGACTGTTCTCCTAACTAACGAATCCCCTATCACCAAAATGTGTCTTTTCTTCCCCCTTCCCTCCTGAGTCATAGAGCCAGACTCAGAGCTAGAGATCCGCCTACTGTGACTTTGCTCTGTTAGGCCAATCCCCGCAATAGTATCCAAAGTGGTATACCTGTTGTTGAGGTGGATGGCCACAGGGATACTCTGCACTGGCTCCTTAACCCCTTTCCTCTGTCTGACTGTCACCCCAGTCTCCTGTGTCCTGCACATTGGGTGTAGCCACCTCTCTATTTGTCCTATCTATCACCCCTTCAGCCTCTCTCTATATCCAAGCTGAAGCAATCACAGTGAAGCCCATGCAAATCCATTGCAGCTCAAAGTAAAATCAGTTGGCTTGTGACGATGCATTTGACACAGAGGCAATGGTCTGATGAATATCACGGTTACAGTAGGATACAGAGTTAGAGGAAAGCCCTAAGATGAGGAGTTGCTTCAATCTGACCAAATTTAAATGACTTCGATAAACATAGAAACATAGAAAATAGGTGCAGGAGTAGGCCATTCGGCCCTTCGAGCCTGCACCGCCATTTATTATGATCATGGCTGATCATCCAACTCAGAACCCAGCCTTCCCTCCATACCCCCTGACCCCTGTAGCCACAAGGGCCATATCTAACTTCCTTTTAAACACAGCCAATGAACTGGCCTCAACAGTTTGCTGTGGCAGAGAATTCCACAGATTCACCACTCTCTGTGTGAAGAAGTTTTTCCTAACCTCGGTCCTAAAAGGCTTCCCCTCTATCCTCAAACTGTGACCCCTCGTTCTAGACCTCCCCAACATCGGGAACAATCTTCCCGCATCTAGCCTGTCCAATCCCTTTAGGATCTTATACGTTTCAATCAGATTCCCCCTCAATCTTCTAAATTCCAACGAGTACAAGCCCAGTTCATCCAGTCTTTCTTCATATGAAAGACCTGCCATCCCAGGAATCAATCTGGTGAACCTTCTTTGTACTCCCTCTATGGCAAAGATGTCTTTCCTCAGATTAGGGGACCAAAACTGCACACAATACTCCAGGTGTGGTCTCACCAAGGCCTTGTACAACTGCAGTAGTACCTCCCTGCTCCTGTACTCGAATCCTCTCGCTATAAATGCCAGCATACCGTTCGCCTTTTTCACCGCCTGCTGTACCTGCATGCCCACTTTCAATGACTGGTGTATAATGACACCCAGGTCTCGTTGCACCTCCCCTTTTCCTAATCGGCCACCATTCAGATAATAATCTGTTTTCCTATTTTTGCCACCAAAGTGGATAACTTCACATTTATCCACATTAAATTGCATCTGCCATGAGTTTGCCCACTCACCCAACCTATCCAAGTCACCCTGCATCCTCTTAGCATCCTCCTCACTGCTAACACTGCCACCCAGCTTTGTGTCATCCGCAAACTTGGAGATGCTGCATTTAATTCCCTCATCCAAGTCATTAATATATATTGTAAACAACTGGGGTCCCAGCACTGAGCCTTGCGGTACCCCACTAGTCACCGCCTGCCATTCTGAAAAGGTCCCGTTTATTCCCACTCTTTGCTTCCTGTCTGCTAACCAATTCTCCACCCACACCAATACCTTACCCCCAATACCGTGTGCTTTAAGTTTGCACACTAATCTCCTGTGTGGGACCTTGTCAAAAGCCTTTTGAAAATCCAAATATACCACATCCACTGGTTCTCCCCTATCCACTCTACTAGTTACATCCTCAAAAAATTCTATGAGATTCGTCAGACATGATTTTCCTTTCACAAATCCATGCTGACTTTGTCCGATCATTTCACCGCTTTCCAAATGTGCTGTTATCACATCCTTGATAACTGACTCCAGCAGTTTCCCCACCACCGACGTTAGGCTAACCGGCCTATAATTCCCCGGTTTCTCTCTCCCTCCTTTTTTAAAAAGTGGGGTTACATTAGCCACCCTCCAATCCTCAGGAACTAGTCCAGAATCTAACGAGTTTTGAAAAATTATCACTAATGCATCCACTATTTCTTGGGCCACTTCCTTAAGCACTCTGGGATGCAGACCATCTGGCCCTGGGGATTTATCTGCCTTCAATCCTTCAATTTACCTAACACCACTTCCCTACTAACATGTATTTCGCTCAGTTCCTCCATCTCACTGGACCCTCTGTCCCTTACTATTTCTGGAAGATTATTTATGTCCTCCTTAGTGAAGACAGAACCAAAGTAATTATTCAATTGGTCTGCCATGTCCTTGCTCCCCATAATCAATTCACCTGTTTCTGTTTGCAGGGGACCTACATTTGTCTTTATCAGTCTTTTCCTTTTTACATATCTATAAAAGCTTTTACAGTCCGTTTTTATGTTCTCTGCCAGTTTTCTCTCATAATTTTTTCCCCTTCCTAATTAAGCCCTTTGTCCTCCTCTGCTGAACTCTGAATTTCTCCCAGTCCTCAGGTGAGCCACTTTCTCTGGCTAATTTGTATGCTACTTCTTTGGAATTGATACTATCCCTAATTTCTCTTGTCAGCCACGGGTGCACTACCTTCCTTGATTTATTCTTTTGCCAAACTGGGATGAACAATTGTTGTAGTTCATCCATGCAACCTTTAAATGCCTGCCATTGCATATCCACCGTCAATCCTTGAAGTGTCATTTGCCAGTCTATCTTAGCTAATTCACGTCTCATACCTTCAAAGTTACCCCTCTTTAAGTTCAGAACCTTTGTTTCTGAATTAACTACGTCACTCTCCATGTTAATGAAGAATTCCACCATATTATGGTCACTCTTACCCAAGGGGCCTCTCATGACAAGATCGCTATAAAGTATTGGAAGGTTAGTTAGTTTGCAAAAATAAGCATGTATTTGTTAAAACTAGAAATTTATTTACTTTTTATTTAGCAATACAGCCTCCTGGCTCTTTGAACTATGCTGCCCCAGCAATGCCTGACCAACCCAATTATCACCATTCTATTCACGGGAAAATTTACAATGACCAATTAATCTACCCGTTTCTTTGGACGGTGGGGGAAAATCTCGAGGATCCAGAAAAAAGCACACACATTCCATAGGTAGGGCATACAGATACTCCCTACAGAACAGTGCCAGAATTGAACTCCAAGCTCTAATAGCGCTGTGCTAAAATGCGATGCTACAGAGGTGCGATGCTACAGAGGTGCCCCGCTTTCCTCATTATTGGATTCTGTGGTGTATAAAGGGCCAAATGCAATATTTAAACCATCACTAGGTGGAGCCATTAACATCCACTTCTACATTAGCTGTCGAGCCTTTCAAGCTGTGTTGTAATAAATGATCAGAATTACTGAAGTGAATTCTGACTTATCTTATTGACAGTACTTTTAGGATCAGTTATACTAAATGGCTTGTTCTCAGCTTCCTCCAGCTCCTTAGGGCAAATGCCTGTGTCTTCCTTCATTCATCCTGCACTGGGATAGCTTTAAGCTTGGAATTCTGGGACTTTTATCAGTTATTATGTTATTTGATTGGACCGTTTTGAGCTTTCAATATTTTTCATATGAAGGGAAGATACAGATTATGGTGGGAACAACATTCTCTGAGGTTAAGATAGAGAATGGGACTCCACAGGGGAGAGTGTTGCCCATTCCTTTTTAATACTATGATTTATGATATTTTCTTTAATGTTGGCTCAGACATTTCCAAACTGTTAAATACTGATGATGGTGCAGTGTGGAAGAGAGGCAGGAATGTAAATTATATAGTTAGGAAAATGCAGGCAGCTATTAATGAAATAGAGGAATGGAGATGTTGGTGGGGGGTTATATTTTCTGTTGCAAAGACTCAAATTACTGCAACCCATCTTCCCCCCTTCTTTTTTGACATTCAGGGAAACGGTAATCAGGAAACTACTCCTGATGTTATATCTCACATCTGTACAATATCAATCAATGTTGGAATGCTATCTGAATATTGAGCCTTCACAATCCCAGCAGGCCAAATATATTGGATTATCAACAATTGTTGATGCTTTCTTGTCCTATAAGTCATTAGCTAGCTTCTTTTTTAGCTTGGAGATAGTTCCCAGAATTACATCAGGAAAGTGACATCACAATATAGAAGTCCTACGCACAAATTATCTCTAATACCTTTGATAACTAGATATGACATAACCATAGTTTTGACAATTGTCAAGGATAAAGAATTTTTTTAATTAATTATTGAATCTCTGACAGGTAAAAATCTTTTTGAAGTGAAGTAAACAATTAGAAAATTAACATTTAAAATTATATGTTAATGATAAACATAACTTTTGATCATCTCTTTAGGTAAACAAAGTCTTCACGCGTCTTAAGTCTTATTCAGATATATTACATATAAGGATCCAGAATACAAAAGCAGAAAATAAAAATGATCAAATATTTGCAGAAAGACAGCTTCAAGGGTCTCAGACATGAAGTGTTAACTTTTTCTCATATTCTGTAGATGTTGCCTGACCCACTGTTTTTTTTCTCTGGTAGATTCTGTTTTTATTTCTGTAGCCAAGTAATATTCCATGTCAATTAATGCAATGACTATCCCAATGTGTAAACCATCTAGAATAATTACTCACTGCCCATCTTTCTTCTGATTCTTGGCTTCTTAGGTTCATTTTACTTTGATATCTCTAAGAACAAGCCAAGCACAGTTCAGTTACAATCAGTCATAACCAGAGAGAAGATCAAACATCAAGTGATTCCAGCAAGGAGTTGTACACTTCCTGTCAGGAGGCACAAGAGATCTCCCTCCAATCTCTCATTCTATCATGAGGGATGATGCAAACTTCACTTCACCTCATCTTCACACAGATCATGAAGCAACTGGAACTGGCTTTGGACCTGCTACTGTCTCTGCTGTGTGGTAGTCTGCAAGCTGCGGACAAGTGTGGAGGGTTGCCTGATCTATGTTTTGTACATGTTATCCCAGCTGTATTGATCATGAAAATCGCAAATCTCATATATATACAAAGTTACTTCCAATAGGGGCAACATCAGGTAGAAACTATTGTATGCCTAGGAATACCTTCATCACATAGACTATAAAATTGGAGAAGGTAGCAAACATCACCTTCTTTAGCTCTTCATCTCCTCCATCCTCTTGGTAACCTCCTCCTCTGACAGAGCTTGGAACAGAGTCTTGGTTTTGGAAGTCTGATGTCAGGCACGTGAATTGTGGAACCTAAAGGAATAATAAAAGCCTCAATGCTCAGGATGTTGGTCAGGAAAGGATTTTTATCCCTTCAGTGTATTCGGAAGACACTGTGGAGACATCTTCTGTAGTACCTTCTCGATGCCTTGAGGTGTCCGCACTAGGTAATCAATGCCAAAGAAATGCATGGACAGCAAGCATTATTGCTTACCAGTAGCCCACGAGCTTTGAGCTCAGTTTGAGATTTTGATCTTCAAGCATCTTTTTCTCCAATTGATCAAACGTTGTCCTAGGACATTGAAGACAGTGGTGAATTTTATCATTGACGTCTGCCTTTGTCAAGAGGTGTCTTTGGGGGTACGAGAGCCACATAAATATCGACTATATTTTTCAGGGTTTCACCTGAATCTCTATTGTGAAAGGTTGATTATGTACAGTGGAGGCAGTTTGGTAGAGGAATGAGAGAATACTTGCAGTATTGCATAAAAGCTTGGTCTCCTACCAACAAAAAAATTACAAGTAAAGTTCCTGGAATGGTAAACTGCACAGGAAGAAAGACTGAATAGAGTCAACGCCTCTATTCTTTGTTGGTTAGAGGATTGAGATGTGACTTTATTGAAATATACAAAATATTCAGTGGGATCAACAAGCTGGGCGTGAATAGGATAATATCCTTGGATGAAGGGTCAAGAGTCAAAGGTCACAGTCTCAGAATAAGGGGTAGTGTCAATAGGAATGAGATACTTCTTTATTCAGAGGGCAGTGAATTTTTTTTTAAGAAATTGTCAGCCCTAGTGGTCTCTGAAGGCTTAGTCATTGAGTTTATTCAAAACAGAAATAGGTGCATTTATTGATATTAAGGGAATGAAATAATTCAATGATGGCATAGGAACATAGTGGTGAACAAGGTGATCAGACATGACCTCGTTCAATAGCATGATGGGCTTGAAGAGCCCTGTGACATACTACTGTCTTTATTTCTCTGTTCCCATGTTTTGATACTTCAGACTTTTAAACAAAGGGCTAAATCATGTTAATGGCTTGCTGGTGGGCCCATTGTGAACCAGCAGATGTAATACAGTGTATCTGCTAAAGGTTTCAGACTTCTACGATCATAGTTAGGAACTGGTGCATCTAAACTCTGCTGCTTCAGCTAACACTAAGATTAGGGGCTTTCCATAAGTTCTGAGCTGAGGGGCTAGCAAGGTTTATTTTTGTTTATTTTTCTATATTTTGAAGCACTTTTGCAGTTTTAATTAATTAACTGCAGTTTCATGTGTTTGAAAAAAGAATCTTTGAATTAAAACATTATCGTGAATGCTTTTTTTGAATGTTTTGAGTTATTTAATCATTTAGCTGTCTTGGAGAGAGTAAACAGCTTCAAGTTCCTGGGTGTCAAGATCTCTGAGGATCTATCCTGGTCCCAATATATCGATGTAGTTATAAAGAAGGCAAGACAGCAGCTATACTTTATTAGGAGTTTGAAGAGATTTGGCATGTCAACAAATACACTCAAAAACTTCTATAGTTGTACCGTGGAGAGCATTCTGACAGGCTGCATCACTGTCTAGTATGGAGGGGCTACTGCACAGGACCAAAAGAAGCTGCAGAAGGTTGTAAATCTAATCAACTCCATCTTGGGTCCTAGCCTACAAAGTTCCCAGGACATCTTTAGGGAGCAGTGTCTCAGAAAACCAGTGTCCATTATTAAGGACCTCCAGCATCCAGGGCATGCCCTTTTCTCACTGTTACCATCAGGCAGGAGGTACAGAAGCCTAAAGGCACATACGCAGCGATTCAGGAACAGCTTCTTCCCCTCTGCCATCTGATTCCTAAATGGACATTGAAGAGTTGGACAGTACCTCACTTTTTTTTTTAAATATACAGAATTTCTGTTTCTGCACTTTTAAAAATCTATTCAATATACATAATTGATTTACTTGCTTATTATTATGTTTTATTTTATTTATTATTTTTTCTGTTAGATTATGCATTGCATTGAACTGCTGCTAAGTTAACAAATTTCACGTCACTTGCCGGTGATAATAAACCTGATTCTGATTCTGGATTACTGGGCTGTTTACTGGTAGAGCCTTACTTTCTTTAACCTGTGAATGCTTGCTAACTGCAGCCAGCTGGGTCATGCACAGGCGGCAGCAGAGCTGTCAGGCTCTTAGGAACAGTTGGCAGTGAGCACAAAGCACAGGTCAGGATCGGTGGTGCGTTCCTGTCTGTTATCACCGGCCTTTTCCAAAGGAGCGGGGAAGGAAGAAATTCCAAAGTGTGATGGATTCCTGTGCATTTCAAAATTAACAGAACTGTGGTGTGATCTCTCCCTCTGCTGGTGGTTTATGAGAAAATAAAGGGCATGGCAAGTCTGCATTTTTTATCAGGTTTTCAGTTAGCAGCTACTGCTGTAATGCAATTGCTTCTATTCCATGAATGGGTGTGGTAGTAATCATGAAGGCAAAGTGTGAAAGGAGAGGAAAGTGACGGATATTTGTAACAGGAACATCGTAATCAAGGAATACAATACGACCGCCGTGGGCACAGTGGAGCCGCTGCTATGCAACACCAGAGATGTGTGTTCAATCCCAACCTCAGTCACTGTCCTATAGAGTTTAAATTTTCACACTATGACCATCTGGTGTTTTTCTGTGTGCTTCAGTTCCTCCCATGTCCTATAGACGTTTGGTAATTTAACTGGGTAATGAAAATTGCTTCTAGTGTGCAGGTGAGTGGTAGAATCTGAGGGAGTTGATGAGAGAGTGGGGGTATAAAAATTGGGATTAATGTAGGATTACAGTACATTAGTGTTCCATATTGCTATGATTCTATGAGTTTCCAGATAGGATTAAGGTTAGGATTGCTTATCCCACCTATTAGTCATGGAGACCTAGAAAAGTACAACACAGAAACAGGCTCTTTGACCCCTCCGGTCCACGCCAAATCGTTTCAACTGCCCTGTCCCATCAGACTGCACCTGGACCATAACCTGTCCCATCCATGCACCTATCCAAATTTCTCTTGAACATTGAAATTGAGATCGCATCCATCACTTGCACTGGGAGCTCGTTCCACTCTCGCCATTTTCTGAGTTAAGAAGCTTCTCCTCATGTTCCCTGAAAACATTGCACCTTTCACCCTTAACCCATGACCTCTAGTCATAGTCTCACCCAACCTCAGTGGAAAAAGCCTGTTTGCATTTGCCCTATCCATTCCCTTCATAATTTTGTGTATCTCTAGAAAATCTCCCCTCAATCTATGTTCTAGAAAATAAAGTTTTAACTTATTCCATCTTATCTTATAACTCAGGTCCTCCAGTCCCAGCAACCTCCTTACATCCTCACTAATTTTCAAAAATGACATTTTCAAAATGTCAATCTTATTTACATCTTTCCTGTAGATAGATGACCAAAACCACACACAATATCCAAATTAGTCCTCACCAATGTCTTATATAACTTCAACATAACATCCCAACACCTGTACTCAATACTTCTATCTATAAGGCCAATATGTCAAAAGCTTTCTTAACAACCCTATTGGTGATGTCTCTTTCAATGAAATATGGACCTGTATTCCCCGATTCCTTTGTTCTACATTACTCCTCAGAGACCTACCACTCACTGTGTAAGACCTACCCTGGTAGGTCCGCCCAAAGCGCAGCACATCATACTTGTCTGCATTAAATTCCATCTTCCATTTTTTAGCTCATTTATCCAGCTAGTCCAGATTCTATTGCAAGCTTTGATAGTCTTCCTCGCTGTCCAGCACACTCCCTGTCTTGGTGTCATCTGCAAACTTGCTGATCCAATTAACCGCATTAACATCCAGATTGTTGATTTGGATGACAAACTACAACAGACCCAGCACCAATCACTGCAGCACACCACTAGTCACAGGACTCCAGTCAGAGAGGCAAGCATCTACTACCACTCTCTGGCTTCTCTCACAAGCCAATGTCTAATCTAACTTACAAGCAATCTTGAATGCCAAGTAACTGAACCTTCTTAACCATGTGGGACGTTGTCAAATGCCCTGAAGTCCTGGTAGGTAAAATCCACTGCCTTGTCTTCATCAACTTTCCTGGTAACATCCTTGTAAAGCTCGATAAAATTGGTCACATAATTGAAGGATGGCTCTCCAGTCAAGTTATAATTGTCTCAGCCAATTATGTCCCCTCAATGCTGGTCCTTCTGTTTTTACTACACACATGCTCAATGTGGCTTGTTGGTTGTTGTATTTCACAGCTACAAATGTCATTCCCACAGGAGTTATCTTTTCTCTAGTATAAGTTCTTAGTTGGATATCTGCAGGCTTCAGTCTAGTATGGTTGAAATGCCATTCAAACTCATTTTGTGGAAAGACTGAAACAGTCAAGCCAATGACCAATTCCATTTTAATTAACTAACCGTTCACTTCTGGTGTAAGCCATTTTGCTTGTGTGTTGTTAGTTTTAACAAATCAAATCTCAAGGCTAACAACAGGAATTCTGCAGATGCTGGAAATTCAAGCAACACACATCAAAGTTGCTGGTGAACGCAGCAGGCCAAACAGCATCTATAGGAAGAGGCGCAGTCGACGTTTCAGGCCGAGACCCTTCGTCAAATCTCAAGGCTGCTCATTCCTGTGTCTCTCTCATCATTATCAGATTTTTCATCAACAGCATGCAGATTAGTGCTCTTTTTGAAGCTGCACCTTAACTTTTTTTTTATCTTTCTCTCTTCCCTGTGGAGTCCCTTTATTTTTGTCTGCCAAATATACTCTTCGTATGTGTTCTATTTGTGCTTTTTCTGTAACTTTCTCCTTTAAGCTTGCATTGGTCTGAATATGTGAGCCCCTGCCACAATGGTAGCACAATTTGATCAGCCAGTCAGATTTTATTTAAACATTGCAATTTTTTCATGTTCACTTTCTTCCTGACTGCAACTCTCTGGTTGCTGTTTCCATTGATACAGTGATATCAATGGCTTGTTTGAATGACAGTTGTGCTTCAGTTAGGAGCCGTTGTTGATGCTTTCTTGCAAGATTTCATAATCTAACCAATCTCTCAATGTATCCTTAATCCCACCACTGAACTGATAATACTCAGACAATTCCTGGGATGGCAGGTCTTTCATATGAAGAAAGACTGGATGAACTGGGCTTGTACTCGTTGGAATTTAGAAGATTGAGGGGGGATCTGATTGAAACGTATAAGATCCTAAAGGGATTGGACAGGCTAGATGCAGGAAGATTGTTCCCGATGTTGGGGAGGTCTAGAACGAGGGGTCACAGTTTGAGGATAGAGGGGAAGCCTTTTAGGACCGAGGTTAGGAAAAACTTCTTCACACAGAGAGTGGTGAATCTGTGGAATTCTCTGCCACAGCAAACTGTTGAGGCCAGTTCATTAGCTATGTTTAAAAGGAAGTTAGATATGGCCCTTGTGGCTACAGGGGTCAGGGGGTATGGAGGGAAGGCTGGGTTCTGAGTTGGATGATCAGCCATGATCATAATAAATGGCGGTGCAGGCTCGAAGGGCCGAATGGCCTACTCCTGCACCTATTTTCTATGTTTCTATGTTTCTAATTTCTTCAATTCAGCAATGTAAGCCCCCCTTTCTTTTGATTATGTTTATGAAACCTAAAGTGCCCTGCAATCAGCAATGGCTTTGGTTCTAAATGTTCCTGCAATATGATTATGATACCAGCAAAGCTGATTTCCGCTGAATTGCTTGGAGAAGTTAAACTTCTATGCAAACTGTGTGCTTTTCCACACATTGCACTCAGCAACACTGGCACTCGTTTTTAATCGGCTATTTCATTTGCTTCAAGGTACTGCTCAATTCATTCAGTATACATCATCCAGTTACCTGTTTTGCAATTGAACATGTCTATTTTTCCGATATAGCCAGACATTTCTGCTTTTTAAAAAATGTATCATTATCAACTGATACTATTTATGAATACATGATAGTACTCATGGCTTGTTAATTTTCTGCCCTTTTTTTTTAACTCAAACATTTCTCTCCCCTTCCAAAGAAAAACATGCTACACTTCAATAGGTAGGTAGTCGTCTCAGGTTCATTTTAAACCTTCCTCATTGCTACTGTTATGTTTTGTAACTCCAGAAACTAATTGAAAGAAAAACAGAAAAACAGGAGCTGGAATACTTGCTTATTTAGTTTCTTTTTTCTTCTTTTTTTATTAGTGAGGCATTCCAGTGAGAGCGACTTTGATGAATGTGAGGGCAGTGTAGAATGTGCTGGAACATGCCGATGTTAAGGAAGAGGACATAGTAGAACTTTTATAAAACACTAAGATAGGTAAGTCCCTGGGCCCAGATGAGATACTCCAGTTACTAGAAGAGGTAAGGAGTTTGCTACACCTTTGGTGATGATTTTTGCATTCTCACTATCCACAGGAGCAGTGCCAGAAGATTGGAGAGTACCAAAAGTTATTCCTTTGTTCAAGAAAAGTAATAGCGATAATCCTCAGAATTATAGATCAGTGAGTCATACTTCAGTGGTGGGAAAACTATTGGAGAGGATTCTTAGAAACAATTTACAAGCATTTGGGGAAGCATCGTCTGATTAGGGATTGCTAGAATATCCTTGTGAGAGGCTGGTCATGCCTCATGAGCCTGACTGAATTCTTTGAGGCAGTGACCAGACAAATTGATGAAGAACAAGCAGTGGATGTGGAGTATATGGACTTTAGTAAAACATTCAACAAGGTTCCCCAAGGTTTCCTTCAGAAAGACAGGAGGTATGGGATCCAGAAACTTGGCTGTGTAGATTCAGAATTTGCTTGCCCAGAGAAGCTAGAGGGTAGTTGTAGATGGAATGTATTCTACCTGGAGGTTGGTGACCAGCGGTGTTCCGCAAGGATCTGTTCTGGGACCGCTATTGCACATTGTGAAACTGAGTTCAGCAAATTTGGTAGTACGGGTAATCTCTAGGTAAAGGATTGTGCAAAATATTGGGTTGGTTTTAGAGCCATGGAGCTGTTTAGCACAGAAACGGGCTCTGTGGTTAACCATGTCTATGCTGACCTTTTGCTCCTCTACAGGAACCTTATTTGCCTGTGTTAGAACTGTATCCTTTGATGCCTTGTTTAAACTAAGTGTAAAATAACCTGATCTACATAATGAAAGGCCCTTGATGACCCTGTGTACTTGCCCTTTAATTGACTTTGCACCATCATGAAGATATGATGAATACCACTCACAACTTAGTTCTGCAAAATACTCTCATGCACATACTGATAGTCCAAATTCAATTAACATTGCAAATAGTTTGGTCAACATCAGAAAGAGAAGGGAAATGTTGAAACTATTTGTGGGATTCTTCACCAGAGATTACAATCAAATAAGTTACAGATGGTTTCTGACCTTCTGCATGCTTCCTAAGTTTTCTGGTACAATGTTTTTGCTGAAGTTAGCAATGAATAGGTAGAGTTAAAATTCAAAGTTTAGTCCTGGGACTAAGGACTTCTGATAGTACTGTTGTCACATCCTGTTGATTTTTAGCTCCTTACTGTCTAATAAAATATATGATTTAAATACTGAAATAACTGACTTTCTCTGAATAAATTATAAATACAAAGTTGAAGATCATGAAGTGTCACTTGGAAATTTTTCTTCCCAAAAACAACTTCACTCATTTTTTTTGCACTAATCACAGCTGCATAGAGTGGCAGTGCTTAATTGCAATGCGTGCAATATAAACATGATTTAAAGATATTGATTTGGTAGTTTGCATGCTGGAGCATGAGTAAGTGGGACCTGGGTGGTTCTCAATGTGACTTCACTCACATCTGGAAACATTTGCTACACAGTATTGACACAAGTGTGTTAACCCTTAAAAGCACACTCCCCACAGAACCCAGTCAGCAGCAACACAAAGTAAACTGACTGGGAAGAAGGGGACTGGGGAAAGAGCACATGGTTAGCACAGTGAGATATAGCAGTCCTAGATTATCTGAAAAGCAAGAGCAGGACATTCGACCCTCTGTCGTTTTCAGCGTTCAATAAGAACGAGGCTGAACCAACTTCCATCATGTCCTACACCTTCCCTCAGCAATCAATTCCCATGCTGATCAAAAATCTACCTTATCTCAGCTTTGAATATATTCAAGGAATTAGCCACTACAGTTCTCTGTGGCAAGAAATTCCAAATATTCACAAGCTTTTGAGAGGCAAAGGTTAACCACACCTCAGTCTAAGATTATGTGCTCAGATCCTAAACTCTCCAACAAGGGAAATTAACTGTCCAGCATTAGCTCCTGTAAAAGTATAATTTTCACGGCATTTATACCCAAGGGTATGTACAGTATATCAATGACAATAAGCTTGAACTTTAACCTTGTCAAGCCCTCTAAAATTCTTGTTTCAACATGATCACCTCTCATATGTCTATACTCCCTGAGTATAGATCCAACTTCTTCAATCTTTCCTTACAAGACCATCCCTCCATAACTGTAATCATCCGGGTGAACATTCTCTGAACTATCTCCAGTGAAAATATATTGTTCCTTAAATAAGCAGGTCAAAACTTCACAATACTTTTGAAGAGCTCTCACTAGTACTTGGAAAACTGGAGTAAGGCTTCCTCACTTCCTCACCAGCTCCCTTGAAATACAAGTCAAGTTTATTGTCTTTTAACTATATACATGTATACTGTCAAACAAGACAATGTTTCGCTGAACCAGGGTGTAGTACACATAACACACATAAAACACACAGTATCTTAGAATAGTAAGAATAAAAATCTACAGAAGAATTATGCATAAATAAACAAAGGAAAGTGCATAAATTAAATATTGTCAGGTACAGAACAGATTAACCAATGACACTTGGAAATTGATGTGGCTGAGAGTTCAGAAGCCTAATGCCCCGAGGGTAGAAACTATTTCCCATCCTTTTCTTTCTTGTTTTATGCATCGGAATCTCCTACCTGATGGTAGAAACTCAGAGAGGATGCTGGATGGGTGGGTGGGATCCTTAATAATACTAAGGGCCCTGTGTACACAGTGCATCTGATAAAGGTCCCTGTTGGATGGTAAGGAGACCCCTGTGTTCCTTTCACTATTTTCCTCTCACAGAACTTTCTAGTGACTTCTGATCCAACATTCGGCTGCTCCAATACCAGATGGAGATGCAACTCGTCAGGACGCTCTCAATGGTGCTCCAACAAAATTCAGTTAAGATGTGGGGTGGTGGGGTGGGGAGCTTTGATTGCCTCAATCTCCTTAGGAAGTGGAGATGCTGCTGTGCCTTCTTATTTAGGGATGTGATATTAAGGGACCAGGTGAGGTTATCCATGATGTGAACTCCCAGGATCTTGGTGTACTTAACTCTCTCTACCAAGGAGTCATGTATTCACAGATGGGGATGGTTCAAAGGAAGCAGTTCATTAGTTTTGTTTCCACTGAGAGGTAAAGGGGAAGGAGCATGGAATGGGGAACGATATTTTCAAGGGGTGACATTACATGAGGAGGATGGTTCCAAGAGAGGCATTTCATTAGGTTCCTAATTATCTGATATACCTGTATGCTAACTTTCTGTGAAAATGGGGGACACATCCCTCTCCCTTGCCAGGGAGGGAGAGAACCTGTGGTTTGTCGAATTTCAGATGAAATGTGAAGCTTTAGGGGTAACTTTGGTCTGCGTCTTTGCTATTGTTTAGCACATGCTTGGGCTTGGTGATGGTACCAATGCGCACTTGTTTTCGCTGGTGGGGGCGGGGGGGATTGTTGCTCGCTGCTGCTTACACACAGGAGGGGGGAGCAGGGGGGGGACTTTGGGGTTCTCATGTTTAACTGTCGTTCATTCTTTGGGGCACTTCTTGGTTTTCATGGATGTTTGCGGAGAAAAAGCATTTCAAGATGTACACTGTATACATTTCTCTGACATTAAATTTGACCTTTGAACCGTTCATATACAAGGTCATTCAAAACCCTTTGTGCTACAGCTCCTGCAATCTTTCTCCACTTTATCATTCTTCCTTCCAAGTGAACAACTTCATATTAGCCCACATATACTCCATTTATCAACTTTTTGCCCTCTCATTTAACCTATCGATATTTCTCTGCAAGCTTTCTCCTACTCACAGTTTGCTTTCCTATCCATTTATCATTCACAAGTTTTGTTACATTCTTCAGTTCCCTTCTCTGCACTGATCCCAAATGGTTACCTATCACCAATCCATTGCATTTCTTGTTAGTTAGTTAAATCTCTAACCATGATAATATATTAATCTCCAATATCATGCAGAGCTAATAATGCTAATAATGAGAGGTGGTGGGGAAGGAGCAGGGAATGGGAGACAATATCTTCAAGGAAGGCCCTGCCAGGAAGAAGCTACAATAACTATTCCAGGAGTGAGATGCCCCATAAGCTTGCAAGGAACTTAATAATTTCACATGATATGCCAAGTTGAACTATACATCAACAGAACAAAATTCTAACATTTATTCAGGCACACAAACACAAGTTCACATGCACACCATGATCTGAAGTTTATATTAGGACAATATTGAAAATATTACTTAATAATGTTCATCTCTTCTATTGACCCAAAGACAGCAAGGTAGAAGAGGGGCCACATACACAAGCAGTTGAGCCAGATCGCTGAGACCATCCAGCTTCTTATTGGTAGAAAGGCATAGACCAGCTCAAAGACAAGTGCGACATTTAGTCTACCTGGTATTTTCTCAACAGTCATCAAATTTCATTATTCACCAGTGGATTTGAACACTAGCAGAAACTCTCAATACTATCTTGCTGCTACAGCTACAGAAAGGTGTTTTGCCTTCAGCTTACAAATCGAATCAACTTGTGCATTTACAAGTTATCAAGATAGGACACATTTCCCCTTTGCAGAAGAGGAGGAGACAGGGCTGGGGTAGCAGGAGGCGACACAAGATAGAGGCGAAAAGACAGGGGCTGGTGATGATGAAGAACAAAATCTATTATTGTGGTTGACACCTTATTCCCACTAACTCACTCACTGGCATTATGAAGGGTCAGCACATTAGGTGCGAGGGACGTGTCACAGCGAGACAGATAGGACACTAGTCAGCTTGGGAAATTCAGTGCAGGGGTCACCAGAGGGAGGTGTGTGCATCAGGACAGCCTCGGAAAAAGCAGGTGAGCATTACATTTCATCTGCTTTCAGGACAAGGCTGAAATAGTCAGATGCTTTGCATGGTGTCAGGATCTCCTGTCTGAAAGTGGAAATGATCTGTTCAGTTAACAGCTACAATTTAGAGGCAGATCAAGCAAAACAAAAATGTGTTGCTTTCAAACATCAAGAGGCCTGTTTTCTCCCACGCAGGAAGTCTAAATCAAAGTGAATTACTAGTGAGGAGCAGCTGGGTGTCCCTTATAGAACAGAGATGCATTCAAGAGCAGATTGCTGTTGTTGATAGATGCAGGGATGTCAAGCCATAAGCAGCTTGTCCGTGGAGCAAAAAGATGTTGATGTGCCCTGATTTGGTGCCCTACACTACCTACTCACAAACCATCCCATCATGAACCGAATCCCACTCCGATGGTCGTGAGCAGAATCTGAATCCCACTCCGACCGTCATGAGCAGAATCCCACTCTGACTGTGCCTGGCCTCTGAAGGTGACAGGGACCAGACACCTGCAAATCAGGATCTCTCAACTCTGGCTCTAGAGTGAAATACTGGTAAAGCAGTTTGAGTGCCAGTGGATTGCTGGCCCATTATCAGTACAGTTACTTAAGAGGTTTTCTGGTGTGTCGATTCAGGACATAGATATCCCTTTTGCGAGAGTAACAAGTCACCTCCCACTATGGCTCCTCTGACATAAAACTCATCAGTGCATTGCAGCCAACCGTCCCAAACTTGTCTACCTCTCGGCTTTGGACTGGCTCTTCTGCAGCAAGTGTTTCTTTCTTGTGGGTCATCAAATCATTTTGCTGGGTCTTGAAAATCTACAAAAGGTACTGAAGATAGAAGTGTCTATAAGAAATATTGTTAATTTCTGTGTTGATAACATGCATTGTGTCCATGGCATAGAATCAAAAACAGGTTTAATATCACTGGCAAAAAGAGAAAAGAAGTAGTGAGGTAGTGTTCATGGGTTCAATGTCCACTCAGAAATCTGATGGCAGAGGGGAAGAAGCTACTCTTGAATTGCTGAATGTGTGCCTTCAGGCTTCTGTACCTCCTCCCTGTTGGCAGCAATGAGGAGAGGGCATGTCCTGTGTGATGGGGGTCCTTAACGATGGATGCCACTATTTGAGGCTTCTCTCCTTGAAGATGTCCTGGATGCTGGCGAGGCTAGTTCCAATGATGAAGCTGACTGAGCACAAATTGGTACTGTTGAAATACCTCCTTATTTAAGATAAATTACCTACAGTCCAACCCTGGGTTATAAATTCGTGATTTGTGGACACCCTTATTAATGGTCGCATAATATTATTTAATTCAAAAAGTCTAATGCATGTACAAATGTTTGTTCCTGCAAACAGCACAGTAGCATTGTGGCTAGTATAATGCTTTACAGCACCAACGATCGGGGTTTAGTTCCTTCCACTGTTTGTAAAGAGTTTGTTCATTCTCCCCATGACTACATGGGCTTCCACTAGGTGCTCTGCTTTCTTCACACGTAAACAATCATACGGGTTAGTTAGCGTTTGTGAGTTGTTTGCGCTGGAAGCATGGCGACACTTGGCGGCTGCCCTCAGAATCCTCCCACTGTACTGGTCATTGATGCATTTCACTGTATGTTTTGATGTTTCGATGTATATCTGACAAACAAAGCTAATCTTTATTCTTTAGTTTCCTCCCCCTCCATTTTTATTCGCTGTTCTTTCTTATCAGCATTCTATGCTTTTGATGCCTTTCATACTGTCAAATTATTTCTTATACTGAAAACATCATCAAAAAAGCTAACAAAGAGAGAAATGAACTAGCCAATCAGTTAAAACAACTGGACCATAAATATGCTTCGGTACCCGATCCTGAAACATACAAGAGACGTATTGAAACCAAAACTAAACATGATCTTCTTTTAACGTATCCAATTGAAAGCCAGCTTTTAAAAGATAGAAGTCAATTTTATATTCACGGAGATAAAACTGGTAAGCTACTGGCTAATCAATTGAAGCCAGTTATAGCCAAGCGGCAAATTAAAGAAATACATAAAATTAATGGGGACGTGACAACTGACCACTTTGAAATTACTGACACTTTTAGGGAATTTTATCCCAAATTGTATAGTTCTGACTGTTAACGATAATATTGCAATGAATAATTTTTTAGATCAATTAAATATTCCTAATCTTTCGACAGATGATCCTAGGCAATTGGATCAACCTATTTCCCAGGAGGAAATCGCTCGGGCTATTTGAGAATTGCATTCTGGGAAATCCCCAGGACCCGATGGATTCTCTGGCGGGTTTTATAAGGCTTTTTCCTCCTTGCTTATACCACATTTATGTTCTACCCTTACAGATTCCTTTAATGTAGGAAGGTTACCGTAGTCTTTTTACGAAGCTTCTATTTCGCTTATTCTTAAAAAGAATAAGAATCCTACTGAATGTTCTTTGTACAGACCTATCTCTTTACTCAATTTTGATACTAAAATTTTATCTAAAGTGTTGGCTCACAGACTTGAAAATATTACATCTTCTATAGTTTTGGATGATCAGACAGGATTTATTAAAAATCAATATTCCCATTTTAATATATGATGTTTGTTAAATGTTATGCATTCTCCATCTAAGGAAATATCGGAATGTGTGATATCTTTGCATGTGGAGAAGGCCTTTGACAGAGTTGAATAGAATTATCCTTTTACATCCTTAGAACAATTTAATTTTGCACCTAATTTTATTCATTAGATTAAATTACTTCATTTATTTCCCTCCGCTCAAGTTCTTACTAATCTTCAGAATTCTAAATCATTTAAACTCCAACGTGGGACTAGACAAGTTTGTCCTTTGAGCCCTCTGCTTTTTGATTTGGTATTAGAACCCTTAGCAATTGCTTTTCGAGAGTCTGAAGAGATCACTGGTATTTTAAGAAGAGGTACTATTCATAAAATGTCGCTATATGCTGATGACTTATTGCTTTTTATATCTAATGTTAGAACCTTTTTACCATCTGTGTTCTGTTTACTGACTAATTTTAGTCAGTTCTCAGGATATAAATTAAATTTATATAAGAGTGAACTGTTTCCTTTAAACAATTTAATACCAACTGATATTAACCTTCCTTTTAAAATTCTAAGAAAACAATTTACATATTTAGGAGTAACAATTACTAAGAATTATAAAGATTTATTTAAGGAAAATTTTTTAACTTTAATGAATTATGTTAAAAAAAACACTTCCTAATTGGTCGCCTCTCTCTTTATCACTGATTGGCGGAATTAATTCCATTAAAATGAATATCTTACCTAAATTTATATACCTTTTTCAAGCTGTGCCTGTTTTAATTCCTAAATCTTTTTTCTTTGACTCTTTGGATTCAATTACTTCTTCCTATATATGGCAGAATAAATAAAGCCTCAAATAAATAAAACTCACCTTCAAAAACCAAACAGCATGGAGGCTTTGCCTTACCCAATTTTAGGTTATGTTATTGGGCAGTTAATATACGAAATATTACGTTCTGGACATATTGCATTAACCATGAGAATTATCCTATATGGGTCTCTTTGGAAGTCAACTCTTATGAAATTTTCCATTATTTCTTTACTTGGATCCTCACTTCCTTTATCTTTAAATAAACTAATTGACAATGTGGTGGTCAAACATACTTTGAGGATTTGGTTACAATTTAGAAAACATTTCGGTTTATTGAGATTCTCCCTCTCGAATCCCATCTTCTCTAGTTTTTTTTTAAACCATCTATAATTGACTTATCTTTTAAAGAATAGGATAGATTGGGTATTAAATGATTTCAGAATTTGTTTGATAGAGGGACTCTCTCTTCTTTTGTGCAACTTTCAATGAAATTTAACCCTTCCAGTACCCACTTTTTTCGTTACTTACAGATTACAGACTTTTTAAGATCTCAATTACATACATTTCCTGCAAGTCCAGATAAGAATATAATATACAACTTTTAATCTGAAACCCTTTGACAACGGTTCAATATCTTACACTTACGGTCTGCTGTTGGAACTGAAAAAGGCTTCTTTAGCTAAAATTAAAGGAGACTGGGAAAAAGACTTCCAGATTTTCATATCTGAAGAGAGCTGGAAGATTATTTTAGAATTGACTAATTCTTCATCATTATGAGCTCGTCATTCTTTATTACAATTCAAAGTGGTACATAGAGTTCATATGTCTAAAGACAAGCTCTCGTTTCTGCGCAGATATTTCCCCTTACTGTGATAGATGTACTAATTGAGTGGCCACACTAATTCATATGTTTTGGACATGTCCAAGCCTTGAAAATTTTTGGAAAGATGTACTTCAAACTTTTTCTGCACTTTTCAATGTCAGCTTTAAGCCCAATCCTTTGACTGCCTTGTTTGGTGTTGTTGAGGATAGTGCTACAAAATTGAAGCCATCTAATTTGTGGGTATTGGCCTTTATGTCTCTTACGGTCAGGAGGGCGATCTTGCTCACGTGGAAGGAGGCTGCCCCGCCTACTCCTGTTCAATGGCTATCTGATGTTATATTATGCCTAGATCTAGAGGAGATTCGTTGTTCGATTTCTGATTCTAAACACGATTTTCTAATGTAATGGGGACCCTTTCAGAGTTATTTTCATAATCTTTGAACTATTATTAAAGTATGGATCTGAGCCATTATTATAATAATATTATTATATGGTAAGGTATTTTTTTCTTCTCTTTTTTTTAAACCAACCAGCTCATTTTGGTAGTGGGGGTAGATTTTTTTTTAATAATAAAATTATTTTATTTTATTTCATGCCATAATTCAATCTTTTTTCCCTACATGATTGATTTGGAATATGGGATATTGAGACCATATTACTGTGATTTAAAAGTAATGTAATTCGTATTACTTACTTGTATCCTTATGAATTCTGTATTTGTATTCATGCAATTTATGTAATATTAATAAAAATATTGAAAGAGATGCCTTTCATACTGTACTTTGGAGACAGATTAACAAAGTGTTCTTGCATAATTTTGGACTTAATAGACAAAATTGACTTATGGATGTATGCAAAGGCAGAACCTCTTTGCTACTCAGGGATGGCCTGTACTTCATTATGCAGAAGTAAGTGACAGTAGTGTTGCACATGTTTCACCCTGAGTAGTTGTTTATGGAGTGGTGTCAGCAGTGTCTGCTGATGTCTCTGCAGTTAAAATAGTTTTCCTGTTATTTTAAACTCATTCTTCAAACAATGGAAGGTGTTTGAGCAGCCTGAAATATTTTCTGAAACAGCCAGTCAAATCTCGCACTGAGACCCGTGTCTTTAAATAAAACAAAGTCGTGCAGTCTGCTTCTGACTGTATGTTGGTTTCAATGAAGATTGTAGTTTGTACCCAAAAGCTTCATATTCGAACATTGATGGAGGAAAAAAAAACTGCAAATAACAGTAGGTGTGCATCTGATGTTTGATAAAGATCAGATATGTTAAAGTGAATTGTACAAGGAAATTCTTGGAAGGCACATTTTCACCTAAAAGAATCATTAATATGCTGTAGCTTGGGTTAAATCGCTTTTCAGTACTATTTGCCCCTACAAAACAGGCACTATTTTTCTTTATTTTCCTTTGTTAAGGGCACTAGATTATTTGCAAATTACCATTATAACTACTGACATGGCTGTAATCGTTGAGTGAAACGGCTGTGACTTCAGATCAGGCACATGATCTTCCACATTAAATCCTGATACTGAGATGATTCATGGACAGTTACTGATGGAATATCACGACATAGACACTGTCCATTAATCTCTCGGAGCTTTGAAAATCAGACATCGGCCCTTGTGATTGCCCATTACTCATCTGATTATGATGTGGAAGGTGCAGATTTGGTTGTGCAATGGGGCGAGTTGAGGATTGGAAGCGAGAATTTTATCTAGTCAGGTGTTACTGGACAAAGCATAAACCCTCTGAATCTACACTAACACTAACTTCAGGACTTTACTTACGTTGGTCAGCTATAGCAGTACTTTAGCTGTTTGCATCTCCTGGCCCTGTAATTGGAATTCTGTCTATTAGAGGAGTCCATCTTAATCTGAAAATAATATAATTTCAGAGGACACTGATTTTCAAGAATTACTGAGGCAGCTGCCTCATCCAAATAGCTGCCTTAATTTACTAAAACAAGGTTTGTGTTAAAGTGGAAATGCAGAAGACTAATTAGGTTCAGAGGTGATTTTAAAGGCTGCATGCAACGAGATGGGTAAAAAATAATCAATCAAGAACTAAAAGCCCTCCGAAGATTAAGGCAGAGAGAAAGCATTCAACACACTATCTCAGTTACATTAAATCACATTTACATGACAAGTAGTATGTCACTTACTTTGAAGCAACTTTGTGTAGGTTTATACGTTGAATAATGGTTTGAAAATTTGAGAAATAAGGCATGCTCCTCTTTGGGCTGGATCTACAGAAAGCATTTGCTCCAGATTGATCAAAGTCCAGTTCCTCCTGACTGTAGTTGAACCTGTTCTGTGTCAGTCTACTTCAGCCCATCCATGTGGAGATCAAAGTGACAGCCACGTTGATCAAACTGTTCAGAATCTGCAAGGCAGACACGTGAGAGACTGCAGATGTTGAAATCTGGAGCAGCAAAAAGCTGAAGGAGTTCAACAGGACAGGCAGCATCTACAGATAGAATTGTACAGTTATCATTTCGGGCCAAGACCCTTATCGGGACTGGAAAGAAAGAGGGGAGATAGCTAGTATAAAGAGATGGAGGGAAGGGGTGGAGCAAGTGCTGACAGATGTTAGGTGGATCCATGTGAGGAGGATGAGGGAGGGGGGAGTGGGAGGATGTAACAAGCTGGGAGGTGATAGGTTGAAGTGGCAAACGACTGAAGAAGATAGAACCTGATAGGATAGGACAGTGAATCATGGAATACAGTTAAGGAGGTGGGGAGGGGAACTAGAGACAGATGGGGCAAGAGAAGCTGTGATAGGACCAGTGTGATGAGACAGAGGGCAGTGGTTACTGGAAGTTAGATAAATTGATGTTCAGTCTGTCAGGTTGGTAAATGCCAAGGTGAAATATGAGGTGCTGTTCCTCTAATCTGTGTTTATTCTTAATTTGGTAAGAAAGGAAGCCATAGAGAGACATACTGTATTGGTGTGGAGTTGGGGAGATCAATTAAAATGACTGGTCACCAAGAGATCTTGACTGTTATGGCAGATGGAGTGAAAATGCTTAATGTAGTGATCCCTCATTCTGCATTGAAAGAGTGCTTCACCTGGAAGGACTGCTTGGGGTCCTGAACAGTGGTGACGGAGGAGATGTAGGGGCATCATGGTTGTAGGGTTAAGTACCCGGAGGAGTTCAGTGAGCAGGAATGAGTGGACAAGAGGGTGACAAAGAGAACAATCCTTATGGAAAGGAGAGGGGAGGGGAAGGGAGGGAGGAATGGATTGGAGGGGAAAATGTTCCTGGCAGCTATGAAAAATTTAAAATATATCTGCCATGGCCACTAGCATGTGTTAATTTGCCATAGTTTACCACTGCATACATCCAAAATGAAAACATTTCTGCCACTGAGCGTCGGAAAGATACCAAAGAGCCCATTAAAACAAGAAAATCCGCAGATGCTGGAAATCCAAGCACCACACACAAAATGCTGGAGGAGTTCAACAGGCCAAGCAGCATCCATGGAAAAGAGTAAACAGTCAACATTTTGGGCTGAGATCCTTCTTTTGGATTGGAAAAAAAGATGTGAAGATTTCTTTGTATTTATTTCAACCCACCTATTTCTCTGAAGTGGACGGTTGTGTGTTCTACTCCCTTCTAGCGACATAAACATAAAATTCAGGTTAATGTTCCAATGTAGTAATGAAATAATAATGATGCCTGTCTCACCTTGAGACATTTAGCTGAATAAAGTGATGATGTACAATCTTAAACTGGGCTGCTGAATAAAATTACAGGTTTCTCTCCCAATGCCGAAATTTGTCAACCACAGAGTTTCTACAAACCTGTAGCTTCATTAGGGTGAAGTTTAATAGAATAAATGACGTAATTACAGAATTAGAAAGAGCCTTTACAGTAACAGACTACTTTTCTTTTAATTTAAAAAATGGAAGTATCCAGACATAATGGAAGCTTCTCCCACAGACCACAAATATCCCAAATATTATGACTGCAATATCTGTTGTACTTAAACAAATTTATGAGTGTTGCTAAGTAACCATTGAGCAAACAGCAGAGGCAAACTGTAAAATGTTGATATTCCTTGATAACATTTTTATGTTTGAAATAAAATTCTGAAGAGTTACTGAGAAGGAATTTAACTCTGCTGACTGTGGACTGTCCTCTGATTGTAATGTGGGAATTACATTCCACAATTCCTTTTCCTTTCCCATTGGCCTTATGAAGTATTGCGATGCATTGAAAAGCATAGGAACAGTTTATTCAGTAAATAGATCTGATTAAGAATTTATATACTTTTTGTGTATGCCCATCAACATTTCCTCATATTCTTTCTCCCTGAGGTGCTTATCAAATTTCCCCTTTAATGTTATGTTTCCTTTAGAAAACAGTTCCATATAGTAACCATTTTATATCTGAGCCATACCTGTGGTTTTTCAAAATTAATTCCCAAATTTTATTTCATGGTGTTTTCTTAACATTTTGGAGATTGATTCAGTGATTCAACTCATTAATTAGGGACGACAATCATATAACTTAAAATCAGTAATTATCTTACATCAAAGTTGCTTGAATTTCCAGCATCTGCAGAATTCCTGTTGCTTCAGTAATTATCTTATCTACCTTCACCAAATACAGTGGATTCTGGTTAATTGGGACATATTGAGACTAGTACATTTTGGGCCAATTAAGCAGCTACTCCAATTAGCCGAAGTACATGGAAAATAGTTAAAAAGATATAAAAAACAAACTGCCATTTAGCTGAGTAACAAATTAGAACTCTGCCAATACTAATACAGTACTAATATATATTATTTGTTTTTACACGATTTTTAAATTCAACATACCTATACTGTAATATACATCAAAGTTGCTGGTGAACGCAGCAGGCCAAGCAGAATCTGTAGGAAGATTTTTTTCCTTTTCTTTTCTTCCGCCGTCTCCGTCTCCGAGCCTACTTCTTCGGCAAGGACTCTTCCACCCCCACCGATGACCCCTTCTCCCGTCTTCAACCCTCCTCTTCTTCATGGACACCCCGCTCTGGTCTTCTGCCTGCTCTGGATCTCTTTATTGCTAACTGCCAACGGGACATCAACTGTCTCGACTTCACCGCACCTTGTCCCCATTCCAACCTCACTCCTTCGGAACGCTCTGCTCTCCACTCCCTCCGCACTAATCCTAACCTTATTATTAAACCCACCGATAAGGGGGGTGCTGTTGTAGTCTGGCGTACTGACCTCTACCTTGCCGAGGCACAGCGACAACTCGCGGATACCTCCTCTTATTTACCCCTCAATCGTGACCCCACTAAGGAGCACCAGGCCATTGTCTCCCACACCATCACCGACTTTATCCGCTCAGGGGATCTCCCATCCACTGCTACCAACCTTATAGTTCCCACACCCCGCACTTCCCGTTTCTACCTCCTACCCAAGATCCACAAACCTGCCTGTCCTGGCCGACCTATTGTCTCAGCTTGCTCCTGCCCCACCGAACTCATTTCTGCATACCTCGACACTGTTTTATCACACCTTGTTCAATCCCTTCCGACCTATGTTCGTGACACTTCTCACGCTCTTAAACTTTTCGATGATTTTAAGTTCCCTGGCCCCCACCGCTTTATTTTCACCAAAAAAAAAGGTCCTGACGAAGGGTCTCGGCCTGAAACGTCGACTGCACCTCTTCCTACAGATGCTGCTTGGCCTGCTGCGTTCACCAGCAACTTTGATGTATGTTGCTTGAATTTCCAGCATCTGCAGAATTCCTGTTGTTTGCGTTTAAATACCTATACTGTAATTGATTTTCTTATTTATTTATTATTTTTTCTCTTCTTCTATATTATGTATTGCATTGATCTGCTGCTGCTACGTTAACAAATTTCATGACATGTGCTGGTGATAATAAACCTGATTCTGATTCTGAACTATGTATTGGTTCCTAATGGTTACTGATGGAGGAATTTATCTAGTGTACGCTGCTGTGTTCTTTTGATTGACTGTAAATGAACAAAATCAGTGCAGATAATGGACTGCCTTCATACAATGCTTTCTATGATTGCATCCTCCAAAGCTTCATTTTCATAATAACATTCAAGATGATTGTCAATACCTTCAAATTCTTCATAGGTCCTAACTTTTTGAAGCATTTCACTTTCACTTCCTGCAATTTCTGGCATCTCCAAGCCTGAACGCTTGAAACCACAGTGAGCAAAACGGTTCTGAATTGTCTTAATGCTTATTTCTTGCCAACTATCAGTAACAAAAATCATTGTTTTGAGCACAATCACACACAATTGACACTATTTAAAAACTGATTGCTCTATGCACGATGTCGTGTCTAACAGCCACACAAGAATGTGTAATTGAAGTTAATTCGAAACTGTTCTGAAACAGATTCCTGTCCCAATTAAGCAGCATAGTGTCCCAAATAAATGAGGGGAATCCCAGCTATGTTCTTAATTAGTCTTGTACTTTAAGTGGCTGCCCTGGTTAACTGATGGCCCAATTAACCAGAATCCATATTTCTTTGCTGGCAATGTACACTCAGTGGCCACTCACCTGTACTACTGCTTGTTAATGCAAATATCTAATCAGCTAATCATGTGGCAGCAACTCAATACTTAAAAGCATGCAGAGGTTCAGCTGTTGTTCAGACCAAAATGTCAGAATCAGGAAGAAATATGATCCAAGTGATTTGGACAGTGGAATGATTGTTGGTACCAGACAGGATGATTCATAGTGTGCAGAAGTTCTGGAGTCATGAAGGGCCTTGGCCTAGAACATCGACTGTTTACACTTTTCCATAGATGCTGCCTGGCCTGCTGAGCTCCGCTACCATTTTGTGTGTATTGCATAAAGCAAAAGAGAGAGCATATAATAGAGCAAAAGTTAGCGGGAAGTTAGAGGATTATGAAACTTTGAAAAACCAACAGAAGACATCTAAAAAAAGCCACAAGGTGGGAAAAGATGAAATATGAAGTTAAGCTAGCCAAAAATATCAAAAAGGATACCAATTTTTTTTCCAGATATATAAAGAGTAAAAGAGAGACAATTGATATTGAACCACTGGAATATGACTCCAGATGTAGTAATGCAGGATAAGGAAATAATAGACAAACTGAATAAGTATTTTGCATCAGTCTTCATTGGGGAAGACACTAGCAATAGGCTGGAAGTTCGAAAGTATCAAGAGGCAGAGGTGAATGCAATTGCTATTACTAGGAAGAAGGTGCTTGAGAATCTGAAAGGTCTGAAGGAAGATGAGTCATCTCAAGCAGATGGACTACACACCAGGGTTGTGAAAGAGGTAGCTTGAAGAGATTGTGGAGGCATTAGGAATGATCTTTCAAGAATCACTTGATTCCGTAATTGTTTCAGACGACCCGAAATTGCAAATAGCATTCCATTTTTCAAGGGGTTGGGGGGAGGGAGCAGAGAAAAGGAAATTATAGGCCAGTTAGTCTGACCTCAGAGATTGGGAAGGTCTTGCAGTCGATTGTTAAGGATGTGGTTTTGGGGTACTTAGAGCCACATGATAAAATTGGCTAAAGTCAGCATGGTTTCTTTAAGAGAATATCTTGCCTGACAACTCTTTGAAGAAATAACAAGTTGGATGGACAAAGGAGAATTGATGGAGATCGTGTACTTGGATTTTCAGTAGGCCTTTGACAAGATTCCAGATATGAGGTTACTTAACAGATGAGAGACCATGGTATTATATAGTCTAGCATGGATAGAGCATTGGCTGATTGTCAGGAGGCAGAGAGTGGAAATAAAGGGAGCCTCTTCTGTTTGGTCACTGACGACTGGTGGTGTTCCACTGGGGTTGGTGTTGGGACTGTATTACATCCCGTGAGCATGATGTAATTATTTTGTGAGCGTGATGTAATTATCTTGTGAGCATTATGTCATTATCTCATGATGGTCCTGATGTAATGGTCTCATGATAGCAGAGTGATGTGATGTCACGTGATGGCATGGTCTAAAAGAAAAGACCGCCACTGTGACACAGTTCTCATTTTTATTTTTAGTGCAATGTTTTTGTTGCTGGTCAGATGCTTTGGAGATGCCACCGGTTTTGTTTGTTGCACGTTTATTTTCCCCTTACAATCCAGTATCAGAGAGTGAAGACATTACCAGCATTATCCGAACCCAAAGGATTGGGTAAAGTTAACGTCATTTGGCGTCTTGGGAATGATCGACTTTTTTGAATTTTCATTCTGGAATTGTGGCATGCATATTTGAGTTAAACCCCTGCAAGGTTGGGAAGGTTTATGCAGTGACCACCATCCAGCCAAAAGGTCAGTTCCTTTAGGCCACTTTATTTCTTCGTGATTTCTTTGGACAAGGCATCTCTCGGCTGTGATTGGCAGATTCGTCATTACTTCGATGGAATTGTTGTTTTGGGGAAGTATCTCCTTATTGACTGTATAAATCACTTGGACTTTTGAATTTATCACTTTAAGTCTGTGCTTGGATGAGAAAAGTTTGTAAGTTTGACTGTTTGTTCGATATAGCCGCCTATCTGTTAACTTCCAGTTAAGTTAGTCGTTTGTTTATTTTTCTGTTTTTGAGTAGAGGTTAATAAATTTCTTTGTTTATTTATAAAAACCTAACTCAGTTTGGTAGAAGGAATAAAAGGATAGAATATTTTCTAAATGGGGAGAAAATTCAAAAATCTGAGGTGCAAAGGGACTTTGGAGTCCTCACGCAGGGTTCCCAAAAGATTAATTTGCAGGTTAAGTCAGTGGTGAGCAAGGCAAATGCAATGTTAGTATTCATTTCAAGAAGACTAGGGTATAAACACAAGGATGTAAAGCTCAGGCTTTATAAGGCACTGGTGAGGCCTCAATAGGGGTATTGTGAGCAGCTTTGGGCCCCTTATTTAAGGAAGGATGTGCTGACATTAGCGGAGGTTCAGAGTAGGTTCACTTGAATGATCCCAGGAATGAAAGATTTTTCATTGGAGAAGCAATTGATGGCTCTGGGCCTTCACTCACTGGAATTTAGAAGAATGTGGGAGGGATCCCCATTGAAACCTATCGAATGTTGAAAGGCCTGTATAGAGTGGATGTGGAAAGGATGTTTCTTTGGTGGGGGACTCTAGGACCAGAGGGCACAGCCTCAGATTAGAGGGGCAGTGCTTTAGGACAGAGATGAGAAATAATTTCTTTATCCAGAGTGTGTTGTATCAATGGAATTCATTGCCATGGGTGGCTGTGAAGGCCAGGTCACTGGAAGTATTTAAGGCGGAAGTTGATAGGTTCTTGATTAGTCAGGATATGAGAGGTTATGGGGAGAAGGGAGGAGAATGGGGTCGAGAGGGAAATGGTGTAGCAGACTTGATAGGAGCAGAATTATGACATTCAGTCTCGGTCTTAAAGTCTTATAGTCTTAATACAACCAAATGAAACAGCGTTACTCAGGAGCCAAGGTGCGAAACGTAGTACCAACAGTCATACACAGCTCAAGGCACATATAGCAGATATAAAATATCTGATATTGTACATACTGTACAAGATAACAGTGAAATACAGTCACACACAAAAAATGTTGTCCAAGTCCTTGAGTCCACGAATGTTGCAGCAGTCTGCAGTCGAACACAATCCAGCTTGTCTTTGGCTGCGTAAACACTGGCGGTCTGCACTGACCCCCAGTACTGTACGCCATGCCCCACCACCTAAAGCACTCTGGTGGAGCACCTGACTCCAGTGCCTCACCCGGGGCAGCTGCAAATAGACAACACCACAGTTTGAGGGCCTAGTTCTCCCTACCACCGAGGCCACCCAGCTCCCCTGTTGTCCGCCCCTGACGGTCATCAATATCCAATGAATTGGACCTGCAAAATTCCACACCACCAATTGTACGATCACAACAAAAGTGATTAAGATGATCACTCGCTGTTAGTCTTGCACACCTCCTTTGCACACCCACTCCTCTGTTTCAGGCAGCAGCATGGTCCACACCAAGTCCAGCTCCTCCAGTTTCTCTGCCTACAAGAAATTCGTTGATGAGGTAGACCTGAATCACTTTAAGTTCTTAATGTCCAGCAGGGACCCAAGATCATAAGAAGTACATTTATAAAACACAGTAACACCTTTGGTTCTCCCCATTGAAGCCACTGCATCTGAGCATGCTGCCGTCTTACTGTAAGGTAAGCAGAGGTGTGTAGAAGAGCATCATTGAATGTGAAACAGGCTAAAACTTGAAGTGGATCTGCTACAGCAGCAGAAGACCTCGAACATACACTCAGTGGCCATTTTTTTAAGATACAGAAACTACCTAATAATGTGGCCACTGTGTGTATATACTGTATGCCATTTTGAACCATTTTAGATTGCTTCTTAACTTAATAAAATAAGCAAACAGAAAGCAGCTTAAGGCAGTTATAATTTGTAAGAAATAATACAAAATATATTGCTAAGTTTACAAATACTATTTTGTAGTTGACAAGCAAAAATCTGAAGTTGCTGTGTATCTGAAATAAAAACAGAAAATGCTAGGAATATTCAGCAGTCAGGCAACAGCAGCGAGGAAAGAAACAGTCAGCATTTCAAGTCAAAGGCACAGAAGTTTGCAGGTGTTGGAATCTGGAGCAGCATAAGATGCAGTCCTGATGCAGAGTTTCAGCCTGAAACTTGGGCAATTCCTTTTCACCTACCTGTTAGGTTTTGTAACTCCAAAACATAAAACTAATTGCAAGAAAAACACCTGGAGCCAGAATAGTTCGTGTACGTTCTTAGTTTTACTTTTAGCAAGACACGAAAGTAGTATCGTGACATATGTAATGCATACAGCATACTATATAATACAACTACTACATAGACATTCATGTCATAGTTAACTTTAAATTGTCCCATTGAGGTTTAAAGGTTTAATTGCAATGGAGACTTTCTTACTCTTGTGAGATAATGTTTTTCCTGACAAGGGGGATCACTCTGCTTGACAGGTGAGACTTGTGGCTGTGAAAACAATCTCAGGTTCTGGGGCTTCTTCCATGGTGGTTGTTGGAGTTGACTCAGAGACTGCAGGAAGTGGTTCTGACAACTCTGCACGCCTTCCTTCTCCTTTCTTCTCCGGATCTGCTTTGATCCTTGCTTCTCTCCCAGTCCTGGCTGCTTTCTTTCTCTTTATCCCGCTCTCGATTCCTTTCTCAGTAGCATCCCCTTTCCTTATCCTTGGTTCTCTCACAATCCCCATCGCAGTCTTGCTCTCTGTTCTGATTCGGCTCACGATTCATTCCAAGTGTTTTTCTTTCTTGCATTCCTTCTCCCTTTCACACCATTCTCTCTCGTTCACATTCTGTCTCTTCTCTCCTTTTCAACTTTGTCTTCCTTTTTCCTTGCCTTCCATTTTCTACATCTAGTTACTTGAGAGTATCTCTGAACTTGCTAATTTTAGAGAAATTAGTTGTTGTTTATCTTCTTCCATTTCCATAGCACTTATATCACCCTCTTCTTTCTCTTTGTTTTTTTTGTCTTTCTAGTTTTTGCATCTTGATCTTTTAAAGGTGCATTTAGTTCACTGGAGTATTCTCTTATTAATACCTCTATTGCTCCTTTTACGATCCGAACTCTTCTCTTGGTTTCCTCATCCACCACATCATCTGACAGATCCAGAATTTTTGCATCTTTTTGACCTTCCATTCATCCAGCTGGACTTCGGTCTTTGCATCTACTGTTACAAATAGCTTTTTTGTCACCCACTTGAAGTTCATGCAATAAATTCACACAGAGTAGATTTTGATTCGCTACACTCACAAAAGCAGAATGCTTGCAACTTTCGGGAAGCTCCTGGAAGACTCTTCTAGCTTAAAACCAAGTCACATTTCTCAGTAACTGCCTGATTAAAATATCAGGAGCTTTCTCAGCTATATTGTCTTTTTAAAAAAAAATTGTTATAGCCAGACCACTGCTTTTTGTCACTTTCATGATCCTCTGAGCAGCATGGTCCTTCCTTGGTCCAATATGCTTTCCAACCATAGGCACAGAAGTCAGCACCAACACCCGTTTGCCCTCTTTTGGGCAACTGTTCACGGTGTACAGCATGGAGACAGCTGTGGCATTCACTTTCAGTTGATCGTATTGCAGGGGATGTGATGTGCAACTGTGGATGGATCTCCAATCAAGCTGTAGTTGTCTCAGTCAGTCAGTCAGTCCCCACAACGCTGGTCCTTCTATTTTTACCACATCCAAGCCCAACGTGGCTTGGTGATTGTTGTATTTCACTGTTACAAATGTCATTCCCACAAGAGATAACTTTTCTCCAGTACACGTTCTTAGTTGGATATCCGCAGGCTTCAGTTCAGTATCTTGAAATGTCATTGAAACTCATCTTGCGGAATAAAATTAAACAGCCGAGCCAGCTTCCAATTAAATTTTGAATAATTTGTCACTCACTCCAGATGTAAGCCATATTTGCTTGTCTGTTGTTAGTTTTCGTATTGTAAACCTCAATGCTACTCAGTCCTGTGTCACTCCCATCATCAGATTTTTCATCAACAGCATGCAGATTAATGCTCTTCCTGAGACTGCAACGTGCCTTTTTATCTTTCTCTCTTCCCCGTGCATCCATTTATTTTTGTCTACTCAACATGCTCTTGGCATGTGTCCTACTTTGTTGCATTTTCTGCAAGTTTCAACTTTAAATCTGCATTGGTCTGATGCATACGAGCCCCTGCCACAATGGTAACACAATTTGTTTGGCCAGGCTGGTTTCTGTTTAGATGTTGCAATTCATACTCACTTTCAACTCAGTTTGGTTCGAAACCCTTTGGTAGGAATGGGTTTCAGCCTGAAACGTCGACTGTCCCTTTTTCCATAGATGCTGCCCGGTCTGCTGAGTTCCTCCAGCGTTTTATGTGTATTGCTCAGACTTTTAAGCAAACTGTGCCTTTAAATCCAAGGCACTCAGCAAAACTGGAACTATCTTCTCATTGAAGAGGTACAGTCAACGTTTTGGGCTGAGACCCTTTGTCGGGGTAACTGAAAGAAGAGCTAGTAAGAGATTTCAAAGTGGGAGGGGGAGGGGGAGATCCAAAATGATAGGAGAAGACAGGAGGGGGAGGGATGGAGCCAAGAGCTGGACAGGTGATAGGCAAAAGGGATATGAGAGGATCATTGGACAGGAAGCCTAGGGAGAAAGGGGGCGGGGGGGAAAACCCAGAGGATGGGCAAGGGGTATAGTGAGAGGGACAGAGGGAGAAAAAGGAGAGAGAGAAAAAGAATGTGTGTATAAAAATAAATAACAGATGGGGTACGAGGGGGAGGTGGGGCATTAGCCGAAGTTTGAGAAGTCAATGTTCATGCTATCAGGTTGGAGGCTACCCAAACGGAATATAAGGTGTTGTTCCCCCGACGGAATATGAGGTGTTGTTCCCCTCCTGTCTTCTCCTATCATTTTGGATCTCCCCCTCCCACTTTCAAATCTCTTACTAGCTCTTCTTTCAGTTAGTCCTGACGAAGGGTCTCAGCCTGAAACGTCGACTGTACCTTTTCCTAGAGATGCTGCCTCGCCTGCTGCATTCACCAGCCACTTTTATGTGTGTTGCTTGAAATTCCAGCATCTGCAGATTTCCTTGTGTTTACTATCTTCTCATTGGCCATTTCATTTGCTTCAAAATGCTGCTCAATTTGTTCAGTATACATGAGCCAGTTATCCATTGTGGAATGGAATGCATCTATTTTTGACGTAGCCAGACATTTCTGCTTTTCAAAAAATCATTACTATCACCCAGTACTCACTGTTTATGAACCCACGAATTTGTCTGTTTCCTGCCTTTTTTTTTTAAACTCGAATGACTCCTCTTACGAAAAAAGCATACTGTGTGTTTTTTTCAAACTCGAATACCTCATTGCGCTTTAACAGGTGGTTAATCACCTTTGGTTCATTTTTAAAATATCCTGTCACCAGTGTTATGTTTTGCAACTCCACAGCATAAAACATAAAACTAATTGCAAGAAAATCATGAATCTGGGATAACTTGTATATATTCTCTGTTTTACATTTAGTGAGACACGCGTGTCTGACATGATAGTGTCATGACTTATGCAATTCACATTTTTTTAAAAATACATAACCCGTAATGAATTATTTAAAGGAAAAATGCTTAATCAAATATATTTACAATATTACTCAAATATTATTGAAATATTAAATACACAACACTTTGGAGGTCCTCTAAGAAAGATACAGTAGTTGCCTTTTAATCTGGGGGTTCACACAAAAAAAAAGATTTATGAATAGAATTTTACAAGTACTTGCCTGAAATAAATTAGGGCCCATTAGAATCTATGATTTGTCAAGTCGCCTTTAACATGCTTACTGGATTATAGCATTTGGTGGTGACTTTACTATTTCAGTTATGTCCCTCCAGTCCCAGAGGATACTGACTGAAATTCCTCTATCAGTGAAAAAAGGTCACCAGCTACTTGACTCATTGAGTTCCACCAGCAGATGGTTTGTTACTTAAAGTTAATGACTTGAAACATGACCCTGAAGCACTGGATTAGAAGTATACTCAAAAAGAGGGTACAATAAGTATTTTTACAATGAACCAAAAATTTTAGTTATACCAACATGAAAAGAAGAACAGGCTGGTAACATGATCATCATCAATCTAAAATATTAGAACTGCTGCTCTTGCCACATATGTTGTCTAACCTGTGAGTATTTCCAACATTATTGGTTTCTAGCCCATTTGTGGAGAACTTACAAATTGTTACAAACTGTGCTTTGGAAAGCAATGAGTTAATAGGGTGGCACATTTATGTACAAAGATGTCATACTGAATATGAAATAAAGTACTCGTTTCTCTTTAATGTTCGTGTCTGTCAAAATTTTTTATTCCCTCCAGAATTTCAGCCCAAAATGAATAAAGAAATCAAAACATTGAAGCAGCTTTCAGAAAATTTAACCAAAATGCGAAATAGCATTCAGCAGTTTTCTGAAAGTCAAGTAACAAAAAAAATAGCAGCATCCCTTTGTGGACAGGAGATGTAAGATCAGATATTTACCCCCCAATCATTTGGACATGTGTAAAAAGAGTGAAAGTGATTCTGAAAAATTTGGTATAGGCCTTAAACTGAAATCAATTCCACATCCTGAGACAAAAAACAGGTGAGATTGCTGATGATTTATCTGCATAACTTAGAAATGAGCTCAGCAAATGCAGAATTACATAAAAGTCATGTGGCTAGTTAACATGCGGGATGAATTGATCTCAAACATTGGGAAGGCAGATCAGAAAATGGCAAGTGGACAAAACATTTTTCCTAACAATGTACTTCAATCATAAAATCTGAAAATATACAATACAGCCTTCTCATATGTTATTCACAATACATGACATCATTCCATTTGATACCAATTATATCAGCATGACATCAATTTTTCTTTCACATACATGAGAAGCATGATTCATCTGAGCAATTCTGGCTCCTCTGTATTTAACAGGAGGGACGTGAACTGTGAGATTTCCCCATGGAGTCCCTGTGGCATTAGATTCAGAGCACCCCTCAGCGTGTGGCATTAGATGTCAGAAAGTGTCATGATATACCATTCAGTCAAGAAAAGCTCCTGACACTAGAAGACTGGCAGAACCAAGTAACTCATTAATTTGACAATATTCCAGCAAAAGTTGATGATTGACTCATATACATGCGTGGGAACAGCCTGCAAAACACGCTGTAAGTGTAGACCAGAGTTTAAGTCCTAAAAAAGGACATTGCATCACCTCCCCAGGTTGTTGCGTGAAATTAGGTTCACATGTTTGATGCGTGGGGACAAAAGACACTACTGGAAAGTAAGTTACCCATTTATCATGTGGCTTGATCATGTGGATAACCAGAGACTTTTCCCGGGCTGAAATAGCTAACACAGGGGGGCATAGTTTTAAGTAGGCACAAGGGGAATGTCAGAGGTAAGTTTTTCCACACAGATAGTGGTGGGTCCGTGGAAGGCACTGCCAGCGACGGTGGTAGAGGTGGATACAACAGGGTTTTTTTTTCAAAAAGAGACTCTTACATAGGTACATGGAGCTTAGAAAATTAGAAGGCTATGCAGTAGGGAAATTCTAGGCAGTTTCTAGAGTAGGTTACATGGTCAACACAACATCGTGGACTGAAGGGCCTGTAATGTGCTATAGATTTCTATGTTTCTTTTTACAGGATACTAAACATTCAATTACACTCATTTACAAATACTTATCTAAAGTGTGTATTTGGGCCTTCTCTTGCTGCAACCCAATTTCACTGTTCCAGTACCATCTTTGACGTTGTCCAAAGAGCAAATGAGAGCAGGTGCTTTCAGTGAGCTAGATTTATACTCTAACTGTGCCTTGCAACAGCTGATGATGGCAGGTACTAAATGGCAGCCAATGGGAGTACTGCAATGCTCGCTCCTTATATGGACCAGTCCCTAGCTAGCGTGGGTGTGGGTGTGGCTTTCAATAACCAGGTAAGCTGGACACTTGCTGCAACACAGACATTCTAGCTTGGCAGACATTGCAGAATGAAGACATGGACATAATGCCATCACAGCGTTGGCTGGCCCTGAAATGGGTTTCCTCACCACCAAGGAGTTTGTTTAGAAGTTCTGGAGATCATGCATTCTGCTAAATAATTTTGACAATTTGTGCAACCATCCAACAGAACCCAGCTTCTCCCTTTCCATTATGTACAAATGTGGTTAAAGGTGCACTTCTGAACATTTTTTTCCCCATGAGGGTTAAAGGTGCTCTCCAAGTTAAGAGAGAGAGAGTCTAGATTTGATTGGGAGTGCTTAGTTTAGGGATGTGATATTGTCATATTTGTGTTGAAGCAGTTATTTCTATTTGGAGTTTCATCCCCAAACCCTATTTGGAGGAACAATCCATTTGGTATGGTATGTGTTCAATATTCTGTCACATTCTAGGCCAAAGAATTTAATACACAAGTCAATGACTATGGGTTCCACAATGAGTTAATCAATAGTTCATTTGCTGTTTGTCTCATTAAATCAACTGTGTCTTCTGCACGAAGAAGTGATGCTATGACCTTATCTTGTGTTATAAGTAAGGAGAATCTATCTGAGTTGCAAAAGAGAGTACCATTATCAAACTTAACAAAAGTAAAGAGAAGTAAAGCAGAAAGTAGTTTTTCTTTAATTTATTCATGAGATGAAGGTATTGAGCACAACTATTGAGTACATCTATATGAAATGTTGACGTAGTAAAGCAGCATCCATCATCAGAGATCATCACTGCCAAGGCCATGGTTTTTTCTCACTGCTGCCATCAGGCTGAAGGTACAACAGCCTCAGGACTTGCACCAAAAGGTTCAAGAACGGTTACTACCCAACAACTATCTGTTCCCACAACCAATAATCTTACCTTAAGGATTCTTTATCTTGTTATTTCATGTTCTTGTTATTTATTGGCATTTATTTATACTTGCATTTGCACGGATTGTTATGTTCTGCACTCTAGTTAATCTTTCATTGACCCTATAATAGTCAATATTCTAATAATAGTTAATATTCTATTGATTGCCGAGTATGTCCACACAAAAATAAATCTCAGGGTTGCATGTAGTGACATGCATGTACTCTGATAATAACATTTACTTTAAACTTTTTGAACTTTATTGTTGAAGATTGCAATGTTTATTGGTCATCCCTCATTTCATTGGACCATTTTAGAGGGCTGTTAAAAATCTGTAGGACTAGTATCTCATATAAGCTAAACTGAACAGAAGTTTCCTTCCACAAATGGCATTAGCAAACCAGGAGGCCTTTTTGTCACTCATCCAGGTACATGGACACTATTACTGGCCCAAGCCAGTAATATTTAAAATAATTCTTTATTTATATACTCATTGAAATTAATTTCCAGCACTGCTAGGACAGAGTTTGAATTTATCTCCCTGGATCTTTAGTAGAGGTTTTAGATTACTAGTCCAGTAACCTAATCAGTTGCTGTTTTGCAATGAATGGAGCAATAAACACTCTTTAAAACTGACATGTTCTCCATTGGGAACCCCTGATGCACAATTCCTTTAACAGATTGCTTGAGTTCCTGTAGATGCGAGTTGTGATATGGAATCCTGCCAAGGCTTTCCAACAGCTGCACAGACATTCTGCCAAGCAATGGGTGGGTCTCCCAAGTAATATAACATGTTGTAAACCACCCTGAAGCTTACGTACTTCAGAATCAACAGCAGACTTGGTAAGGCAAAAGGAAAGAGGGAGAGGGTAATAGAGAAGGGCTTGAAAGAAAATCAGTGAGGAGTGGAAGATGAAAGAGATTTAACATAAGGATTGCAGGCAGTGAGAATGAATGTGTGAGAGATGAAAGAGAAATAGAGAATAAAAGAGAGGGATCTGGAATATGGAACTGAAAAATGAAGGAAGAAGAATAAGAAAAGGAGAAACTACATGCAGTAAAAGTAACTGAAGGAAATATCAGAGAACAAATATAACAAATGAGGGAGGGAAAGGGTGAATAAATGTGAAAAGAGCAAAGAAACAATGCACATTCTATCAATAACACTTTAGGGATTTTGGTTATTGATATACTGGATGTGAAATGTTCTGGTGTAAGATTGTTATGAGAAAGGGAAAAATGACCATTTGGGCAACTCAACTTGATTGGCAACATCTGTCATTTAGTCATAGAAGTATACAAGCAGTGGTCACAGAACTACTCTGGAAATTGACAAACCGCCCTTGCAATTAACTGAATCTTTGTTGTGAAATTGAGAATAACCTTTGTTTAGAGAATATTTGGTTTGAAAGTGAGATTGCAGTGTATGAGGCAGACTAAATAGATATATATTCTGGATATCCTTGAGTTTGAGAAAATATTTCTCTGTAAAAACCCAGGGCTACGAAACACCAGACCTTCCAAAGACCCCATCCCTGTGAGAGGAAGGATCTGTCAATAGTCTATGCTCCATTAAGAGTGATGGGCTTAAGAAAAAAGTTCAAAGTAAAATTTATTATGGGAGTACATACATGTCACCACATACAACCTGTGATTATTTTTCCTGTGGGTATACTTAGCAAATCTATAGAACAGTAACTGTAAACAGGATCAATGAAAAACAAACTGTACACATGCAAATACAAGTACATAGAAATAAATAATGACAGCATGAAATAACAAGATAGGGTCCTCAAAGTGAGATTATTAGTTGTGGGAACACCAGAAATAGAATGAGCGTAGTTAGTTATCCCCTTTTATTCAACAGCCTAATGGTTGAGGGGTAGTAACTGCTTTTGAACCTGGTGGTGTGAGTGCTGAGGCTCCTGTACCAGATGGCAGCAGTAAGAAAAGAGCAAGTCCTAGATGGTGAGGATATTTGATGATGGATGCTGCTTCTCTACGGCAACGTTTCATGTAGATGTGCTTAGTGATTGGGAGGGCTTTACCCATGATGTACCGGCCCAAATCCACTCCCTTTTAATCTGGACAATGAAGAATAAGTGAATGGGATGTTTTGTTTATAATTTGGAAGGAATTTTATGGGCTGAAAGGATACTTGTTGACTTCTAGTAACCAAGTGTTTTGGGCCATTGGATAGGCTTTGAGTGTGGGTCAGAAGGATTTGTTCCAGCCTTATCAGTGAAGTCAGACTTGGAAAGTGTGACTGCAAGTTCAGGAATGCCAACCTCATGGGGAAGGATATTGAGAAAAGAAGACAAGAATGACTCTAAACCGGGGATGTAACTCATGAGTAGACACTCATAAAGTTGGACTTGTTATCATCGCAAAGAAGTTTGAAGGACAACGTCAGCCAACTGTGAAATTTGGGAACAAGCCATTTTTGAGCACCAAACTAAACGAACTGGTCTAAAATTACTAAAGAAAACTAATGCATAAAAAGGAAGAAAGTTTATCTCGTCTCCATACCTGGTCTTTCATTATTGTATAAACACAGAGTTGGATCAGTATGTCAGGAACCACAATTTACTTACTGAATTCACCAAGATATGTTTGATACTTTTTGTGCAGGCTAGATATTGGGTGTAAACTTCACAATAAAAGTAACTGAAATCCAGACAAATTGCCCTTTAAAAATAAAGTTGGATAAATATCTGATAAAAACAAAAGATAAATACTCAGCACCTGTGGAATGAGTTAGTATCTGTGAAACAAGAAACAACTACTTCACAAGTGATAACCAATAGTTAGAGCTACTGCTCAAATGTTAAATTGTTGGTGGTGGTGATGGTGGGGGAGGGACTTGTGGTACTGATTGGGAAGCTTCTGAAAATATGGAGAGATTTATCAAGATTCAGAGGCTGTTGGACTTAGTGTCCTTCCACACACACTGTATGTCCGTATGTTGGTCACAGTTTATCTGTTTCAACTGGAGTACTATCACTATCACAATCCTTGCCCCTTGATCACACACCCTGATCAACCAAAACAATCCTTTCAAGCTCCTCTATTTGACTATTCTAATATCAACCCCCAAACTCTCACAACTCCTTTTCTATTTCTTCCATGACTGTTTGGATTTACCAGATTTTCTGTCCTTTTGCTCTCCTCTTCAGATCTATTCCCATATGTTCCAATGCCTTCCTTCAGAACTTAGTTCAGAACTGAACAACTACTGCCCGTCAAGCATCATGAAGAGGCACACATCAAAAACTCAATTTCTGCCTCACTGGCACTCACCGATATCCTTGCAGACAGATGCCACAGCATCCATCAGGCATTGGCCCCTGACACACCGAGGAAACAAGGATTCATGTCAGAATGCAGTTTGGCATCCAACGCTACTGTCCCACAGACCTTGGTGAACAAACTCCTACTCCTTGGAGTAAATACCCCGCTGTGCCACTAGGTGTTGGACTTCCTAACCACAGACCTCAGATAGTCAGGAAGCACAACCACTCCTCCCTCCTCAACCTCAACATGAGTGCCCCCCCCCGGGCTGTGTGCTGAGCCCATTGCCGTACACTCTGCTCACACACAACTGCACAGCCTAACACCAGAGTAATCACATCGTCAAATTTCCCCATGACACAACAGTGATAGGGCACATCGGCAGCAATGATGAGATGCCCCACAGAGAGGAGGTGGAAGAGCTCAAGACCTGGCGCCAATCAAAAAGCCTCATCCTCTATGTCAATAAGATAAAGGCAATGGTTATTGACTTGCGAACTCACACCTCTTTACATTAGTGGCTCAGTGGAAACTACGGGCATTTTCAAACTCCAGAGAGTGTACATCTCATACAAACACTCATGATCCCAAAATATGTCCTACACAGTCAGAAAAGTTCACCAATGCCTCTTCTTCCTGAAGAGGCTGCAGAGAGCTGGACTATACACATCCATTCTCATGCCTTTCTACAGATGTGCAGTAGAGAGCATCCTAACATGCTGTATTATCTCATGGTATGGAAACTGCAAGGCAGTGGACAAAAAGGCTCTACAACAGATAGTCAAAGCTGCCAAAAGCATCATTGGCACAACCCTACCCACCATCAAAGCTCTCTATACAGAAAGGTGCTGGAAAAAGACCAATAACATCATGAGGAAGCAGGCTGGTATTCTTCATGGAAGTTGCTCCACTGCCATCAGGGAGGATGCTATGGTAGCAGCCACATCAGGACCACGAGACTCAAAAGAGTTTATTTCCCCAAGAAGTAAGACTGATCAACACCTCGACCCACTTATCCACCCCACAACACCCCTCCCATCACCACTAATTTTTCCATTTCCTGTCAAAGTCACCTTATGTACAGACACTCCTGTACTGGCACTTCGTGCATACAATCAATATATATATAAGCTATCTCATGTATTTATAGTTATTGTGTTTTTTTTTTGGTGCTGCATCAGATTTTGTTCTCCTTTACACTTGTCTACTAGAAATGACATTAAACAATCTTGAATCTGGAATCTTAAATCTTCCTCCTTGTCACTCCCTGGCGATGATCTGAGACAAAAGGCTGATAAGCAAATAATCCATTCAAACCAATTAACTAAGAGAAATCCATTCTAAATTATCTCTCAAAGTAAACACAGCCACTCAGCCGCACTCCACCACCCCTAGCTTACTTCCCATTTTAGAGTAAGTTTCTGCCCTCACATATTAAGTACTCCCCTTTGATGCTTTTCATTTCATGAGATTAACTATATTAACCTTACTTATAAACAATGAAATCTATCAGGTTGGTGACTGAATCTCTTTTTCCAAATCTGAATTCAAAAAATTTGTTTACACAGGGCAGTGCCGCTTTATGTTGAAATAAAATGTGTATAAAACTGTAGTTTGCAAATAATTGAAATATGCAATGAATTTAAATACACACAATCTAGTGTAAACCTAAACCCCATGCTCCATTCTCTAAACTGTTTTACAGCTGTTTCATATTTCACTCTTCAGAACAGTCATATGGTCACTTATGTAGGCCACCTGGGTTGCCATGACATTTTTTCTCTCCTGCTGAGAATTATGCCTGAAAGATGTTAGTAAAAACACTGAGTTTCTGTGTAAATTGGACCATTTGTCGTTGCAGTATTGTGGTTCTCACCATGGTGATGGAAAAGTTCTAGATCCCTTTTGTTCTGTTTTCCAGCTTTCCCCATTTCATGCTACTACCCTGAGGGGACCAGCTTCTCCTGGACTTCTGGCACTCCTCCAATAATTCATTGTTCTTTTGTGAAAGAATATCCATCATCTGAGTCAGTTCTGGAGGGCATCACTATGGAGCCTCTTCCAGTCTCCACCCTGTCATCCGAAGTTCCAACTCAAAGTAGGTCTCTGGGAGTGGATTGCTGGCTCATTTTTTGCTGTCAGTAGCCTGAATCACTCATGCCTGTTTATTTCTCTTTACTACTTTTACCTCACTTTCCATCAAATACTAGTAAATACTCCTGGCCTGTAAACTGTAGAGGGTAAAGTGGTGAGTGGTGTATGAGGGAACAGTGAACGGTGAGGCAGGACAAAGCCATTGCGAGAATAAGCCAAATACATGAATAATAATATTAAAATACCCCATGAGAAAAAGCATATGAATGTATCACTGGCATCACGTTCATAAAAGTTGCTGGTGAATGCAGCAGGCCAGGCAACATCTCTAGGAAGAGGTACATCGACGTTTCGGGCCGAGACCCTTCGTCAGGACTAACTCAAAGAAGAGCTAGTAAGAGATCACATTGTTGCTGTGGAGCCTTCAAATATTACCAACAAAAGTGAAGACATTGTTTTTAATCTAATCATTGGAGGCACAAGCTGTACCCAAAACAGTGCTGATCTGAGTATCATATTGGTCTCCAGCTTCCACTCAAAATCCTTCACATTTTGTAGTACAAAACATTTGCCAGACGCTAGCCTGATTAAATTTATTTTAAAGCAATTTCTTGCTTTTTTGTTTGATAAACAATAGCTGTTGATACATTTGAGGGTGGAGGTGTATTGTATTGTAATGTTAGTTTGCTGTCTTGGTTAGTAGAACCAAAAAGGTTTTTTTTAAATGAATTTTACTTATGGTAACAACCACTGATCAGTGGCTTAAACACGAGGAATTCTGCAGATGCTGGAAATTCAAGCAACACACAAAGTAGCTGGTGAGTGCAGCAGGCGAGGCAGCATCTCTAGGAAGAAGTACAGTCGACATTTTGGGCCGAGACCCTTCGTCAGGACTAACGATTAGTGGCTTGCTGTTTAAGCCATTCACATAGAAAATTTGCGTAAGAAACTATTGCTCTACCCGATTCATGGATTAAAAAATAAACTTGCTTACTGGCTCACTTTTTTCACATCCCATGTGCAGCTTGTCTTGCTGCAGTTTCATTTACCTGCTCTCTGAACTCCAAACACACATAATGAGTATACTTGCCTTGATCATGTATACTTGTGTATACTTGGCATGGATGAATATTTCCATGGCTGACATGGCTTGTCTGAGTCAACTCACGATCTTTGGAGCTGAATGCAGCCTTCCAATGCACTTTCAGTGGAAAGAAAATTCTGTGGAGCACTGAGTGATCCTGTAATATAGTGAGCTATGAGAGGGAATGGAGAATTAGAATTGGCATTGGTGTGCTACTGTCACATGCACCGAGATACAGAGAAAAACTTAGTTTTGCAAGCAATCCATAAACATTTTTTTTAAACAAAAGTTAATTGGAAAAACAAAAAATAGAATGCAGAATCTAGTGCTGTATTTACAGCTGCAGCTAAAAGTCTATTGTCATTTACTGTAACTATATATGTGCAGACCGTCTGTTTCTCCAAACCAGGGTATAAAGCAGAGTAGTACACATAACACACAATAACATAGGAAAGCAAGGATAAAATCTACAGATGAATTACACATAAAAAAAAGTAAAGTGCATAAATTAAATATTGTCAGGTATGGAAGAGATTAACCAGTGACATTTTGAATGCGATGCGGCAGGGATTTCAGAAGCCTAATAGCCTGAAGGAAGAAACTTCTTCTCATCCTGACCGTTGTTGATTTTATATATCGGAGTCTCCTGCCTGATGGTAGAAAGTCAAAGAGGATGCTGGATGGATGGGTGGGATACCTGATGACACGGGTTGAACTGAATCCTGTGATACAGTCATGCATCAGCACCGTAAACAGCAGTAGACTGAGTCCACAGACCTGGGGAGCGTAAAGGGACGAAAGACCACGAGGTCTGCCTATGGCCTTTCTGTGAAGAAATCCAGGATCCTGTTACAGAGGGAAGTGTTAAGACCCAGTGAGGATAGTTTCCCCACCGTTATGATGGTGTTAAGTACTGTGCCAAAATCTACAAATAGCAGCCTGGCATATGAGACCCCATTTTCCTGCTTCCAAGTTTCTGCCTGATAGCCTCATATTTCCCCTTACTCCAATTAAATACTTTCCTAACTTGTTTGTTCCTATCCCTCTCCAATGCTATGGTAAAGGAGATAGAATTGTGATCACTATCTCCAAAATGCTCTCCCACTGAGAGATCTGGCACTTGACCAGGTTCATTTTCCAAATACCAGATCAAGTACAGCCTCTCCTCTTGTAGGCTCATCTACATATTGTGTCAAGAAACCTTCCTGAACACACTTAAACTCCACCCCATCTAAACCCCTTGCTCTAGGGAGATGTCAATCAATACTCGGGAAATTAAAATCTCCCACCACGACAACCCTGTTATTATTACTCCTTTCCAGAATCTGTCTCCCTTTCTGCTCCTCGATGTCCCTGTTACTATTGGGTAGTCTGTAAAAAAAAACACCCAGTAGAGTTATTGACCCCTTCCTGTTCCTAACTTCCGCCCACAGAGACTCAGTAGATAACCCCTCCACGACTTCCTCCTTTTCTGCAGCCGTGACACTATCTCTGATCAACAGTGCCACGCCCCCACCTCTTTTGCTTCCCTCCCTGTCCTTTCTGAAACATCTAAAGCCTGGCACTCGAAGTAACCATTCCTGCCCCGAGCCATCCAAGTCTCTGTAATGGCCACAACATTATAACCCCAAGTACCTATCCACACTCTAAGCTCATCTGCTTTGTTCATAATACTCCTTGTATTAAAATAGACACATCTCAAACCATCGGTCTGAGCGCATCCCTTCTCTATCACCTGCCTATCCTCCCTCAGACACTCTTTCCAAGCTTTCTCTATTTGTGAGCCAACCGCCTGTTCCTCCGTCTCTTCAGTTTGGGTCCCACCCACCCAGCAATCCTAGTTTAAACTAAGGTAAGAGATAGCATACATTAGAATATTAAACTCTAGTATTCTGGCAACAAACTGCTGAATGAACTCAGTATTTGTAGGGAAAATGAATTGTCAATGGTTTTGGTCAAAATCCTGCATCAGGCAGTGTGAAGACGACAAGTGTGATGTCAGTAATAGAATTTCACCCCTGCTATGGTTCTGGGAATCACCAATCCAATTGTGATCAACACTGGTTCCTCCACAGGAGTAAGAGATGCAGTTATTTCTGTACCAAACCTTCTGCAAATGCATATCACAGTGCTCTGCAAGAGAGACAGAGGTATACTAATGAAGTCTGTACTGTGTATGTGTGATGTCATTGCCACAGCTGAGCAGGTGCACTCGTTGGCCTTGTCCATTGATATAATACATCCAAGCTTTCTCATCCACCTACATGCTTACTTTTTAGAATCATCTTTGTTGTTAGAACTATTTCCTGCCACTTCCTTTGCTGTTTGTGACCTCCTGAAAACAATGGCCTTTTTCTGCCCTCCGTATGTCATTTCTCCACCATCTACATACAGATGCACGCAAGCTGAATTGGAACTGGAAACTGAAATGAAATTGGTTTATTATCGTCACGTGTACTGAGGTACAGTGAAAAGCTTGTCTTCCATGCATTTCATACAGATTGAATTTTACACGGTGCCGTGAACAATAACAGAATGCAGAATGGAGTGTAACAGTCACAAAGAAAGTGTAGTGCAGGTAAACAATAAGGTAGAGACCATAACCAGGAAGATTGAGAGGTCAAGGGTCCACCCTATCATACTAGGGAACAATTCGACAATCTCACTTTATAACAGTGAAATAGAAGCTGTCCTTGAGCCTGCTGGTAGTTCCATCTCTGTTTATGTAAATAGGAGAGAATTTCATCTGACAAAGTTTTATGATTAATGCATTAATCCATAAGTCACAATACTTATCTAGCTGATGAAGTCAATATTTTTTCTGGAGTTCCTCGTTACCAACCTCCATCAAGTAATTACTGTTTAAAGTATTTATTCCTCCACGTTTTTTAACATAAATCTCAGGCACCTTCTCATATTTTATTCATTTGACCAAACTAGAGCTATGCAATATTGTGGAGATTGATGGAAATCATGGCTCAATATTTTATCTGAAAAATGGCACCTCTGACAGTGAAACTAACATTCAGGACTGCACCAAATATTAGCTCGAATTACTTGCACAAATTTCTGGAGTGGGACTTCAGCCCAGAATCTTCTGACTCAAAGACATTGTTGCGTTGAGTTATGGATAATACCCAAATAGACTTCAGTTAAATGTATTTTGTTTTTTTATGATCGCAGGACCCTGCTGGACATTAATAATTTAAAGTACTGCAGGTCAACCTCATCAGCGAGTTGCTTGTTGGTGGAGAAAGTGGAGGAGCTGGATTTGGTATGGATTGTGCTGCTGCCTGCGTCAGGGAGGCGTCGATGTGCAAAGGAGGTTTGCAGTCTAACAAGTGAGTGGTCCGCTTAGTCGCTTCCCTTGTGATCGAAAGACCCCTTTTGGACATTGGTGGTGTGGAATACTGCATGTCCAATTCATTGTTTATTGGTGAATGGTGGGGAGCTACGTGGCCTTGACATAGCGAGAACCGGGCCTCAAGCCGCAGTGACACTTGTTTGCAGATGCTGGGGTGGGGGGTGGTGGGTGGTGGGTGGGCATTGGAGTTGGGTGCTCCATCAGAATATCAGAGGCAGTGTGGTGCGGTATCCATGCTGGAATCAGTGTTGCCCCCAGATTCACTTGGCAGAAAACAAGCTGTATTGTGTTTGACTGCAGACTGCTGCAACATTCATGGACTCAGGGACCTGGACATTTTTTTGTGTGACTCTGTTTTATTGCTGTCCTATATGTGTTATATGTGCCTTGTACTGTGTATGACTGTTGGCACTGTGTTTGACTTTGTTTCGTTTGGCTATAGTCATGGTTATGTATGTATGGATGAATGGCAATTAAACTTAAACTTGAGAAATGGGAGAAAATTCTCCAACTAGTTAACGCTTCTTCAATGTGTGCTAGACACGCTTTGATACAATTTAAGGTGGTTCATAGGGCCTGTATGTCTAAGGATAAGTTAGCTCGTTTTTATGGTCATATAAATCCTGTCTGTGACAGATGTAATTCTGAGGTAGCTTCCTTGACACATATGTTCTGGTCTTGCCCTCTTTTGGAAAAATATTGGAAAGGCATTTTTGATATTATTTTAGTTTCACATATTGATTTACAACCTCATTCCATTACTGCAATTTTTGGATTACCAATGATAGACTTTATTCATGTATCCCCTTCAGCTTGTCGTTTGATTGCATTTGTTACATTAATAGCCAGAAGATCCATTTTATTTAAATGGAAAGATTCTAATCCCCCTACTACATTTCAATGGTTTTCCCAAACTATAACATGTTTAAATTTGGAAAAAAATTAGGAGTGGTACCACTGATCCTTCAGTTAAATTTGAAGATACTTGGAGGCCACTTATTCAACATTTTCATATGATGTAAGTTGACCTTTTCCGAATCCTTTTTAATAAATTTTTGTTTGTGTTTAGAGGAGTGGAGTTAATGACAAATAATGATCTTAACAATGAAATATGGCAGCCCAGTTTCTGTTTTGTTTTTTAGCGTAGGGGGTAAAAACTTCTTTTTGAATCTTTTTCATGTTCAGTTATTAAGAGATTGGGAGGTTTAAATTAAATATGTTACTCGGAGTCTGTGTCTGTATACGTTAACCGTTATTAATGTAATCCCGATCTCTTTGTATCATTATCATTGTTATGTTTATCAATTTGAAACTCAATAAAAAAGATTGAAAAAGAATGAACTTAAACTTGGACTTGAGTTTGGTGCCAAGGCAGTGCATCAGTGACAGAGGCACATAGATTGCTTTCCTCCATTACCACAATCTAATCTCAAGTGTACTGAACATGGCTAGAAATAATTGAACCTTACACACAAGAAACTTCCTCTGATTTCTCTTGCTGAGCAATTACAACCAGGAAATTATTGTTCTCTGCAAAAGAAAAGCAAAGGGTGATCCTGTGTGAGTTCCCACCTTTCGTAGCTCTGAGGCTTCCATTGTTCTGTGGAATAAATGCATCAGCAAATACACTTTAGTTTCAACTTTTCCATAGTTAGGTCTTTTCTTCATAAGCTTCCTGTTGAGCAGCTAATTCATAAAACAGCAGTCTTCAGATTCATGCCGAGCAAAAGTTAACATACAACTGCCTATGGATTGAAGTTTGGAATCTGTTTCATAAACATTCATTAATCCTTTCAATTCAATCTTCTATTAAAATGCTGGATCAGAGTATTAATATGTTTCTACAGATTTCCTTACTATTTTAGTTCATACTGCCATGAGGAAGAAGTGATACGATCAATTTTTTTAAAATTACATATGTAACCAGGTCTAATACTGTTCAGGAACAGTAAATACCCATCAACCCTCGGGCTCCTAAACTAGAGTGGATAACTTCACTCACCTCGACACTGACCTGATTCCATAAACTATAGACTCATTTTCAAGGGACTCTACAGCTCAAGTCCTCAATATGGTTTATTTATTTATTTAAACATTATTTCTTTTTGTACTTGCACAATTTGGTATCTTTTGCAGATTGGTTGTTTGTCCATTCTTTGTTTGTGTGCATTTTATTTTTCATTGATTCTGTTGTGTTTCTTCGTATTTACTATAAATGCTTGCAAGAAAATAGAATGAATCTCAGGGTTATATATGGTGACATACATGTACTTTGATAATAAATTTAATTTAAACTTTGAACAGAAGAAAAAGGACTAAGACTGGGCTAGTTTGAAATTTACTTTGGAATCAGTTCTTTTGCCTATTCCACGTCGGCAAGCCAACAAAAGCCAGCTTTGTGAGGTGAAGAACGCACTGATGAATGGTTGCTGAAGATATAATGAATACAGATGATGTTGCAACAGTGGGAAGTGAGTGGTCATGCCAACTGTGCTGTTCTGAGGCTTAGGGCTGAGCTTAGAGTTGGACAGGTCCCAAAGCTGTGTGAACGAGTAGAAAGAGATGCAACCAGATTGCATTCCTGGGATGGTAGGACTTTCATATGATGAAAGACTGGATTGACTAGGCTTATACTCGCTGGAATTTAGAAGATTGAGGGGGGAACTTATTGAAACCTATAAAATCCTAAAAGGATTGGACAGGCTAAATGCAGGGAGATTGTTCCCGAAGTTGGGGAAGTCCAGAACAAGGGGTCACAGTTTGAGGACAAAGGGGAAGCCTTTTAGGACCGAGATTAAGAAAAACTTCTTCACACAGAGAGTAGTGAATCTGTGGAATTCTCTGCCACAGGAAACAGTTGAGGCCAGTTCATTGGCTATACTTAAGAGGGAGTTAGATATGGCCCTTGAGGCTAAAGGGATCGGGGGTATGGAGGGAAGGCTGGTACAGGGTTCTGAGTTGGATGATCAGCCATGATCATACTGACTGGCGGTGCAGGCTCGAAGGGCCGAATGACCTACTCCTGCACCTATTTTCTATGTTTCTATCCCAAAAGAATTCTGGCACAAGGGTAGTCCCACTATTTAAAGCTGAAGATGCCTTTTGTGACAGGCAAATGCTCATGGAAAGACAGAGGAATTTGAATAAAAGGTGGGCCCAATGTACTTTTGTTTGGGTAAGGAGATCAAAGTCTGGCATGATGCAGTAGAAAAAGGTGGACTGATCAACACCATACATATACTGCTTTACTTTGTTATCCACGGGATGGATTTAGAACAAGATGAACAACCCAAAGATGAACATGGTTCAGCTGTAGCTGGAATAGAACTGTACTCCCCCATGATCTATAATCCCATAGTGTAGCTCATTCTTCACATCACAACTACCCCCATCAAATCAGCAGACCAGTCCTGATTCAGGAAAGAACGCAGAAGGTTGTCCCAGTTGCAGAGTCCGAAATAAATGAAAATGTGTTACAAAAGCAGAAGAGCTAAGCAATCCTACCAGAGACGTGACCAAAGCTCTACATACCTGCCACATTCACTCATGAGCAATGAAAAACAATCAAGCACCCCACAGTTTCCAGCCTCAGCAAGATTCAAGGTTAAAGATTGTTTAATGTCATGTCTTGTACACAAGTGTAAAGGAGAACAAATTAGTTGTTACTCCAGAGCTGATGCAGCAGCAAAAAACAAGATAAAGAACACAATAATAATTAAAAACAATAGATATAAATACAGAAGAAAGCTTATAAACATAGATTGATTGTTTGGCCATCCATAAAGTGATATTAGGCACAGAAGTGTCTGTATATAAGGGAGCTGACAGGAAATAAAGTAGTGGTGGTTAAGGGAGTGGAGGGGTGGGTTAGTGGGTGGAAGTATTGATCAGCTTTACTGCTTGGGGAAAGTAACTGTTTTTGAGTCTGGTGGCCCTGGTGTGGATGTTATGGAGCCTCCTCCTTGACGGGAGTGGGACAAACAGTCCATGAGTAGGGTGGGTGGGATCCTTCATGATGTTTCTAGCCCTTTGCCGGCATCTTTTTGTATACGTGTCCTTGATGGTGGGTAGGCTGCTGCCAGCGATGTGTTGGACAGCTTTGACTACCCGTTGTAGAGCCTTCCCACCTGTAGCAGTGCAGTTACTGCACCGAGCAGTAAGCTTGTTAGGATCCTCTCAACTGCACAACTGTAAAATGACACAAGTATGGATGTACATAGCCCAACTCTTTACAGCCTCCGCATAAAGTAGAGGCATTGGTCAGCTTCAATGACCGCGTAGGCTGTGTTCTGGGACAATTGTTGGGAGGAGGAGAAGATGGCGACGCGACGCAGCGCGCGCGGCCTCTCCGGTGATGAACATCTGTAATCTGTCAAGTAGGAGGCTGTGCACAATTCTGATTTGATGGAGGCAGACGTGACAGCATGGAGGAACATCTGGTGAAACTTCTGAAATGCCTGCTTCACTGCCGCTGCTACTGTGTGATTCGAAATCTCTGGAGGGGGAGGCCCCGAATCCTCGGCTTTGTCTGTTGCTTGGTGGCCGGGGTCGGGGTTGAAGCGCTCGGCAGGGATGGTGCTCGGTGTCGGAGGGCTGGTCGGATGCTCAAAGTTTTCGGACGGACTCAGAGAGGGACTGTGGTCGGGTGCTTCCAGGATGCAGCATCGGCAACTTTGCGGCGCTGGAAGCTCATGGCAGGGAGAGTTTCTTCCTTCTACCGTCTGCGTGAGATGTTGGGACTATCGGGACCTTGAGACTTTTTTTACCGTGTCCATGATCTGCTCTTATCAAATTACGATATTGCTTTGCACTGTTGTAACTATTCTTGCCATAGAGGGAGTACAAAGAAGGTTCACCAGATTGATTCCTGGGATAGCAGGACTTTCATGTGATGAAAGACTGGATCGACTAAGCTTATACTCGTTGGAATTTAGAAGGTTGAGGGGGGATCTTATTGAAACGTATAAAATTCTAAAGGGATTGGACAGGCTAGATGCAGGAAGATTGTTCCCGATGTTGGGGAAGTCCAGAATGAGGGGTCACAGTTTGAGGATAAAGGAGAAGCCTTTTAGGACCGAGATTAGGGAAAACTTCTTCACACAGAGAGTGGTGAATCTGTGGAATTCTCTGCCACGGGAAACAGGTGAGGCCAGTTCATTGGCTATATTTAAGAGGGAGTTAGATATGGCCCTTGTGGCTAAAGGGATCAGGGAGTATGGAGGGAAGGCTGGTACAGGGTTCTGAGTTGGATGATCAGCCATGATCACAATAAATGGCAGTGCAGGCTCGAAGGGCCAAATGGCCTACTCCTACACCTATTTTCTATGTTTCTATATGTTATAATTATGTGTTTTTTGTCAGATTTGGTCTTGGTCTGTCTTGTGTTTCTGTGATATCATACCGGAAGAACTTTGTATCATTTTTTAATGCATGCATTTCTAAATGACAATAAACGAAGACTGAGTGTCCTCAATCTAATCTGATGAGAGGTTGTATGAGACATGCATTCCGAGGAGTTTGAAACTGCTTGCAGTTTCCACAGCTGTGTCACCCATATAAAAGGAGTGTGCGTGGCACAAGTTCTCCTGAAATTGATAACCACCTTCTTTGCCTTGTTGTCATTAAGGAGGGTATCTGCCTGTCACCAGGCCTTGAGCTCTTCCACCTCCTCCCTTGTAGACTGTCTGGTCATTGTTGGTGATGAGTACCACCACTGTTGTGTCATCAGTGAACTTAACAATGTGATTACTCAGGTGTTTGGTCATGCAGACCTGTGTGAGCAGTTTACAGCAACGGGCTCATCCCACAGCCCTGGGGGGGCACCCATGCTGACCATCTGAGGTCTGTTCGTTAGGAAGTCCAGCAGCCAGTTGCACAGTGGTGTATTTAGACTGAGGAGTAGGAGTTAGTTCACCAGGATCTGTGGGACAACAGTAATGAATGCTGAACTGAAATCCAGACACAACATTCTGACACAAGCATTCTGCTTTTCTCTGTGTGTCAGGGCCAGGTTCATGACAGATACTGTGACAACTGTCATAGAGCAATGGTGTAATCCAGCACAGAAATGCGACAGGTTAAGCAGAATGTTTTGCAACAATCTTCAGCTCAATATGTAATGATATTAGCATCTTCCCAAGGCTCTATTCATCACTGAAGTAAGTTCTCAATCAGTTAGATTCAAAGTGTTATCAAGAATAGCTTTATGCAAATACAAAATAGACAGATGGTAGTAATATTTCTTAGAAGATTGCTGAAAATATCATATAGAGATAGGGTAACTAATGAGACAGTACTCTAACGTGCCCACACAAAAAGATCTTTTATGAGAACATTAAATTCCTGGGCCATGTCATCAGAAAGGGAGAAATAGAATGCCTTACATTACAAAGTTGCATGCCTGGGAAACGCGGAAGAGGAAGGCAAAGAAGAAAATATATGGACACTGTGAAAGAACTAACAGATCTAAGTGTGTGAGATATCATTGACGCTGCGAGGGATTGTTCGACGTCGAGAGCCATGATCGCCCAAGTGTGTAACGCGCAAGGCACATGAAAAAGTAGTAATATCAGATGGTAATGCTATTTTTAAAAAAAATGAGAGAAGCAGCCTAATTAAGGAAGACAGATTTATTTCCTTGAAGGAAACCCGGGGTGTTTTTATGAAAATCCATTAGCTCTACAATTGTCATTATAGATGCTGGGGACTTCCTAACCAGAAGATCACAATCTGTGTGGATTGGTGATAACGTCTCCTCCTCGCTGACGATCAACATTGGTGCACCTCAGCGGTGTGTGCTTAGTCCACTGCTCTACTCTCTCTATACCCACGATTGTGTGGCTAGGCATAGCTCAAACACAATCTATAAATTTGCTGATGATACAATAATTGTTGGTAGAATCTCAGATGGAGACGAGAGGGCATACAGGAGAGAGATATGCCAACTAGTGAAGTGGTGTTGGAGCAACAACCTTGTACTCAGTGTTCATAAGATGAAAGAGCTGATTGTGGACTTCAGGAAGGGTAAGACAAAGGAACACATACCAATCCTCATAGAGAGATCAGAAGTGGATAGAGTGAGCAGTTTCAACTTCCTGGGTGTCAAGATTTCTGAGGACCTAACCTGGTCTCAACATATTGATGCAGTTATAAAGAAGGCAAAACAGCGACTATACTTCATTAGGAGTTTGAAGAGATTTGGCATGTCAACAAATACACTCAAAAACTTCTATAGATGTATTGTGGAGAGCATTCTGACAGGCTGCATCACTGTCTGGTATGGAGGGGCTACTGCAGAGGACCGAAAGAAGCTGCAGAAGGTTGTAAATCTAGTCAGCTCCATCTTGGGTATTCACCTACAAATTACCCAGGACATCTTCAAGGAGCGGTGTCTCAGAAAGGCAGCGTCCATTATTAAGGACCTCCAGCACCCAGGGAATGCCCTTTTCTCACTGTTACCATCAGGTAGGAGGTACAGAAGCCTGAAGACACACACTCAGCGATTCAGGAACAGCTTCTTCCCCTCTGCCATTCGATTCCTAAATGGACATTGAACCCATGAACACTACCTCACCTTTTAATATATATTACTTCTGTTCTTTGCACAATTTTTAATCTATTCAATGTATACTGTAATTTACTTATTAATTTTTTTTTCTTCTTCTATATTATGTATTGCATTGTACTGCTGCTGCTAAGTTAATAAATTTCACGACACATGCCAGTGATAATAAATCTGATTCTGAAAATAATTTATGAAGAGGATGAATGGGTGGTGCGGGGGGTTTTGTAAAATGAAATACAAAGCATGCTAATAGGGTATATCAATGGGATAAACCAACAGCGATTCGTAGCCACACATCAGAATGAAGAGCAAATGAGATCTAAGTGACTTTGACTGTGGAATGATTATTGTTGCCAGAGGGTGTAGTTAGGTATCTCAAAAACTGCTAAACTTCTGGGACTTTCACCCACAGTCTCTAGATATTACAGAAAATGATGCAATCATTCAGCGAGCAGCAATTCAATGGACAAAACATTACCCTGATGAGTTATATACAGGCCCCTAAACAGTAGCCAGGATGTGGGATATAAATTTAAAGAGAAAATAGAAAAGGTATGTAAATAGGGCAATGTCATGATAGTCATGGGGGATTTCAATGTGTAGCTAGAATGGGAAAATTGGGTTGGTGTGTAATCTCATGAAAGGGAATTTGCAGAATGCTACAAGATGGGTTTCCAGAGCAGCTTGTGGTCAAGCCCATTAAGGGAAAGACAATTCTGGATTGGGTGTTGAATACTGAACTAGATTTGATTAATGAGCATGAGGTAAATGAACCTATAGGAGGCAGTGATCATAACATGATAGAATTCACCCTGTCAAAATGTCAGAATGCAGAAATTAAGTGTCGTTGCTATTAATAAAGAGAAGCTGCTTGGGAGGCTAAAAGGTCTGAAGGTAGATAAGTCACCTGCACCAGATGCACCACACCCCAGAGTTCTGAATGAGGTTGCTGAAGAGATTGTGGAGGCAACTGTGATAATATTTCAAGAATCACTGGGTTCTGAAATGCTTTCTGGGGACTGGAAAATTACAAATGTCACTCCACTCTTTAAGAAGGGAGGGAGGCAGAACAAAGGAAAGTTAGCCTGATTTCAGTGGCTGGGAAGATGTTGGGATCCATTAGTAAAAACTGGTTTCGGGTACTTGGAGGCACATGTTAAAATAGGTCAAAATCAGCATGCTTCCCTTAAGGGGAAATCTTTCCAGACAAATCTGTTGGAATTCTTTGAGGAGATAATAAGCAGGATAGACAAAGGAGAGTCAGTGGATGTTGTTTACTTGGATTTTTTTTTATTTTTAAAAAAAAGGCCTTTGACAAGGTGCTGCACACGAGGCTGTTTAATGTGATAATAACACATGATATTACAGGAAAGATTTTAGTATGGATAGAAGATTGGCTGATTGGCAGGAGGCAAAGAGTCAGAATAAAGGAGGCCTATTCCAGTTGGCTGCTGAGGACCATTGGTGTTGATACTGAGACTGCTTCTTTTCACGTTATATGTCAATAATTTGGATGATGGAATTGATTGACTTGAGAGGTGAGGGCAGCTAGTGTTGAGGAAGCAGAGAGTTGGCAGAAGGACAGATTGGGAGAATGGGGAAAGAAATTATAGGTGGAATATAGTGTAGAGAAGTGTATGGTCATGCACTTTGGTAAGAAGGAATTAAGGCATAGACTATTTTTCTAAATGGAGTGAAAATTCAAAAAAATCAAGGGTGCAAAGGGATTTGGTAGTGCTTGTGTGGGATTCCCTAAATGTTAACTTGCAGGTTGAATCGGTGGTAAGGAAAGCAAATGCAATATTAGCATTCAGTTTAAGAGGACTGTAAGTCAAGAGCAAGGATGTGATTCTGAGGCTTTATAAGGCATTGGTCAGGCCACACTTGGAGTATTGTGAGCAGTTTTGGCCCCTTATCTAAGAAAAAAAAAATGCTGGCATTGGAGAGGATTTCCATGACAATGATTCTGGGAATAAAAGTATTAAAGAATGAGGAGCATTTGATGGCTCTGGGCATGTACTCACTGGAGTTTAGAAGAATGACGGAGAATCTCACTGAAACTTACTGAATATTGAAAGACCTATCTGGAGTGGCCATGGAGAGGATGCTTCCTATAATGGGTAAGTCTAGGACCAGAGGGCATAGACTCAGAATAGAGGGAAATCCATTCAGAACAGAGATGAGAAGGGATTTCCTTAGTGATGAATCTGTGGAGTTTATTGCCACAGATGGCTGTGGAGTCCAAGTCATTGGATATATTTAAAGCAGTGGTTGATAAGTTCTTGAGTAGTCAGGAAGTCAAAGGATATGGGGAGAATGTGGTTGAGAGGGACAACAAATCAACCTTAGATTAGATTAGATGAGGACACGCAGTCCTCTTTTATTGTCATTTAGTAATGCATGCATTAAGAAATGATACAATATTCCTCCAGTGTGATATCACAGAAACACAAGACAGACCAAGACTGAAAAACTGACAAGAACCACATAATTATAACATATAGTTACAACAGTGCAAGCAAAACTGTAATTTGATGAAGAACAGACCATGGGCACTGTAAAAAAGTCTCCAGGTCTCTCGAAAGTCCCATCATCTCACACAGATGGGAGAAAGAAGAGAACTCTCCCTGCCATGAGCTTCCAGCGCCGCAAACTTACCGATGCAACATCCTGGAAGCACCCGACCACAGTCCGACTCTGAGTCCGTCTGAAAACTTCGAGCCTCCAACCAGCCCTCCGACACCAAGCACCACCTCTGCCCAGTGCTTCAACCCCGACCCTGGCCGCCAGTAACAGGCAAAGCCGAGGATTTGGGGCCTTCCCCTCTGGAGATTCCCGATCGCACAGTAGCAGCGGCAACGAACCGGGCATTTCAGAAGTTTCTCCAGATGTTCCTCCGTGTTTCTCACGGCTGTCTCCATTAAATCAGAATTGTGCACGGCCCCTATTTAACAAATATGATATCATTCACCGGAGAGGCTGGACACACTTTAATGGGTAGTTCTATTCCAGATGAGCACAGAAATTGAGTGGTTATGCTCTTAAGCATAAAATCAACTTTATGCTCTTATGGTTACAACAGCAGTGTGCAGAAGAGCATCTCTGAACACACAGCACATTGAACCTTGAAGTGGATGTGCCACAGCTGTAGAAGACCTCCAACATACACCCAGTGGCCACTTTATTAGGCACAAGAGATACCTAATAAAGTGGACAATGAATGTATATCACCAATGCCATCTCTGCAAAATCCTATGAGCTCACTACTGAAAGGATGAGTAAACCAACATAAGCATTCTGAATTTTGCCAACATTACCAGCAGTGAAACCTTTATACCAATTCAGTTAAACAGAGCATCAGAATCAGGTTTAATATCACCAGCATACGTCATGAAACTTGTTGACTTTACAGCAGCAGTATAATGCAATCCATAATAATAGAGAAAAAAGCTGAATTATATTAAAAATATATAAATAGTTAAATTAAATAAGTGGCACAAAAATAGAAATAAAAAGATACTGAGTTAGTGTCCATGGCTTCAATGCTTACTCAGAAATGGGATGGCAGAGGGGAAGAAGCTTTTCCTGAATCATTGAGAGTGTACCTCCTTCCTGACGGCCTGTATGATGGGCGTCCTGAGTGATGGACACCACTTTCTGAGGCATTGCTCCTTGAAGATGTTCTGGATACTACAGAGGCTAGTCTATGTCTTCAGGTTTGTACGCCAATAACTGAAGCACAATACTAACATGCCCAGTGACCATGAACACCTGGGCTTCATTTGATTAACTAAGGATCAAATGTCCATAAATTCTTTTCCACAGCACAGCAACTTTGTATCTAAAATCTAATTTCTAAATGGAAGCAAGTACTTGGTGTGATTTTGATGTGCATCTTCAACATGTTTGATTCCCATATGCATGGGAGGGGAGCAAACATGTATCATGATGTCAAAAAACACTATTTCTGTGCTCATCTGGAACAGAACTACCCATTAAAGCAAAGCTGGCCTCCACTTTTTACTCTTCATTTTAATATATTACAATATCTACAGAAAATGCAATCGCATGCATTTTTCCTCTAAATTCATTTTACCATCATTTCAATATACTTTTTCATTAGTGTATTCCCATTTCCTCCTGAAACATTGCACTTGTGAAATATTTGAAAGGTTCTACTCTTTCAGCACTTGCAGCTGTCATGGGCTAGGTATTTCCAATACTCAGTGAGGAAGTTGCATCACATTGAGGAGGTTTTGAGAACTTCAATCTTTTCCTCTCTCCTCCTGGTGATTTATTTTCATGACAGAATGCAGAACAAAATGTCTGTTTTGAGCATCTGAGAACTATGTATCCCACCTAGAGGAATCAACTGTAAATAACTAGGATGTCAATACTGGGAGACTTACCTAGGGATTGGTTTAATTGTCCTTCCAGTGCACTTGGAGGATTTTGTGGATAAACTGTTGCAATTATCACAGTTTGATCAACTTGGTATGCTTTAATGATTTTCGTCACTAGAGGGCAGTAGAGTCACAAGTTGTGCGCACTAAGAGGATTACACAATTCCTTCCAAAAGATAGCATTTAACTAAATATAGAACACTATCACACCTTCAAGCATCTCAATGCATTTGCCTCTCGATGAGTTCCTTAGAGCTGCCACTATGCAAACACAGGAGACCCAATTTATCAGGTGTCTGCTTTGGAGAGAAAACAAGAACTGCATTGGAAGAAATTTCCTGAAAGACTATTATTATCAAAAAAACCCCAGAAATATTGAGGAAGTGTTTTGATGTGAATATGCTATCACACTTGCTCTTAAGGGAACAATGAAAAGATAAAAAAAAGTAAACAAATTTCCAGCATTTTCTCTTTTCATATTGATGTAAAATACTGCAAATGTTGGAAATCTGATAATCGGCATCCGTTAGTCTCGTGAGACCATGGATTTGCGCATTGGAAGGTTTCCAGGGTGCAGGCTTGGGCAAGGTTGTGTGAAAGACTGCAGCTGCCCATGCTGCAAGTCTCCCCTCTCCACGCCACCGATGTTGTCCAAGGGCGGGGCACTAGGGCCGATACAGCTTGGCACCAGTGTCGGCGCAGAGCAATGTGTGGTTAAGTGCCTTGCTCAAGGACACAACACTGTCTCATCTGAGGCTTGAACTAGCAACCTTCAGAACACTAGACTGACACCTTAACCACTTAGCCACATGCCAACTGGAAATCTGAAATAAAAAGAAAAATGCTGGGGTAAAAAAAAGCTGAGGAAGTCAGGTAGCATCTGTGAAATGAGAAACAGAATTAACAGTGGCTTTTCTTCAGAACGAACAGCTAGAAACAAAATGAAATACAAGATGCAGAAAATTGCTGGGGTGTGGAAAGAAAAAAAAATTAATTCCAAATTAGACATTTCTATTTCTGATAGGTTCAAAGCTCAAATTAAATTTATCATCAAAGTACATATGTTAGCATCTACTTCCTTGTGATTCAATTTCCTGCGAGTATTTATAGGGAATAAAAGAAATACAAGACAATTTTATGAAAATTTATACATTATAAAAAAGGCTGACAAACATTTTGTGCAATATGCAAAAGAAGACCATCTGTGCAAATAATAGAAATACTGAGAACATGAGTTGTAAACAGTCCTGGAAAGTGAGTCTGTATATTGTAGAATCAGTTCAGAGTTGTGAATGGTGTTTATGCAAGCTGGTTTAGGAGCCAAATGATTGTAGGGTAATAACTGTTCCTGAACTTGGAACAGAAAGCAGAAGCATAAAGCAGAAAGAGGCAAACGTGTTGGAAGTGTGAGGCCACCAAGGTCTACAGGAAACGTAAATGTAGTCCAAGTATCTGAAATTACCAAAGGACCATATAAGAAATGCAAGAAATCTGAAATAGGAATGCAAGAATTGTTGATTATCTGTAATTTCTGAGCTCATTGTTGAGTGTACAATGTTCCAAGTCAGAAACTAAAGTACAGTTACAATATCTTCTGTTGCAACAGGCTAAGAAGCAAAGGGCAGACTGATCAAAGCTGGATGGAGACAGAATAACAGGAAGATCAAATGGGAGTGATCCACTGGTCACTATGATCCTGTATCTCCTTTTTACTACTATTAATATGCTAACCGTGAAGCTGTATCAAAAAATGAGGAGGCAAGAATCACACAGGTGGCTTATGATGAGGCTAAAAGCTGGTCTGAGGCAGGTAACAAATAGACTCTGTTTCTACAGATATCCAGAAGTCAATTCTGTCCATTAATCAAAAAATACACCAAAATCACTTGATAAGGTAACTATACCTCTGCAGTGTTAGATGAATGGCATTGAAAGCACATAACACTGATAAGAAACAATTACTAAAAGTGGAGAGGGAGAGGTAACTAGTTCTACTGTAAGTAAGTTGTGATCTTGGGCTAAATATTATGGGAACACAATCATATGTAGGGGATGTCCATAATCGAGTGCCTTTAACCTAAGGACAGCCAGTCTTAGCAGCCTAGGGCGAATAATTGTAAAATTGAATAAAATTCTCCCTAGTATACTACAAACTGCTAAATGCATTTGAGATCATATTCTTTGAATGTATTCTTGTATTATGCATGCTAGCTTTTATTCTTTGAATGCTTCCTACTGGTGCATCTTCCTCGTATGCAGTTGTTTGAGACTGAGGACTAGGACTCTGTGGTTAAGGTATATGGTGAATTGGCCTTCATCAATCGTGGAATTGAATTTAGGAGCCGAGAGGTAATGTTGCAGCTTTATAGGACCCTGGTCAGACCCCACTTGGAGTACTGTGCTCAGTTCCGGTTGCCTCACTACAGGAAGGATGTGGAAACTATAGAAAGGGTGCAGAGAAGATCTACAAGGATGTTGCCTGGATTGGGGAGCATGCCTTATGAAAACAGGTTGAGTGAACTCGGCCTTTTCTCCTTGGAGCGACAGAGGATGAGAGGTGACCTGATAGAGGTGTATAAGATGATGAGAGGCATTGATCATGTGGATAATCAGAGGCTTTTTCCTAGGGCTGAAATGGCTGCCACAAGAGGACACAGGTTTAAGGTGCTTGGGAGTAGGTACAGAGGAGATGTCAGGGGTATTCTTTTTAAAACACAGAGAGTGGTGAGTGCATGGAATGAGCTGCCAGCAATGGTGGTGGAGGCGGATACGATAGGGTCTTTTAACAGACTTTCGGATAGGTATATGGAGCTTAAAAAAAGAGGGCTATGGGGAAGTCTAGTAATTTCTAAGGTAGGGACATGTTCAGCACAACTTTGTGAGCCGAAGGGCCTGTATTGTTCTGTAGGTTTTCTATGTTTTCTGTGTTCTATTATTTGCTTCACCCCATTTTCATAGAGACTGAGATGGATAGAGTGCCGTGTGGGATCTAAAGATTCTGCAATAGGTAGAGGAGGAAGTGTTTGATAAGTTGAGCAGTTTGTCAGCTGTTGTGCTCCTGTCACCAGCTCTCTAGGTTTCTATGTGCTCCCGACACATTTGAGCAGTCTTGGGCCAAAGACATCTGTCAGGTGATGGGGGTATGTCCAGTTGAAAATATTTCATCTTGACAGAATTCAGAAAAGAGTTTCTTCTCCAGGAATCTGTTCTCAGGCATGTGAACAGCATGATCTCCTGAGCACGTGTAGGGTCTCAGTGTTGGAATGTTGGCCTGGGAAGAGGATGGTGATGTTAGTTCACTTATCCTGTAAGTGGATTGCTCTTCTGCTTGTCCTCAGTGGTCTGACGTAATATGGCTCATTCTCAGCAACTTCCCAAAAGAGCTGTCTAATTCGGCCCTGGCCTCTACTCCTTCTGTTGCCCTGCAATGTTTCTTTCTCAGATGTACACCCACTTCTAAACATTACTATTGAATTTGTTTCATCCACGTTCACAGGCATTGCATCTCACATTCTAAAACCTCACTACATTAAAAATTTATTTTCCAGCAACCATCAAGGTTTCTCTAGGTAGTTTCCATTACATTGAACAATATAGTCATCAGTCTGTCAATGGAAACAATTTTGCATTTCCCACCTCCTGCAAAATTTGCTTACCCTCATTAAATTTCTCCCAAGCCGCCTTCTGACTGAAGAGGTAGAACAAAGTAAAACAGTAACAATGCACAATAACATTTAAAAGGTACAGAGAAAGTGCAGAGTAGATAAACAAGGGTATGGTGGGTGGTTCCTTCCTCTGACTGCACAAGCTTTGGCAACTTCACTGGAGGAGTTCAGTCATGTGTAATCCCAGCGGGAGTTCATATTCTCATAGCTTTGGGATTAGTGAGTGTAGGGAGGCTGAATAATAACAACTATGATATTTTAAAATTCATAGAGCACAATCTTTCTTATGGAATTTTCAAGGTTAACTTAAAATTAAAGCAAAAGCTGAAAGAATATATTTTCTATGCAAACAGTAGCAGTAATATGGAAATTGCTATATTAGTTGTGTTCAGGAAAGTCTGTGATCGATAAGTCCAGTTTTATGTGAATGGATACAGTGGATAAAGGCAATCAGTTGTATCTATAACACCCATGAATTGTGATGCAAACCCTTCTGGTAACACAAACTTGGAGTAATATCCACTAACTTGACTCCATTGTGGCACCATAACTCTTGATTTGATGCAATGAATCCTAACAAAGTTCTGGAAGTTTGGACACAATGCCTCAGGTAGTGCTGAGAGGCTACTCTCTTGGGTTGGGAGGGGGACAGGGGAGGGAATCATTTGAAGAAATCTTCAAACTGTCCATTCAGCTGGAGGTAAAAGATTGATTGAAATTATTTGAAAAAGGATAGTGAAGTTCTATCAGTATCCCAGCCAGTACTGATCTCTCAACCAATGTCACAGAAATAGAAAACCTGATCATTATCACTCTATAGTTGATGAAGATGAGCATTAGTTAGTGCCATAGAAAAATACAGTGTAGAATCAAGCCCTTCAGACCATCTAGTCCATGCTGAATAATTTTGACTGCCTACTCCCATCGGCATGCATCTGGACCATAGCTCTCCATGCCCATCATCCACGTATCTATCCATATTTCTCTTAATCATTGAAATCGAGCTCACATGCACCACTTGTGCTAGCAGCTCATTCCACACTCTCATAACCCCGAGTGAAGGTTCCCCTCATGTTCCCCTTAAACATCTCACATTTTACACTTAACCCATGACCTCTAGTTGTAGTCCCACCCAATCTCAGTGGAAAAAGCTTGCTTGTATTTCCCCTATCTATACCCCTCATAATTTTGTATACCTCTACTAAATCTCCTCTGTCTTCTATGCTCTAAGGAATAAAGTGATAATCTAATCAATCTTTCCTGATAACTCTGGTCCTCCAGTCCCGGCAACATCCTTTTAAATATTCTCTGTACTCTTTCAATCTTATTTACACCTTTCCTATAGGTTAGTGGTCGCCAAACTTTTTAAGCCCAAAATCCCCTACCTCAGCCTTAGTGAAAGGCAAGATCGACCTACTAAATTGTTTAGTCACACGCATGCACGCATGGCAGAAAAGACCGGAAGTAAAACCCCGCAACCCAGAAACAACCTCTCTTTACAAACAGCTTTCCGTAGCAGGAGTATTGCTATATTACCATTATCTTTAATTAGTATTACTTATTTTTATAATGCTCACATTATAACACCTTTAATTCCATGTTTCATTATTTAATTTTATTTCAAGATGAAAAATAAATGAATAAAGATTGACTGTTGCACTTAGTATGATCACTGGGGCTGAATACATTCTGCTAGTTCCCTGAAATTTAGCTCATAACTACAGACAGCCAGTTTGAGACAGTCTGTGAGGTCTCTGTCAGTAAGTCAGCTCCTGTACTTAGATTTCATAATTTTCATCTGTTGCAGCACAGCGCCCTCGCAAACCTCCTGACAGACTGAATATTTGAATGGACAGTTTCCTTTGTTAGACTGAATGTTGAATCTGCCATGTTTTTCAGGTGTTTTGTATTGGTAAGCTGTTACTGAGACAATAGTATAAGTTTCAGAGGTACACAAGATAATGACACCACTGTTTTTTGTTTCCCAATTATTTACATTTGGGAAATGTTGGAATTTAAAGGGGGATAAGTGCTGTAATGTGAGCATTATAAAGATAAGTTAATACAAATTAGGATAATGGTAATATAGCAATACTCCTGCTACGGAAACTGTTTGTAAAGAGAGGTTGCTTCCAGGTTGCGGGGTTTTATTTCCAGCCTTTTCTACTGTGGTTCATGACGAGGGAGCTATACACACATGCGCACTGGGCAGAAAGAACGGAACTAAAACCCCACAACCCGGAAACAATCTCTCTTTACAAACAGCTTTCAGTAGCGGGAGTATTGCTATATTACCATTATCCCAATTAGTATTACTTGTTTTTAATAATGCTCACATTACAACAGTATGTGTATTTATTTTTCATTTTTTTCAGGATCTACTGGGAAAGTCTCAAAGATCAACCAGTGGATCATGATCGACCAGTTGGCAACCACTACTATAGGTAAATGACCAAAATTGTACACAATACTACAAATTACACCTCACCAACATCTTATACAACTCCAACATAACATCTCATCTCCTGTACTCAGCATCTTTGTTTATGAAGGCCAATGTGCCAAAAGCTTTCATTATGACCCCATCTACTTGTGAAGCCACTTTCAATGAATTATGTACCTGCATTCTAAGATCCCTTTGTTCTACCACACTCATCTGTGTCTGTGTAGAAGGATTCCTTATTGCTGCTCCCTAACAATTGTTTTTAGCAGTCAGGGTTGTTATCTGTGAACTGAACTCCCAAACCTGAAGGACCGGCGGACCACTCTTAGTCTGGCCTCTACTCTTTGACCTGTTCGGCATAGGTGACCCTACCAAGAGCCAAAGTGCAAGACCCTGACTCCAAGCAACATAGCTCTCTAGCACACAAGCCTCCAAACCCTACAACAGGGTTGTGGTCTTCTTGGAGAAAAAGTATTTCAGAAGAGCATTAAAACAATTTCATGTCTACATGTGCCTCTGCAGAAAACCCAGCCTTTTCTTCTCAACTAGAGTTTCTACGTTTAATATGAAGTACTGATGCCATGGTGCTGTCTTGTGAAATGTCATGCGTTGAAGTACATCAGGACATTAAGAATTCTGCACATGCAAGCTAATGAAATCACCTTATCTTATGCACCTATATGCATTATAGTCTGGAGCAATCAGGAAGTGGTGCTGTAGGTGTTATTGAGAAGCCTTAAAACCTTTATCAGGTACCTCTCTGTTCCACAACACTCATGAAACTGGTATGTAATTATCCGGGATTGATGGTGACATTACATTCAGTATGGAACTGCACTCCTCCTCCTCAATGGAAAGTTGAGAACCAAAAAACAACAAGCATTTGAAGGTATTTTCTAACTGTCATGAATAACTAAAAAGAATATCGTGGTCTCAGCTAGTCCTGGACAGTCCTATGCTTTACTAAATTTATGCAGAGAGTGGGGTTGGAGGCTTGATGAGGTCCTGGTGAAAGGTCTTGGCCTGAAACATCGACTCTTTATTCCATTTCATAGATGCTAACTAACCTGTTGAGATCCTCCAGCATTTTGTGTGTGCTGCTGAGATTGGTAGCGGTGGGTGGTTGCTCTTCCACATCATTGGCACTAAGCTTGGCATTGGAAATTGGCTGCCCACAATAGGAACCATCTGATTTTCATTTCCACTGAGGGGGAAGAGAAAGGGAAAGAAAATGATGCGTGTGAACTGTGTGTTTCTAAATTCAAATTAAACAGACTCCTTCTGAGTAAGTTCACTTGTCAGATTTCTCTCCTGGATCAGAGCCAATCCTTTCAACAGTTGGAGTCTGTAATGTGGCCAAGGTCTCACGCTTTCAAGTGGAATGAACTTATCTGCTCAGTTGGTAGAGCACTGGGGCTCTGCTGAAAATTACATCATTGTTGGATTGTCTTTTAGCTGCCCCACACACTCAAAACAAAGTACAAACTGATATGTGGTAGCTGAGAAACCAGGACAAAACTTCAGAAAACTAAATCATGAAAGTGACTTTCAATACTAACATGTGTGGCGAGTACAGCTGCAATGAGCTGTTCTGGCTGAGGCAGGCCTCATTTCAGTTTCATTGTTCGTGCTTTCAGCAATGGTCAGCCAGGGAGACTTCAGGCAAGCAAAGGAAAATGCATCTGGAAAGCTGAGTCTTTGATCAAAAGACAGAAACGTAGAAAAACCTACAGCACAATACAGGTCCTTCGGCCCACAAAGTTGTGCCGAAAGATGGAACCTGCGCACAAGAAGTCTGAATGAATCGTATGGAGATGGCTAGACACAGAGGAGTGTGGCTCTGCACCTTATTAAATATATTGCTGCCGACTATAGTGTGCACAGAGGAATTCAGGAAGCTTGAGGTGCAGCAGATCAGTCTGACCACTGATAGTGACCACAGGTTAGCTGTGTGGCCAGATTTACAGGGACCATTCAGCAGATCATTTAGCACTGGATCTAAATGCATACCTGAAATGAATGAAGTAATCGGTAACACCTTTCAGTGGTCCAGCTTTCATTTTTTTCTCCTCCTGCCCTCACCATTTCTCCTCATAGCAGAGCAACTGCCATTAGCAAGCCTTTAGACCATTAGCCAAAACTCCAAGATTCTTCTCTTCCTTGCAAATTAAGGCAAATTTGATTTACTTCAGACGAAAAGTCATTGACATAAAACATTAATTTTCTTTTTAATTTTTAAAATTTTTTAATTTAGAGATGCAGCATGGAACTGGCCATTCTGGCCCAGCAAGCTGTCCCATCAGCAAACCACATACTTAACCTTAGCCTAATCACAGGACAATTTACCAAGACCAATTAACCTAAGTGGTACATCTTTGAATGGCGGGAGGAAACTGGAGCACCCAGAGGAAACCCGAGCACCCAGAGGAAACCCAGGCAGTCACGGAAAGATCGTACAAACTCCTTACAGAAGGTGGTGGAATTAAACTCTGAACTCCGATGCCCCGAGCTGTATAGAGTGGCACTAACCACTATACTAGCGTGGCACTGCAACTTTTCACAGTCTATTTTCTTGAAATTTTAAGAAAATTCTACATGTCATCCACGACTCTGCCAAATTTTAACGGGTGTAGGGTGGACCAGTGGATTCAATGAACTTGTATTTACTTTCAACACAAAGACACATGAAATATTTTACATTTCCAGCCCGTCTCTGTACAAAATGTGATTTTGTTGTTAAGTGGCGGGGCTGTTAAATGTATCCTCAGAGGGTTAATTGCAGAGCATCCTGTAGGCATATTGAAAGTGGAACGGAGAGGGTGAAAGTGAGTCTCGGAGCAGGAAGAGCAATTACATTTTTACCAGTAGAGACAAAGCAGAGACAATATTGTACTGCAGATCCCACTGCTCAACTTGTCGTGTCTTTCCTAGCCCTGATATGCTGATGCTTAAAACAGATACCACATCATTAGTCTACTACGAAGCAGCAATGCACATTTCTTCACTTCAGCTGGTCACAGTACAGGCAGTACAAGTCCCATTTACTGGAACTAGCCAGAGGTGCTTAAAGTTGCTCCAAATACTGAAATGGTTTAAGTGAAACAAGTAAGCAGCTGAGCTGCTGCCAAATCTAGCAGTCACTATCATAGAAAAATGGAAACAGTGTAACCAAATGTTAATTACCATGTTATGTTTTGGCACTTCAAAACATAAAACTAATTGCAAGAAAAAGCCAGGAGCCCAGGGGAATGTGTCTTAGACCTGTTTTTAGTTAAAGCAAGGTTTGCACTTATTGTATTGGGCATGATGATGCCTATGATTCACATTCTTTTACAGATTACCCACAATTAATTACGTAAAGAACAAAGAATGCTTAATCAAACAATACATGTACAATATTACTCAAATATTACTGAAATAATATATACACAGTAAGTGATGTTTGGCTTAAATTATTCACACTTGTCACATCACGATCTGGGCCCGTTATCTTCTAATCAATTTTAAGATTATGAGATTTTGGAGATGCTCATGTCATCCTCACTGGTACAATGATGTCATCCAGCTAACACTGCCAGAATGTAAGTGCAGATGCTAATCAAAAAAATAAGCCTATTATAGTGATAAAGGCCTTTATGAGTGTTTATAGTGAGAAACATTTTGGATTCTTCTTCCATCTCCATCTATAGGTAGGCCTCAGCTAAGTTCACTTTGCTGAAGTGTTTCCCTCCAGAAAAGTTTGCCAAGGTATCCTCTATCCAGGGCATAGGGTATTGATCTACCTTCAGTAATGGGTTGATGGTGACCTTAGGATCACTACAGATCATGAAAAAAAACATTATTCTTGTCTGCTGGGACCACCGACATCACCCATGGGCTCTACTCAACCTTGGAATGAATTCCTAGAGCCTCCATCGGTCTAGCTCACTGGTTACTTTATCATGGATGGTACAAGCAACCCGACATGCTTTGTAAAACTTGGGTGCAGCATTTTTTTTAAACACTATTTTACCCTTGATATGTTTGAGTTTTGCAATGCCATCCTTGAACACTGCTGTGGCATCATCTAATAACTTCCTTAATTTGCTTCCAGTTGACTCTGTTGCAGTGTGTGTGCCATGCAAATGGTGGAAGGATCTCCAATCAAGTTGTAGTTGTCTCAGCTTATCATGACCCCACAATACTGGCAATCTTGTTTTTACCATACACAAGCCCAATGTGGCTTGTCAGTTGTTGCATTTCACTGTTACGAATGTCATTCCCACAGGAGTTATCTTTTCTCCACTGTAAGTTCTTAGTTGGATACCTGCAAGCTTCAATTTGGTATCTTTGAAGTGCTGTAAAAAAAGTTTTGAGGGATGACTGAAACAGTCAAGCCAGTGTACAATTCCCTTTCAATTAATTTGCCTTTCATTTCTGGTGCAAGCCATGTTGTATCCACGGCCTCCTCTACTGTAAAGATGAAACCCCACTAGGAATAGAGTTCCCCCGGTCCTCCCCTACCACCCCACCAGCCTCCGGGTCCAACATATTTTTCTCCGTAACTTCTGCCACCTCCAACGGGATCCCACCACTAAGCACATCTTTCCCGCCTCCCTTCTCTCTGCATTCCGCAGGGATCGCTCCCTACGCGACTCCCTTGTCCATTCATTCCCCCCCCCATCCCTCCCCACTGATCTCCCTCCTGGCACTTATCCGTGTAAGCGGAACAAGTGCTACACATGCCCTTACACTTCCTCTCTTACCACCATTCAGGGCCCAAACAGTCCTTCCAGGTGAGGCAACACTTCACTTGTGAGTCGGCTGGGGTGATATACTGCGTCCGGTGCTCCCGATGTGGCCTTTTATATATTGGCGAGACCCGACGCAGACTGGGAGACTGCTTTGCTGAACACCTACGCTCTGTCCGCCAGAGAAAGCAGGATCTCCCAGTGGCCACACATTTTAATTCCACATCCCATTCCCATTCTGACATGTCTATCCACGGCCTCCTCTACTGTAAAGATGAAGCCACCCTCAGGTTGGAGGAACAACAACTTATACTCCGTCTGGGTAGTCTCCAACCTGATGGCATGAACATCGACTTCTCTAACTTCTACTAATGCCCCACCTCCCCCTCGTACCCCATCTGTTACTTATTTTTATACACATTCTTTCTCTCACTCTCCTTTTTCTCCCTCTGAATATACCCCTTGCCCATCCTCTGGGTCCCCCCCCTTGTCTTTCTTCCCGGACCTCCTGTCCCATGATCCTCTCATATCCCCTTTGCCAATCACCTGTCCAGCTCTTGGCTCCATCCCTCCCCCTCCTGTCTTCTCCTATCATTTTGGATCTCCCCCTCCCCCTCCAACTTTCAAATCCCTTACTCACTCTTCCTTCAGTTAGTCCTAACAAAGGGTCTCGGCCTGAAACATCGACTGCACCTCTTCCTAGAGATGCTGCCTGGCCTGCTGCGTTCACCAGCAACTTTTATGTGTGTTGTTTGTCTCTTGTTGGTTTTCACATTGTAAGTTTCAAGGCTACCCAGTCTGGTGTCACTCTCATCATTATCAGATTTTTCATCAACATGATGCAATTTCTGCTCTTTTTGAAACTGCAAATTGACGTCTTATCTTTGTCTCCTCCTTATGCAGTCCATTTATTTTTGTCTGCCCAACATGCTCCTTGTATGTATCCTACTTTGTTGCATTTTCTGCAAATTTCACCTTTAAATCTGCATTGGTCTAGTGAATGGGAGCCCTTGTCACAAAGGTAACACAATTTGTTCAGCCTGGCCGATTTATGTTCAGACTTTGTAATTTTGTTCTCAGTCACTTTAATTCACGATTGCAACTCAGTTGCATCTCTCTCTGCTCTTTCCATTGAAACAACAATTTCAACTGCTTTTTAAATGTACTTTGTACTTCAGTTGGGGGGCATTTTGAATGCTTTCTTGTAAGATTCCACAAACTAAACGATCCCTCATTGCATCATTAAGCCCATCATTGAACTGAAAATGCTCAGATGTGAACCTGTGTTCACTTTCAACACAATTCAACAAAAATACACATGCAAGCAAGATCAGATAGGAGAGTCTGCCCAAGAATCGGAATACATTGTAGTTTAGACATTTGAGTTACAATGATAGTCATTGTACGGAGATTAACATACAGAGATGGCCCTTTAAGCCCACCTTATCCATGCCACTGTATACTAATCCCACTTGCCTGCATTCAGTCTATACCCCTCCATGCCTTCCCTACATAAAAATCAAATCATTTTTTTCAACATTTTCTTCTATCACCTCCTCTAGCAGCTTGTTCCAGATAACAGTGTTTAAATTTCTCCTCTCTCATCTTAAACCTGTTCCCTCCGATTTTAGACTCCAATCTTGGAAAAAAGAATTATTTTTCTGAAGAAGGGTCTCAGACTGAGACACTGTTTATTCATTTCCATAGATGCTGCCTGACCTGCTGAGTTCCTCCAGCATCTTGTGTGTGTTGCTTTGGATTTCCAGCATCTGCAGAATTTCTTGTGTCTATGTTTATGCCCCTCATAATTTCATAAACAGCTATAAAGTTACCTACACTGAGGGTAAACCTAAAATAAACACAAATGCTGTTTATCCAATCTCCCCTTATAAATAAAGTCCACATCCTGATGAACTTTTATGCAATTGCTCTCTATTGCTACCACATCCTTCCTGCAGAGTGGTAAAAGAAATGTACGTAATACCCCAAGTGTGGTCTGGCAACATAAATGTCCCTCTGTACATCAATGCCAACAAGGTCCCTGCCATTTATTCTATAAATCTTACCAGAATTTATCTTCCCAAAGTGCATTCCCTCAAACAGGTCTGGACTAGATCCCATCTGTCACTGCTCGACCCAGCTAATACTATGAGAACCAAATCTGTCAAATGAATACAGTCTGTGAACACATTATACAGCTGGCAGTTTAATCAGGAACAATTGTTTTGGCACAGGGTATCATATCTGTCTGTCTCTTCTTAATCACAGTTTATTTGGAATCAATGTTTCTATGAGGCATTGTAGAAAAAACAAAAAAGGGAAAAAATGAGAGAATGAGGTAAAATGGAAGAATGAGGGGTGACCTTATCAAAGAATTTAAAATGAAGAGGAGCATTGATAAGGTGAACAGTTTTTTCCCTAGGTTGAAGGAATGAGAGGAAAAAGGGAGGGGATGGGGAACATATCTCGGGATTATAGCCTGTGCCATGCGACAGTGAGAGTAGGAATGCAATGAGGTGGAGGATAAATGCGTGGTTGAGGGATTGGAGCAGGGGGCAGGGATTCAAGTTTTTGGATCATTGGGACCCCTTTTGGCGCAGGTGTGACCTGTACAAAAAGGACGGGTTACACTTGAATCCTAGGGGGACCAATATCCTGGCGGAGAGATCTGCGAGGGCGACTGAGGTGACTTTAAACTAGAATGGTTGGGGAGTGGGAATCAAATTAAGGAGACTAGGAGAGAGGAGGTTAGTTCACAACAGGGGGATGGGAACCAATGCAGAAAGACAGAGGGGTGTAAAATGAGGGTAGAAGCAAAAAGTAGTAAGGTGAAAAATAAAAGCGGCAGGCCGGCAAATCCAGGGCAAAAATCAAAAAGGGCCACTTTTCAACATAATTGTACAAGGGCTAAGAGTGTTGTAAAAGCGAGCCTGAAGGCTTTGTGTATCAATGCAAGGAGCATTGGTAACAAGGTGGATGAATTAAAAGTGCAGATTGTTTTTAATGAATATGATATAGTTGGGATCACAGAGACATGGCTCCAGGGTGACCAAGGATGGGAGCTCAACATTCAGGGATATTCAATATTCAAGAAGGATAGACATGAAAGAAAAGGAGGTGGGGTAGCATTGCTGGTTAGGGAGGAGATTAACGCAATAGAAAGGAAGGACATTAGCCGGGAGGATATGGAATCGATATGGGTAGAGCTGCATAACACTAAGAGGCAGAAAATGCTGGTGGGAGTTGTGTACAGGCCACCTAACAGTAGTAGTGAGGTTGGGGATGGTATTAAACAGGAAATTAGAAATGGGTGCAATAAAGGAACAGCAGTTATAATGGGTGACTTCAATCTACATATAGATTGGGTGACCCAAATTGGTAAGGGTGCTGAGGAAGAGGATTTCTTGGAATGTATGCGGGATGGTTTTTTGAACCAACATGTCGAGGAACCAACTAGAGAGCAGGCTATTGTAGACTGGGTATTGAGCAATGAGGAAGGGTTAATTAGCAATCTTGTCATGAGAGGCCCCTTGGGTAAGAGTGACCATAATATGGTGGAATTCTTCATTAAGATGGAGAGTGACATAGTTAATTCAGAAACAAAGTTTCTGAACTTAAAGAAGGGTAACTTTGAAGGTATGAGACGTGAATTAGCTAAGATGGACTGGCAAATGACACTTAAATGGTTGACGGTGGATATGCAATGGCAAGCATTTAAAGGTCACATGGATAAACTACAACAATTGTTCATCCCAGTTTGGCAAAAGAATAAATCAAGGAAGGTAGTGCACCCATAGCTGACAAGGGAAATTAGGGATAGTATCAATTCCAAAGAAGAAGCATACAAATTAGCCAGAAAAAGTGGCTCACCTGAGGATTGGGAGAAATTTAGAGTCCAGCAGAGGAGGACAAAGGGCTTAATTAGGAAGGGGAAAAAAGATGACAGAAAACTGGTAGGGAACATAAAAACTGACTGTAAAAGCTTTTATAGATATGTGAAAAGAAAAAGATTGGTTAAGACAAATGGAGGTCCCCTACAGACAGAAACAGGTGAATTGATTATAGGGAGCAAGGACATGGCAGACCAATTGAATAACTACTTTGGTTCTGTCTTCACTAAGGAGGACATAAATAATCTTCCGGAAATAGTAGGGGATAGAGGGTCCAGTGAGATGGAGGAACTGAGCGAAATACATGTTAGTAGGGAAGTGGTGTTAGGTAAATTGAAGGGATTAAAGGCAGATAAATCCCCAGGGCCAGATGGTCTGCATCCCAGAGTGCTTAAGGAAGTAGCCCAAGAAATAGTGGATGCATTAGTGATAATTTTTCAGAACTCTTTAGATTCTGGACTAGTTCCTGAGGATTGGAGGGTGGCTAATGTAACCCCACTTTTTAAAAAAGGAGGGAGAGAGAAACTAGGGAATTATAGACCGGTTAGCCTAACATCGGTGGTGGGGAAAATGCTGGAGTCAGTTATCAAAGATGTGATAACAGCACATTTGGAAAGCAGTGAAATCATCAGACAAAGTCAGCATGGATTTGTGAAAGGAAAATCATGTCTGACGAATCTCATAGAATTTTTTGAGGATGTAACTAGTAGAGTGGATAGGGGAGAACCAGTGGATGTGGTATATTTGGATTTTCAAAAGGCTTTTGACAAGGTCCCACACAGGAGATTAGTGTGCAAACTTAAAGCGCACGGTACTGGGGGTAAGATATTGATGTGGATAGAGAATTGGTTGGCAGACAGGAAGCAAAGAGTGGGAATAAACAGGACCTTTTCAGAATGGCAGGCAGTGACTAGTGGGGTACCGCAAGGCTCAGTGCTGGGACCTCAGTTGTTTACAAGATATATTAATGACTTGAATGAGGGAATTAAGTGCAGCATCTCCAAATTTGCGGATGACACGAAGCTGGGCAGCAGTGTTAGCTGTGAGGAGTATTCTAAGAGGATGCAGGGTGACTTGGATAGGTTAGGTGAGTGGGCAAATTCATGGCAGATGCAATTTACTGTGGATAAATGTGAAGTTATCCACTTTGGTGGCAAAAACAGGAAAACAGATTATTATCTGAATGGTGGCCAATTAGGAAAAGGGGAGGAGCAAGGAGACCTGGGTGTCATTATACACCAGTCATTGAAAGTGGGCATGCAGGTACAGCAGGCGGTGATAAAGGCAAATGGTATGCTGGCATTCATAGCAAGAGGATTCGAGTACAGGAGCAGGGAGGTACTACTGCAGTTGTACAAGGCCTTGGTGAGACCACACCTGGAGTATTGTGTGCAGTTTTGGTCCCCTAATCTGAGGAAAGACATCCTTGCCATAGAGGGAGTACAAAGAAGGTTCACCAGATTGATTCCTGGGATGGCAGGACTTTCATATGATGAAAGACTGGATCAACCAGGCTTACACTCGTTCAAATTTAGAAGATTGAGGGGGGATCTTATTGAAAAGTATAAAATCCTAAAGGAATTGGACAGGCTAGATGCAGGAAGATTGTTCCCGATGTTGGGAAGTCCAGAATGAGGGGTCACAGTTTGAGGATAAAGGGGAAGCCTTTTAGGACAGAGATTAGGAAAAACTTCTTCACACAGAGGGTGGTGAATCTGTGGAATTCTCTCCCACTGGAAACAGTTGAGGCCAGTTCATTGGCTATATTTAAGAGGGAGTTAGATATGGCCCTTGTGGCTAAAGGGATCAGTGGGTATGGAGGGAAGGCTAGTACAGGGTTCTGAGTTCTATGATCAGCCATGATCATACTGAATGGCAGCACAGGCTCAAAGGGCCAAATGGCCTACTCCTGCACCTATTTTTTGTGTTTCTATGTTTCTCACAAAGCGGGTGGTGAGCATATGGAATGAGCTGCCACAGGAAGTGGTTGAAGTAGGTACAATGGCATCATTTAAAAAGCACTTGGATAGGGTCATGGGGCATGGAGGGATATGGGCTGCAGAGGAAGTTAGTGCTAGGTGGTCAGAATGAACTTGCTGGGCCAAAGGGCGTGTATCTGGGCTGTGTTGCTCTGTGACTATGCAAATTCTTCACTTGCACTGTGATTCACGACACTAAATTTATCAGCTTAATTTATCAGTTGGATGGTTCAAGATTATTGAGCATAATAATAAACTAATATCAATAATCTTATTCTGCCCCTACCCAAGTAGGTTCCATGTTTTATCTGTGGTTAAAAATCTAATGCATTATCTCAGAGCTGAGTCAAATTAGTGATTACGTTCTAGGTTACTTAAACATAAGTCACATCTTTCCTCATATTAACATGCTCAAAGGAAATAACATGCCCATTCTAAAAATTAGTTTGTGATAGATCTAAGTAATTCCTACTTAACAGAAGTATTTTTATTTTCCTATTTCAAAATCCAATATACTGGCTAACTATGCAGATGGACAGTTAATAAGTACACAATATAAAGGCCAGTTGAGCACAAGAGACAAGTAGATTCAGAAAACACTCTCAGCAAACTAGTCTACCATTCAACAGAGGAATGCTCAGTGAATGAGGATTGGTGCCACTTTGACAGACATTAAAGCCTTTAGCTCATGACCTTCATTAGAAGCTCAAAACTAAGAGGGCATCCTCATCTACTGGAATTATGTCTCCAGAACATTGACAGTGGTAATAACAACATTGCAAGTACTCACTCAGTCTTTTAAGAGCAGTCTTTCAGGTGTTCTCGGTGGAGTTCTTCTTCCACCTTATAGAACATGTTTCCTAATCAAATGCAGCTACTCAGAAAGTCATTGATAACTGCTCTCAGTACAGCTGAATGTTTTCAGCTAAATGAGCTTATGAACACCCTGTGGATTGAAGGATTACCTAAAGGGTCAAATAGAGCATGATGGAAACTGGGAATATTCATGATAAACTAAGAAAATATTACCTACCTTGTTTTATAGACCTCTCCATTTAAAACAAACAAAAATGTGTTAGACAGTTCCTATTTTTCTTTTCTAATTATTTTCCCAGAATTTCTCATTATGTGTACCAGGTGGAAAATTAACCCTAGAGACCCATGTTTGAGTTGTTATTTTTGTGCCCTTTAGGCAAATAAGGGTATTATTTAAATTACTAGCGATATAATTCCCAAAACAAATGATTTAAAAAATAAATGTGAAATGAAAAGTTGTTGCTAAATCTTCAAACTTGTTCCTTTTCCAAATCACAAAGACGCTGCCTATTTGCCCTCTTCGATTTCTGTTATTATTCCATTTCATCTTTCAAACTTCACATCTCTTCCCAAATTGCAAACACAAATGCTTTATTTTGAAAACAGCTTTTCACACTTGACTTTCACTAGCAGAGGAAGAAAATCCATTTATTTAGCAGCCATCCAGTCTAATTGCCACTTTAAAGGATTAAGCTTCCACAGGGATTGAGAAAGGGAACACTCAGCACCTGATCTGGCACCAGCGAGATTATGAAAGAAACATTCCCAGCAGTAAACTGCTCCTTCCCACAAATGAAACCTCAAAACAGTAGGGTAACTTGCAAAATGTACCACGCTTTCTGTGTATGTATCCTGAAAGGATGCAATGGATGAAACTAGCATCTGAAAGGTAAGCACAATTCAGCAAAGAACTTTTGCACAGGGAAACAGCTTGAGTCAAGCTAATTAAAATGGGTACTGTTGTGTGAGGCTGGCACAGGAAGAGACAGCTGTTGCAAGACAATATAGTTGGCACAAAAATGGAAAGAAAAGAGAGAGGAATAAATCAAAATGACTTCCAGGCTTGTGTATTTGTCATCAATGTATGAAATAGTAGCCATCTGGAAACAATAAAAAAGTATAAGGAGGTTCATTGTTAATTCACTAGAGCTTGAAGAGACAAGTCACTTATTCATTCACACCAGATAGATTTAAAAAGTATTAAAACTGCAGCTATTGCTGCCTTCAGTTTTACTTGTCCTGGCTTCTAAATACTCATTAACTCTCAAAGACCCAACTTAAAATTATCTCTAACAGCATAATTTATCATTGTCTTTCTATATTGACAATGCAAAGGCTGACAGAACAAAAGTAAATCACTGGTTTATTGAGTCAAAGAAAATTGCAGTACATAAGGATACCATTTTGGATGATGAATTTCACATGCCCACCAAGCTGAGGGAAGTTTTTTTTAACCTTAACTGCTCTTAAATCCTATTCCCTATAACTTTAAATCTATGATCTCTGAATATTGCCTTTCCTGCTAAGAAAAGCAGACCTTTTATTATTCACTCTAATTTGGATTTTCATAATTTTATTCATCTGGATTAAATCACTTATTAGCCTTCTCAGTTCTCGTAAAAACATTTTGAGACAACTCAATGGTAGAGTTGCTGCCTTATGACTCTAGTGTGGTGATTTGATCATGGCATCTTGTGCTGTCACTGTGGAGTTTGCATGCTCTCCATGTGACTATGGATCTCCTCCATTTTCTTCCCATTTCCAAAACATGCAGATTGGTAGGTTAATTAGACTCTGCACATTGTCCCTAGGGTAAATGATAGAAACTGAGGTGGGTGTAAAGGATATTTGATGGAATATAGAGAGAATAAAATAGAATTAGTTTTAAAATTAGTGTAAGTGGGTGCTTCATGGTTGGCATATGCTCGATGGATTGAAGTGCTTGTTTCTTTGATGTATGACTCTATAATCTATAAATCCAATGTAACTGATATTTCTTCACAGTTGCTTTTCTCTTTGGAACAATGGAGGATGAGAGGTGGCTTGATAGGGGAGGTATAAAATAATAAGGAACATAGAGTGGACATTCATTCCTTTTTCTCAGGGTGCAATGGGTAATGTGAGAGGACAGACATTTAAGATGATCGGAGGAAAGTTCAGGGGGATATCAGAGGTATTTCTTTATACAGAGAATGGTAAATGCCTGGAATACACTGCCAGGAGTGGTGATAGAGGTAAGTACATTAGGGACACCTAAAAGGCTCTTAGAGAGGCACATGGATGAAAGAAAAAATGAAGGCTATGTGGGCCAGAAGCATTAGCTTGATATTGAAGTATGTTAAAAGATTGGCACAACATATTGGGCCAAAGGGTCTGTACTGTGCAGCACTGTTCAATTTCTATGTTCTACGTAAAGTTGGAAAGAAAAGTAGAGCAGTGGAGTACTTAGGAAAGGAATTCCAACACTTGGCAATGGATGGCACTGCTAGCCATTAGAGAGGCCTGTACTAGAAGAGCACTCATTTCTCCAGGGATTGTTTCCAATTTCAAATGTAGCGAAGTGAAAGGTAAAGGAGCAATATAATTTTTCTAAATTAAGATGTTATTTAAGATGTTATTTAATCCGGAGCCAATTTCGGTCAGCACATCAAAGTTACCAACACTGTGTTTCAAGTTATGAGAGGAGCTTATGCAAAACCATTTCTGTTTCTCTCTTCACAGATCCTGCCTGAGCCTGCAGACTATTTCCAGTATTTTCTGTTTTTACAACCAGCGAATAAGCTTTTTTTTACAAACTCAATCAAGTGGAAAAACATCTTGCGCTAAGTGAGAAGCTAGACACAGCCTACGTCCTGTCTACCCTCAATGCCTTTTGTGCATTGCAACATCAGCTCTGTCTAGAATAGTTCATATACATGTGCCTATCATTAGTAGGAGTGAAGTCTGGGAAGGAATCTACAAGGCGTCAAGGACACAGTCCGCCTTTGGATGGTCCCCAGTCTCTCAGACCTGGCATTGCCTGGGCCCAGTGGACTTAGGCCTGGCAATAGATGGAATGACCCAGAATCCATTGTGTCTTGGGCCTATGATTGAAAGGACTTTGAGAACTTTTGCCCAGAGTGGGTTTGGCATCAGAGTTTAGTTCTTCCTCGAGTTTGCAAATGGCACACAGTCATTAGGCAAACTGGGTAATGAGAGGATCTATCACTTTTTTGGTTGGTTGTCCAGTTGCAGCTGTCTGCAGGATTCCCTACCCAATCACCAGGGGATATTTTTTATATATGAAAGCTAGCATTGTTGATCAATGTCATATGAGATAGACAATTCTCATTTATGGTATTAAGAAAACTACATAATGTGGGTTTGGTACTGGAAATGGCATTGACGTTAATAAAACAGTTAATCACATAGTTTTTGTAAGATAGAATAGGTACAAGTGGCCAAATGGACTCCTCTTGCTTCTACCTTTTAAAAGGAAGTACTGTATAAAATAGGACTTTTGCCAATTGTCGTCAGCATGAATAGCGTTGATGCATGAATAGTACTTTGTGCAAGTTAGTGCATGAGCAAATAGAGATTTGGATGAGGTTGAGTTTATCATTAGACTGTAAAAGATAAGGCTGGGTGAGAAACGTCCAGGTTTCTTCCTCCTTCAAACTAATCTCAGAAGAAAAGGTTACATGTGCAGACATGATTGCCAGTGCAACCAGGTGCACTCAGTACCTGCAAATGTATAATACTATTTTGATCTCCAGGCTAGAGAATTCACCACCCAACAGTTGATTTTTCTGTTTTAGGGCAATGACTGTGTTCCTCTGAATAGTGTTCTTCCTGTTTATCTTTGGTTACAGTTCGTAGCTGAAGTTACAAGTGAAATCTTAAACAGACATTGATTGCATAAGCTCCTTGTTCATGATCTTGCAATACAAATCAACCTCCAGATGCTTTTTTATATAAGATCTCCAGGACGCAAATCTCAATGTCACCATCATGTCATATTGGCTCAGCTGGAACCGATCACACTTCTGAGTCACAATGCCAGGTTCAAATCCCACCGTAAACTTTGAAACTGAGGTTCAACCTCCACATTGGGCCGAAAGAAGTGTCTTGTTTCCTTCCAAGAATATCCCCCTGGTGATCATGTCAAACACTTGAATTAGCTAATCAATAAATATATGACCTTACTGTATAAAAGAATGGGTTGTCCTACCCAGCAATGTTGGCTGCATTACACAGGTGATTAATATGATACTTTCCTGAAAACTTACCAGAGTTGCCACAGGCATCAAATAAATGCTGTGGATTGGATGATGCTCAATTTGGCCTGTGGCACACACTCCTCACACAAGCACTGTCAATTCAGTATATGGCCCAATGAATCCACTGAAATGGAAGGCCAGGAGGTGAAGTGATCTACCAGAGTTAACTCGGCCAAGATGATCCTGACGATTATTCTAAAGCCTTTTTACAGCTTGTAGAGTCAAAGGCTTTTTCAATTACGGTACTTTGAAATGTCTCAATGCTGACCGCAGTGGCCAAATAGGAGGTCCATTTCTCTAGCACCTGATATTCAGCACAGTATGTTTTTTTATTGAATATATGAAAAGGTGTGCAATGGTGTTAGCCAACAATTTTCTTTCAAACTGCCGACTGAAGGGGAGCATAGCACCTGCCAACGTTTCCTTGGTTAAATAAAACAAGCCTAGAATTTTCACACCTTCACCAGCCATTTAGTATAATAACAGCTCATTGTGTTTACATGGCACCTCGATTATAGACATAAAGTATGTCTCAATAACTTTAGAGATGTGCAAGTGTACAAAACAAAACAAACAAAAGATGTCAGGAGGGCACAACAGAATTTGATCAAAATGGGGAAACTTCTGAGATTTTACATTTGATAGTGATCCAAATTTCTGTGAGCATACCTCTTTTGCACGTACTGTTGTAATGCATGGTTGTTTAAGTTACTGTCACCTTCCTGTCAATTTGAACCAGTCTTGCTATTCTCCAGCATTTTCACCCACAGAACTGCCACAGTCTGGATGTTTTTTGCTTCTTGCACCATTCTCTGTAAACTCTAGAGACTGTTGTACATGAAAATCCCAGGCAATCAGCAGTTTCTGAGATCCTCAAACCACCTCGTCTGGCACCAATAATCATTCCATGGTCAAAGACAATCACATTTCTTCCCCTTTCTGATGTTAAGTCTGAACAACAACTGAACCTTTTGGCCATGTCTGCATGCTTTTATGCATTGTGTTGCAGCCACATGATTGGCTGATTAGGTACTTGCATTATTTATTTATTGTAATACAGTATTGAATAGGCCCTTCCAGGCCATTGAGTCACACCGCCCAGCAACCCCCAATTTAACCCTAGCCTAATCACAGGACAATTTACAGTGACCAATTAACCTATCAATTGGTACTTCTTTCAACTATGGGAGGAAACCGTAGCACACAAAGGAAACAGACGCAGTCACGGGGAGAACGTACTAACTCCTTACAGGCAACAGTGGGAGCTGAACCCGGGTTGCCTGTACTGTAAAGCATTGTGCTAACCATTACGCTGCTGTGCATTAATGAGCAGGTGTACCTGTGTAACTATTAAAGTGGTCACTGAGTGTAGAATAAATAGTTCTGTTTGGGGAGATGGACAGTCTTCAGTATTTTATAAAAACTTCTTCTGATGGAGTTGAATTAAGATGTGCAGCACTAAGATGCTTCAGGATGAATTGTGACAGGAGGAGGAGGAGAAATAGAGAAGGCATCTACAAATATTGGCCAAGGTATAAACCTTGTCATCGTTCTTGACTGCATTCCTCTTTTCTCTTAGATGAGTAAACATTTGGATTCAAGTAGATATCTGGTTTTCTGTCTTTTTTCTGCTTCCATCTCCCTTCCAGACAGTGCATTCCTCATGATAACCCTTCACAAAAAAAAAGTGGGGATAGAAATGGGTGAAGTTCCAGGGGTGAAAAAAATCCATAATAAGGGAAATGTAGTGTCAGACCTGGTAAATTCGCTGCCTTGGGTTTAATCCTGACCTTCAGTGTTCTCTGTGTGGAGTTGACATATTTTTCCTGCGTCTGTGTGGGTTTCCTCCAGATACCTTAGTTTCCTACATCCCAGAGTTGTGAGGTTTAGTAGGTTATTTGGCCACCATAGATTGGCCTTACTGTGTAGTGGATGGTAGAGTCTGGGGCGTGTTGAGGGGAGTGTGAAGATAATAGTGAGATGAGTGTAAATATGTGCTTGATATGAATTGAAGAGAATATGCACCATTAGGTTATGGCTGAAGAGAAGGGAGGCTAGGAAATGGAATCTGAGGCTAGGTTACGTATTTCTAAATGTGAGTTACAAAGATGTAACAAAATCGTGAAATCATGGGGTTGTGGTCAAGAGACTCGCCCTAATACATTTGTGTGACTTTCCTTTTCCCATATCAGCCATCATGGTAAGCTCTCTGAAAATATTATTACTTGGTTTTAAGCATTAAGGAGTCTAATGTGTTTAATAAAATGCAAGTTCAGCTCAAACAGGTCTACAGAACTGATGGGGTAAAGGAGGTTTTAATTTCTCTTTGTGACAACTGGATTCAGGCCCTGCTGTAGCATCTGTTGTTAAGGACCCCCATCACCCAGGACATGCCCTTTTCTCACTGTTACCATCATGTAGGAGGTACAGAAGTCTGAAGGCACACACTCAGTGATTCAGGAACAGCTTCTTCCCCTCTGTCATCCGATCCATTGAACCCATGAGCACTACCTCACTTTTTAAAAATTTATATTATTTCTGTTTTTGCACTATTTTTAATTTAACTATTTAATATATATACTTACCGTAACTGATTTCCTATATTTTTCTATAATATCATGCATTGTACTGCTGCCACTAAGTTAACAAATTTCAGGATGTATGCTGAAGATATTAAACCACATTCTGATTCTGCTTCCCGTCTGATTGATGATTAAAGTGTGAAGGAATCACTGTTATGTCCTGTTCTTCCTTTGGTCAATTGTTAACATAGTTTCCTGTCTGTTTCCTGTCCAGTTCAGCTGGAGTTAAGGGACCCAAAAAAGGAATAAAATGTTAGAGGGGCCACTTCTACAGTCATCTCCTTTTTAGTTCACAAGGTGGAGCTATAATATCTTTACTAAAGGAAGTTCACTTCTTTACAACGACTGTGTCTGTTAGGGACTTTTTGATAGAGATTGACTGCTGTGATTAATTTATGATTCTATGATTCAGTTTTGTTGCATTACACCATTACTAAAATGGAAGAATAAAATAGATGAACATTTATCCTGGAAAGCAGAGTCCTCCTACCCAAGAATTATACTAATGAATAGGCCTTACACATTTAATCTCCAAGTGTTCAGCCTTTGTGGGGTGCACAATAGTAAGTTCCAGGTGAGTTTGCTAAATAAAGTAAACATGCACATGAAGCTGCTAAACAACAGAGGAGTCTATGGAATTACAGGAAAAATATTAGCAGATTGGCTGACTGGCAAGAGGTAAAGAGTGGCGAGAAAAAGGGGGCCTTTTCTGGTTAGCTGCCGATGACTGGTGGTGTTCCACAGGGATCGGTGTTGGGACCACTTGTTTTCATGTTGTATGTCAATGATCTGGATGACAGAATTGATGGATTTGTAGCCAAGTTTGGGATGACACAACGATGGGTGAAGGGATAGGTAGTGTTGAGGAAGCAGAAAGAATGAAGGAAGGCTTAAACAGATAAGAAGAAATGGCAAAGAAATGGCAGATGGAATATGGTATAGGAAGTTGCCTGTGCACTTTAGTGGAAGGAATAACGGCAGAGACAATTTTCTAAATGTGGAAAAAATTCGTGCAGGATTCCCTTAATTTTAACTTGTGGATTGAGTTGGTTGGTAAGAAAGGCAACTATAATGTTAGCATTCATTTCGAGGGACTTAGCATATGAAAGCAAAGATAATGCTGAGGCTTTATAAGGCAGAACTTGTGGGCCAAAGGGCCTGTACTGTGCTAAAATACTTTATGTTCTACGTAATGTGAATTCTTCTGTGTTAGTGCATTTCCTTGAGCAAGGAGACCCAATTCTAAATTTAGTACTGCAGATATGTCATGCTATCCACAGCTGTGCATGTATATATGATCATCAATAAGTGATATCCTGGACAGTCTTGTATATCACTTAGACAAAAGTTGGATGCCACTTGGCAGGTCTAGATGCCTTTACACATAAATGCACCAGATGCATGATTGACAGAGAACTGTGAACAATTGTTGAATTTTTAATGCTTTTCTGTCCAAATTTATGTGCATAGTTTACAGAAGCAGTGTGCTAAGGCATGATTACTGATGTATAAATGTACATAATTTCACAAGACTGTATATTAAATTTCATTCTCCCATGTCCCTGTGATGTCTACTGTTATACTCCTAATCATTTACCATAAGGCTGACTTTCAGGTTACCTGCAAATTTTGGAATTATTTCATAGAAATGATAACTGTAAGTGTACGCTAAATGACCGGGTTATTACAAGGCACAAATGTTTTGTTGAAGAATCTATTTCCGGAAAAGCAAGCAGAGCATGAAATCCAGTGCCATCCCTTTATATATTTTGTTAGTGGATTGTTAAGTGTTTTTTTTTTGTTTTGGTGGTCAGATAAATGAACGGAGAAGCTTGTGGATGACCTGATTGTCACAAAGTAAGTAATTACTTACCATTATAGGAACCCTTCTGAGTCAGGTTCCTATTTCTGTCTTGGGACCTGCTCTGGAAGTCAACTTGTATTAATTAGAAGGAGGTTCTGCTAAATGCTATAAATGTTTGGTTCTTCATGATCATGTAACACCTGTGTAGTGCTGGTCTTATCCCGTGTGACTGATCGCCGCACTCTTTATGAGAAAACCAAATTACATAGTACCTCACTAGGTGCTATTAGGCCGTTTGAAGCTGTAGGTATTGGAAGGAGGCAGTGAACAGAAAACACACACTCTGAAGATAAGTTTGTTTATAAAAAATAGCAATATATGGAAAATATTTACATGAGTAAGAACCACTCAAAATTCCAACATTCTGTTTAGATTCCAAATCTCAGATATCAAACGAAAACCGAATTCCTTTTCAATTAGAATCAGTGAGATTCATTAGAATAATTCTTGTTACTCCAATCTTTCTAATTAATTAGATCTAGCGTCATTCCCTATTTAAAGGTTTACAGACTAACAATTGCCTTTCTATTTATTGCTAGTTAGTTAAGAAACTAATTGAGTTCCTGTTCTTAAATATTATGGTTAACTTCAGTTTCAGTTCCAGGTCAGTGTGTCTACAAACTCAAATTCAACCCCAAAAAATACATGTATACAGTTTAACTCCTTTCATGACAAATTCTCCAACATCACAATTTTTAAACGAAGTAAATCTCATTTAGTCTTTGCAAAAATAATCAGTTCTTGGAGAAAATCAAATTCAGATCATTCAAGTGAAAATAAATTTATGCATCCAACCGTATTAAATCCTTTATGTCATGAACCATTTAGTTCCTGCACTGGTTCTTCAATCTTGGGTAGCTCACCATCTTGTTTCTTGGTTCATTGGATGAAATAGTTCATCAACCACAGAAAGTCGATTCACAAAACTTACACAACAAAAAACTTGACCAAATCTCTTGGTATTATTTAACAGAACTAATTTACGGTAACACAGTAGAGATCTTGGACTCTCGCAAGTATCCCACCTCTCCCGGAAGTTCCGGGAGTCTCCCACAAATTGATGGTGCTACCTCCCTGAAATGAGTTTTTGCAGGGTGGGATGTCTGCACTCGTCTCTGCCAATACAGTCTCACTGTAGCTGCTGCTTGTTATAGCCATAGCTTCAATAAACCTTTTATTGATATCATCTCTCCTCCAGGGATTTCACTCTGAGGTTTTCAAGTAAGCAGGGTAGAGATATTCATTATATCTTTAGTTTCTAATAGCTTTGCTGCATTTCTCTCACTTGTCCGTGCCTGCGTCAACCATGCTTCATTCTCGCATAGGTTTTTTCCCCCAAGTTCTTTTTTTTAAATTCGTTAAACCTCATTTTCATCCCTCCACAGGTGGAGCTTTCTAACGTTACATCTTTTGAGTTTAACTAACCTGGATTACAATTAGCTTGCAAGCACTTCAGGCAACAATTGCACAAGTGAAAATTAGAAAAGAAGTGTCGATTGCAGCCACCGTGCCTGCTTGGAGTTCTCCTTCTGTCATCTGGTGCACAAGGCCGAGAATGAAAATTACTGCCTTTGTGCAACGTACGTGACAATACTAATTTTAAAACAGAATTGATTTTTCTTTGAAAATTGCTCATACAGCACACACCCTCTCCCTCATGGAAGCAGAGTTGCCAAATAGGGAGACAATCATGACAATGGTTATGCTATTACTTCCTATTACCACCTCTCTTCCCTCTCTTCCCACGCAACCTGGATCATCAGCTGCAGCAGCCTCCATCAGTTAGTCATCTGTACCCGCTCACGCTTCTTGCAAAACCTTGTCATTGACTATCCTTTCTTTCGGTTCTGAAAATAAGACTTTGGGAAGCATGAAGAAGATGCCCTGAAGAAAGAGCCCCATTTAATCTTGCTGTAACAAACCACAGCTCATAGACTGGCAAGACGTACTTTATCAGGTATTCTGGAAGTACGCTGAATAAACAGGCTTGTCTGTAGGAATCAATAAAGTAGATCTCATAGATAGCAACTTGCAGTAACTTTTTATTACTAAAGTGTAAGACCTCACATTTTTCTACATTATACTTCATTATCCCATTTATTTAACCTGTTCATATCCACTCCTCTAAGCATCCTCCTCACACCCCATGATGACACTTAGCTTTGTATCTTTCACAAACTTGGATCTCCTCGGTAATATGGATTGTGAACAGTTGCACACACCTAGCACCAATCTCTGTAACAACCCAAAAATTGCAACCTTCCAAGCTGAAAATGATGCATCTATTTTGATCGATTGGTGCTATTGTTACTGCTTGTTGATTTACTGGGGCCATTTTCAGAACATGAAAGGAGATTGGTTGCATAAACTACAGAAGTTTACAGATGTCTTATAGAGTATAAAATTTACAGTAATCCAACTAAGCATGACTTTAGCCCGAGGACGTATACTTCCATAAAATCATTGAGTGATAGAATCGAACAGCATGGAAACAAACCCTTTGGCCCAATTTATCTGTATCACCAAGGTGGCCACAACTCCTTCTTATCCCACTTACCTGATATATGCCGTAATTGTACTTGCCTCCACCACTTGCTCTGGCAGCTTATTCCATATACCCACCCCCAGGTGGGAAAATGTTGCCCCTTGAGTGCCCTTTAAATCTTTCCCCTCTCATCTTAACTTCATGCCCTCTCCCTTACCTTGGAAAAAATGATGGTGACTATTTACATTATCTCAGCCTATTAAGTGCCAGGAAAACAAAAGCTTCAGCTTATTGACTGTCTGCATGTGTTTTAATATTCTAGTCAGCAGCACAGTTTTTTGAGTAATTTTGTTAGTCCATCTCATTAGAGTTAAAAATTCCTAACCTCCTCTCATCAAGTCCTAATGCATGGAGAGAAGTTATAATCCTTCATTGGAAGGAGTGGGGGTGGGGGGGACGGAAAGACATGGGGAAGATTTCACAGCTTCAAAACCATTTCAAGTATGCCTACCAGCAATGAAAATATTAGATGACCATGGACTGATTGTGGTTCTGGAAAAGGAAGAGTCCATTTAAAAATCTGTTCTAACATCATTAGTTGGTGTCGGATTAAAGTTGCTCTTGAATAAGAACTGGAGATATGTAGATAATTGAAATATCAAGGAATTGAGGATGATGAAGAACTAACACAGAGAGAATTGAGACCAGCATAGATCAGCCATGATTGGTGGGGAAGGCTTTGGAGACCAAGTGGCCTACTCCTGCTCTTGTTCACGTGTGTGCAGTGCTAAAGGAAGTGCTGTCCTTTGTAAAGGAGAGTTAAATCAAGGTCTCATCTGTCTGCCCAGAAGGAGTTGGGGCTCTGGTGGACATCCCCTGATACTCAGCCAAACACGCTGTCTTCCAAAAGTGGTGGAAATATTCAGCAAGTTAGGAAGCTTCTGTGGAAAGAAAATCAAAATCTATGTTTCATGTCTAAAACAATTCATCGGGAGTAGTACTGAGTGAGAAACAATGTTAGTTTTAAGTTGCAGTGAAAGAATTATGTTTTGTAACATCAAAGCATAAAGGCAGTGTTTCGTGGCAGTTTCTCTGAGTTGAGGAGAGTCAGCAAGAGGGATTTATTAGAAAGGACCAATAAAAATAATTCAAATGCAAGCAGAACAGCCATTCTTGTGAGTATGCCAGTCTTTAGAGTGGCTTTGGCTCATCGGGCCTGGGTGAGGCAATGTGTCTTCAAGTTGCTCTCTCTGTTCTTGTTTGTTCATTCCTCATCTATTAGGACATAGTGGTTTAGTGAGAATGGTTCCAGGGGCAGTGTTTTGTACTCTTGTGAGATGTGGGATGTCTGGGAGAAGTCCAGCCTCCCAGATAAACGTATCTGCACCAGGTGCACGGAGTTGCAGATCCTGCAAGAATGTAATAAGGAGCTGGAGCTGCAGCTTGATAACCTTCGACTCATATGGGAGTATAAGGAGGTGATAGAGAGGAGCTACAGGGAATTTAGTCACCCCTAGGGTGCAGGAGACAGGTAACTGGGTGACTTTCAGGAGAAGGAAGGGAAATACACAGCCAGTGCAGAGTTCACCTGTGGCCATTCCTATCAATAGTAAGTTTACAAAATTCGTGTGCCACATGGCCAAATGGTTAAGGTGTCGGTCTAGTGATATGAAGGTTGCTAGTTCGAGCCTCAGCTGAGGCAGTGTGTTGTGTCCTTGAACAAGGCAATTAACCACACATCGCTCTGCGACGACACCGGTGCCAAGCTGTATGGGTCCTAATGCCCTTCCCTTGGACAACATCGGTGGCATGGAGACGGGAGACTTGCAGCATGGGCAACTGCGGTCTTCCATAAAAAAAACCTTGCCCAGGCCTCAGCCAACATCTGAAGAAGAAAGAAGATACAAATTTAGATACTATTGAGAGGGACGAGCCACAGTGACAGAGTCTCTGACACTAAGTCTGGTGTTACGGCTCAGAAGAGCAGAGGGTTGCAGTGGTTGCAGTGGATTGTTGTGGCTAGGAGTTGAAGAGGATTGCAGTGTTGATTGGAGTTTCCTTATTCAGAGGAACAGAGGTGAGGTTCTGAGTGCGTGACACTGACATACGGATGGTATGTTGCCTCCCTGGTGGCCATGCCTGGTGTCCATGGCATTCTCAAGGGCAAGGGTGAGCAGCCTGAAGTCTTGGTACATATTGGCACCAATGACATAGGTAGTCAAGGTGAGGAGGTCCTGAAGAGAGATTCTAGGGAATCTGAGAAACAGGATCTCCAGGGTAGTAATCTTTGGATTGCTGCCTGTGCCATGTGCCAGTGAGGGTAAGAATAGGATATTCAATAATTGAATAGGACCCCCAATAATTTCTTTTTTGGCTCCTCTCATTTCCTTCAAACAAAAGGTGGGACCATGCGTACTTGCATGGGTTCCAGGTGTGTTTGTCGGCTATGTTCCAAGCCTACACTGCTGTCACTCCCCCACTTTTCCTACGCTACAATGATGACTGCATTGGTGCTGCTTCCTGCACCCATGCTGAGCACATCAACTTCATTAACTTTGCCTCCAATTTCCACCCTGCCCTCAAATTTATTTGGTCCATTTCCGACACCTCCTCCCCCTTCTCAATCTCACTGGCTCGGTGAGACCCAAAATATGTTGGGAGACTGCTTCGCTGGGAACTTACGCTCCATCCACCAGAAGAAGCAGGATCTCCCAGTGGCCACTCATTTTAATTCCACTTCCTATTCCCATTCTGACATGTCCATCCATGGCCTCCTCTACTGTCGCAATGATGCCACACTCAGGTTGGAGTAGCAACACCTTGTATTCCGTCTGGGGAGCCTTCAAGGGTGGAATATAAGGCATTGCTCCTCCAGCCTGAGTGTGGCCTCATTGTGCCAGTAGAGGAGGCCATGGATGGAAACGTCAACTGTACTTTTTTCCATAGTTGCTGCCTGGCCTGCTGAGTTCCTCCAGCATTTTGTGTGTGTTGTAAGAATAGGATGATTTGGCAGTTGAATGTGTGGCTGAGGAACTGGTGCAGTGGGGGACAGTGGTTCAGATTTATGGAACATTGGAATCTCTTCCGGGGATGGTATGACCTGGACAAAAGGGATGGGTTACACTTGAACCCAAGGGAGTCCAATATCGTTGTGAGCAAGTTGGCTGGAGTTTTTTTTGGGCGGGTTTAAACTAATTTGGCAGGGAGATGGGAACTGGAGTGATAGTGCTGAAGATGAGGTAGTTGGTTTAAATCAGAGTAACGTGTAGTGAGGCTGTTAGCAAGGAGAGGCTGATGATAGGGCAAAATTGCAGTCAACAGGATGGGTTGCAATGTAAAAGGTGGACAAAATTGAAAAGAGAGAATACAGAACTGGAGGTATTATATTTGAATGCGTGCAGCAAATGGAATAAGGTCGATGAACTTGTAGCACAGTGTCAGATCACCACTTATGATGTTGTAGGCATCATTAAATCATGGCTGAAAGAAGATTTTAGCTGGGAACTCAATGTCTAAGGATACACATTGTATCAAAAGGACATGCAGGAAGGCAGAGGTGGTGGCATGGCTCTGTTGGTAAAAAATGAAATTTGATCATTAGAAAAAGGTGACATAGGGTCGGAAGGTGTTGGATTGTTGTGGATACAGCAAAGGAATTTCAGGGATAAAAAGACCCTGTTGGGAGTTATATACATACCCCCAAACAGTAGAAAGGTTGTGGTATACAAGTTACAATGGGAGACAGAAAATGCATGCCAAAAGAGCAATGTTACAATAGTCTTGGGGGAGTTCAATATGTAGATAGATTGGGAAAATCAGGTTGGTGCCGGATTCAAAGGGGGGATTTCTAGAATGCCTATGAGATGGCTTTTTATACTTGCTGGTGGTTGAGCCCACTAGGGGATCAGCTACTCTGGATTGAGCGTTGTGCAGTGAACCAGAACTGATTAGAGACCTTAAGTAAAGGATCCCTTATGGGCAAGTGGTCATAACCTGATTGAATTCACCCTGAAATTGAGAAGGAGAAGCTAATGTCATTTGTATCGGTATCTTGTCTTGTCTTGTCCATACTGCACCAACCGCCACCTATAAACATGCAGGAGCAATGTGTGGTTAAGTGCCTTGCTCAAGGACACAACATGCTGCCTCAGCTGAGGCTCGAACTTGCAACCTTCAGATCACTAGTCCAACACCTTAACCACTTGGCCACGTGCCACGGTATCAGTACCAGATGTTACAGTGGAGTAAAGAGAATTACAAAAGCATGTGAGAGGAGATGGCCAGAATTGATTGGAAAAGAACACTGGCAGGAATGACGGCAGAGCATCAATGGCTGGAATTTCTGGAAGCAATTTGGGAGGCACAGGATATATACATCCAAAAGAGGAATAAGTATTCTAAAGGCAAATTGACATAACCATGGCTTACAAGTGAAGTCAAAGCCAACATAAAAGCCAAAGAGAGAGCGTATAATAGAGCAAAAATTAGTGGGAAGTTAGAAGATTGGAAAACTTCTAAATATCAACAGAAGGCTACTAAAAAAGTCACTAGGAAGGTAAAGCTGGAATACAAAAGTGAGTTAGTTAATAATATTAAAGAACATACCAAAAGTTTCTTCAGATACATAAAGTGTAAAAGAGAGGCGAGAGCAGATATCGGACTGCCGGAAAACGATGCTGGAGAGGTAATAATGGGGAACAAGGAAATGGCGGACAAACTGAGTAAGTATTTAGCATCAATCTTCACTGTGGAAGACCATAGCAGTATGGTGGAAGTTCCAGGTGTCAGGGGTTATGAACTGTGTGAAGGTAACATTACTAGGGGGAAGGTACTTGAGAAACTGAAAGGTAAAAAAGTCACCTGGACCTGCTGATGTGCACCCTAGGGTTCTGAAGGAGGTGGCTGAAGAAATTGTGGAGGCATTAGTAATTCTTGAAAGAATCACTAGGTTCTGGAATGGTTCTAGAAGATTGGAAAATTGCAAATGTCACTCCACTCTTCAAGAAAGGACAGAGGCAGAAGAAAAGGAATTATGGGCTAGTTAGTCTAACCTCAGAGTTTGGGGAGATGTTGGAGTAGATTGTTAAGGATGTGGTCTCGGGGTACTTGGAGGCACATGATAAAATAGGCCATAGTCAGCATGGTTTCCTCATGGGAAAATCTTGCCTGACAAATCTTTTAGAATTCTTTGCGGCAATAACAAGCAGGATAGACAAAGAAGAATGGGTTGCTGTTGTACACTTGGAATTTTAGAAGGCCTTTGACAAGGTGCCACACAAAGCTGCTTAACAAGCTACGAGCCCATGGTATTACAGGAAAGAGTCTAGCATGGATAAAGTAATGGCTGATTGGCAGCAGGCAAAGAATGGAAATAAAGGGAGCCTTTTCTGGTTGGCTGCCAGTGACTAGTGGTGTTACACAGGGGTCTTTGTTGGGACTAATTCTTTTTATATTATATGTCAATGATTGGATGATGAAATTGATGGCTTTGTTGCGAAATTTGTAGATGATACTAAGCCAGGTGGAAGGGCAGGTAGTTTTGAGGAAGTAGAGAGGCTGCAGAATGACTTGGACAGATTAGGAGAATGGGCAAAGAAGTGGCAGATGGAATATAGTATTGGGGAGTGTGTGGTCATGCACTTTGATAGAAGAAATGAAAGGGTTGACTATTTCCTAAATAGAGAGAAAATATACAAAACTGACGTGCAAAGGGTCTTGGGAGTCCTTGCGCAGGACTCCCTAAAGGTTAATTTGCAGTTTGAGTCTGGGGTGAGGAAGGCAAATGCAATGTTAACATTCATTTCAGAGGACCAGAATATAAAAGCAAGGATGTAATGTTGAGGCATTATGAAGCATTGGTGAGGCCTCACTTTGGGGTATTGTGAGCAGTTTTGGGCCCTTAGCTTTGAATGGATGCGCTGAAACTGGAGAGGGTTGAAAGGAGGTTCACAAAAATAATTCCAGCATTAAATGGCTTGTCATATGAAGAACATTTGATGGCTCTGGGACTGTATTCGGTAAAATTCAGAAGAATGAGGGGTGACCACATTGAAACCTATCGAATTGTGAAAGACCTTGATAGAGTGGATGTGGAGAGGTTGTTTCAATGGTGGGAGAGTCTAAGACCAGATGACACAGCCTCAGAATAGAGGGGAGTCCTTCTCGAATGGAGATGTGGTAGAATTTCTTTAGCCAGTGAGTGGTGAATCTATGGAATTCATTGCCACAGGCAGCTGTGGGGATCAAGTCTTTATGAACATTTAAGGCAGAGATTGATAGATTGTTGATTGGTCAAGGCATTAAGGGATACAAGGGGGAAGGTGGGAGATTGGGGCTGAGGGGGAAATTGCATCAGACATGATGAAATAGTGGAGTAGACTCGATGGGCCAAATGGCCTAATTCTGCTCCTATATCTTATCTTAAAACATTAAACTAATTCAAAGAAAGACACAGAAATCTGGGAATTCAGGTGGAATTTTGTCTTTACTTTAAGCGATGTGCACACGTTTCACATGGTAGCGTGATGACGTATGCAATTCACATATAACCTGTAATTAATTATTTTAAAAAACAGGAATACTTAATGAAACTATATATTCAATATTACTGAAATATCAATTACACAGCAGACTGATAAGTTAAAAATGGTTTATTTGATTTTGATCAGTTGTTCTTTATTCATTGTGTGTTGGGTGCCATCCTTCTCCATAGATAAATCATGACTACTGCTACAAATATTACTACTTGATTGCAAGTGAATTACATGGAATATTCTTCTTAGGAACTGCAGTTGGTAGGTGTACACCTTCCTCATATGGGTTTCTATGGAATGGTTTCAATGCCATTAAAGGTATAAGGACTAGGTTTAAATACTGGTGCACCAATACCTGAAAATCTAAAGGTTCCACTCTAAGAGAAAATGGAAGGGATGCAGTTTTTTTTTAATAATTGATCTTTCCTTTCTGAAGGATGTCAGTATGGGATAGTGAAATATAGGTACTTTGTATCAAGCCCCAGGAACAGACAGATAAAACGAGCAACAAACGTTTTTCTGAAGGAAGTCCATGGGTTGAGCAACATCTTTGGGGAGTGTGTGCTGAGTGTGGGAGAGGTGAAGAAATTGAGTCTTGGTCGAAACCGTACATCAGAACTGAGAGTGGAGAGGGGAAGGGGTGAGGCAGGGGCCAATAAGTGATTGGAGGGCCCGGGCAGGGTGAAGCACGGGGAGATGGAGCCAGGCTGGGGAAACATGGAGAGCCGGGAGGCAGGCAGGTAGATAAAAAGTGGAGGCAAGCAAAAAAAGGCAGATGGAGCCAGGTAAGGGGACAGGAGTGCGAAGCGGGAGACAGGGAAGAATACAAAGGTTGCCAGTGCTGGAGTCTAACAAGTAAGGAAAATGATAATGTGTATTATTGGGGGAGAGGTGAAGGGCAAAAGGGATCAAATAGAGGAGAGGGAACCAACAGATAAAAAGTATGTCATAGTAGGTGCTTGGAACCAAGAGGGAAAGGGGTATGATAATGGATGATGTGGGGCTGAAAGTGGACCAAAAGGAGAGAGATTGGGGGGCAGGCACAGAAAGTAAGGAGTATCTGAAATTGGAAAATTCATTGTCAATATGATTGGGGTATAGATCACCCAGGGTGAATATGAGCTGTTGTTACTTTAGAACATAGAACATAGAAATTTACAGCACATTAAAGGCCTTTCAGCCCACAATGTTAGGCCAACCATGTAACCTACTCTAGAGACTGCCTAGAATTTCCTTAGTGCATAGCCTTTTATTTTTATAAGCTCCATGTACCTAACTAAGAGGCTCATAAAAGACCCTATTGTATCCACTTCCACCACGCTGACATCCCCTGACATCCCTTGGTACCTATTTCCAAGCACCTTAAAACTATGCCCCCTCATGTTAGCCATTTCACCTGGGGAAAAAGCCTCTGGCTATCCACACAATCAATGATCCTCATCATCTTATACATCTCTATCACATCACCTCTCATCTCCATTGCTCCAAGGAGAAAAGGCCAAATACACACAACCTATTCTCGTAAGGTATGCCCTCCAATCCTTGTAAATCTCCTCTGCAATCTCTCTGTAGTGTCCACATCCTTCCTGTAGTGAGGTGATCAGAACTGAACACAGTAGAGTCTGACCAAGGTCTTATATAGCCGTAACATTACCTCATGGCTCTTGAACTCAATCCCACGGTTGATGAATGCCAACACACCATGTGCTTTCTTAACAACACTGTCAACCTGTGCAGCAACTTTTATCGACACGGACCTCAAGATCTCTCAGATCCTCCACACTACCAAGAGTCTTACCATTTATATTATATTCTGTCTTCAAATTGGACCTACCAAAGTGAACCACTTCACACTTATCCGGGTTGAAGTCCATCTGCCACTTCTCAGCCCAGTTCTGCATCACACAGTAATGCAATGTCACACAGTAATCTCTGACAACTCTCCAGACTATTCACAACACCCCCAACCTTTGTGTCATCAGCAAACTTACTAACTCACCCTTCTACTTCATCCAGGTCATTTATAAAAATAACAAAGTGGAGGGGTCCCAGAACAGGTCCCTGCAGAACACCACTTATCACCATCCTCCATGCAGAATATGAACAACCTACAATCACCCTTTGCCTTCTGTGGACAAGCCAATTCTGGATCCACAAAGCAAGGTCTCCTTGGATCCCATGCCTCCTTAATTTCTGAAGGAGCCTTGCATTGGGAACCTTATCAAATACCGTTCTGAAATCCATATACCCTACTTCCACTGCTCTACCTTCATTAATTTGTTTTGTTACATCCTCAAAGAATTCAATCAGGCTCATAAGGCATGACCTGCTCTTGACAAAGCCATGCTGACTATCCCTAATCAGAGTATGTTTCTCCAAATGCACATAAATCCTGCCTCTCAGGATCTTCTCCAACAACTTGCCCACGACTGATGTCAGACTCACTGGTCTATAATTTCATCTGTTATCTCTATTCCCTTTCTTGAACAAGGGAACAACATTTGCAACCCTTCAATCCTCCAGTACTTCTCCCATCCCTATTGATGACGCAAAGATCATTGCAAGAGACTCAGCAGTCTCCTCCCTCACCTCCCATAGTAGCCTGGGGTATGTCTCATCCGGTCCTGGTGACTTATCTGACTTAATACTTTTCAAAAGCTCCAGCACATTCTGTTTCTTAATGTCTATATTCTCAAGCGTTACAGTCCGCTGTAAGTCATCGCGACAATTGCCAAGGTCTTTTTCCCTGGTGAATACTGAAGCAAAGTGTTTATTAAGTACCTCTGCTACCTCCTCCGACTCCATGTACACGTTTCCACTATCGCACGTGATTGATCCTATTCTCACATGGCTTGTCCTCTTGATCCTCACATACTTGTAGAATGCCTTGGGGTTTTCCTTAATCCTGCTCACCAAGGCCTTCTTGTGGCCCTTTCTGGCTCTCCTAATTCCATTCTTAAGCTCCTTCCTAGCAACCTTGTACTTTTTTAGAGCTCTTGCAGCACCTAGTTTCTCAAACCTTTTGTAAGCTTTTCTTTTCTTCTCTTCTGAACTAGATTTTCTACATAATTTGTACACCATGGTTCTTTCATTCTACAAGCCTTTCCCTGCCTCAATGGAACATTCCTCTGCAGAACTCCATGCAAATGTTCTCTGAACCTACCTTTAGTTTGCTTTGGGCGTGGAAAAAGCTGAGGATGGTCAGATGGTGAGAAAATTAGTAGGGAAGTTGCAATAGCATGCAATGGGAGCTTGGGATGGCCATTGAAGATGTTCTGCTCATGGGTTACCTAATGACATACAAATGGCTTGGGTTAACAGAATTGCTGAGTTTCTCCAAAAGTAAAGTTCAGTAACTCCATCCAATGGAAATACTGACTTACAATACTAGAGGCAAAGTCTCACTTAATAGCACTGTAGCAGTGTGCATTTCTTCATGGATGTATGGTAGTGCAATAGTTAAATTACTGGGCTCGCAGCCAGAGATCTGGGTCATTGATCTAGAAATATGAGTTCAGATCACAGTGCGGCAGTTGGGGGATTTAACTTTAAGTAGCTAGATGTCATTTTTTTCTAACCAAGGTAGCTTCAGTAAGTGTAACTAGGAAGCTACTAGGTTGTTCTAAAACCCATTTGTTTCACGATTATTCTTCAGGAAAGAATGCCTGCTGTCCTTTTTTGGCCTATACTTGGAAGGTAAATGCTTCAGGAACAATAAGTTCTTACCCAGTCAATAAAGTTCATATCCTGTTAATGAATAATAAAAAAATCAATGTTTTTGATTTCAAGGTTACAAAGAAAGAACTATGAAATTCATGAACAAGATGAACAAATATCACAAGCAATTCAGTCTCCAACTTCCTGTAGGTATTGAGGAAAGAAACTTTTCTTTGAATTCCATCTAGTACATGTCCCAATCTCATCATATAATAAATAATTATCATCACTTACAAAAATAACATCTCACACTTACAAAGCATAGGGTGCAAAGAAATTAGCCTCAAATCTGCAGCATTTCACATAAGGAATCAAGGTGAGAAGAACTGAAATCAAGCAACACACATCAAAGTTGCTGGTGAATGCAGCAGGCCAGGCATTGTCTCTAGAAAGAGGTACAGTTGACGTTTCGGGCCGAGACCCTTCGTCAGGACTAACTGAAGGAAGAGCTAGTAAGAGATTTGAAAGTGGGAGGGGGAGGGGAAGATCTGAAATGATAGGAGAAGACAGGAGGGGGAGGGATGGAGCCAAGAGCTGGACAGTTGATTGGCAAAAGGGATATGAGAGGATCATGGGACAGGAGGCCCAGGGAGAAGGAAAAGGGGGAGGGGGGAAACAAAATCCCAGAGGATGGGCAAGGGGTATAGTCAGAGGGACAAAGGGAGAAAAAGGAGAGAGAGAGAAAGAATGTGTGTATATAAATAACGGATGGGGTACGAGGGGGAGGTGGGGCATTAGCGGAAGTTAGAGAAGTCAATGTTCATGCCATCAGGTTGGAGGCTACCCAGACGGAATATAAGGTGTTGTTCCTCCAACCTGAGTGTGGCTTCATCTTCACAGTAGAGGAGGCGTGGATAAACATATCAGAACGGGAATGGGATGTGGAATTAAAATGTGTGGCCACTGGGAGATCCTGCTTTCTCTGGCAGACAGAGCGCAGGTGTTCAGCAAAACGATCTGCCAGTCTGCGTCGGGTCTCGCCAATATATAGAAGGCCACATCGGGAGCACCGGACGCAGTATACGCTACATCCAATTTCCATTGGGTGCACACCTACGCTCTGTCCGCCAGAGAAAGCAGGATCTCCCAGTGGCCACACATTTTAATCCCACATCCCATTCCAATTCTGATATGTCTATCCACGCCTCCTCTACTGTAAAGATGAAGCCACACTCAGGTTGGAGGAACAACACCTTATATTCCATCTGGATAGCCTCCAACCTGATGGCATGAACATTGACTTCTCTAACTTCCGCCAATGCCCCACCTCCCCCTCGTAACCCATCTGTTATTTATTTATATACACACATTCTTTCTCTCTCTCTCCTTTTTCTCCCTCTGTCCCTCTCACTATATCCCTTGCCCATCCTCTGGGTTTTCCCCCCCTCCCCACTTTCCTTCTCCCTGGGCCTCTTGTCCCATGATCCTCTCATATCCCTTTTGCCAATACCTGTCCAGCTCTTGGCTCCATCCCTCCCCCTCCTGTCTTCTCCTATCATTTTGGATCTCCCCTCCCCCTCCCACTTTCAAATCTCTCACTAGCTTTTCCTTCAGTTAGTCCTGACGAAGGGTCTCAGCCCGAAACGTCGACTGTACCTCTTCCTAGAGATGCTGCCTGGCCTGCTGTGTTCACCAGCAATTTTGATGTGTGTTGCTTGAATTTCCAGCATCTGCAGAATTCCTTGTGTTTAAGAACTGAAATCAAGTTTGATTTCTAACTCCTTTCCAGATATAGTCCAGGCTGAAATTTTCCCGTTGCATTGTTGGAGGGGGGAACGCTTACTTGCACTGTTAAGCAATTGCTCTATCTACCTATTCAGAGCAATGTAAATGATACTATGACACTCTTTAATGAAAAGTAACAGCTCTTACACTCTCCTTACCAACGTATATCCAACAACCAACACTGCTCAAAGCTGATAATGAATTCATTTATTCACTTACTGGTACATGCTTGAGACTGCCACAGTTGTCTACACAGTAGTTGTTACTGCACTTTACAACTAACTCAGTGTTTGCTTCTCTGGCTGTGAGTGCAATGAATATCATTGAGTCAAGAGTTTGATGATAATCTGTGTTTTCATACATAACAGCGAATGTTGTCATTTTCTTCTGCAGTGTGGTGAAATTGGTCAAGTGCAATCTGTTCATTTAATACATTACACACTGTAGTAAATGAAAAGGACAAGAACAGTAGAAAAAAAGAAACCGAAGATGCTGGAGTTGGAAGCAACAAGCAATCTGCCTCAGGAACTCAAAAGGCTGAGCCTGATAAAGTGATTCAGCCCAAAATTTTGACAATTCCTTTCCTGCTATTGATGTTGCTTGATCTACTAAATTCCTCCAGCCGATCTTTTGTTGCTGCAGTGAAAAACTGCAAACCCTAGAAATCTAAAAGAATAAAAACAAAATGCTGGCTATATTCAGCAGGATGGGTAACATCATGTGTGACAGAAAAATGGAGAATTTGCTGACCACATACTGTACATATGCAGAAATATAGGTGTTGTACTCAAGCAACTTCTGTTGCATTTGACTAGATTGTCAAACTCATCATTCAGAATTGACATTTTGTTCATCTAATGCTTCAAAAATCTTTACAAATGAATTAAATAAATACTAACTCAATAATTATACCGTTAACCTTACCATCAAAGCTGCAGACAATTCCCATCCTACCATCAAACCAGCAGACAATCCCAACTTCCCCATCAAACCTGCAGACAATCCCAACCTCACCATCAAACCTGCAGACAATCCCAACCTCACCATCAAATTTACAGACAATCCCAACCTCACCATGAAACCTGCAGACAACCCCAACCTCAACATCAATCCTGCAGACAATCTCAAACTTACCATCAAACCTGCAGTCAATCCCATTCTTACCATCAACCGTGCAGTCAATCCCAACCTCACCATCAAACCTGCAGACAATCCCAACCTTACCATCGATCCTGCAGAGTAAAGGGGTGCTGTTGTAGTATGGTGGACAGACCGCTACTTTGATGTGGTAGACCGTAACTCTCAAGCACCTCCTAATACCCACCCCTTCAAGAGGGACCCCACTCTGACACCATCACTGACCTCATCAGCTTTGGAGAACTCCTATCCCCTGCCACCAAACTTATAGTTACCTACCCCACGCTGCTCACCTCTGCCTCCTATCCAAGATCCACTAACCTGACTGTCCGGTTAAGCCTATTGTTTCTGCCTGCTCCTAGTCTACTGAACTCATTTCCTCATACCTCGTGGATCTCCCAGTGGCCACACATTTTAATTCCACATCCCATTCCCATTCTGATATGTCTATCCACGGCCTCTTCTACTGTAAAGATGAAGCCACACTCAGGTTGGAGGAACAACACCTTATATTCCATCTGGATAACCTCCAACCTGATGGCATGAACATTGACTTCTCTAACTTCCGCTAATGCCCCACCTCCCCCTCGTACCCCATCTGTTATTTATTTATATACACACATTCTTTCTCTCTCTGTCCTTTTTCTCCCTCTGTCCCTCTGACTATACCCCTTGCCCATCCTCTGGGTTTCCCCCCCTCCTCCCTTTCCTTCTCCCTGGGCCTCCTGTCCCATGATCCTCTCATATCCCTTTTGCCAATATCTGTCCAGCTCTTGGCTCCATCCATCCCCCTCCTGTCTTCTCCTATCATTTTGGATCTCCCCTCCCCCTCCCACTTTCAAATCTCTCACTAGCTCTTCCTTCAGTTAGTCCTGACGAAGGGTCTCGGCCTGAAACGTTGACTGTACCTCTTTCTAGAGATGCTGCCTGGCCTGCTGCATTCACCAGCAACTTTGATGTGTGCTGCTTGAATCTCCAGCATCTGCAGAATTCCTCGTGTTTACGTCCTCATACCTTGAATCCACTCTATTCTCCTTGGTTCAGTCCCTTTCCACCTACATCCACGACACTTCTCATGCTCTCAATCTCCTCACTAACTTTCAATAACCTGGCCCTGACCACCTCATTTTCACCATGGATGTCCAGTTCCTATATCTATGCCCCATCAAGACCTTAAAGCTCTCATTTTCTTTTGCAATTATAGAACCAACCAGTTCCCCTCCACCACCAACCTCCTCTGTCTGGCAGAAATGGTCCTCAGCCTCAACAATTTTACATCGGCTCCTCCCACTTTCTCCAGATTCAAGGAGTAGCCATGGCCCCAAGTATGCCTGCCTTTTCGTTGGCTACGTAGAACATCTTACGTTAAGAAGGAGATGCGTGCGAATGTAGCAGCCTCTCGAGGGCCAACCAAAGGTGTTTTTTTCCCTTTGAAAAATTTATTTTATATGATCCAAAGACATTTCTATTCCAAGAACTTCGGGTACTGCAAGGCTACTCCATCAGTGAGCTTTTCTTTGATTGGTGTAGCTGGCCTGGTGTTGGCAGTGGAGGTGTCAAAGGAGCCCACCGTGATGTCGAAAGAGCCAGCCAAGGTGTCGAAGGAGCTGGCCGTGATGCTGGAGAAGGATCTGGCTGAGGGGTTGAAGGAGCCAGCCATGGTGTTGGAAGAGCCAGCCAAGGTGTCGAAAGGGCTAGTTGGGATACCAGTGGAGCCTGTCAGGATTTTGGAGGTGCCAGTTTGAGCTCTGAGGAGCTGGCCAGGCTGCAGACTGTGTTGCTGTCCGCTACTTGGAAACATCAACGTTGGTGCAGGAGAGATTGTCTCAGACATTTCACTTGCAATCGCAAGATCTGTTGGACAGTGATAATGCAAGTTGCTGCAGACCTGTTACTCTTATCCGGTGGGGCGGCAGACCACATGGGAGCTGTGTAGCCTCGGTTGTAGTGAGAATGAGGCCTCAAGCCTCGGGCTTGCTTGACACAGCAGACCAGGTGAGAGTCTGGAAGCACTATAATCTGGTGTCTGTGCTCGGCAGGGCATTTCCTGTTGGTGCTGCCCTGCTATATTCAAATGGAGGAATGACAGCGTGAATTGAATTGAATTGACTTTATTACTTACATCCTTCATATACGAGGGGTGATTGATAAGTTCGTGGCCTAAGGTAGAAGGAGTCAATTTTAGAAAACCTAGCACATTTATTTTTCAACATGGTCCCCTCCTACTTGTACACACTTAGTCCAGTGGTCATTGGAGCATACAGATCATTTCTTTGTAGAAGTGCTCCACAGCAGAGATGATTGATAAGTTCGTGGCCTAAGGTAGAAGGAGATGAGTTTTAACTTCAAACTTTCTGCATAATCACTCAAGAGTTGAACTGCATGTGCATGCAACGAGAGCATCTTGGATCTCCAGGTGGTCCACAGCAAGGGTGATTGATAAGTTTGTGGCCTTAGGTAGAACGAGATGAGTTATACAGCTCTTGTTACATGCACGTTCAGTTCAACTCTGAGTGAAAATGCAGGAAGTTTGAAGTTAATAACTCATCTCCTTCTATCCTAGGCCACGAACTTATCAACCACCCCTTGTACATGAGGAGTAAAAATCTCCGTCTAAATGTACAATGTGCAATTATAGTAATTTATAATAAATATTATGTATTATGTACAACAGGATAGTCAATATAAAATAGAAATACAGTTACATCAGCATGAATTAAGCAGTCTGATGGCTTGGTGGAAGAAGTTGTCTTGGAGCCTTTTGGGCCTGGCTTTTATGCTGCGGTACCATTTCCGGGATGGTAGCAACTGGAACAGTTTGTAGTTGGGGTGACTCAGGTCTCCAGTGATCCTTCGGGCCCTTTTTACACACCTGTCTTTGTAAATGTTCTGACTAGTGGGAAGTTCACATCTATAGATGTGCTGGGCTGTCCACACCACTCTCTGCAGAGTCCTGTGATACATGGAAGTACAGTTCCCATACCAGGCAGTGATGCAGCCAGTCAGGATGCTGTCATTGTGCTCCTGTAGAAAGTTCTTAGCATTTGGAGGCACATACCAAACTTCAACCGTCTGAGGTGAAAGAGGTTCCACTGTGCCTTTTCCATCACACAGCCGGTACGTACAGACCATATGTGGCCCTCAGTGATGTTTATGCCGAGGAACTTAAAGCTGTTCACCCTCTCAACCCCAGATCCATTGACGTCAATAGGGGTTAGCCTGTCTCCATTCCTCCTGTAATCCACAACCAGCTCCTTTGTGTTTGCGACATTGAGGGAGAGGTTGTTTTCTTGACACCACTGTGTCAGGGTGATGACTTCTTCTCTATAGGCTGCATCCACACACTGCGAGGGGACTGTACCATCGACTGCTGGACATTGCTGCCCAGGATCTTGAACTGTATATATGTTTTTTTTGGAGTGAATATGCTTCTTTGCTCACTATTTTGAAGTCTGCTTGCTACTTTAAATGTTTTGCACCTTGGTCCGAAATGAATGCTGTCTCGATCAGCTGTATCTATGGATGGTTTGAATGATAATTAAACTTGGTTTGATTTGATTTTCAGTCCATGTTCCAAGCCTTCCACAATAATGCTTCCCAACTCTTTCTCCATTACACAGACAACTGCATTGGTGCTGTTTCAGGCACCTATGCTGAGCTCGTCAATTTCATCAGCTTTGCCTCAAACTTCTACCATGCACTTAAATTCACTTGGTCTATTTTTGGCATCTCCCTCCCAATTCCTGATGACTCTGTCTCCATCTCTTGCGACAAGCTGTCAACCGATATCTTTTATAAACCTACCGATTCCTATCGTAATCTTGACTATATCCCTTCCCAGCCTGTCTCCTGTAAAAATGCTATTCCCTTTTCTCAGTTCCTTCACCTCTGCCGCATCTGTTCCTATGGTCGTCCATTGTGTCTGGTGCTCCAGTTGCAGCCTCCTCTACATTGGTGAGACCCCTCGTAAATTGGTGTACCACTCCATTGAGCACCTCTGTTCCAGCCTTTAAAAGCAGAAATTCCCAGTGGCCAAACATTTTAATTCCCATTCCCATTCTGACGTGTCAGTCAGTGACCACCTCTTATGCTACAATCAGGCTACCCTCAGGGTGGAGGGCAACACCTTATATTCCATCTGGGTAGCCTCTAACCTGATGGCATGAATATCTATTTCTCCTTATGGTAATTTTTTTCCCTCCCACTCCCTTCTTCTATTCCCCACTCTGGTCTCTTACCTCTTCTCACCTGCCTATCACCTCCTCCTGGGTCTCCTCCTCCTTCCCTTTCTCCTATGGTCCACTCTCCTCTCCTATGAGATTCCTTCCTCTCCAGCCCTTGGCCTTTCCCACCCACGTGACTTCACCTATCACCTTTCATCTAGCCTGTTTCCCCTTCCCCTACCTTTTTATTCTGGCTTTTCCCCCCTTCATTTCCAGTCCTGAAGAGGGGTCTCCGCCTGAACCATCAACTGTTTATTCACTTCCATCAGATGCTGCCTTACCTGCGGAGTTCCTCCATCACTTTGTGGGTGTTTCAAAGATCATAAGCAGTTTGTGATATCTTTCAGCAACTTTTAGATTCTGTACAGCTGCAAATTATTTACAAAGACAAGTGATGGAAAATGAACAGCAGGAAGTACTTTGGCATCTGAGTGTAACACTGGAGAACAAGCTGGAATTACATTCTAGATCGGGGCTACCAACCTTTCTTATATCATGGAGCCATACCGTGGACCTCAGTTTGGGAGCCCCTGATCCAGAGGATGCCTCTGCATTCACTGTGGGTGCAGACTGTGTTGCTGTCTGCTACTTGAATGAAGGGTGGAATACACGTGCAATTTTTCACAAGGCTGGATAGATGCCAGTATTGGAACAGATTGACCGGAGGAGCAGCCAGCTCTGAAGTGCAGACTTTCAGCACTACAGCAAGGACGTTGTCTGGTCCTCTGGCCTTTGCTGTATCCATCGTTCTTAGACATTTCCTGAGATCACAAAATATATTTTTAGGTTTTGTTTCAGTTTCTAGCATCCACATTGTTTCTAAAGTTTTTGAGATCACATGGACTTGCTTGATGACTGGTTTCTCTGATATTTCATCATTTTTCCATGTGCCTAATGCTGTTTCTGGCATGCCCTTCTGTACTCCTCATCGAACAAGGGTGGCAATGGCAGGGTGAGGAGTATTCCATCTGATGAGTTTATACTTGTGATATGTATTTCTGCTACTGATAATCTACAGTATCTTATGAATAGCCATTTCTGATATGCTAAATCTGTTCTGAGTCTATTGCATTTCAGCACTTTAGTCGTGCCACACAACACATAGAATGTGTACTCAGTGAGAAGATGGGACATTGTCTCCACATTACCTCACAAGGTAGTCCTCTTCTGTTATCTTAGACAGATAACAGTCTAATGCCCAGTCTCGGTTCACTCACTACCCACTACAGAATCACTTTGGCAGTGACATTCTTCAGGGCTCAGTCAGATTAGTCTGTGCTGGTGCTATCAAGCCACTCTCAGAGGTGAATATTGAAGATTTCAAGTCAAAATACATTTTGTGCTCTTACTGTTTTCAGTGCTCACTTCAACACAGAGAAGCAAAGCTGAGGAAGGACAGGAGATAGTAATCAAAAGGTTTCCTTGCCTGTGTTTATCTGATGCTGGTTCAGTCAGAGATACCTATCATTTTATCTATCAACCTGGAATCAGAGGAATCACAATAGTTACGTGCCTGGAGGACAATATCTGGGTAGGTGTTGTACTGAACTGGTCCCTTCCTCCTTCCATTTCTCTAGTGGTCCACTCTCCTATCAGGTTCCTTCTACTTCATTCCTTTACCTTTTCCACCTATCATCTCCCAGCTCTCACTTCATCCCCCTCCTTCACCCACCCACCTTCTCCCTCACCTGATTTCACCTATCACCAGCCAGCTGGTGACCCTTTCCCTTCCCCGACCTTCTTATTCCGGCTTCTCCCCCCTTCTTCCCAGTCCTGACGAAGGGTCATGGCCTTTGGACAACATTGGTGTCATGGAGAGGGGAGACTTGCAGCATGGGCAACTGCTGGTCTTCCATACAACCTTGCCCAGGCCTGCGCCCTGGAGAGTGAACACTTTCCAGGCGCGGATCCATGGTCTTGCAAGACTAACGGATGCCTTTACTTTAGATTCTGTGTTCCTCCAGCATTTTGTGTGTTGCTTTACATGTCTATAGTTCTCTTCAGAAAGACAGTACTACAGTAAAGTGTCAGCCCAAGTTATATATTCAGATGTCTGGCATGAGGTTTAGACTCAACATTCTGACTTGGGCAAGACTGTGGAATGTTTGATTTAAAAATGAAATTGATTGTCTTTAATTTAGTAATCATGTATAAAAAAGCAGGAACATAATAGGGCATATTTATGAGGGATATTTTTCTGAACATATGTTCTGATTTTAAATATAAACTAGCCTTGTTCTATATTGAAGATAAGATTCCAGAGGGACACTCGTAACAGATTGAAAACCATTAGGTTGCTTAACGGTCATGCTGAGGTTGAGATTGGCAGTTGCCTGTAGCATTAATTAGGATCATGGCAACTCTGCTGCTTTAATGAAAAAGAAAATTGGGGTATATAAGTCTGGCTGATGGGAATGTTCTGTAAGTTATCAGACTATTACTGGGAGCAGTTTTTTGGTTCTCAGCTACAAACCATCGATATTAACAGCCTGGATAAAGGATCCGAGTGTAATACATCCAGGATTGCTGATGATAAATAGCTGGGTGGGAAGTAAACTGCTCGCACAATGCGAAATGTTTCCCGAGAGCATTTCCTGGCATACCCTTGCAACTGTGCGTAACTTTGGGATTCCCATATTAACCCGCACAGTCATGGAAATCCCAAACTTCAGCACAGCTGGTAGCCACATGGGCCCCTTGTGTGTCTGACAGTGCAGTGTGATCTTCAACAAGCACAGGAGATTCTGCAGATGCTGGAAATGTTAAACAACACACACAAACGCTGGAGGAACTCAGCAAGTTAGGCAGCATCTAGGGAGAGGAATAAACAATGTGATCTTCCAGATTCTTTGTACTTATCTGGGGAAAAAAAAACTAGTTGCTATTTGATGGCAGTTTGGATATCCTCTAATTTTTGCATTTGAATGAAAAAGATAGCTACAAAGTGAGTTCATTTTTTTCTCATATAATTGAGATAATCTGAATTTAGTGAAATAGTCCAGATTATCTCAATAATGAGAAAAAAATGGAACTCACTTTGTAGCTTTCTTTTTGATGTTCTAACATTCTTATTTTTTATATTCTTAACTAGTTCACAAAACAATTCAGAGAGCAAGGCTACCTGTTCTTTATTAGAAGAGCTCTGTACTGCATGATTCAGGCCAGAGCCAGCTTCCCAGAGATAGTTCACACAGGCAGAACTTCTCCAAGTAATATACACAATTAATATGTAGATGATGAGTGGCCAGGCAAGTGAACTGTGGGTAAGTGTATAACTATTCACTTTGGTGGTTCCTTAAGGTTGTAGCCAAGGGGAGATAATAAGGATAAGCTCTCACTACTTATAAAATACACCCAATAGCATGCACCTCAAATAGCCTCTGACAACCAAGTCCAACTCCTGGCCTTCACATGTGGGTTAGCTACTAAGCCTGGCAGAACCATTTCTACTGACAGGAGAAGGGGCAAAGACAGGTCACTGGTGCCTTAAAACCATTTGCTTTAGGCAGATAGATATCATCGGCCATGGCTGATAGCTCAGACCTCCACTACCTTGCAGCTAAACCCATTCATGGGGAAGGCTTTGGGAATAAACCCCAAGGAAAAATCCACAGTTCGTGTCCCTAAGGCAGTCCTATATTGAGTTCAACACTGACTGTCAACTCTTGTGGTGCTGCTGATCGCAATCTGTATCGGTCTCTGCCATTCCTTTGGATTTATCAGCTGCATGGAGAGAGGGAGCCTGATACATAGGCAGCAGCTTTCTTACCATATCGTACTGCCCTGGCCTGCCTACTATCTTACGTATCACGTAGACAGCTAAGACAGAATATCCATTGTCAACATTGACCAATAGAGGGCCCTATTCATTTAGGCATGAAGTTTGCAGTTGCCTGTAATTAGTTTGTAGGTTCTCCATTTTTCATTTCTTAGCCCACTAACCGATCCAAATTCCCCTAGACTTTTCAATAACTTTCTTCACTGTGTACAATACCACCTAATTTCGTGTCATCTGCAAGCTTACTAACCACACCTTGTATATTCTCATCCAAATTGTTTACATAGATGACAAACACTAATGAGCCCCGTACCACTCCCTGTAATGCTCTACTTGTCATCAGTCTCCACTCCGATAAACAAATTTCCACCGCCACCCTCTGCTTTCTACTATCAGGCCAATTACGTATCCACTTTTGTAGTTCATCCTGGATCCCTTATATTTTAACCTTTCATGCAGGAACTTTCAAGGTTATTTTCTCAGGATGTGGTGTTAGCCTTATAACAGGACGGAATGAAGAAGAAGTTACTTCACATAGAAGATGATACAGTTTTGGATTTTTCGACCCCAGAGGACTGTAAGTTTTCAGTTGTTGAACACTCCCTAGATTGAAATTCATAGATGTTTAGACTGTAAGGGAACCTGGAGATCTGGAAGTCAGGCAGGAAGGTTGAGAATCTTCCATAATCTTTCTTAATGATGGAGTAAATTTGAAAGATTTATTTCTGATGTTTTTATTTTCTGGTCTCCAAAGCTAGTCAAGAAAAACAGAAAATTATTTATCCATTTTCAAACCTCTTCTGTTCCACCACAGACTCCCTGTAGACCACAAATCTATTCCTTCAACCAAATTCACCACCCATACTGCTTCTGAACACTTTAGTGACTTGTAGAGTAACATAAAGGCACAAGACACAACAAAATAGGGACAATCAAAGGCCACCAAGCCCCTCATGCCTGCCCTGTCATTCAATATAATCATGTTGGCCTTAACTCATCATCAGTGCCAATTCCTCATAACTTTCAATTCCTCGATCTTTCAAATATTTATCAGTCTCCATCTTAAACATATCTCGCGATCCGGTGAAAAGGATTTCAGTAATTGACTATGCTCTGACTAAGGACACTACTGTGCACCTCACTTTAAATGAACAGTCCCTAATTTTGTAGATATAGGCACTTTTTTGTGATTCTCCCACTCGAGAAATCATTTCTGCACTGACTCTGCCAAGCTCCCCCTTGGAACTTATATGTTCGAATAAGGTCACTCCTCATTTTTCTAAAGCTACAAGCAATAATGACCTAAACCATCAAACTTCTCCTGGTAGGACAATCCTCTCATATCAGTGAATCTCCTCTGGATTGTCTCCAACACTACCTTCCCCTAAGTCCCTTTATACGTAAGGGAATCAAAACTGTGTACAATATTCCTCACCAACACCCTATACAACTGTTCAGAAAACTCCCTATCTTAAATTTAAAGCTTTTCATAATAAAGGTCAGCATGTATTTGCTCTCCTAACTACCTGTTGGAGCATTCTGCTGACATTTTATAATTCATGTACTGGAACATCCAATCACCCTGTACTTCTCCACTTAAAATCCATCTTTTGATGCCTCTTACCTAAGTGCATAACGTTAACATTTCCCCAGATAAAGCTACATTTGCCAGGTGTTTGCTCATCCACTCACTCAGTCTATCTATGTCATGTTGCAGAATCACAATCCATCTATTTTTGTATCATCTGCAAGCTTGGAAACCTTAATTTTCATTCCCTCCTTGGGGTCATTAATGTAAGTCATAGACTGTTGAACACCAAGAGCTGATCTCTGGAGTACCCTACTAGTTGTGTCCTTCCAGCTTGATAATGACCCATCTATTCCACTTCTTTTTGATTCCACTTCTTTATGTGGCACTTCATCAAATACCTTTTGGAAATGTCAATACGCTGCACCTTCAGGTTCCCCTCCGTTAACTCTCTCCTGTTTGTTCTCAAATAAATCAAGCAAATTAGTCAAACACTTATCTTCTATAAAACCATGTTGACTATTTTTGATCATATTCAGCTTTCCTAAGCAATTATTTATTTATTCTTTGATTATTGACTTTAAAATAGATGTTAAAATAATTGGCCTAGAGTTCCCCACTTTGGAACAAGGGAATCATGTTGATATTTTAAAATCTTTTGCTGTCCTCACAGAATTTAGAAATCTTAAAAAAAAATCAATGGGTTCACTATTCCTGCAGCCAGTTCCTTTAAAGGCTATTGGGGTGCAGGCCATCGGGTCCCAACGATTTGTCCAACTTTATGACTTGTGATTAGATTTTTACAACTTTCTCCATGTTATTTGAAATTATATCATTTATTATTGTAGGGATTTGCAATGTCCTCCACAGTGAAAATTGTTTTAAAAAGTTGTTCGAACATAATTGCCATTTCTTTGCTTCCTGTTAGAGAATTCACCAGTTTCACTCTCTTAGAGGTTCCTCACCTACCTTAGCTACCTTTATTCTTAATTATACAGTATGTTTTATTTAAATATCTTTTTACTTATTTATATATTTTCCTGTTTTTTTTGATATTATCCATAAGTTTTCACTCAATATAATTTCTTTCCAATATTTTTATTAGTTTCTACATAGAAGAATACAGAGTACAAGAAAGTATATATAAGAGGTCAAAAAAGATTTTAAAAACTACCAATTACATTATATCTATTCATAATAACAATCTCATTACCCTTTATTCATGTAAGTTAATCAAAAGTTATATTGAAATATACTAATTTATTACAAAAAATCATTACAAAAAGGAGTCTAACCCTTACCAAGGAGAAATAAAGGTAAAATACCTTTTCATATAATAAAAAATTAATAATAACCAACGTCTGAATTTAAACAACAAATTGAAGGTTTTGGAAGTTTTTAAAATAACTCAGAAAAGGTCCCCACAATGTTTGAAAGTCTTGATGAGATTCAGAAATTGAACAACGAATCTTCTCTAAATCTAAGCATGACATAACGTCGCATAACCATTGTGCATGAGTAGGAGGAGAAACATCTTTCCATTTAAACAAAAGCGCCCTCCTAGGTATAAGAGAGCTAAAGGCCAAAATATGTAAATCAGATGTCTTCAGCTTGAAATCTTGTTCTGCAACAATACTGAATAGGGCCATCAGATTTAGGCTTAAAATTGACTTTGAAAAATAAAGAGAAAGTTTACTCAATATCATTTCAACCTCTTCTTATATTTGTCTAGAAAGAAAGAAAGAAAGACTGCCATGAGAAGGGAAATGGGCAGCCAGTGCAGAGTGCCCCTGTGGCCATTCCCCTCAACGATAAGAATACCACTTTGGATATTGTTCTGCGGGATAACCTACCAAGACCAACCTACCTACCTACCTACATACCTTTCTTCCTTCCTTCCTTCCCCTTCCTTCCTTCCTAAGTCGAGGGATAGAGTTTAAGAGTCGCGAGGTAATGATGCAGCTCTGTAAAACTCTGGTTAGGCCACACTTGGAGTACTGTGTCCAGTTCTGGTCGCCTCACTATAGGAAGGATGTGGAAGCATTGGAAAGGGTACAGAGGAGATTTACCAGGATGCTGCCTGGTTTAGAGAGTATGCATTATGATCAGAGATTAAGGGAGCTAGGGCTTTACTCTTTGGAGAGAAGGAGGATGAGAGGAGACATGATAGAGGTGTACAAGATAATAAGAGCAATAAATAGAGTGGATAGTCAGCGCCTCTTCCCCAGGGCACCACTGCTCAATACAAGAGGACATGGCTTTAAGGTAAGGGGTGGGAAGTTCAAGGGGGATATTAGAGGAAGGTTTTTTACTCAGAGAGTGGTTGGTGCGTGGAATGCACTGTCTGAGTCAGTGGTGGAGGCAGATACACTAGTGAAGTTTAAGAGACTACTAGACAGGTATATGGATGAATTTAAGGTTGGAGTTATATGGGAGGCAGGGTTTGAGGGTTGGCACAACATTGTGGGCCGAAAGGCCTGTAATGTGCTGTATTATTCTGTGTTCTGTGTTCTGTGTTCCTTCCTTCCTTCGCAGTGGGGATGCTGGGCAGAAGAGTGGAATCCTCCTCCTGAAGGATTGGGAAGGCAGAGAGAGCATCGATGTCCCCGATGACAACACCTTGCAGAAATGCATCCAGCTGCAGCTTCTAATGAGTTGGAGCTGGAACTGAATGAACTCTGGATCATTTGGGAGGTTGAGGGATTGAAAGACAGGACAATCAGTAAGTGGTTACACCCAAGGTGGAGAGCACAAGTAACTGGGTGATCATTAGAATGGAGAAAGGAGATAGGCAGCCAGTGCAGAGTACCCCTGTGGCAGTACCCCTCAACAACAGGTATACTGCTTTGGATACTGTTGGGAGGGTGGGGAATGACCTAGCAAAGGAAACTGACAGTGGTTAGGACTGTGGTGCAGAACCTGGCCCTGTGGATCAGAAGGGAGAGGGGAGAAGGGCAATAGTGATAGGTGATCCATTGGTCATGGGGAACAGACAGGAAATTCTGTGGATGAGAACAAGATTCCCGCGTGGTATGTTGCCTCCCGGGTGCTAGGGTCAGAGACCTCTCGGATTGAGCACACAGCATTCTTAAGTGTGAAGGTAAGCAGCCAGAGGTTGTGGTCCACATGTGTTCAGGGTGTTAAGTGCTAAGCTATAGGACAGGAACTCCAAAGTTGTAATCTCAGGTCTGCTACCCATGTCACATGCTGGTGAAGCCAGAAATAGGAAGATCATACAGTTCAACATGTGGCTAAGGAGATGATGTAGGAGGAAGGGCTTCAGATTTTTGGATCATTGGGTTTTCTTCCAGGGAAGGTGGGACTGGTACAGAAGAGGTAGTTTGCAGCTGAACTGCAGGGGGATTAATATCTCATTGGGAAGGTTTGCCAATGCTGCACAGGGTAGTGTTTAAACTAGAGTGGCTGGGGGATTGGAACTAGGGGACCAGAACAGATAGTGAAGTGGATTTGGAGAAAGATGTTGTTAAGCATTCGTAAAAGTCAGGAATCAAAAGGTTGAGCGTGGTGGGACTAAGGTTCTGAGCTGTGTAAATTTCAATGCAAGAAGTATTGTGGGAATGGCAGATGAGTTCAAGGCATGGATCAGCACATGGAATTATGACATTGTAACCAATTGTGAGTCTTGGCTGCGCAAGGAGCAGAACTGCCAGCTCAGTTTTCTGGGGTTCTGCTGTTTTAGTCATGATAGAGTGGGAGGGATTAAAAGGGGAGGGGTGGCATTACTAGTCAGGGAAAATGTCACAGCTGTGCTCAGACAGGACAGTCTGGAAAGTTCATCTAGAGAGGCTTTACGGGTAGGTCTGAGGAATAAGAAAGGTATGACCACATTATTGGAATTATATCATAGACAACCTGGCATTTAGGGGAACAAGTTAGTAGAGGGATCGCAGACTGTTGCAAGATACTTAAGGACGTGACAGTAGGTGATTTTAACTTTCCACTTATTGACTGGGACTCCCATGCTGTAAAAGGACTGGATGGAAAGAGTTTGTCAATGTGTTCGGGAAAGTTTCCATAGTCAATACATAGATGTCTTCTATGTACATATCATTTTAGTTTCAAGGTAATTACGGAAAAGGATAGGTTTGATACTCGGGTTGAGATTCTAAGTTGGAGAAATGTCAATTTTGATGGTATCAGAAGGTATCTGGAAAGTGTGGATTGGGACAGGTTGTTTTTTGGCAAAGGTGTACTTGGTGAGTGGGAGGCCTTCAAAAGTGAAATTTTGAGGGTACAGAGTTTATATGCAGATATAGCATACAGGAACAAATGGGGTACTTGTGGAGTATAAGAAATGCAAGTGAAGACTTAAAGAAGGACATCAGGAGGGCTGACTCTGCTGCTATGGCTCGCAACCATCAGCATTCGTCTCAGGGCTGAGCTGACTCTATGGCTATGGCCTGCAGCCATTAGGCTCCTGGACCAGCTTCACTTGCCCCAGCACTGAACTGGCTTGGTGGCTGTGGGCTCATTTTTGGTCAATATTCTGTGTGTTATTTGTTTACTTTTTTATTATTTGCACAATTTGTTCTTTGTTTCACTCATTGGGTGTTTGACGGTCTTTGCTGTGTGGGTTTGCTTAATGGGTTCTATTGTGCTTTTTTTTGTTTTGTGGTTGCCTGCAAAAAGACAAATCCAAATTTGTGTAAGTATACGTACGTTGATAATAAATGTACTTTGAACTTTAAAAGAAGGCATGAGGTTGCTCTAGTAGACAAGGTTTAGGGGGGTTTCTTTTTTTCTCTTTATGAAACATCTTTTTCATGGTCAGTTACTTGAGATTGGGAGGCTAAACTATATTTGTTACTTGGAATCTGTGCTTGCACATGTTAACTGTTATTATTGTAATCCCGATCTCTAAGTATCGTTACTATTATTGTTATGTTTAATTTTGAAACTTATAAAAAGATTGAAAAAGAAAGAAGCTGAATCCTCAGGGCTTCTATAGATATATTAACAGCAAAAGGATAAAAGGATAGCAAGGGACAAAATTGGTCCTGGGGAAGATCAGAGTGGTGATCAATGTGTGAAGCCGAAAGAGATAGAGGAGATCGTAAATGGATTTTTTGCATCTGTATTTACTCAGGAGATGGAAACAATCTATAGAAGTGAGGCAAAGCAGCAATAAAGTCATGCCCCCTATACAGATTGCAGAAAAGGAAGTGTTTACTGTCTTGAGAAATATTATGGTGGATAAACCCCCAGGGCCTGACAATGTGTTTCCTCAGACCTTGTGGGATGCTGGTGCAGAAATAGTAGGGGCCCTAGCAGAAGCACTTAAAACATCTTTAGCCACGAGTGAGGTGCTGGAGGATCGCAGGATAGCTAATGTTGTTCCGTTGCTTAAGAAAGGCTCTAAGAACAAGCCAGGAAATTATAGGCCAGTGAGCCTGACATCAATAGTGGGTAAGTTATTGGAGGGTATTCTAATGGCCCAGATATGAGTATTCGGATAGGCTTGGAATGATTGGGGATGGTCACCATGGCTTTGTGTGTGGTAGGTCATATCTAACCAATCTTATAGAGTTTGTTGAGGAAGTTACCAGGAAAGTTGATGAAAGCAAGGCAGTGGATGTTTCTTCAAGGACTTTAGCAAGGCCTTTCACAGGATCCTGCTTAGGAGATTTGTTAAATAGTTTCAGTTGCTCAGCAATCAAGATGAGGTAATCAAGATGTGGGATTAGACATTAGCTTTGTGGGAAAAGCCAGATAGTGGTAGTAGATAGTTGCTCTGTCCGACTGAAGGCCTGTGACTAGTGGACTGTCAAGAGTAACGTTATTGATTGTAAACTGTATCAACAATCTGGATGATAATGTAGGTAATTGGATCAACAAATTTGTGGATGACACCAAGATTAAGGGTATAGTGGACAGTGAGGAAGACTATTAAAGTTTCCAGTGGAATCTGGAACAGTTGGAAAATGGCTGAAAAATGGCACAAATGGAATTTAATGCAAGCAAGTGTGAGGTGTTGCACTTTTGGAGGACCAACATAGTGAACAGTAGGGCACAGTAGAACAAAGGGATCTGGGAATACAGGTCCAAAATTCCTGGAAAGTAGTGTCACTGGTACATGCAGTCATAAAAAAAGCTATTAACACATTGACCTTCATATATCTATGTATTGAGTCCAGTCGTTGGAATGTTATATTGAAATTGTATAAGATGTTGACGAGGCCTAATTAGGGGTACTGTGTGCTGTTTTTGGTCATCCACCTCCAGAAAAGATGTAAATAAGATTGAAAGAGTGCAGAGAAAATTTAACAAGGATGTTGCTGGTACTTGAGGACCTGAGTTATAGGGAAAAGTTGAATAGGTTAGAATGTTATTCCCTAGAACGTAGAAGATTGAGGGGAGATTTGATAGAGGTATACAAAATTATGAAGGGTATAGATCGGATAAATTCTTATGAATGATAAAGATAGGCTTTTTCCACTGTGATTGGTTGAGACTACATCTAGAGTCAAGGTGAAATGTTTAAGGGAACATGAGGGCGTTCTTCTTCATCTAGGGGGTGGCAACAGTGGAATAAACTGCTAGTGCAAGTGATGGATGCAGATTGGATTTCAACATTTAAGAGAAATCTGGATAGGTACATGGATAGGAGGGATATAGAGGGCTGATGGAACAAGACAGATTAATGGTTCATTATGGACTAGATGGGCCAAAGGGCCTGTTTCTGTGCTCTAGTGTTCAATGACTCTATAAGACTGAAGTATAAGACATAGGATTAAAGCAGAAAATGGGGATGATTCTTAGCATCCAAGGAAGTTTTGTTATTCAGCTTAAATCTTCCCAAAAGTTGGAATTCAACCCTAATTTCCATTTTTCTTCAACGCCAGGGCAGAAACAGTTTGAAGCAAGTGCTTTCTGCTTCAGTAGTCAATTCATTGAGAACCATAGCTAAAAATAGCTGGCAGGCTACAGTGTATGTTCCAAGTCAGCAAGGCTGTATATTTTTAGACTGCACCTGCAGACAAAGCCATATCAGTAAATGCAACTCTGCTCATCTTCAGCCCGGAAATCAATAGCCCACAGTACTATTCCCAGTATTTGTTGGCCAGAATATCTTCGTGGTCACAATCTCAGCCATGGATTTAATGTAGACTCAGCTCGGAGTAAAAACTTGACTTTTTCCTTTCATATCTTCTGAATGGAAGGCAGACACTGGCTCTTGGGAATGACAGAAGTAAATGATAATAAGATTACTAGACAATATATTATTTTGTTGTCTAAATGTATTGACTGTCATGCTTTTTTTAAACATTGCATTCTACACTTTACTTAATGAGTACATTTTCAAAGGGAATTTTCATTTAAAGGGATATCAGACAATTTATTTTTAAATGAACCTTTGAACTGAGATTGAATATGGAACAAATGCTGTTGCTATTCTGAAAGAATGAAATTTGAGATATGTAGTTAACATTGCACAACAAATTTGCTTCTGCTAATTTTAATAGGGGAAAACTGCTATTATTAACATAATGAGATCATGAATCTGTCGAGTACTCATGGAAACAGGATGACAGATTCAAATCTCTATTTAGCTGGTTTATCTGCAAGTGAAGAAACTTGTATTTTAGATAAATATAAATTTTATAAATTAATATTTGATGATGAGCCATGGAATTGAATATTGTGCCCAGGAGACATCCATCATTTGTTCATTTTAATGTTCTGATCATTTCGACAGGACTGAGTTGCATGGCCCAAAATTAGCAAACATCTAAAATATTTTCTCATCGTGTGGAGAATGCTACATTTTAAACTCTGTTCACCCATGTTCTCATTGAATAGAAGGGGTAAATAGCCTATTCTTCTCTCCATGTTAAGAATATATATATATATATATATATATATATATATATATATATATATATATATATATAAACCTCGGTTCTAAATACCCCTTCTCTGTTCTGATGATCCTATATTCAATATAGTTTTACTAAGGCTCTCACAAAAATAGATAGATATTTTATTGATCCCAAAGGAAATTACACTGTCACGGCAGCATTACAAGTGCACAGGTATACAAATATTAGAAGAGAAGTAAGAAAGAATTTTTGAAAAATGTCACTTCAAACAGTCTAACAGGAGTTGGTCGTCACTTCCCCAGGTGTAGATTGACTCATTATAACAGCCTAATGGCTGACGGTAAGGATGACCTCATATAGCACTCTTCGGAGCTGCGCAGTTGTCTTAGTCTATTACTATAAGTGCTCCTCTGTTCAGCTAAGGTGGCATGCACAGGATGAGAAACATCATCCAGAATTGCCAGGATTTTCCGTAGGGTCCTTTGTTCTACCACAGCCTCCAGTGGGTCCAGTTGGACTCCTATAACAGAGCCAGACTTTCTAATCAGTTTATTGAGCCTGCTGGCATCACCCATGTTGATGCCATTTCCCCAGCACACCACTACATCAAAGATTGTACTGGCGACAGCAGACTGGTAGAACATGAGAAGGAGAGGCCAGCATACTCCAAAGCACCTCAGTCTCCTCAGGAAGTAGAGGTGACTACAGCCCTTCTTGTACACAGCCTCTGTGTTGGTGCTTCACTCAAGTCTGTCATCCAGGAGCACGCCCAGGTACTTGTAGCTCCTCACCACATCCACATCTTCATCATCAATAGTAACAGGAAGCAGTGTAGGCTTGGACTTCCTGAAGTCCATCACCATCTCCTTTGTCTGAATGATGTTGAGCTGCGGATGATTCAGCTTGCACCACTTGACAAAGTCCTCCACCAGGGTCCTGTATTCATCTCCCCGTCCTGCCTTTATACACCCATCTGTTGCTGAGTCATCACAGAATTTCTGCAGATGACATAACTCAGTGTTATATCTAAAGTCCAAGGTATACAGGGTAAACAGGAAGGGAGCCAATACACTCCCCTGTGGGGCCACTGTGCTACTTATAGCCATTTCTGACACACAGCTCTGAAGCCATACAAACTCTGGTCTGCTTACAGTGCTTCATACTTAATCTGCATTCAACAGGTTGAGTCACTGTTATTAGAAACTCCTGAAGACAGGTGGCAGATCAACTGATGATCCCACTGATGATAGCACAGGACAGTTAACATCTTAGTCCACGTGTATTTTGTAACTCTTAGGCTGAAATGTGTGTCTGCCAGTTTGAGCATTGCATTCTCCTAAAAATGACATTGATTTTGAATGACCAATAAATTTAATTTTGGTGTTTGTATATGAGAGCCACAAAGTTTATCTGTTTTTGTGTTGGCATTGCGTTCAGTGACCACCCCCCACCCACCCCGCCAGATCTCATTTACATCAGATAAAAAGGCATAAGGTTCGTACAGCATTGTTTTATATAAAATCTCTGGTGCTTATTTACCTGAACTAAAGGGTTCCCTAGGTCCACCTTCCAAATCACCAATGAATAAAAATGGGAATTATCTCTTGATAAGTAAAACCCCATTTGTGAAATGGTATTACAGAGATCTTTAGGACTATGAAATCAAATATAATAGGTGAAAGAATTTCTATTGCTTTCATGGCCTTACTCAAATTACATTCTGTGAGCTACTTCTAATGTGTTGGCCTGTAGAAAATGTAACAGCATCCTCCATCTGTGTTTAGAGCTAAGGGAAATTACTGGTAAATAACAATGTATCTGCTTTGAATTAAACTATGCTTTACCTGAGTAGAAGTCAGAAAATGCTGATTTTTTTTTGTCACTACTGTTGGTGGAATCTTGGCATACATAGATACGCTACAGAGCTTGCTGCATCAGTTCAGTAAATGCCCTTCAAAAACCATTTACTTGGCTATATGGATATCTCCATAAAAAGGCCATGAAGAACCTCACGTTCATTCTTTCTTCAATGGCAGGACCCTGTGGTTGGTTAGTGGCTGTTAAATGAACGCAAGGGCACCACAATGATCATTTGTAACAAACCCGCATTACATTGTTGATCAGCATGCTGGCAGTTTTTATCAAAACTTGAACATGAATAGCAATCACTGGGAGGCAGACCAGAAGTGTGTGTAGCTGCACTGGGGTGTTAACATCAAGTGGCAAAATGAAATGATGGAACACAGTGTTATTGAGGGTTCAAAGTCAAAAAGCTCTGCACCGATGCACCTAATATCATTTTCACTGTTGTCACATTTTATTAGCAAACATGTGAAATAAAAACCTCTGAATATAATAAAGCTTTGAATGGCGTCTGTGCACCGTTTTTGTTATGTAAATATCCATCAGACATAATTCTCAAAGAAGGAATGACACACAGCGGCTTCCAGGCATATAAAATAAATCCCTCAGCTGGTCCCTATGACAATCTTAATACTGCATCAGCTGAGTGACATGATATGGTTGCTTTGATCAGATATGAAACCAAGGAATGATTTGCATAACATTAGCCTGAGAGGCAATTTTCTGTTGGCTGTGAGAGATTAGGAGAAGGTCCTTGACAGTACGACAGTCCATAATGAAAAATGGTTATGCTGGCTACTGCTGAGGAAGTGGCTCTGTGCCATGAACTGGTAGGAGAGCTTGCCTGCCCAGAAGCGAGAAAACAAATGCAGCCTTATCATATGGATTCACATCTGCGACTTTTTTGTCATGGTTTAAACTGCTCCCAGCTTGCCAGTGACAAGGGAGAAACCTTTCATCCTATCATTGTAGATGGGCGTAAAACATGGGACACAGAGGTTAAACGTCAGCATCCATGGCTGCTGCACATAAACTGTAGTTAAAATTCTTTTCATCTTGTTCTGAATAAATTTCCTCTAACCACAAAGTGAATTTCTATGTTTGCTTTTAAATAAGGCCAACTATGCATATTCCATGATAAATTCATGCGTGCAACTTTCAATAGTTAACAGTCAGAACGTGCTTTGCTGATTTTTGCTTACTTACTCTTTGGTTGTTCAGGCAACCACATTGAGCAATGGGTTTGCTGGGACTCTACTCCTCAGAAAAGTATACGTTAAGAGATTTGATGGAAATGTTGAAAATTATTTTGAAATTTTTATTTATATTAAGAATTAATAAAACAGAAAATACTCCAAGACACAGTTTTAGTGAGTTATCCAACACTAACCTATTTTTGTTTGCTCATGTTTGGTGAGGCCGTTAACATTGGGCCAACTCCAATGTACACAGTTGAGAACTTAGGACTTCATAGTTCAGAAGAGGAAACTTATAAAGAAATATTAAAAGAGATAGCCAAGAGTCAGATTAAAGGCAGAAAGCAAGGTGAAGAAGTTTAGAATAATCCTACTGCTAAGGCCTTTGTTGTTGAAGGCACATCTAGAAATGGTAAAGCAACTTAAAAGAGGAAATACAAGAAACCAGAATTGGAAGAACCCAAATATCTGAAGGTACGGTATGGTTGGATATAGGTATAGAGATAGGAGGCTGTCAAACTGAGCATGGGGTAAGGGATAAACAATCCCATTTTAGGTCAGGAAAAGCCTTATAAGGTCTTTGATGATCTCAGGTTTATGGACGGTGAAACTTTGGAAGCCAGCCAAAAGAACATTGGAATGCTCAAGGTCAGAAAGAGCAAACAGAGAATGAAGATTTCAGCAAAAGATGAGATGAGGCTAAGGGGATGTGGGTTATTGGAAGGAAGGTAGAATAATGTAGATGGGGAGGATATCTTATGGAAGTGCTCATTGTTCCATGCCTAGGCCATATTTCTGGAAATCTGATCACTTAGCTTCCTACTCCTACCTGCATATAGGCAGATGCTAAAGAGCAAGGCTCCAGAGACAAGGACAACAAAGAGGTGGTTGTGGGAGGCTGAGGAGTGGCTACGGGATTCCTTTGAGTTGGTAAACTGTGCCATGTTCAAAAACTCATCAGAGGATCTCAACAAATACACCACAATTGTCGTGGACTTTATAAAAACAGTCATAGATGAGTGTGTCCCAACGAAGTCATTGAGAGTCTTCCTTAACCAGAACCATTGGATGAACCATGAGACCTGCAATCTGCTGAAGGCCAGATCAGTGGCATTCAGGTCTGGCAACAAAATAAATACAAGGGGTCCAGATACTATCTCTGGAAAGCCATCTCATAAATGAAGTGGTGAATCTGGAACAAATTCGAATCACTGAAGGATGCTCAACAGCTGTGGCAGAGCTTGAATGTTCTCACCTCCTACAAAGTGAAACCAAATGACATGGGAGACTATAAGGCTTTGCTTCCAGGTGAGCTCAATGCCTTTTATGCTCGCTTTGATCACCAAAGCCCGGAGGCACCTTCATGAACTCCAACAGCCCCCCGATGTCCCTGTGATTTCAGTCTCTGAGGCCGATGTGAGAGCATCCTTCAGGAGGGTGAAACCAAGGGAAGCATTGACCCAGATGGGGTACCTGACCGAGGTAAAGACCAGTGCTGATCAATTGGCTGGAGTGTTGACTGATCTCTTTAACCTCTCTTTTTGGCAGTCTGAGGTGCCCATCTGTTTCAAGCAGGCTTCGATTATACTGGTGCCCGAGAAGAATGTTGTAACCTACCTTATCCAATAAGACTTACATCCACTATGAGGAAGTGTTTTTTGAGGTTGGTGATGAAACATATCAACTCCTGCTTCAGAAGCGACTTGGCTCGACTCCAATTTGCCTATCATCACAACAGATCAACAGTAGATGTTATTTCATTGGCTCGTCTCTCAATCATGGAACATTTGGACAGAAAAGATGCATATATCGGGATGCTTTTCGTTGATTAAATCTCGTCTTTCAATCTGTCATCCCCTCAAAACTAATCAATAAGCTTCAAGTCCTAAGCCTCAGTATCTCCTTGTGCAACTAGATCCTCAATTTCTTCATTGAAGACCCCGGTCAGTTCAGATTGGCAACAATACCTGTTCTACAAACTCCCTCAACAAAGGTGCACCACAAGACTGTGTGCTTAGTCCCCTGCTCTACTCACGTTATACTTACAACTGTAAAGCCAAGTATGGCTCCAATGCTGTATTTAGGTTTGCTGATGACACCACTGTCATTGGCAGAATCAAAGGTGGTGCTGGATCAGCAGAGCGAAGGGAGATTGAAAATCTGAATGAGTGGTGCCATCAACTACAACTCAAAGTCAGCAAGACCAAAGAGATGATTATTGACTTCAAGAGGAGGAAATCCGATGTCCATGAGCCAGTCCTTCACAGTTTATCAGAGTTGGAGAAGCTCAGGAACTTTAAGTTCATCTGTGTTATCTTTTCAGATGATCTGTCCTGGGTCCATTACAAAAAAAGCATGGCAGTGCCTCTACTTTCTTAGAGGTTTGCATTGATCCAGCATGTCAATTAAAACATTGACATGCTTCTATGGATGAGTGGTGGAGAGTATATTGACTGGTTGTATCACAGCCTGGTATGAAACACCAATGCCCTTGTACAGAAAAGCCTACAAAAAGTAGTGGATATGGCCCAGTCTATCACAGTTAAAGCCCTCCCCACTATTGAGCACATCTACATGGAACGCTGTAGCAGGAAAGAAGCATCCATCAACAAGGATGCTCACCATCTTGGCCATGATCTCTTCTTGCTGCTGTCATCAGGAAGAAGGTACAGGATTCTCAGGACCTGCACCACCGGGATCAGGAACAATTATTACCCCTCAACCATCAGACTCTTGAACCAGAGGGGATAACTTCACTCAAACAATCACTGAACTGGACTCATTTTCAGTCTCATGTTCTTAATTTCTGTTGTTTATTTATTCTTCTTATTATTACTTTTTTTTCTAAGGAAGATCAACTTTGACTGGTCTCCTAGTGAACTCCAATTTTTAATAAATTGCCTTCTACTTCAAACAGCAGCTCCATGTTCTATGAGTCTGTGGTGGCCAGTGCTATCATGTTTGCTGTTGTGTGCTGGGGCAGCAGGCCGAGGGTAGCAGACACCAACAGAATCAACAAACTCATTCGTAAGACCAGTGATGTTGTGGGGATGGATCTGGACTCTCTGACAGTGGTGTCTGAAAAGAGGATGCTGTCCAAGTTGCATGCCATCTTGACCAATGTCTCCCATCCACTACATAATGTACTGGTTGGGCACAGGGGTACATTCAGCCAGAGACTCATTCCACCGAGATTCAACACTGAGCGTCATAGGAAGTCATTCCATCAAAATTTACAACTCCTCCCTTGGAGGGTCAGACACCCTGAGCCAATTAGCTGGTCCTGGACTTATTTCCTGGCATAATTTACATATTACTATTTAACTATTTATGGTTTTATTACTATTTAATTATCTATGGTGCAACTGTAATAAAAACCAATTTCCCCCGGGATCAATAAAGTATGACTACGACCATGACTATGTGATCTTTCAGTTTTTCTCCCACAAAGGTCAAACATGTAAAAGGTGACTCTTCAGAGTGCCACTGGAATCATGTGGGAACACAAAAGTAACTACCCTTTCAGATGAAATATTAACATTTCAGTCACATTTACTTGTTCAGTTGAATATAAATATGGCATGTTGCTTTTTAAAGAAAGAGTTTTGCTGTTGTATGGTCAGATTTTAAGGCTCAGTCAACAACATTTAAAAAAATCAAATTAGCTGGTGGTTCATCTCATTTCCTGTGTGTGGGCCCATGTTTCAGGCAAATGAGCCTGTTACTTTTAGCTACATTAATCATGATTGCATTTTTAAAGTAACTATTGAAATATATGATATCTTGAGAAATAACTTTTATTCTGAAATAAACTTAAAGCTCCAAGACCTGCCTCAGTGGATTTTCAGTCATACTTGTTTTGTTTATAACTTTAATTAGATAAATCTAAAAGGTATTTCTTCTTGGACATTGCATGACCAAGAAATATTATGTCATCAGAGATATATCTTTCAGAAGGTACGTCAAAAAGAGCCAAATTCAGTAGAATCTAAATGATCCCACAACATGTACTGGAGTTTTCATATTGTCTTTCTCAGAACTCATCAGAGGATCTGAATGAATACGTGCCAATTGTCACAGACTCTAGAATGAATGTGTCCCCACAATGTCATTCAGAAATTTCCCCAACTAGAAGCCCCGGAAAAATAAAGCAAAACCAAGCAACGTAAACGACAACAAGGTTTCACTCCTAGATGAGCTCTATGCCTTTTGTGCTCACTATGATAACAGAACATGAAGACACTTTCATGAAACCCTACAGCCCTTGACAACACTGTGATTTCAGTCTCTGATACCTATGTGAGAGCATCCTTCAGGAGGGTGAAAGCATCTGGCCCAGACAGCATAACTGGCCAAGTACTGAAGACCTCCGCTCATCAACTGGCTGGAGTGTTTACAGATATGTTCAACCTCCCACTTCAACAATCAGAGGTACCCACCTTCTTCAAGCAAGCTTCAATCGTACTGGTGCTCCATCATGACAAAATTTGCCAGGAATGCAGAGAACTTACTATGTGATGTTTTCAAAGTTTCCTTGAGAAGCTGTAATCTCTTCCTACCTATGGAAATCCAGAAGCCTCTTCTTTGGGAGAACATGGTAACCCAGGAAAACCAACCAGAGTAGCACATGGTCTCCCATACTGTCCGCCTACCTGCCTCTTTTAGCACTTTCTGCTGCACCAGAAATGTGAAACTGTGTGTTTCACATTGACCTTGTCAGCCATCTCAGATCCTTCAGAACTGCAGTGGAAACAAATAAGCGTTGACTCCAAGGAATCATATGGAAGAAGAAGGTGCTTCAATGAGACATCGATCCAAATTCCCTGCTGTTTTTATGGAAGGTGGAACAAGGGAAATTTGCCTATTATCCTGATACATATTATACCTGTACCTTAACAATCATCTCTAATTCTAGGTCAATTTGTTACTAGTCCATTACCATTTTGGGGATCTTGCAATCACAAATTTGGTTGTAGCATTTTTCAATTACAACGATGGCTATCGTGCAAAACAATTTAACTCCCAGTGAGACACTTTAGAATATCCAAATGTTTGAAACTTATCACATATAACATAATGAATTTATAACATATGAAGACAGGTCTTCCTTCTTTATATACAGTATGTGTAGTTTTCTTCTCTCTATAACTTTATAACCCAGTAACCTGAATCTGCAGTACAAAGTACAGTATTGTGCAAAAGTCTAGGGCACATATGGTATATATAGCTAGGGTGCTTAGGACTTTTGCACAGTACTTTAGTAATTTTAAGTATTGCACTGTACTGGTATTGCAAAAAAAAATCATGACATATGTGAGTGATGATAAATCTGATTGTGGACTGAGAGTGGGAGGAAAATGACGGTTGGGAAAAGGAGAAGGGAGAGGGGCGGAGTGGGAAGTACCAGAGAGACATTCGGTTATGATCAATAAACAAATTGTTTGGAATCAAATGACCTTGCCTGGTGTCTCAGGGCTGGGTGTGCCTGCTTCTCGTCCCAAGCACTCCTTCTCTTCCACCTGCCCCATACCCTTTCTGTGGCACTCCACCCTCATTACTCCCAACATCCTTTGCACACAGCAGATTTACAAACTCGTTTTCCACTTGTGATAAAGACTTTTGCACAGTATTGCAGATGCTACTTTTGCTATGCAGTTGGAATATTTTGGAATATGGAAACTGGAATAAACTGCATGACAAAAATATCCTTAATGGGTCTGAATAGTGACTGACAAGATACAAAAACTTATTATTAGTGAACTCCAAAATCTGCACTTATCCACTCGTCCATGGTAACTTACTGGATAAATGAGTCCTGATCCTCAATACCAAGGCTGAATCATGGCGGGGTTTCTGAATGTCATCCTGTTGTATGGTGGTAGGTATTGGAGTACTATTGAGAAGTAACAGGCTCTGACCAAGATACTGCAGCAGAGAAACTTTCAGCCTCACCTCTTGTTTTAGGTAATTGCCCAAAATTGTATCTAAATGTTGGAACATTTGAACGCATTTCAAAATTATCACAGAAGTGGTTGCCACGGTAACATAGTGTTAGCACAACACTATTACAGACCGGGGGTTTCTGGAGTTGAGAGTTCAATTCCGGCACCGTAATGAGTTTGTATGTTCTCCCCATGAAGTGCAAAGATTTCCTCCCACAGTCCAAAGGCATACCAGTTAGTAGGTTAGTTGGTCATTGTATATTGTCCTGTTGTTAGGCAAGGGTAAAATAGGTGACTTGTTGAGCTGGAAGGGCCTGTTCCGTGCTGTATCTCTAAATCTATAAATAAAAACAAGGGATACCTTCAGTACATGTTGTAGGATCATTTAGGTCCTATTAAATTTACTTCCTTTTCACATATCTTCTGAAAGATATAACTCTAAGGAGGTAATTCTCCTTGGTCATGGAGTGGTCCTAGAGAAACATCATCAGATTTAAATATAACATTGATCATTACAAGCAAAACAGGAATGACTGGAAATCCACTGAGCATTTCTTGGAGCTTCAAATTATCCAAGTTGCAATTTTGTTAGGGATATGATATAAAGACTCAATGGATATATGGTAGTATTGACATCATACGGAGTTATCATGTGAATCAGTTGAAAAAAATGGTCGCTGTGAACTAATTTCTTTAGACTTTCTCTTGTTAAACGTCTGAGATCACAGTCCATTTTAGTTGAACTTATGATCCCAGCTTATCAAGGTGCTTCACAAATTGCACAATGAACATACTTGAAAGTGTCCTAGTATATGTGCACTGCAGGCTGAGTAAGTTCTTGTGACTGAGTGGCCCAATATCAGCAATTCTATGACAAGCCTCAGTTCAACCAACTCAGCAATATTACAAATTATACACAGAATGAAGTTCCCACTACAATTTTTGAATCACTACCAGAAACATCAAACATCGAACAAGGTGTAGAATAACATTCCTTCAACACTGCTCTGCCAAACTCAGATAAATTGCAATATGCAAGCAAAATTCCCTTTATATTGCCCATCAGGTACCCTTAGATCATCTAAAGCACAGGTTGTAGAAATAACTACATTTTTGATAGTATCTTGCACATACTTATGATGTCCCATGGTGCAATATAGTCAACTAAATATGTTCTGAATTGTGGTCACCAATAATAAAAATAAAATAGGGCTCTCTTTATTCATGAAGGATGTTTTTGGTGCGCAGTTTATGGGGAAGGTACAGAGTAAACTTCAATGATATAACGACCATATGTCCATCTAGACTCTTAATGCATCAATGTGGCATTTTAGTCTCGTGAGCAAGCTACTCTTACATTAGAGAACAGAAAAAAATCTTGTATTAACATAACCCCTTGCATGCAGTGAGTATTACCTTTCATCAAAAACTTACTTTAAAAAAGCAGTGATAGTTGTAATACAGATAAACAGGGGCATCAATTTACACAAGACAGGATCACACAAAGGGCAAGGGAGATCATTAACCAGTAAATCTGCTTCAGTGAACATGGGTTGAGGACAACCGTTGAGCAAACACAGAATATTCCCAGTATTCAAGTAGGTGGACAGGGCATCAGTTTAATGGCAAAGATCAAGGTTCAAAGTAAAATTATTATCAAAGTATTTATGCGTTACCATATACTACCTTAAGATTAATTTATTGCAGACATTTATAGGAAAGAAAAGAAATACAATATAATTTACAGAAAACTATACATAAACAGGCAAAATCTGACCAACAGCCAAAGGCAAACTTTGCAAATAAAAAATAGTCCTGAAAATGATTTGTAAAGAGCCCTTGAAAGTGAGTCTGTAAGTCATAGAATCAGTTCAGAGCAGTGGTGATTGAAATCATCCACATTAGTTCAGGAACCTGATGGCTGTAGAGTAATAACTGTTTTGAACTTGGAAAGAAGCCTTAGATGTGGGACCTAAGGCTTCTGTACCTCCTGCCCAATGGTAGTAGTGACAAATTAGTCACTCTATGTTGCATCAATCCTCAATGCATAGAAACTCATTGTATTGATATTCCTTAAGAATGTCTGATAGATGAATTTTCAGTTCAACTCCACTGCATCTTCAATTTATATTTTACAAGATCATTCTCCTACATAGAACATATAATTGGACAGCGTTAGACAAGTCATTTGGCTGACTATTTTGTACCGATTTTGATGTTAAATTATACTGAATGTTCTCTTTCTGTGTCTCACCTATATCCTTCCATTCCTTTCATATTCATGCATCTATCAAGGAGTTTCTTAAACATCACCATATAACATGGGCGTCAGTGTGACATAGCAGTTAGCACAATGCTATTACAGCTTGGGACGTCAGAGTTTGGAGTTCAATTCAGGTGCCATCTGTAAGAAGTCTCTGTACATCCTCCCTCTGGAATGTGTGGGTTTTCCCCGGGTGCTCCAATTTCCTCCCACAGTCCAAAGACATATCGGTAGATTCATTGGTCGTTGTAAATTGTCCTGTGATTAGGTTAGAGTTAATCTGGGGTTGTCAGGGATTACTGGGGTGGCGCAGCTTGAAGAGTTAGAAAGGGCCTACTCCGCATGATAGCACTAAATAATGTTTCCATTGGAATTCAGGAATGACCGTGTTAGAATATTCAGCTAGGGATTGAGGGTCAATGAACATGGAATCCAGGGAATGGAGGATGTGGAACCTTGGGGACTGAAGGGGGACAGGATGTAGAAACAAAGGGATTGTAATGTCTATCATCTGGATCCATGAGGATTGTAGCATCAGTGGGATTGGGACCTTAGGGATTCTAAGACTTGAACCTGGAACCTCAAGGATTTGATTGTGGTTGATCTGGAGTCTTGGGGATTGGCAAATCGGAGCCCAGAACCTCAATGGACAGGAGATGCACTAGAAATTTCTGATGAATCTTTTGGAGATTTTCAAGGAGGTAATGAGGACCCTAGATGAAGGTAGGTCAGAGGGTGGATGTTGACTACATGGACTTTAGTAAGATCTTCAACAAGGTCCCACATGGCAGGTTGATCTAGAAGAATACAATGGGAACTAATGAGATATATTCCGAATTGGCTCAATGACAGGAAGCAAAAAGTCAAGGCTGTAGGTAGATTCTCTGACTGGAGGCTTGAGATTAGAGGTATGCCCCAGGGGTCAGTGTTGAGAGCTATGTTTTTCATTATTTATGTAAATGTGTGTCACGGTCTGGTCCGTTGACTCCTCATTTCAGTTAATTTCCTTTTCCCCGTGTTCCACTGGGCTCCTTGATTAGGGCACCTGATCCTCATTCGAACTTGCAGCATAAAAACTCCGGCTTACATCTACTCGCTGTTGGTTCGTCACCGTAGCCAGTGTAGCTATGCTCATCCTGGAGCCACCAAGAATCATGGACTCTAAGTTGCTTTGGTGCCTGTGGCTGCTTAGTGAACTCAGTCATTTTCGTGTCCAGCTGAGTTGCCGGCCATTTTGCCGCTACTCCGAGTCAAGATGCGAATTCTGTCGTTTTCACATTCGGCTGAGATTTGCTGGCCGATTGCTGCCACTCTGAGCCAAGATACAAATGGATTGTCATTGTTTGGTTTTTGTCGTCTCGTTTCCAGCTGAGTACGTCTGGCTGTTTGCCGCTACTCTGAGTTAGGAATTCTGTCTCTTCTTGTCCAGCTGAGTGATTGCCGACGTTTTGCCACTTCATGAGCTACTCCGTGTCAAGATTCGTATTGCCATTCGTTGGTTGGTTAGTCATCTCATTTCCAGCTGAGTAGGTCTGGCCATTTGCTGCTACTCCGAGTTGGGAATTCTGTCTCTTCGTGTCCAGCAAAGTGATTGCTGACTGTTTGTCACTTCATGGGCTACTCCATGTCAAGATTTGTATGGTCAGTTGTTGGTTGGGTTAGTCATCTTGCTTCCAGCTGAGTAGGTCGGGTCGTTTGCCGTTACTCCAAGTTGGGAATTCTGTCTCATCCTGTCCAGCTAAGGGATTGCCAGCCATTTGCCGCTTCATGAGCTACTCCGTGTCAAGATTCGTATTGTCTGTCTTTGGTTGGTTTAGTTGTCTTGTTTCCAGCTGAGTAGGTCTGGCCATTTGCCACTACTCCAAGCTGGGAATTCTGTCTCTTCATATCCAGCTGAGTGATTGCCAACCGTTAGCTGCTTCATGAGCTTCTCCATGTCAAGATACGGATTGTCTGTTGTTGTTTGGTTTGGCCACCTCGTTTCCAGCTGAGTAGGTCCGGCTGTTTGCCGCTAATCCAAGTTGGGTATTCTGTCTCTCTGTATCCAAGTCCATGTCCAAGTTCAGGCTGGAGTCCAAGTCCAAGTCCAGGCTCTGTGTCCAAGTCCAAGTCCAGGCTTCAGGTCCAAGTCCGAGTCCAAGTCCAGGCTCTGTGTTCAAGTCCAAGTCCAAGTCCAGGCTCCGTGTCTGAGCTCCTCCTGTATGTTGTCCCACATCCTCGTCCGCGTAAGCATTCTATCCTCGCTCCCCGGCTTTCCTGGCAACTATTAATAAACACATTTCTGTTAATGCTACCTCCGCGTCTGTGTTCTGCTCCTGGGTCCGCTTTCCTACGCTCCCCTGTAACAAAATGGCACTGAATCTGGCTCCGTAGCTCTCTAGGTTTGTATACAGCTAAACGAAACTTCATTCCCTATGGCCAAGTTGCAAAACACAGTTCATACAGTCTCACACAGCACATAGAGTTATGATAGCACATACAGTCACTAAATAATATTAGCACAAGTCCCTCAGTTACATGACCTGAAGATTGATGGCATGGGAGGTTGTTCTGGAACCCTATTTTCCCAGTTCTCTCCCACACCACCATGGACACCTCTTCCCCTGGAATACTGTGGCATGTGCGCCCTTCATTTAAGGCATTAGGATAGGTGTATGCAGGGGAAAGGCTTGAAAGATTATGGCTGAGCATGGGTAATTGGGATTAACAACAGGATTCTCTACTCAACATGAACCAGTTGGGCCAAGGGGTCTGGTTCTGTGCTGTATTACTCTGTGAATCTATGACAAGTCTCTTACTACAGTTAGGGTTGAGGCTTAAACCTCAGGTGGCTTGGACAGCCAAGAATTTCAGAGGATGAAAACAGTGAGAGGAATAGAAATATGATGATATCAAGGGATTAGGTGATTATTGTAAATAGAGGATTTGGATCCGGCTCTTGGTACGTTAGTGGGTGAGATTAAGAGGTTGGGAAGCGACCAATATTATGGGAATTTGGGGGTGGTAGATAACAGGTAAGTATGACGTTTACCTTTCATGGTCCCAAGCCACCATTTTGGAAACACAGTTGTTGCCGAGTCCACAAAGAACAATTTCAGTTCAGCTTTGCTTGCCTTTCATTGCATTGCTCCAACAAAAACGTTGCAGAGCAAATAACTCATCCTATACATGGAAAAAGTAGACATCATTTCAGTCACTTTTGAAAACACCTAAAGGGAAGTTCAGATTCATGTGAATTATGTTGATATGAAGGCAGAGGAGGTGTTGGAGTTGTTAAAATACATTAGGACAGATAAGTCCCCGGGGCCTGACGGAACATTCACCAGGCTGCTCCACGGGGTGAGAGAGGAGATTTCTGAGCCTCTGGCTAGGATCTTTATGGCCTCGTTGTCTACGGGAATGGTACTATAGGATTGGAGGGAGGAGAATGTTGTCCCCTTGTTCAAAAAAGGTAGCAGGGTTAGTCCGGGTATTAATAGACCAGTGAACCTTACATCTGTGGTGGGAAAGCTATTGGAAAAGATTCTTAGAGATAGAATCTATGGGCATTTAGAGGATCATGGTCTGATCAGGGACAGTCAGCATGGCTTTGTGAAGGGCAGATCGTGTCTAACAAGACTGATAGAATTCTTTGAGGAGGTGACCAGGCATATAGATGAGGGTAGTGCAGTGGATGTGATCTATATGGATTTTAGTAAGGCATTTGACAAGGTTCCACATGGTATGCTTATTCAGAAAGTCAGAAGGCATGGGATCCAGGGAAGTTTGGCCAGGTGGTTTCAGAATTGGCTGCCTGCTGAAGGCAGAGGGTCATGGTGGAGGGAGTACATTCAGATTGGAGGGTTGTGACTAGTGGTGTCCCACAAGGATTGGTTCTGGGACGTCTACTTTTTGTGATTTTTATTAACCACCTGGATGCAGGGGTAGAAGGATGGGTTGGCAAGTTTACAGACGACACAAAGGTTGGTGGTGTTGTACAGTGTAGTGTAGAGGACTGTCAAAGATTGCAGAGAGACATTGATAGGATGCAGAAGTGGGCTGAGAAGTGGCAGATGGAGTTCAACCCGGCGAAGTGTGAAGTGGTACACTTTGGAAGGACAAACTCCAAGGCAGAGTACAAAGTAAATGGCAGGATACTTGGTAGTGTGGAGGAGCAGAGGGATCTGGAGGTGCATGTCCACAGATCCCTGAAAGTTGCCTCACAGGTAGATAGGGTAGTTAAGAAAGCTTATAGGGTGTTAGCTTTCATAAGTCGAGGGAATGGTGCCCCAGGAATGGGTGGAATTGTTAATTTGGAAAAGGAATTAGAGCCAACGCCTGCCTTTATTGTTGATAATTTTATTGTAAGTAAGTCTTAACTCTTGACCAAGGGTTGAGCGTAAATGAACGATTTATTGTAAACATCTTTCATTTGTATATGAACAGAGAGTCAATGCATAATTTTATTGTAAATAACTTTATTTATTGAATAAGGACTCGGGGTCAACAAATTTTTTTTTATGCATATAACTTTATTTTGTAATACTTCTGAATAAAGTATTTTTGGAGGGAAAAAAAAACTTCCCTGAATAGAAAAAAAAAGAAAGCTTATAGGGTGTTAGCTTTCATAAGTTGAGGGACAGAGTTTAAGAGTTGCGAGGTAATGATGCAGCTCTATAAAACTCTGGTTCGGCCACACATGGAGTACTGTGTCCAGTTCTGGTCACCTCACTATAGGAAGGATGTGGAAGCATTAGAAAGGGTACAGAGGAGATTTACCAGGATGCTGCCTGGTTTAGAGGGTACGGATTATGATCAGAGATTAAGGGAGCTAGGGCTTTACTCTTTGGAGAGAAGGAGGATGAGAGGAGACATGATAGAGGTGTACAGGATAATAAGAGGAATAGATAGAGTGGATAGCCAGCGCCTCTTCCCCAGGGCACCACTGCTCAATACAAGAGGACATGGCTTTAAGATAAGGGGTGGGAAGTTCAAGGGGGATTTTAGAGGAAGGTTTTTTACTCAGAGAGGGGTTGGTGCGTGGAATGCACTGCCTGAGTCAGTGGTGGAGGCAGATACACTAGTGAAGTTTAAGAGACTACTAGACAGGTATATGGAGGAATTTAAGGTGGGGGGTTATATGGGAGACAGGGTTTGAGGGTCGGCACAACAATGTGGGCTGAAGGGCCTGTACTGAGCTGTACTATTCTATGTTCTATGTTCTATCACATTCAACTTCAAGTCAAATTTCAATCAAAAATTGTTAAGAATTTGAATTGCTGGTAAATGTGTGTAATGTGGAAGCAAATTCATGGGTTTGGTGAATGAGAATGACTATGAATAAGCATATTAATCATTTATTTACAAACAGTAAAAGATTCGACCAAACAGCTAAGTCCCCCCAAATTACACAAGCTATAAAAATATATATTTAACAAAAAGATATTCAGCTAAGAGTGTGAATCTGGAGCATACTTTCCCAAAGGTTCTTCAGCACTAGTCGTGACCTCAAGGTGAAGAGGAGCCTTGGAGACAAAAGGACAGAGAGGCCAAGCCTCATGCACTTGCTATTCTTTTATGCCCAAGGCATCTCAAGCCGGAAATTGGTGTTGTGGTGCCAACTTTTATACAGGCCAATCAGTGACCATCATGGTGGAACTGACTTTCAACTAGCAAATAAACCACTACACCCGCCCTCCCTCCATGTGACAATATGTCATCAAGCAATTGCACCGAACTTTAACAGGCTTCACTCCCAGACTGTGTATTTGGAAGTCTTGATGCTACTGGGTGAAGAAGAAGTAAGATCATTTGCTTCCAATCGATATTCCACAACCAGTTAATGCAGAGGGTTGGAGACAGTTGTGAAAGATGAGTTTGGATTGGTCTTGCTTTTTTTTTCCCCATTAAGCATGTTTTCCACTTTTCATTGTTTTTGTTTAGGTGCAAAGACAGGACATGTTGACAATAAGAAAAGGGTGAAGTTGATGAGACCTCCAAACAATTTGCACCCTGAGGACATTTAGTTGCTCAATAAAGGGAGGCAATAATTTGGTATAGCATTCTGCTTCACTTCTGCAGTATAAAAATATTAGATACTAAAAAGACACATAGTTTGGATGTCAGTCTTTTAGATTCAATGTAATTTGTCACCTTATCTGTCCTATCAGGAGATCAGCTAGCACTACTTTGAAGAAAGGAATTCTTCTCTGGCCTGTGTTTAATATTAGTCTCTCTGTTAACATTACTTTTTTATTATTTCATGGCTGCTCTGTGGATTGGATTGAGCAAATTTCCTGCCACATTTCCTACACTATAACAATGGCAACATATAAAATAATTTTTTATTGGCTTTAAGCTCTGATGTCCCGAGGGCCTGAAATGTGCTAGAAATTCTCTTTTTCTTGTACACTGGAAGTTCTTTCCAGTGTATTGGTTTATAGTAAGAAGAAATCATAAGTGCACTTGTACACGTGTATATGCACACAGCCTGAGCTGGGTTTCTTTAAGAAATGAAAACTCTGAATCAGCAAAGAGAAACATTGCACAAAGCATGTAGATGTGCACTGAATTACTGATCACTTAGATATTTGCCTGAATGACTTCAAGCATGTCAGGTCCCCTAGTTACTTAGCAGCAAAAGTGTCATAGTTCCTCCACCAGATAGTTACCATAGCAACTGTGACATCATTATACACATAGAGATGCATGAAAATTTAAATGACTAGAACTGGTTGCTAGGCTGTTAAATCAGAGATGTTACTGGCACTGTGTCAAGGGAATGGAATCTGCTGAACACTGTACTTTCATTGTGAATCTCTAACTGGGAGGCCCGCGGGTCACGTGGGGCCCTTGCTCTGTGAGCAGGCACTGGTCCCAGTTGTACTTATTTCTTGAACGTCACAGGGCCTTTGCAGGATCTTCAGTCAACTGTGTTGTAACAGTAGGTGCAACTCATTTTGTTTAAAACCAATTAACTCCTATTTAATTGTAAGCAAGCACAGAAGAACAGGCATTGAACAGTTAAAATCAGATAAGGTGCTATATTCCCATTGGACACCTTATGAATGGGAGAGGAAATTTTTAAAAAAGAGCCAGAGCTGAGCTTTGTTCTATCCCTTAAAATTAGTTGCATGAGGGATAATAGTTTTGGCATTATCTTAGGTAATGCAATGAGGATAATTGGAACAGTTTGGCTTTAGAAATTAAACAAACACATTTATCAAGTTGTTCCCCCAATTAAATCAGTCCCATTATCTGGCTTTAAATTAGCTGCTATCAAATCCAATGTTCCTTATAAACAAATCTTTCTTTTTCATGTCTACTGCTTCATTACAGTCTCAGCTTGGGATAGAATTGAGTTCCCAGATGCTTCTAAAAAGAACACTTCAATGTCAAACACGAGTAACAAAGATGCTGACAATCAGAATCCTGTGAAAATACATTGTCAATGGTTACCATTCTCAAGACAGTATTGAACAAATTTATGTTGCTGAACACCCTCAGTTAGTGAAAAGAGCCAACCTGCCTTCCTCCTGGAACCCACGAAGATGGGATACAGGGGAAGGAGCACTCTTAGTCATCCATTCTACATGGGGTGCCACATACACTTTTCGGCCCGTGTACAAACTCACTTGTCCCTCCATGAATGCAGCCCAGACATGCAACCAAGCATGCTTAAACAAGCATCCAAAGGAGGTTCACAAGAATGGTCCTGGGAATGAAAGGGTTAATTATAAGGAGGGTTCGTTGGCCTGTATTCTCTGGAGTTTAGAAGACTGAGGATTGAAACCTATTGAATACTGAAAGGCCTACATAGAGCGGACATGGAGAGGATGTTTCCTACAGTGGGGAGTACAGCACCAGAGGGAACAGCTTCAGATTACAAGGACGTCCCTTTAGAACCAAGATGAGGAGGAATTTGAATCTGTGGAATTCATTGCCTCAGATTGTTGTGGAGGCCAATTCATTTGGTATACATAAAGTGGGGGTTGGTAGGTTCTTGATTTATAAGGGTATCAAAGTTTACTGGAAGGTGGCAGGACATGGGATTGAGTAGGATAACAATCAGTGATGATAGAATGAGGAGAAGGTTCAATGGGATGAATGGCCTAATTTAGCTCCAACGTCTTATGGCATCCTGGTCTTAAAGTCCCTCAAAAGGATATCTACTAACAACTTCCAGATAGAAATTGAAATGTATTCATATGTTATAGATCTCTGCCCTTATTCCTCAATCCTTTTCTGTAGTAGTTCATCGTTCCCACCAGGCATAGCCAAAAGGAAAATTAATGCAGTGCACTTGTATTTTTAGATGTGGGAGACTCCCCATTACAGCAGTTTGGATAATGGAAATTTGCCCTTACACAGTTCACAATTCACTGCCAAAATATCTGGCATGCAGAATAGAAATCATACGTATAAAACTTATGTAAAATAAGTGCTAAGTTAACTATTTTACAGCTCTCATTTCAGCATCAGTTTTATTATCAGGGTCTTATATGATGTAAAATGTGTTGTTTGGAGCAGCAGAACAGTGCAAAGAGATAAATTTACGATAAATTACAAAATAAATAAGTAATGCCCTAGCCCAAGCTTAATTGGTGTAATGAGCCACCCAGAGCGGAATGGAGCATGCAGGAAGGGAATGATCCGGATTTCAACACTAGCCCATGACCGGTTTATTTAGATAGAAAAGATGCACAGCAACAATGGTGCAGACACAAGACAGAATCACCCAGGTTCCACATCCCTGATCACCATCTAACGCCGCCTCCTAGGGGAAAAAAATCATTGGATATGATGCCCATGCTCACCTAATGGTCAGCCAGATTTAAATGTTAGGTTGCACATGAAGAATAGTCGTGTGTCTAAAGTAAAGGAAGGAAAGTGGTTCAGAAAGAAATCTGAGGGAAAAAAAGGGAAATCTACAATCTCCAGAAACGTGATTAAAAAGAACATATTTATTTATTGCGATACAGCACAGGATAGGCCCTTCAGGCTACACTGCCCAGCAATCCCCTGACTCAATCCTTGTCTAACTATGGGACAACTTACAACGGCCAATTAGCCTACCAAACAGAACTTCTTTGGACTGTGTGAGGAAACTGGAGCACCTGGAGGAAAGCCACTCAGTCACAGGGAGAATATACAAATTCTTTACAGACAGCAGCAAGAATTGAACCGGGGTCACCTGTACTGTAAAGCATTGTGCTAACCACTATGCTACCGTGCTGCCCCTTTGACTTAGAAAGGTAATAAACAAATACAGAGCTTTCAGATATATTTGGTTTACAGGTTAAAATATTAGTTGTGATTTTTGCATGTTGCTAAATAATTGGTACATTATCTGAGATGCACCAGGACTTAGGAGTCCTCATGCAGGATACCCTTAAGGTTAACCTCCAGGTTGAGTTGGTGGTAAAGAAGGCGAATGCAACGTTGGCATTGATTTCTAGAGGAATAGAGTATAGGAGCAGGGATGTGATGTTGAGGCTCTATAAGGCGCTGGTGTGACCTCACTTGGAGTACTGTGGACAGTTTTGGTCTCCTTGTTTAAGAAAGGATGTGCTGATGTTGGAGAGGGTACAGAGAAGATTCACTAGAATAGTTCCGGGAATGAGAGGGTTAACATGTGAGGAATGTTTGACCGCTCTTGGACTGTATTCCTTGGAGTTTAGAAGAATGAGGGGGGACTTCATTGAAACATTTCGAATGTTGAAAGGCATGGACAGAGTGGATGTGGCAAAGTTGTTTCCCATGATGGGGGAGTCTAGTACGAGAGGGCATGACTTAAGGATTGAAGGGCGCCCATTCAGAACAGAGATGCGAAGAAATTTTTTTAGCCAGAGAGTGGTGAACCTATGGAATTTGTTGCCATGGGCGGCAGTGAAGGCCAAGTCATTGGGTGTATTTAAGGCAGAGATTGATAGGTATCTGAGTAGCCAGGGCATCAAAGGTTATGGTCAGAAGTCGGGGGAGTGGGACCAAATGGGAGAATGGATCAGCTCATGATAAAAAGGCGGAGCAGACTCGATGGGCTGAATGGTCGACTTCTGCTCCTTTGTCTTATGGTCTTATGGTCTTATTATCATTGGTGCATTGTATAAAGTGACACTAGGTACAGGAGTATCATACATAAGGTGACCCTGACAGGAAATGATAAATTAGTGGTTGTAGGGGATGTGGTGGAGTCGGTTAATAGATGGAGCTGTTGCTCAACCTGATGGCTTGGGGGAATCAACTGTTTTTAAGCCTGATGGTCCTGGCATAGATGCTGCGTAGCCTCTTCCCCGATGGAAATGTGACAAACAGTCCATGAGCAGGGTGGGAAGAAACCTTCATAATATTGCTGGTCTTTTTCCAGCGCCTTTCTGTACTGTATATATGTCCTTGCTGGTGGGTAGGCTGGGGCCGGTGAGGCATTGAGTGGTTTTAATTACCTGTTGCACAGTCCTCCTGTCTGCTGCAGTGCAATTTCTGTCCCACACAACGGTGCAGCATGTTATGGTGCTCTCAACTGCCCATCTGTAGAAGGTCATGACGTGCGTAGTCCAGCAAATCTCACATAGGAAAGGAAAAAGTTTAAACTGGCAATCATGCACATAACTTTGAATTTAGATTCTTACATTTACATCACAACTAAATGCTCATTGGCCCGTCAAATCCACACCAGTAATCAAGCCCCCCGTTTACAATAATCCCATTGTGTTCTTTTCCCAAACTTATCAAATTCATCCAGATTCTATTATGAGTTTTACATATTACTATTCCTGGCAGAATTTACATATTACTAGTTAACTATTTATGGTTTTATTACTATTTATTATTTATGGTGCAACTGTAACGAAAACCAATTTCCCCTGGGATCAATAAAGTATGACTATGACTATGACTATTCTACCATTCAGCACTCACACACGTACTAAACACAGTGGCCTATTAATTTACCAACTGGTGCATCTTTGGATATGGGAACTCCCTACAGGCAATATGTAAACTGTAAGATGCAGATTCCACTCAGACTGGGTTGAACCCAGTTCACTGGAGCTATGAAGCAGCAGCTCCAGTTTTTAATGGAATGAGTGTCCTAATGGCCTTCCAGAGGGACAAAGGAAATAAATAAAATAAGAGAATGGATACTGAGCCATCGTGGAAGCCCTAAGCTGCAACCAAAATCTTGGTCATGAATTAGATTTTAAAAATGGATTTATTGGGAAGCTGGAGAGGCAAATGAGGAATTTTGGGGAAAAAAAATGTCCCAGAGAGCGGGCAGGATGGAGAGGAGGATGGATGGTTAAAAGTTGAGCTCTCCATGACAGGATTTAAGTTTGTGACACCATTGATAAGGTTGAGAAATATACAAGTAGTAATGGAAAGTAGATGAGAAAAAGATTGTACCTCATCTACAAGGTTGGGAAAAGAAGGATCAGCCATGATTGAATGGCAGAACAGACTCAATGGGCCAATGGCCTAATTTTGCTCCTATGTCTTACGGCCTTATGGTCTTAAATCAGAGACATGAAAAAATCTGCAGATGTTGGAAATACAAAGCAACACACGCAAAATGTGGGAGGAACTCAGCAGGTCAGGAGGCATCTATGGAAAAGAGTAAACAGTTTCCGGCTGAGACCCTTCTTCAAGACAGATTGGTGTACAGTATTTCTTTCAGAAGAATCTATGGTCTTGCAATACACCTTACTGCCACTAGGTGCCTGTATTATACTTTGTCGATAAGGGAAGTGACGTCTTACAAGTGATGTAGAACTCCAAGACCAACATTTGTACTGCCCCTTCATCATTTTGTGCAAAATTGCTGAATTCAAGTGGCAGACCGGCTCTATGCAGTAAGCTTAGAAACTCACCAAGCATTCCACTCTTCCAAATTGTTTTCCTTTCTTAATACACAAAACTATTTGATTTCTATTTCAATAGGAAATTTTATTCCAAGCATGAGAAGCAAAATGTTACAGATGCTGGAAATAAAATGTAGAAATTGAAAATGCTCGAAATAGTCAGCTGGTCAACCTACAGCTTTAGGAAGAGAAACAGAGTTAATGTTTCAGTTCGAACTGAAAAGAGACAAAAAAAGCTTGTCCTCCCTTCCTGAGGAAAGGTCTTGGCCCGAAATGTCGACTGTACTCTTTACAATAGATGCTGACTGGCCTGCTGAGTTCCTCCAGTATTTTGTGTGTGTTACTTGTTAATCTGCAGGGAGGATGAAGGCATGGGAATCGGAATTAGGTTCATTGTGTGTTTGTGTTGCTCAGGTTTATTATCACTGACATATGTAGTGACATTTGAGCAACAGACAATATGCTTTAGGAACTCAACAAGTCAGACACCATCTTTTATGGAGTGAAAATGACAGTCAATGTTTCGGGCTGAGACACTTCAGCAGGACAGTTGTTCAGTATTTCCAGAATCTGTAGAATCTCTTGTGCTAATGCTATGAAATTTGTTGTTTTGCTAAAGTACAGCCCAAGACATAAAAATTACTGTAAATTACAAAAACAAATTGTGCAGAAGATAAATATTGAGGTAAACATGAGAAAATCCGTAGATGCTGGAAATCCAAAGCAACACACACAAAAAGCTGGAGGAATTCAGTAGGAATAACGAGGTTCACGGGTTCATGGACTGTCCAGAAATCAGATGATGGAGGGAAAGAAGCTGTTCCTGAAACATTGAGTTTAGGTCTTATAGCTCCTCCCCACTTCCCTGATGGTAGTAACAAGAAGAGGCTATCTCCTGGATGGTTAAAGTCTTTAATGACGGGTGCCACTTATTCAAATGACTGCCATTACAAAGAAGGCGTGGCAGCACTTCTATTTTCTCAGAAGTTGCAAAGATTCAAAATGTCATTTAAAATTTTGACAAACTTCTATAGATGCTCAGTGGAGAGTCCACTGACTGGTTGTATCATGTCCGTGTACGGAAAAGCCAACAAAAATTAATGGGTACGGCCCAGTCCATCAGGGGTAAAGCCCATTGAGCACATCCACAATTGACACTGTCACAGGAAAACAGCATCCATCATCAAGGATCCCCTCCAACTAGTCCATGCTCTCTTCTCACTGCTGCCATCAGGAAGGTCCCACACCTCTGGCTCAGGAACAATTATTTCTCAACCATCAGGCTCTTGAACCAAAGTGAACAACATCACTCACCCCGAAAACTGAACGTATTTCATAACCAATGGATTCACTTTCAAGGACGCTACAATTATTTATTATTATTATTATTATTATTTGTATTTTCATCATTTGTCATCTTTTACACTTTGCTTGTCCTTTATTTGTGTATAGCTTCATAATGATTATATTGTCTTTCTTTGTATTTACTTCAAATGCCCACAATAAAATGAATCTCAGGGTTGTCTGTGGTGATATATATGTACTTTGATAATGAATTGACTTTGAACTTGACCCACCATTTCTTCATAGTCATAGTCATACTTTATTGCTCCCGGGGGAAATCGGTTTTCGTTACAGTTGCACCATAAATAATAAATAGTAATAGAACCATAAATAGTTAAATAGTAATATGTAAATTATGCCAGTAAATTATGAAATAAGTCCAGGACCAGCCTATTGGCTCAGGGTGTCTGACCCTCCAAGGGAGGAATTGTAAAGTTTGATGGCCACAGGCAGGAATGACTTCCTATGATGCTCTGTGTTGCATCTCGGTGGAATGAGTCTCTGGCTGAATGTACTCCTGTGCCCACCCAGTACATTATGTAATTGATGGGAGATTTTGACCATTTGCTTGAAGATGTCCTTGATAGCAGGGAGAGTAGTTTCCGTGATGGAACTAGTTGAGTGAGTCTATAAACTTCCACAGCCTCTTGTATCTATCTGAGCTATCTCATTCCTGTATGCCTCCTCATCATCAGCTGAGATTCTGCAAACAACAGTGGTGACATCAATGAATTTATAAATCACGTTTGAGCTGTGCTTAGCCACTCATAGAACAGTGGGCTAGGCATGCATCCTTGAGGTGTACAGGTATTGTCAGCGAGGAGTTGTTTTGCTGTTGTCAAGTGCTCCAAAGCAAAGTAAAATTGCATCTGCTGTAGGCCTATTGTGGTGGTAGGCAAATTTCAGCGGGTCCAGGTCCTTATTTAGGAGTTAATTTTTGCTATGATCATTATCTCGAAGTACTTCACTACAGTAGATCTAAGTGCTACCAGTTGCTATCCGCTGAGACAGCTCATCCTGCTCTTCTTGGGTATGATTGATCTTCTTCAGTACGATTCATCTTTTTCAGTATGATTGATACACTTTTGAAGTAGGGGAAGCCTCTGACAGTGAGAGATTGAAGATGTCCTTGAATACTCCAGACAGCTATTTGGCATAGAATTTCAGTACCCTGCCAGGTACACCACTACAGACTGATGCCTTGCAAGGGTACACTATCTAAAATGATGACCATAGGGATCAGCTACAACCTGAAGAGTTAACTCTGTTTCTCTTCCCACAAACATGGCCTGACTTGCTGAATATTTCCTGTATCTTCTGCTTCTTAATCTTATTCCAAACATAACATCCAAGCTTTATTCTTTTACACATATGATAAAATAATGTTGAAAACCACATGATGTTCTTTTCTGAGCAAAATGATAATCTCCCAAATTTTGTTGCATTCCCAACAACCTTCGTAGATTGAATATTTAGTGGAAAAAACAAAGGAAATTAACCTTGCAAAGAAAATATGTTTTTTTAAATGGAAGCTCCCTGCATTTTCTCTTGTATTATTGCAGAAGGTTAAGTTAAATAAGATACATTTCAGCATATTGTTAATCATTTTATTATTCAAATAAGCTATATTTTGCCAGCAAAAACTTGGCAGTCAGCTAGTAACTCAATTGGCTCAGCCTGAATAGGTGTCTGGTAGAAGCAGTGTCGTCATCTGACATCTGAGACTGGATTGTTTCTCACATCATTTTGTGAAACTGGGGTGCTGGAGATTAATGCTGTGTCCAGTTTACTGACAGCAGTCAGGTTAATTTATCCTGTGTCTTTCCTCTGCAATGCTTTTATTGCAAGCAATACGACACTTCACAAATTACCTGGTCAATAATAATGGAAATTCTTCAAGTGTTGCTCGTGCTTCTGTGAGGGAACTGGGTGCAGCAGCAGATGTAACAAGCATAACTTGGTGTGATCCAAAGTTGCTTCTGCTGCCTGGACCTTTTGAGAAAAACTTTGGAGCCCTGAAGTAAATGGATTTGTGATCATCAGACTCACAATCACGTTTAATATCACTGACATATGTCATGCAATTTGTTTTGCAGTAAAATCTAAAAAAACATAAATAATAGTAGGAAATGGATTTTAAAAATTTAAATTAAGTACGTAGTGCAGAAGGAGAACAAGCATAGTGAGGTAGTGTTCATGGGAGGGTTCATTGTCCATTCAGAAATCTGATCGTGGAGTCGAAGAAGCTGTTCCTAAAACATTGCGTGTGTACCTTCAGGTTCCTGTATCTCCTCTCGGATGGTGATAATAAGGGAGCATGTCCTAGGCAATGAGGATCCTTAATGATGGATGCAAACTTTTTGAGGCATCACCTTTTGAAGATGCATGCCCACGATGGAGCTGGCTGAATTTTTAACCCTTAACAGTGGCCCCCTCCAGACAAGAGGGCAGCTGCTGCATGTTGTATGTAAACACAAAACTGATTTCCATCACGTTTAGCAAGCATTAAAGGACAAGGAAGAAAAGCATGAGGGTGAAAAGAGTAGGTCAAGGAGTATGTAGGATCATTAAGCATCAGAGCCCACAGCTCCCGGTAGCCTTCGCTTCATCTATTTTGCATGATCTGTCCCTCCCACATAGATGTAGCACTAGTCTGTCAACCTTTGCTGCCAACATCCAATTACCTTCTCTCAGTCCCATCTTTTTAGTTTTCTATCAATTTACTACAGACTTTAATGCCAACAAAATATTTAGGAGCAAGAAATTGTATCCAGCAAAGCAATTCCATTTGTGTTTAATAACTAACAGAGATAATTAAAAATCGCCCATGTGTAACCACTTATTGCCTGTCTTCTGTGCTCATTTCCCTATCTAAAACTCCAACAAAATGTATCCCCAGTGATTGCAAACTGAGGGATGGAAGGCTACGGAGCCACCATTGAGATATCGCATGCCCATTTTAATTGACCTCAAACAGCTAAAAACCTTGGGAGTCCTGCCATGGATAGTGGAAGTATGGTCTAGTTGGCAATGTTGCCCCAGTGAGAAGTCGGGAAATTCAGAACCATGTCGTCCTCCAAGTCTCTCCCAAAGGGTCTAAATGACTCCCTCAACATCTCAGGTCAGTACTTGTGACATCATTCAACTTGTTAAGCTCCCACCCCCAATCTACCTGTCCAAGGTAGATACGGTACGAATCACAGAGTTGATACTAATTGAGGCTACCTCTGCAAGAAGGCTGGTTGCCTTTTGAAGTTAACAGCTTTTCACCACTAGCAACGGGCAGAATATGGCTGGTAAAACCAACTTTGCATTCCCATGCAACTTTTAGGATGAGACAGAAGTAAAGAGAAGCAACAAGCCTATTGCAATACACTACCCATTCTTTTCCTCCACAGGGAGGTGCGGGTGCACCACCTCCTAGGGGTAGAAACAAGTGTGTGCAAGGGGACCTGACAGGGAAGTGGAATGGCAAGACTGGTAAGCTGTCAAATAGAGAAAGAGGCCAAAGGCCATTGAAAAGAACAAAGGACTGTTATGTATTAAGAATGAGGAGTTGGTGTGAGAAGACTGAGATTCAGAAAGAATATTCAAGATACAGTATGATCAATAGACATATGCTGTAAGGAAAAAGTGACCAGAGGGATAAATCTCTAAAAAAAAACTTATCAGATCATTGGAATTCTGTGAGGTTTACAGATGCAACTTGAGAGTTTTGTTGCAGGAAATCTAATTTCTAAAGTAAGGTACAAGAACCAATAACAGCTTATCTGTCATTTTTACTACCAGTACATTCTTTGAGTGCAGGGACGAAATGTGTATAACTCGCAGTCAGATTGAAGAGCTTCTGTAAAGTAATATGGTGTGATTACAGATGGGAAAGGACTCAGTTGAACAAGCACATGTTGAATATTTTTTCAGAATCCAGCAATGGGAACAACTATGAGCCAGAGAAGCATACCCCCTCACTACAGAACAGCCCTACCACTACCACGATTACTTTTTTGTTTGGTTATGTCATCAAGTTATCTCACTTATTCCACTGAAGCTGAATGTTTTCAGATACCTTTCTTGATGTTTCAGAAATTCTGTTACCATTATGTTATATTCTTAACTGCTTAATTTTTACTTGTATCTTTTGCTTTTGAAACTTCCTAGTGGTTCTGTTTTTGGCAGGATCTCAGATGGCAACAGAGGGGTATTCAAGAGCAAGCTACAGTACATTGACTCATTGCGTGCTTTGCAACAACAATTTCACTGTCAGCATCAGCAAGACCAACAAATTGATTGGTGCCTTCAGAAAGAAGTTGTGAGAACACACACCAGTCCTAATAGAAATGTCAGCAGTGAAAAGGGTGAACAGCTTCGAGTTCATGGTCATCAACATCTCCGACGGTCTATCCTGAAACCCACACACTGATGCAATCAAGAAAAGGTGGCTCTATTTCTTTGGCAATTTGAGGAGAAGTTGTATGCCATCAAACATTCTTACAAATTTATACAGCTGTACAGTGGAGAGCATTCTAACTTGCTGCATGATGTGGAGGCTCCAGTACACAGGATCACAAGAGGCTGCAGAGAGTTGTAAACTCGGCCAGTTCCAACACAGGCACATCCCTCCCTGCCACTGAGGACATTCTCAAGAGACCGTACCTCAAGAAGATGGCATCCTTCATTAAACACCTCACCATCCAGGACATGCCCTCCTCATGTCACGACAATAGGGGAGGAGCCTGACGATGCACACACAATGTTTTAAGAAGAGTTTAAGACCATAAGACATAGGAGAAGAATTAGGCCATTCAGCCCATTGAATCTACTCAGCTGTTACATCATGACTGATTTATTATCCCTCTCAGCCCGTTCTCCTGCCTTCTCCCTGTAACCATTGACACCCTGCTGAAGTGAGAATCTATCAACCTCGGCTGTAAATATACCCAGTGCCTTGGCGTCCACAGTCATCTGTTGCCATGAATTTCACAGATTCACCACCCTCTGGCTAAAAAAAATCCTCCTCATCTCTGTTCTAAATGGATTTCCCTCTATTCTAAGGCTGTGGCCTCTGGTCCTAGACTCCCCCACGATAGGAAACATCCTTTCCACATCCACTCTATCTATGCCTTGCAACATTCAACAGTTTTCAATGAGATCCCCCCTCATTCTTCAAAACTCCAGTGAATACAGGCCCAGAGCCATCAAACAGTCTCCATAGTTTAACCCTTCCATTCCCAGAATAACTCTCTGTGAGCCTCCATTGGACCTTCTCTAATGTCGGCATATATTTTCTTAGACAACGGCCCGAAAACTGCTTACAATGCTGAATGTGTCATCTGATAAATGCCTTATAAAGCCTCAGCTTCTCCTCCTCTGCCATCAGATTTCCAAATGGTCCACGGTCCATTATTTGTCTTGTGCACCACATCTTTTTTTGTAACTTACAGCAATTTTTATGTCTTGCACTGATGGTACTGGTGCCACAAAACAGTACATTTCACAACTTACAGTATGTCAGTAATAATAAACCTGATTCTGATTCTGATACACAAAATGTATAGTTATGTCCCAGTTTGTCATAGTTCTGGTTACATTAATAGACTAATAATTCCTGCCCAAGAAAAAAAATCCACATTTTCACCATCCTTCTGGCTCTTGGAATGCTTTATTCCATCAAGTGCTTTGACTACAGATGTGGAGGCAAAATTGTGTACACGAGGGGGCAGCTACTAGCAGCCGGGAAGTAGCCTTTGTTTGCCTAGCAGAAGCTCGATATTCCAGATAAGCAGAAATAGAGGTACTGAGGCTGCAGATTGGGTAAAAAGCAGCACAACAAGAGATGGAGATGCAAACTATATCTCCTGTCTATCATTAGGGGGAACGTAAGATAGCTGGTAGATAAAATGGAGGAACTAGCAGTACTCACGAGAACACAGAATGAATATTGAGAATGCAGTGTTATGTGTTTCACCGAGACATGGCTACACGAGCAAATCCCAGATTCCAACACTGTTGTGAATGGATTTACAACTGTATGAGGAGACAGAGTTATTCTACAGTGCAGGTCAGAGGAAGGGAGCTGGGCTTGCTGTGCTTGTGTACAATAGATGGAGTAATCCTGATCACATTTCTTTAAAAAAAATGAATCTGCAGTCTGGACATTGAACTGCCTACTGTGAATTTGTGAACGTTTTGTCTACTGCGTGAGTTCAGCCACACCATATTGCTCGCTGCCCACATTCCGCCTGCCCGACACTGTCCCGATGCTGCGTGTGACAACGTACACACAACCATTGCAAAACTCCAGACTCAACATCCCAATGCCTTCACTGCAGTATCGGGAGACTTCAACCATGTTTCGCTCTCGACAGCCTGACCCACCTTTGATCAGTTTGTCAAGTGTCATACAAGAGAAAATAAAACACTGGATCTCCTGTATGCAGATGTTAAAGATGCATACAGCTCCGTAGCTCTCCCCGCTTTGGAAGATCAGATCACAACCTGGTTCTTCTCATGTATAAGAACCTGGTTCTTCTCATGTATAAGAACCTGGTTCTTCTCATATTATGGAATAGATGGCCTTGTGGCAAAGTTTGCTGATGATACAAAGATTGGTGGAGGGGCCGGTAGTGCTGAGGAAACGGAGAGTCTGCAGAGAGACTTGGATAGATTGGAAGAATGGGCAAAGAAGTGGCAAATGAAATACAATGTTGGAAAGTGTATGGTTATGCACTTTGGCAGAAGAAATAAATGGGCAGACTATTATTTAAATGGGGAAAGAATTCAACATTCTGAGATGCAACGGGACTTGGGAGTCCTCATACAGGATACCCTTAAGGTTAACCTCCAGGTTGAGTCAGTAGTAAAGAAGGCGAATGCAATGTTGGCATTAATTTCTGGAGGAATAGAGTATAGGAGCAGGGATGTGATGTTGAGGCTCTATAAGGCACTGGTGAGACCTCACTTGGAGTACTGTGGGCAGTTTTGGTCTCCTTATTTAAGAAAGGATGTGCTGACGTTGGAGAGGGTACAGAGAAGATTCACTAGAATGATTCCGGGAATGAGAGGGTTAACATATGAGGAATGTTTGTCCGCTCTTGGACTGTATTCCTTGGAGTTTAGAAGAATGAGAGAAGACCTCATAGAAACATTTCGAATGTTGAAAGGCATGGGCAGAGTGGATGTGGCAAAGTTGTTTCCCATGATGGGGAAGTCTAGTACGAGAGGGCATGACTTGAGGATTGAAGGGTGCCCATTCAGAACAGAAATGCGAAGAAATTTTTTTAGTCAGAGGGTGGTGAATCTATGGAATTTGTTGCCACGGGCAGCAGTGGAGGCCAAGTCATTGGATGTATTTAAGGCAGAGATTGATAGGTATCAAAGGTTATGGTGAGAAGGCAGGGGAGTGGGACTAAATGGGAGAATGGATCAGCTCATGATAAAATGGCGGAGTAGACTCGATGGGCCGAATGGCCGACTTCTGCTCCTTTGTCTTATGGTCTTATGGTCTTATAAACCCAAAGTACAGCAACAGCTAGCTACCACCAGGATAGTAAAGAGATGGCTTCCAGAGACCACCGAGGCCTTGAGTGGCTGCTTTGAGGTTACTGACTGGAATGTGCTTTGTGAGCCATATGGGGAGGACATTAACGGACTTACTGATTGCATCACTGGCTACATCAGCTTCTGTGTAGATGCTGTAATACCATCAATGACTATTCACTGCTTCCCTGGCAACAAACCATGCATCACCAGTGATCTGAAGGCTCTTCTCAACCACAAAAAGAGAGCCTTTAGATCAGGAGACTTGGAGAAATTGAAACGTACAGAGGGAGCTTAAGGAGAAGATCAAGGTGGCTGAAGAGGAATACAGGAGAGAGAGAGAGCTTGGGCAGAGTAGCAGATAGGAGGTGTGGAGAGGCATGAAGAATGAGCCTAGCTGTAGAGCCTTGGAATGCAGCCACAAATGGGTTAATGAGTTAAATCAATTCGTCAATAGGTTTGACAATTGCCCTCCTGTTCACACTCCCCTCAGCACACCAGTCCAGGTGCAGAGGCACACATGCTCCCTCAGCACTAACACTTTCCTCCCTCCTCCCACCTCCAATTCAACACGCAGATAAATAACACAGGCACCCACTCTCTACATCCCTTCCTTGCCCTGCACCTATCATTCACACCTCCACATACCAACTGCTATCATCCCAATCTTCCCCGACTCCCACCTTCCATCAAGTCCTCAGTCATCATGGACTCACTTTCACTACATCCTGATGAGCTGATGAGAAGGGATATCTGGGGAAACTCAGACACAGCAAAGCATTGAGACCAAATGGTGTGAACCCCAAGGTCCTGAAGGAGTGTGCTGAGCAGCCATGTGGAGTTCTCCAGTGCATTTTCAATCTGAGTCTCAGCCTGGAAAGGGTCCTGACTGTGGAAAACATCACGTGTATGGTCTCAGTACCCAAAAAGGGTCAATCGAAAGTCTTGAATGCCTACAGTCCAGTGGCCCTGACCTCACACATCATAAAGACCCTAGAGAGGCTGGTCCTGGCTCACCTCTAACCCCTGGTCAGATCAACCCTAGATCCCCTGCAGTATGCCTATAAGGAGTACATTGGAGTCGACGATGTTGTCATCTACCTGCTGAACAGAGCCTACTCCCATCTGGATAATCAGGGCAGCACTGTAAGGATCCTGTTTTTTAATTTCTCAAATGCCTTCAATACCATACAGCCCTCACTGTTGGGGGAAATGCTCCACTCAATGCTGGTAGACACTTCTATTGTATCCTGGGTAATGGATTACCTGACTGGCAGAGCACGGCTTGTGTGGCTTCAGAACTGTGTGTCAGACATGGCTATAAGGGAATGTATTGGCTCCCTTCCTGTTTATGCTGTATACCTTCAGATCCAACACTGAATCATGTCAGCTGCAGAAATTCTCTGATGACTCAGCAGTAGTTGGGTGTATACTGTAAAGGGAGGACAGGAGGATGAATACAGGGCCCTGGTGGAGGACTTTGCCAGATGGTGCAAGCTGAATCATCTGCAGCTCAATATCAGTAAGACAAAGGAGGTGGTGATGGACTTTAGGAAGACTAAGCCTTGATTGCTCCCTGTTACTATTGATGGTGAGGACATGGATGTGGTGAGGAGTGCACCTGGATGACAGACTTGAGTAGAACACCAACACAGAGAATGTAGGCTATGTATGAGAAGGCCTGTACTTCTTGTGGAGACCGAGGCCCTTTGGAGTATGCAGTCCTCTCCTTCACACATTCTACCAGTCTGTTGTTGCCAGTACAATCTACGGCGATGTGCTGGGGCAATGGAATCAAAACAGCTGATGCCAACAGGCTCAATAAACTGATTAGAAAGGCTGACTCTGCTATAGGAGTTAAACTGGACATACTGAAGGCTGTGGTAGAACAAAGGACACTATGGAAAATCCTGGCAATTCTGGACAATGTTTCTCACCCTCTGCGTGCCACCTTAGCTGAACAGAGGAGCATCTTTATTAATAAATGAAGACAACAACACTGCTCCAAAGAATGCCATATGAGGTCATTCTTAACCTCAGCCGCTAGGCTCTATAGTGAGTCAACCTATAGCCAGAGAAGTGATGACCCCCCCTCCTGTTAGATTGTTTGTCATAACTTATTTTTTATTCTTTCTACTTCCCTTCTAATATTTATAACTGTGCACTTGTAATGCAACTGTGACGCTGTAATTTCCTTTGGGATCAATAAAGTATCTATCTATCAATTTCTTTTTGGGATATGGGTGAAGGAAGAATTTACTACTTGACCTGAAATGGCAGTGTATATTTTGAATGACTAGAACTCCTTTTTTATATCAATCAATTTTTCAATCTTATAGCATATTTACCATCTCAGCAGGCATTAAATTAGTGAAAATCATAAACCTCCAGCTGCTGGAGAACTGAATTAAAACCAGAAAATGCTGAAAACACTCAACAGATCAGATAGAACCCTCATCAAAACAATTCTGATTGAGGGTCTTTGACATGAAGCATTTACTTTGTTTCCCTTTACACAGGTACTGCCTAACCAGCTGAGTCTTTCCAGCATTTTCTGTTTTCATTAAATAGGTGCAAGTGTCCATGACTGCTAATACAAATGGAATATGCTGCTGGACTTAATCAAGTAAAAGGTATACCATGGAGACACAAGAGTGTAAATGCTGGAATCTGGAGCAACCAACAATCTGCTGGAGTAACTCAGTGCCTCAAGCATCATCAGTGGGGAGAGTAATTGTAAAGGTTTTGCTCCAAAACTCTGCATGATGCTGTACGAATGATGTTGAACAATCAAACAATTTGTGTAAAGAAGAGACTTTGTGAGCATTCTCACTCTGCAATGCTGGCAGAAAGTTCCACCAGGCATCAGAGGATCTAAATGAATACGCCATAGTTGTCATGGATGAAGTCAGTCGTGGATAAGTGTAACCCAACAAAATCATTCAGTGTCTTCCTCAACCAGAAACCCCGGATGAACCTGGAGATCCTCAATCTGCTGGGGGCCATATTAGTGGTGTTCAGCTCTGGCGACCAATTAAAGTACAAGAGATTCTGCTATGACCTCCAGAAAGCCATTTCACGTGCGAAGTTGCAATTCTGGACCAAACTGGAATCACAGATGGATGCTCAAATACTATTACCTCCAACAAGGTAAAACAAAGCGACGTATGTGACAACAAAGTTTTGCTCTCAGATGCCCTTTCTACCCAACAACCAATGCCTTTTCTACCCAACAACCAACAAAACATAGAGGTGCCTTCACAAACTCCAACAGACCTGGATGACCCTGTGATTTCAGTCTTTGAGGCCGACATACAAGCAGTCTTCAGGAGGGTGAACCCAAGGAACCATCTGGCCCAGATACGTATCCGGCTGAGTACTGAAGACCTGCACTGATCAACTGGCTGGAGTGTTCACTGAGATCTTTAACCTCTCGCTTTGGCAGTCTGAGGTATCCACCTGCTTCAAGCAGGCTTCAAGTATACTGGTGCCTAAGAAGAACATAGTAACCTGCCTCGTCCAGTAACCCTTACATCCACAGTAATGAAGGATTTTGAGAGGCTGGTGATAGAACATATCAACTCCTGACTGAGGAGCAACTTGGATCTGCTCCAGTTTGCCTGCCGGAGCAGATGGTATCTCATTGGCTCTTCTCTCAACCCTGGAACATCTGTGAAGATGCATACATCAGAATGCTCTTCATTGACAACAGCTCTGCATGTATGATTCCCTCAAAACTAATCGATAAGCTGCAAGAGCTCAGTACCTTCCTGTGCAACTGGATCCTCAATTTCCTCACTTGCAGACCCCAGTCAGTTCAGCTTGGCAACTACATCTCGTCCACAATCACCATCAGCACATGTGCACCACAAGGCTGTCTGTTTAGTTCCCTGCTCTACACGCTTTATACTTGTGAATGTGAGGCTGAGCACAGCCACAATTCCATATTTCAATTTGTTGACAACACCGCTGTTATTGGCCAAATGAAAAATGGTGACAAATCAGCATATAGGAGGGATAGGAGCTGATTATTGACTACACAAGGAGGAAACTGGAGGTCCATGAGCCAGTCCTCATCAGGGGGATCAGAGATGGAGAAATTGCTTGGCATCATCATTTCAGAGGATCTGACCTGGGTCCAGCAGACAAGTGCAATTGTAAAGAAAGCACGGCAGTACCTCTACTTTCTGAGAAGTTTGTGAAGATTCAGCACATCACCTAAAACTATGACAAATTTCTATAGATATGTGGTGGAGAGTATACTGACTAGTTCCATCATGGCCTGGTATGGAAACACCAATTCCCTTGAATGTCAAAGCCTACAAAAAGTAGTGGATACAGCCCAGTCCATCATGGGTAATGCCCTCCCTGCCATTTAGCACATTTACGAGGAGTGATGTCACCGGAAAGCTGTATCCATTATCAAGGGCAACCACTATACAGGCCATGCTCTCTTCATGCCATGGAGGTACAGGAGCCTCAGGACCCACATCACCAGGTTCAGGAACCGTTATTACCTCTCAACCATCAGGCTCTTGAACCAAAGGGAATAACTTCACTCGCCCTAACACGGAACCAGTGTACTCACTTTCAAGGATGCTTCATCTTATGTTCTTGATATTTATTCCTTATTCATTTATTTTTATTGTTTATTTTGTTTTTGCACAGTTTGTCGTATTTTGCACATTGGTTATTGGTCTATCTTGTGTGTGATTTTTCATTGATTCTGTTATGTTTCTTTGTATTTACTGTGAGTGCCCATCATAAAATTAATCTCAGAGTTGTATATGGTGACATATATGGACTTTGTTAATAAATTTACTTTTGACTTTTGAATGATGTATTTATGCAAAGATGAGGTTGAAGCATTTGCAACTATCTCAGCTAGAACTTCCAAATGAATGACCCATTCCAGCCTCCTCCTGAACTCTAAAATCTCTAGTGTCTTAGAAGCCTGCTTCATCAATGATCTTCTGTAATCAAGTCAGATATTTGGACATGGCTACACAGTGATCATTTCCATTTGCTCTTCAGATAATGAAGGAGCCTACTATATCCTATTGCATCGACAATGAAAGGACCCATCCAGATTGCCATGAGAATCAACAGTGTTACTGTCACCAAATCCTTGAAATCAACATCTTACATGACCATTCATATAGATGTTGTAGCATTTACTACTCAGAGGCTGAGTATTCTGTATGAACGATTCACTGCTGAATCACCAAATCCTCTTTTTCATCGACAAGGAACAAATTATGGTGATGATTCATTACTTTTAGCTGAATGACAGCATTAATACTTAGGAAGCCTAACAACATCCAAGGCAAAGGTATCTGTTTTATTCATAGCTCGGTGTTCAAGTTTTATTCATAGCTCATAGTTCAAGTTCATACAACCATATATATCCATGAATACAGCTAAACAAAACAGTGTTACTCTAGGGCCAAGGTGCAAAACACAGTACCAACAGTCATACACAGCATAAAGCATATGTGGCACATATAAGATATCAGTAAAGTACAGTCACACAAAAAATATAATCCAAATATCAGTACCCTATTTGTAATTTATTACCAACTATCATTCTGTCTGCCAATAGCATACCATGATTACAATATACCGCAGCTATGTCAGAACACGTCCTTTCTCTACACCTCTGAGATCAGTGACTAACTATGTAAAGCACATGCGCAAGAACACAGCCAGTTAGTACCTTTCCTCCATGCTGTGATGGAAATACGTTCTTTCATTCCTGTAGGGTCAAAATTATGGAATTTCTTTGATGAGAAAGATTCACCAACACTTTTGTCAAGTAGACATGGGGTAATAATTTATACGCTGGCTTTTCTATGAATGACATATAATAAAGCTGTATGTTACACCCTCCTTCCAAAGTTCAGTTCATTTGTAATCTCTATAGTGTGTCTAGCCTTTGTGATCCATGACTAATTTCCAGCTCTTAGTGCTGACTTGAATCCCATTTCACAAATACACACCAGCAGGTGCTAATGATTAATTTATCTTGAATCTGAATAATTTCTTTTGTCCACTGACTGGTTTTAGATGCACACCATCGCCAGGTTCCAGACACATCCAAAGGTCAATTTTGTCTTTTAGTTAAAAAAATACATAAAAATCTCTCACTATGGTAACCATTCTTGTACATATTGCAATCAGTGACATAAGCATGTATGACTGATAAGGAAGTACAATTTCTAAAAATGGAAAAGAAACTAGTTCCGCTGCTTGTAAGGACAGAAGTATGTTCAAACATCAGATGTATGAATTTAATCATATTATGGGAGCTCATTTATATACAGGGGTGTCCATAAGGCAGGTATCCTTAACCCAAGGATGGCCTGTACTTCAAAAAGTGTTTATCCTCCTCTTTGATCAGTGCACTTGCTTAGTTTATACATATAATGCCCTGGTTATGATTTCTACTGCAATGCTGTGAGGTATTTTATTTTAGCAGTTTTCTGTAAAAGCAGTGTGTCCTGTAAGACTGCTTTTGGCTTCAGCTAAAGATCAAGAGCCATGTTGTCCAATTTAGGAATGTTGTGCCAGCCAATCAGGAGTGGGATGATGTGGAACATTATCAGGAGCTATGCTGGAAGAGCTTTCTGAAGGACAGTAGTCTGGTTTGGAGCTTTTTGGTGGGAGATGCAGGGAGAAGAGCACCAGGAAAGATGCTTGGAGGGTCCCATCTGAAGGGGAGACCTGATTGCAAGGTGTGCTTTGCAAGGCAGAGGATACCAGGAAGGGAAGTTCTACTTGTGCTGGCTGAAGCACCTTCAATTACTCCAAAAGACTGAGGTTTGGTAAAATACTGAAAGGCTTTTAATCGCTGTACAATACGACCTCCACAGTGAGTGTCTGCCCCCGGACTGAGGGGGAGGGGCAAGGCAAACACCTTTATACAGGATTCTGTGGGAGGAGCCACAGGGACAGTCAGCAGAGGGGTGTGTCCAGACAGGTAACCGAGTTACAACATATATACATGGTTTACCACATTCACCCCTCCTTTTTTTAAAAAGAGTCCCGTGGGGTGAAGTGACTGACAATATTTACAAGTATATTTACAGGTTAAGTCTATCAGGCGGTCAAGTCCGTCGCTGTGACCTACGTAGCACCGGTAGTGATTGCACCGGCGATGGCGGTTGTGCTGGCTCCGGCCTGACTTCAGGTGCCAGCACGTTAGGCGTCGGTAATCCCTTGTGCGTGTGCGTCGCGCCCGGTATGGGAGTGTCGTGTGGTATCTGTATAGGGTTTGGGGTGCACGGTGTCTCGTAGGTACATACATTGGTGGGTACGAGGTCAATAGTCACCAAGGAGTGTTCAGCGTAGGGGCCCGGAGCTCCTGCGGGTGCCAGGTCACGGATGGAGACCGTGTCCTCCCGCCCATCAGGTAAAACCACGTAGGCATACTGGGGGTTCGCATGAAGTAAGTGAACCCTCTCGACTATCGGGGAGTATTTATTGCTCCTCGCATGTTTCCGGAGCAGCACTGGCCCCGGGGACGTCAGCCAAGATGGTAGGGTGGTTCCAGTGGTCGATTTTCTGGGAAAAGAAAAGAGCCGCTCATGAGGGGTGGCATTGGTGGACGTGCATAACAGGGAGCGGATGGAGTGGAGTGCCTCGGGAAGGACCTCCTGCCAGCGGGAGACCGGCAGTCCCTTTGACCTGAGGGCTAAGAGTGTGGCTTTCCACACTGTGCCATTCTCCTTCTCTACCTGTTCATTCCCCCGGGATTATAGCTCGTGGTCCTACTGGTTGAAATTCCCCTAGGCAGTAGATATTGACGCAGCTCGTCACTCATAAACGAGGACCCTCTGATATAGCATGGGTATCTGAACAGAGTGAAGAGCTTGTGCAGGGCTTTTATAACTGACGCGGTAGTGGTGTCGGGGCAGGGGATGGCGAAGGGGAACCGCGAGTACTCATCAATTACGTTAAGAAAGTACACATTGCGGTCGGTGGAGGGAAGGGGGCCCTTAAAGTCAACACTCAGTCGCTCAAAGGGGCAGGTGGCCTTGATGAGTGGTGCCTTTTCGGGTCGGTAGAAGTGCGGTTTGCACTCTGCGCAGACTTGGCAGTCCCTGGTCATCATCCTGATCTCCTCAAGTAGTAAAGCAGGTTCCGGGCTTTCACGAAGTGGAAAAGCCGGGTGACTTCCGGGTGGCAAAGGTCTACATGTAGGGCGTATAGCCGGTCGATCTACGCGCTGGCGCATGTTCCCCGGGATAGGGCATCGGAGGGCTCGTTGAGCTTCCCAGGCCTGTACATGATGTCATAGTTGTAGGTGGAGAGTTCGATTCTCCACCTCAGAATTTTATCATTTTTGATTTTGCTCCGCTGCTGATTATTAAACATGAGTGCGACTGAGTGCTGGTCAGTTAGCAGGGTGAACCTTTTCCCGGCAAGATAGTGCCTCCAGTGCCTTATAGCTTCCACTATGGCCTGGGCCTCTTTCTCTACTGCAGAGTGCCGAATTTCAGGGCCTTGAAGGGTACGGGAGAAGAACGCTACTGGTCTTCCTGCCTGGTTGAGGGTAGCAGCCAGCGCAAAGTTGGAGGCGTCACTCTCTACTTGGAAGGGAATGGCCTCATCCACCGCATGCATTGCTGCTTTGGCAATGTCCCCTTTTATGCGGTTGAAGGCCGTGTGGGCCTCGGCAGAGAGGGGGAATGTGGTGGCCTTGACCAGGGGGCGGGCCTTGTCTGCATTATTACCCCATTGGGCGTAATATGAAAAGAAGCCCAGACACCTTTTGAGGGCTCTGAGGGTATTGGGAAGAGGGAGTTCCAACAAGGGGCGCATACGGTCGGGGTCAGGGCCAATGACTCCATTCTCCACGACACACCCAAGGATAGCAAGTCGGGTGGTCCCAAATACACACTTGTCCTTGTTATAGGTGAGGTTGAAAGATTTGGCCGCTTGGAGAAATTTTTGGAGGTTGTTGTCGTGATCCTGCTGGTCGTGACCGCAGATGGTGATGTTATCCAGATATGGGAACGTGGCCTTCAGTTGGCACTGGTCCACCATCCGGTCCATTGCCCTCTGGAAGACAGATACACCATTCGTGACACCAAAGGGGACGCGCAGGAATTGATAAAGCCTGCCGTCCGCCTCGAAGGCAGTGTAAGGGCGGTCCTCCTGGCAGATGGGGAGCTGATGGTAAGCGGATTTTAGGTCTATGGTCGAGTACACCTTGTACTGTGCTATCTGATTGACCATATCCGCGATGCGGGGTAGAGGGTACGCGTCGAGCTGCTTGAACCTATTGATGGTCTGGCTATAGTCCACGACCATCCTATTCTTCTCCCCGTTCCGAACAACCACCACCTGCGCCCTCCAAGGACTTGTGCTTGCTTCAATGACCACCTCCCTGAGCAGACGCTGCACCTCCGACTTAATGAAGGTTCTGTCCCCCGCGCTGTACCTCCTGCTTTTAGTTGCCACAGGTTTATAGTCGGGGGTCAGGTTGGCAAACAGCGGTGGGGGAGGGATCCCGAGGGTGGAGAGGCCGCAAGTGGGGTCGGAAGTGTGGCAGTTGGCATGATGTTGGGTGGGATGTGCGGGTCGGTGTGTGTGTGTGGTCAGTAGCGGGGTACGTGACATATCTCTACAAAACAGGGGATTTATGACAGTAATTGGCGGGAGGGGCCCATCATACTTCATTGTCACGCTTTTCAGGTGGCTCTGGAAGTCCAACCCCAACAGCACAGGGGCACACAGTTCAGGCAAGACCAGTAACGTAAAGTCCCGATATTCTGTGCCCTGCACCACTAGTGTCGCTACACAACCCCCCCCCCGGATGTCTGTTGTATGCAACCTGGAGGCCATGGAGACCCTCCGACTTACCGGCCGTATCATCGTATCATGAGTCCACAATGCTGCACCGTGGCCGGGTGGATAAAACTCTCCGTGCTGCCTGTGTCAAACAGGCAGCTTGTCCTGTGCCCCTCCATCAGGATGTCCATCATTGACCTTGTGAGCTGGTGGGGAGCGTTTTGGTCTAGGGTCACAGAAGCCAGGGTGGGGTCGCTGTCTTGGTCCAGCGTGGTGGGGTGCCCCGTGAGCACCCGTTGGTCGTAGGCGGTGGGAGGTGGCGCAGACCAAGATGGCCACCCCCATGTCTCGCATGTGGTGGCGGCGTGCAGGGAAGATGGCAGCAGGGAAGATGGTGGCCCCCATGTCTCGCACGTGGTGGCAGTGTGCAGGGAAGATGGCGGCAGGGAAGATGGTGGCCCCCATGTCTCGCACGTGGTGGCAGTGTGCAGGGAAGATGGCGTGCAGGGAAGATGGCGGCCCCCATGTCTCGCACGTGGTGGCAGTGTGCAGGGAAGATGGTGACCCCCACGTCTCGCACGCGGCACTGCTCGATCCCGCTCGCGGTTTTGACTTACAGACCTTGGCGAAGTGGCCCTTCTTTCCGCAGCTGGAACAGGTAGCTTGTCGGGCCGCGCAGCGTTTCCGGGGGTGCTTCTCCAGTCCGCAGAAGTAACACTTCGCGGACTCACGACTGGCGGCAGCCGAGGTCGATTCGCCGGCAGGTTGCGGGGTCTGCGGCGCCCACGAGGCCATCGGGGGATCGTGTGCCTGGAGAGCCTTGGAGTTATGCAGAGCGGCCTCCAACGTATCAGCCAGCTCGATTGCCGAATTTAGGGTAAGATAGGCTTTTTCCAGCAGCCCCTGGTGCACGTACACTGACCTGGTCCCCGTGACGAAGGCGTCCCTCACTAGGAGTTCTGCATGCTGCGCCGCCATCAGCTCCTGGCAATTGCAGGCTCGCACGAGTGTCTGTAGGGCCTGGACGAACTCAGCACTCGATTTCCCGGGACGTTGTTGCCATGTCGCTAAGCGATGCCGAGCATAGACGCTCTTTATCGGCCGCAGGTATTGTCTTTTGAGTGCGTTCATTGCGCCGTCGTAGTTCGGCTGGTCGCTGATTAGCGAATAAACCCGTGGACTGACCCTGGAGAGTAGAACTCTGCGCTTTGCTACAGGGTCGGTCGCTTTAATCTCCTCTAGATACGCTTTGAAGCAGGCCAGCCAGAGTTCGAAAGCGTTTCCAGCGTCAGGCATTTGCGGATCGAGGTCTAATTTTTCTGGTCTCAGAGCCTGTTCCATGTTTTAAAACATACAGCGAATAAAATTGAAGCACCTTCAATTACTCCAAAAGACTGAGGTTTGGTAAAATACTGAAAGGCTTTTATTCGCTGTACAATACGACCTCCACAGTGAGTGTCTGCCCCCGGACTGAGGGGGAGGGGCAAGGCGAACACCTTTATATAGGACCCTGTGGGAGGAGCCACAGGGACAGTCAGCAGAGGGGTGTGTCCAGACAGATAACCGAGTTACAACATATATACATGGTTTACCACAGTGGGTGATGAGAATTCAACACTGTGAGTAAAGCAATGCATTCAGCTAATACAGAAATGAGCTCCAAAGTTTATGTGCACATTTAGACTGGTTTAACTGTAATGGGTCCTTTTATCTTGTTTTTTTTTTCTCAGTTACCTGTTTGATAAAGTTGCAAATTGGTAAATACACTTTCTTTATAATTTTATGCTGGAGTACGATCTGTCATTTCTGGGATGACAATTATGTTTGGGCAGTATTAACACGCAATTGCTCAGATCAAGGTTCTTTTAATCAGAATATCTTGTAGTTTCTGTTTGGTTCAACCCCACATCATACCGACCCCAGACATATGTTGCTTATGAGAGGTGGCCTTCTCACTGGTGAGTCACATGGCTGTTAGCAACGTTAGCTAATGAGCCAATTTGGTGTACAAGTCCCGGTGAGAGGGTTACATGCGCTTCTCTTGGGCTTCCACAAAACTGAACACTTCATTCCACATGAGTATTTTCTTATTTCAATGCAATGTTTTTTATTTATCTTCAAATCAAGGACAGCTTCTATCCCACTGTTATGAGACAATTGAATAGTCTTATTGCACAATAAAATGGACCCTTGACCTTGCAGTCGACATTGTCTTAGCCATGCACTTCAATGAATGCCTGCACTGTATTTTTCTGTAACAGTAATACCGTATTTTGTGTTCTGGTTGTTGTTTTTCCCTTGTACTAGTACAATGTACTGATACTGTGAAATAATCTGAATAGAAGCCATGTTTATCACTGTACTTTTGTATGTGAATATAATAAATTAAATACCAATTCAAAATTCATTAATTTTCTTTTAATCTTCTTTTCTATGATAATTCTGCCTCCATACATTTGTTTTGATTTTTTTACTTTATTATATTCCCTATAAATAATTATTTAACTTGTAAATGCAGTTTATTTCAACCTTCTTAGACTCCCAGAGTCCTAGGAATCCTAAGCTTTTGGTTATTCCCTTTAATATTCACTCAGATATATTTGTACTTTTTCTATTTCCTGTTTAACATATTTCTTGTTCACGATCAATACTTCCACCTGAGCAGTTTTTCTCCCCATCCAAATGAGACAGATGCAGGGAGCAGAATTTACATAAATGATAGCAAGAATGCTTATAATATATTGTACATCGTGCTGTTTTATCAGGAGGGGAATGTATCCTGCATGAATAAATTTCACAGTTCAAAGTTCAAAGTAACATTTATTATCAGAGTACATACTTGTCAGGACATACAACACTGACATTTTTTTCCCTGTGGTGTACTCAACAAATCTGTAGAACAAAAACTGTAAACAGGATCAATGAACAACAAGCTGGTGCAAATGCAAATATAAATAAATAGCAATAAATAACGAAAATGAAATAGCAAGATAAATAGTCCTTAGTGAGGTCATCGGTTTGGGAACACCGGAAATAGAATGAGTATAGTTATCCGCTTTTGTTCAAGAACCTGATGGTTGAGGGATAATGAGTGTTCTTGAACCTGGTGGTGCCAGTCCTAAGGCACTTGTACCTTCTACCAGATGATAGCAGTGAGAAAAGAGCATGGCCTGAGTGCTAAGGATCTTTGATAATGGATGCTGCTTTTCTACAGCAACGTTTCATAGAGATGTGCTCAATAGTTGGGAGGGCTTTATCCGTGATATACTGGGCCAAATCCACTACCTTTCTTAGGATTTTCCACTCAAAGGTATTGATGTTCCTATACCAGGCCAGAATCCAGCCAGTCACCATACTTTACGCCACACATCTGTAGAAGTTTGCCAAGTTTTTGATGACATGCTGAATCTCTGCAGACTCCTAAGGAAGTAGAGGCACTGTTATGCTTTCTTTGCAATTGCATTTATATGATGCATCCAGGACAGGTCCTCTAAGATAGCGACAGCCGGGAATTTAAAATTACTGACTCTCTCCTCCTGTGATCCTTCAATGAGTACCGGCTCATAGACTTTAGGTTTCCCTCTCCTGAAATTTGCTATCAGTTCCTTGGTCTTACTGACATTGAGTGAGCGGTTGTTGTTATTACATCATTCAGCCGAATTTTCAATCTCCCTCCTCTACGCTGATTCATCACCAACTTTGATATGGCCCACAACAGTGGTGTTATCAGCAAACTTGTATATGGCTTTGGAGCTGTGTTTAGCCACACAGTCATGGGTGCAAAGGAGTAGAGCAAGAGGCTAAGCACACATCCCTGTGGAGCTCCTGTGCTGATGGAGATAGTGGAGGAGATGTTTTTGCCAATCCGAACTGACTGAGGTCTACAAGTGAGTAAGTCCAGGATCCAATTGCATAAGGGGGTACTGAGGCCCAGTTTACTGATTAGTTTTAAGGGGATGATGGTATTAAATGTCGAGCTATAATCGATAGAGGACACCCTGATGTATTTCATCTTTGCTGTCCAGATGTTCCAGGGTTGAGTAAAGAGCCAATGAGATGGCACCTGCTGTAGACCAGTTGCTTCATACCCTGAAAATGCAAAGGCCATAGTCCCAGTGCACTCCAAATGTCAGGCATTTACTACATATTCGTCTTACCCTCCCCCTCATGCCAGCCCAAAACTTGCACTGGCAACCTTTCTAGAAGGCGCATGGTAATTTGATGGGCATCTCATTTGAATTGAGATGGCCTGTCTGCACTACCTTGTCTGAAAACTAATATATGGTCAGATAATCTATAGCCTCTGCCAACATTTGGGAGTCATTCAGTTTCTGCAAGAAGTAACTCGGAATCAGAATCATGTTTGTTATTTCAGACTGACTGTAAGTCGTGAAACTTGTGATTTTGTGGCAACAGTCCAGGAAGTTATAATAAAATCCTCCCGGTGCATTGGGTGGCCATCTTGCTGTTTCTTTAGTGTTTGTCTGTTTTAGGCTGAGTTGCTAGCTGGGCACTCAACCCAGCATGGATGGAATGTGTGCAGGGAGCTGGCCAGATTTGAACCCAGAACCACTCACCCCAAAATCTGTGAGGATGCCACTACACCAGCCGGCTTTGCAACAGTACAGTACAGGACATTAAAAGCTAATATTATGTTACAGTAAATAAATATTGCAAAAGAGAAATAATGCGCTATTTGTTTAGCCTACTTCATAAAAAAACCCAATAGAGAGAAACCCTACCTCCGGTGTTTCCTGCAATGGATTTATACAATTGGATTCTCTTCTGTGGTTCCCAAAGATCTAATGTCTCATTTCTTAGGCCATGGAGACCTGCAGACATAACCAGGAAGCAACAATGGTGCAGTAGTTAGCATTGCTGCCTCATGCTCAGGGGCCAGAGTTTGATCCTAACCTTGGGCACTGACTGTGTGGAGTTTGCATATTCTCCTTGTGACAGCATTCTACCAGATGCTTTTGTTTCGTCCTGTCCTAAAAGGGTGCTGTTCGGTCAATCAGCTGTGTAACTTGCCCCTGAGTAAGAGTCTACATACAATTAAGAAGTAGTTGATCAGCACATGAGAAAGTTGCAGGGAACAGGGGAAACTAGGAACAGGAACTAATTGAACAGCTCTCTTGGGAGTCAACATCGACCTGGTGGGCTGAATGGCCTCCTCTTGCGTCTTGGAAGGTGAGCTTCTTCAAGACTGGGAAGTTGGAATTGCTTGAAGCTGCCATCCATGACGCATAGATAAAATATTATCCACTTTGAGACCTTTGGAAATTGTAAGGAAAGGAATAATTTGTGTCATGGGCTTGTTTTTATTTCACTATGAATAATAAAAGTAAAATATCAGAAATGCTATATACAGTGTAGATTTTAAGAATGCAAAATAAATACTAAGTTTAATGGCCTGGGTTGATCAGACCCAAAGTACCCAAACTATCTGAGTAATAAGTGTACAAACACAACAAAGTAAGTTAAGCCAAACTTACTATCGTAAAATAAAAAAGCACAAATAAACCACACAAAATACTACGTAGTAAGCTACCAAGAATTCAAAGTTCACGATTTTTAAGGCTGATTTGTACTTGTGTGTACGGGCTACGCCGTAGGCCTGATTTATACCTTTGCTGTAGCGAGCATGCGTAGTTGTGTGCGTCGCTCTGCAATTCACCACCACAATGCTAGTTGGCGGTGGGGTTTCCATGCCACTGGGTTGAGTTTCTTCGTGAGAGACACGGAGGAGGAAATGCATTTCAGATATTTTCGGGTGTCAGCAGGTAAGATTTGATGATTTGGTTTATCATCTCCAACCATTTATTTTGCATTGGCGTACAGACATGGCGGAGAAAAGCAACAGGAAATGTGTAGGAGGAAATGCGATGCTACCAAGCGGACCAATCGCAGTTGTTGCGGTCTGTGTCGCCGCAACGTGTGAGTTACATTTTTGGGGAGGTGCAAGTCACCCTACGGCGTAGGATACGCGGTACCTACAGCGTACATTTGACGCACAAGTATAAATCAGCCTTTAGTCTCCACTTGATTATTAACATCATCAGGAGATCTGACTATCACTGTGGTCGGGGGAACACCGAATTCTAATTCATGAAACCACCTTGGGTCTGGGACCTAGGCCCCAATCGATCATGATTCTTCAGTCGGTGAAGTCCCAAGAACTGAGCAAAAGGCATCCCAATAAACAGGGGATCCCACAAGCATAGAGAGACACATAGAGACAGACAAGCTCTTTATCTTTTGTTCTCGTGCCAATGGCTCAGCATCGTTTTTGAAAGGAGTTCCACAAGCATTGAGAGACACGTAGAGACAGATAAGCTCATTGGTCTTTTGTTCTCATGCCACTGGTGCCTGAGGCCAAGAGAGACTCCAGCTGCTTTCAGCAAACACTAGACAGTAACAGTCCTGTGTTTAACTTGTACAGACACCTTGACACCTTACATGCTGTGAGCTCACAAAGAGTTAAAGTGTCACTGAGAGCTGTTCAGACTTTCATCTAATATTTTACAAAATTTAATACATCACAACCAGAGGGTGAGTTCTTTTAGAGAGACACTGATGTTGAGGAATCTGCCTTTCATTAGCTTTCCGGCTTGCAACGCTTTAATTTTATAATGTTCATCCTTGTTTAGAATCTCTCCATGAATTGCCCCACTAAATCTTGATAATCTCCTTCAACCCTACAATCAATATGATTCCTCGGGTCAAATTGTCTCTGTTTCTTTGATTTTTCTTTTGAAATGTGACAGATAAATTTGAGTGTGATCCTTGAGGTGTGACAGCTGGAAAAGAGAAATGTGGTAGATAGGGAACAGCTGCAGTATTTCTTTCATATATAGTAAACATTGCAGCCACTCTACCTCAATAGAAGAAAACCAGCACTTAGCTGGTGAATAAACTATCTGTGTGGAGTTTGTATACTCTCCGTGACTTCAACAGTATCTCGTGGATGCTCCAATTCCCTTCCCTTTCCCAAAGGTTGCTTGGCTAGTTACACTTAAAATTAGGCCTTTGACTGATCATACGTAAGGGGGAATAGGTTACAGTAATATAAGACAGGGAATGGGATTGATTGGATTGCTCCAAGATTGACTTCATGACTATCTTCCATGTTTTGTGAAGTATGAGAAACATGTTATGTCAATACAATCATCCCCTCAAAACTAATCAAGAAGCTTCAAGACCTTGGCCTCAATACCTCCTTGTGGAATTGGACCCTCGAATTCCTCACTTGCAGACCCCAGTCAGTTTGGATTGGCAACAACATCTCCTTGACAATTTCCCTCAGCACAGGTGCACTAAGAAGGTGTATGCTTCCTCTCTGCTCTACTCTCTTTACACTAATGACTGTGTGGCTACGCACAGCTGCAATGCCATATTCAAGTTTGCTGACGACACCACTGTTGTTGGCCGAATCATCATATAGGAGGGAGACTGAAAATCTGGCTGAGTGGTGCCATAACAAGAAACTTTTACTCAAAGTCAGCAAGACCAAGGAGCTGATTATTGACTTCAGGAAGAGGAAACTAGAGGTCCATGAGCCACTGCTCATCAGGTCAGAGGAGGAGAGAGTCAGCGACTTTATCATCATTTCAGAGGACCTCTCCTGGGCCAGCACATAAGTACAATTATGAAGAAAACATCGCAGTGCCTCTAGTTTCTTAGGAGTTTGTGAAGATTCAGCATGACTATAATTTGGACAAACTTCAATCGGTATGTGGTAGAGAGTATATTGACTGATTGTATCACAGCCTGGAATGGAAACACTAATGCCCTTGAATGTCAAAGCCCCAAAAAGTAGTGGATACGGCCCAGTCCATCATGGGTAATGCCCTTCCCACCGCTTAGTGCATCTACAGGCAGCACTGTTGCTGGAAAGCAGTAACCATCATCGAGGATAATCACCATACAGGCTATGCTATCTTCTCACTTCCGCCATCAGGAAGAAGATACAGATGCTTCAGGACTCACACCACCAGGTTCAGGAACAGTAATTACCCTGTAACTATTAGGCTCCTGAACCTGTGGGATAACTTCACTTGCCTCATCATTGAACCGATCCCTCAATCTACGGACTCACTTTCAAGGACTCTTCATTTCATATTCCTCTTATTTATTGTTTATGTATTTATAATAATTTTTTCTTTCTTTCTTTAGTTTTTGCATATCTTGTTGTCTTCAGCACATTGGTTTCTTGTCCATCCTGTTGGGTGCAGTCTTTCATTGATTCTATTATGGTTCCTGGATTTGCTGTGTATACCCACAAAAAACAAATCTCAGTGTTGTTTATGGTGACATATGTGTACTGTACATTGATAATACATTTACTCAGTACTTTGTATATTTTGTATCAATATTTTATACTGGATGGTGTAGTTTTTTTGATCACAAATAAGAGAAAATCACACACAGAATGCTGGAGGAACTCAGCAGGCCAGGCAGCATCTATAGAAAAGAGTACAGTCGATATTTCGGGCCGAGACTCTTCATCAGGACTGGAGAAAAAGAGTGAGGAGTCAGAATTAGAAGGTGGGGGGGGTGGAAGAGGAAGAAACACGAGGTGATAGATGAAACTGGGTGGAGGGGGAGGGGTGAAATAAAGAGCTGAGAAGTTGATATGATGAAAGAGATACAGGGCTGGAGAAGGGGAAATCTGATAGGAGAGGACAGAAGGCTATGGAAGAAAGAAAAGGGGAGAGGAGCACCAGAGGGTGGTGATGGACAGGGTAAAGAGATAAGGTGAGAGGAAAATGGGAATGGGGAATTGTGAAGGAGAGGGGGGTGGGGGGATTACTGGAAGCTCAAGAAATTGATGTTGCTGCCATCAGGTTGGAGGCTACCCAGACAAAACATAAGGTGTTGCTCCTCCAACCTGAGTGAGGCCTCATTGCGATGGTAGAGGAAGCCATAGATGGACATATCAGAATGGGAATGGGAAGGGGAATTAAAATAGGTGACCACGGGGAGATCCTGCTTTTTCTGGTGAACAGAGCGTAGGTACTTGGTGAAACGGTCTCCTAATCTATGTTGGGTCTCACTAATATACGGGAGGCCACAGCAGGAGCACCGGCCTCCAACGGACTCACAGGTGAAGTGTTGCCTCACCTGGAAGGACTGTATGTGTCATAAGGGGGGCACTGAAGGTGAACCCAAATGCAAGACACAGACACTTAAGTACTGGGAACCGGACTGGACTAGAGTTAGGGACAGGACTGGACACAGACTAGGAGCTGGGACAGGAACACAGACTTGGGCTAGGACTTCAGCTGGGAAAGCGGGACCAGGACCAGGAACTGGGAACTAGGTGCCTGGGCTTGGACTCTGAGCCAGAGACTGAACAAGGACCCAGAACCTGGGTCTTGGCTCGGGCTCGGACCCCGGAACTAGGCGAGGACATGACATGGCTACAGGATTGGACAAGGCTTGGATTCTTCGAGGCTTTCCTGGGCAGAATGAGGAACTCCTTCTTAGAGCACAGGGCCGGGCCCCTTCCTTGGACACCGTGCCAAGATGACTGCCCAGGTAAACCGCCAAGGAAACTGACAGGGATTCAGATGGAAGAGAACAGTCCTGCCTCAGGGTAACAGCAAAGACAGCCTGGCTTACCCAACAGAGGCAAGGACAGGAAGGGACAGATCCTACTGTAGGGTAATGGCAAGGACAGCCTGACTTACCCCACAGGACAGGAAGGGAGCGCAATCTGGGGTGGTTCCGAGTCTCGGGGCGGCCAGCAATCTTGACTGACTACAGAAACAGCCAAGTTCTAGTTCAGAGTGGCAGACGGCCACTCAGCTGGCCCCAGAAATGGCTAAATCCATACCACGATGACTGCTCCGACTAGAGACAACAAGGCTCCATGAAGTGGTGGTCCTCCAACTAGGCCTAGAGATCACAAATGGCTGCTCTAGCCTTCCCCCAGCAGGTTGCTCCAAGGGGATACTGACAAGACAAACCAGCCCCAACACTAGAACCCAGGGCCACTTATATTCCCAGCCCCAAGACGAGCATCAGGTGCCTATGATTAAGCCCAGCTGAAACAAGGGACAGCCGGAAGACCTGGAGTCTGGAGTCCATGGACCAGACTATGAACCGGAACACATACTTCACGGACCGGATCATGACAGTTTGGGGACGTGAATGGTAGTGAGGGAGGAGGTGTAGCACTTCTTCCGCTTGCAAGGATGAGTGCCAGGAGGGAGATCAGTGGGGAGGGACAAATGGAAAAGAGGGTTGCGTAGGGCATAATCCCTGCGGAAAACAGAAAGTCAGGGGGAGGGAAAGATGTGCTTGGTGGTGGGTTTTTTTTTGATGTTGTTGCTGCACTCATCCAGAGCAGTGGAAAGTATTCTGTCACTCTTCTGACTTATACCATGTGGATGGTGGAAAGGATTTTCAGTGTCAGAATTTGAATCACTTGTCACAGGATATATAACCTCTAACTGGCTCCTGTGGTCTTGGTATTTCTGCAGCTGCACCAGTTGAGACTGCTCAATGATAATTCACAGGACATTTATGGTGGGGGACTTGGTAACAGTGTTGCTTTGAATATACTCCAGCTTTAGAGATAGTAATTGCTTATCTGCTCAAGCTTGAATGTTGTCTAGGTCCTGCTGCCCAAAGGTATGGACTGCTTGTTGAGAAGTTGCAAATGGAATTAAATATTATACAATTATCATCAAACCTCCCAACTTCTGACTTTATGACAGAATTGATGAAGCAATGATAATAATTAAGCTTATTATTTTCTTCCTAAGGAAATCATGCAGCTCTGTCCTCGGCTAGGATGGTCGATGTCCAGAAACCATAGCTATCCTCCTCCATGCTAGGTGTTACTCCAGTGATCTTTCCGACTTCCCCTTGAAAGCTGTCGACTTCAGCTTTTTTGAGGTTGAATCGTAGTGCAATGTTTAACTTGCTGAACCCGGTAACCACTGTGGACTACCTATCCAGAGATGTAAATTTAATTCCAACCATCACATCTGGGGTTTAAATTCAGACTTAGTGATAATCCATATTTTTAATACATTTTTAACAACAATGATAATGAATCTGGCACCTGACCAGGTTCATTACCTTTCCAGTACTTTAATGTTTATGTTTAAATTCCAGCGCAGAGGAATCCTGTTTGATTGTATTTTAAGTGTTCAAGTAGCCAACTGACTTATAACAAACATCCTTTGATGGAGTATCAGACTTCTTCCAACAATGGAGAAGATTCCACACTATCAGCGACAAAACACTTGGAATGTACACAACCCAGATATTTGAATGCCAACATTTGCACTTGTATTTTGCTGTTTGACAGCATTATCCTGAGATATTTTATCTTCTGGATGTCCCAAGATACTTTGGTGCAGCAACAATCAGCACCTTCCCTTGGCAACTGAAAATAGGCAGTGTGTCCACCCACATTCTGAGTTCATTGAAAAAGACATTGTTATGTCAACTACCTTTTCTATTGTTCTGCTCATTATGAGGGTATCTCCCTGTTTCCTCTCTTTTTCCATTTTGCTTCCCTTCTTACCATAAGATCATAAGACATAGGAGCAGAATTAGGCCATTCAGCCCATTGAGTCTGCTCTGCCATTCTATCATGGATGATTTATTTTTCCCCTCAACCCCATTCTCCTGCCTTCTCACCATAGCTTTTGACAACCTTAGTAATTAAGAACATATCAACCTCCGATTTAAATATACCCAATGACTTAGCTTCCACCGCCTTCTGTGGCAATGAATTAACATAGAAACATAGAAAACCTACAGCAAAATACAGGCCCTTCAGCCCACAAAGCTGTGCCGAACATATCCTAACCTTAGAACTACCCAGGCTTACCCATAGCCCTCTATTTTTCTAAGCTCCATGTATCCATCCAGGACTCTCTTAAAAGGTCCTATCGTTTTTTTCGTCTCCACCACCGCTGCCGGCAGCCCATTCCACGCACTCACGACTCTGCGTAGAAAACTTACTCCTGACATCTCCTCTGTACCTACTTCCAAGCACCTTAAAACTATATCCTCTCGTGCTAGCCATTTCAGCCTTCGTTATCTTGTACATCTCTATCAGATCACCTCTCATCCTCCATCGCTCCAAGGAGAAAAGGCCGAGCTCACTCACTCTACTCGCATAAGGCAAGCTCCCCAATCCAGGCAACATCCTTGTAAATCTCCTCTGCACCCCTTCTGTGGTTTCCACGTCCTTCCTGTAGTGAGGTGACCAGAACTGAGCATAGTACTCCAAGTGGGGTCAGACCAGGGTCCTATAAAGCTGCAACATTACCTCTTGGCTCTTAAACTCAATCCCACGATTGATGAATGCCTTCTTAACCACGGAGTCAACCTGCGTAGCAGCTTTGAGTGTCCTATGGACTTGGACCCCAAGATCCCTCTGATCCTCCACACAACTAAGAGTCTTGCCATTAATGCTGTATTCTGCCATCATCTTTGACTTACCAAAATGAACCACCTCACACTTATCTGGGTTGAACTCCATTTGCCACTTCTCAGCCCAGTTTTACATCCTATCAATGTCCCACTGTAACCTCTGACAGCCCTCCACACTATCCACAACACTCCCAACCTTTGTGTCATCAGCAAATTTACTAACCCATCCATCCACTTCCTCATCTAGGTCATTTATAAAAATCACAAAGAGTAGAGGTCCCAGAACAGATCCCTGTGGCACACCACTGGTCACCGGCCTCCATGCAGAATATGACCCGTCTGCAACCACTCTTTGCCTTCTGTGGGCAAGCCAGTTCTGGATCCACAAAGCAACCTATCAGGTCACCTCTTATCCTCCAGCGCTCCAAGGAGAAAAGGCCAAGTTGACTCAATCTATTCTCATAAGGCATGCTCCCCAATCCAGGCAACATCCTTGTAAAACTCCTCTGCACCCTTTCTATGGTTTCCACGTCCTTCCTGTAGTGAGGCGACCAGAATTGAGCACAGTACTCCAAGTGGGGTCCTTGGATCTCATGCCTCCTTACTTTCTCAATAAGCCTTGCATGGGGTACCTTATCAAATGCCTTGCTAAAATCCATATACACTACACCCTACAGACAGAAACAGGTGAATTGATTATGGGGAGAAATGACATGGCAGACCAATTGAATAATTACTTTGGTTCTGTCTTCATTAAGAAGGACATAAATAATCTTCCAGAAATAATAGGGGACAGAGGGTCCAGTGAGATGGAGGAACTGAGCGAAATACTTGTTAGTAGGAAAGTGGTGTTAGGTAAATTGAAGGGATTAAAGGCAGATAAATCCCCAGGGCCAGATGGTCTGCATCCCAGAGTGCTTAAGGAAGTAGCCCAAGAAATAGTGGATGCATTAGTGATAATTTTTCAGAACTCTTTAGATTCTGGACTAGTTCCTGAGGATTGGAGGGTGGCTAATGTAACCCCACTTTTTAAAAAAGGAGGGAGAGAGAAACTAGGGAATTATAGACCAGTTAGCCTAACGTCAGTGGTGGGGAAACTGCTGGAGTCAGTTATCAAAGATGTGATAACAGCATATTTGGAAAGCGGTGAAATCATCGGGCAAAGTCAGCATGGATTTGTGAAAGGAAAATCATGTCTGACAAATCTCATAGAATTTTTTGAGGATGTAACTAGTAGAGTGGATAGGGGAGAACCAGTGGATGTGGTATATTTGGATTTTCAAAAGGCTTTTGACAAGGTCCCACACAGGAGATTAGTGTGCAAACTTAAAGCACACGGTATTGGGGGTAAGGTATTGATGTGGATAGAGAATTGGTTAGCAGACAGGAAGCAAAGAGTGGGAATAAACGGGACTTTTTCAGAATGGCAGGCAGTGACTAGTGGGGTACTGCAAGGCTCAGTGCTGGGACCCCAGTTGTTTACAATATATATTAATGACTTGGATGAGGGAATTAAATGCAGCATCTCCACGTTTGCGGATGACACGAAGCTGGGCGGCAGTGTTAGCTGTGAGGAGGATGCTAAGAGGATGCAGGGTGACTTGGATAGGTTGGGTGAGTGGGCAAATTCATGGCAGATGCAATTTAATGTGGATAAATGTGAAGTTATCCACTTTGGTGGCAAAAATAGGAAAACAGATTATTATCTGAATGGTGGCCGATTAGGAAAAGGGGAGGTGCAACGAGACCTGGGTGTCATTATACACCAGTCATTGAAAGTGGGCATGCAGGTACAGCAGGCGGTGAAAAAGGTGAATGGTATGCTGGCATTTATAGCAAGAGGATTCGAGTACAGGAGCAGGGAAGTACTACTGCAGTTGTACAAGGCCTTGGTGAGACCACACCTGGAGTATTGTGTGCAGTTTTAGTCCCCTCATCTGAGGAAAGACATCCTTGCCATAGAGGGAGTACAAAGAAGGTTCACCAGATTGATTCCTGGGATGGTAGGACTTTCATATGAAGAAAGACTGGATGAACTAGGCTTGTACTCGTTTGAATTCAGAAGATTGAGGGGGGATCTGATTGAAACGTATAAAATCCTAAAGGGATTGGACAGGCTAGATGCAGGAAGATTGTTCCCGATGTTGGGGAAGTCCAGAACGAGGGGTCACAGTTTGAGGATAAAGGGGAAGCCTTTTAACACTGAGATTAGGAAAAACTTCTTCATACAGAGAGTGGTGAATCTGTGGAATTCTCTGCCACAGGAAACAGTTGAGGCCAGTTCATTGGCTATATTTAAGAGGGAGTTAGATATGGCCCTTGTGGCTAGGGGGATCAGGTGGTATGGAGGGAAGGCTGGTGCAGGGTTCTGAGTTGGATGATCAGCCATGATCATAATAAATGGTGGTGCAGGCTCGAAGGGCCGAATGGCCTACTCCTGCACCTATTTTCTATGTTTCTATGTTTCTATCTACGGCTCTACCCTCATCAATGTGTTTAGTCACACCCTCAAAAAATTCAATCAGGCTCGTAAGGCCCAACCCGCCTTTGACAAAGCCATGCTGACTATTCCTAATCATATTATGCTTCTCCAAATATGCATAAACCCTGCCTTTCAGGATCTTCTCCATCAACTTACCAATCACTGAAGTAAGACTCATTGGCCTATAATTTTCTGGGCTATCCTTACTCCCTTTCTTGAATAAAGGAACAACATCTGCAACCTTCCAATCGTCCGGAACCTCTTCCATCCCCATATCTTCTGGTTCAGCTCCCTTGCTTCCCACAGTAGCCAGGGGTACATCCCATCTGGTCCTGGTGACTTATCCAACTTGATGCTTTCCAAAAGCTCCAGCACATCTTCTTCCTTAATATCTACACGCTCAAGCTTTTCAGTCTGCTGCAAGTCATCCCTACAATCGCCAAGATCCTTTTCCATAGTGAATACTGCAGTCCATACACACTTTTCCACTATCACATTTGATTGCTCCTATTCTCTCACGTCTTATCCTCTTGCTCTTCACATACTTATAGAATGCCTTGGGGTTTTCCTTAATCCGATCCACCAAGGCCTTCTCATGGCCCCTTCTGGCTCTCCTAATTTCGTTCTTAAGCTCCTTCCGGCTAGCCTTATAATCTTCTAGATCTTGATCTGTCAAGGTCCTGATCGGTTATTCCCTGGGTCCCTTTAAATTTACCTTGTGTCACAATCAGGACCGTTGACTCCTTGTTTTCCTTAATTCATTGTTTCCCCGTGTTTCTTGGGCTCTGTAATTAAAGGCACTTGAGTCTCAGCTGAACGAGCAGTATTTAGTATAGGGCTTACAGCTACTCAGGACTAGATCGTCATTGGATGTCACTGAAGCAAGTGCGAGCAAGTCTCCCTGCCGGAATGAGCCAAGTTACATTGCCGGAGCTACTCAAGTCTTCTCCCCGAAGCGAGTGCTAGTAAGTCGCCTCTCCTCGCTGGAGCCAGCCCGTTAAGTTACCTTGCCTGATCGAGCCACTAAACTGCCTCACTGAAGTGGGTCCATCAAGTTAACCCACCAGAGTGAGAATAGAACCGCTGTCTGTAGTTCCTGGGCCGCGTAAAGGGCTTGCCACTACTTGGAGCCACTTTGTGTCAAGGTATGAAATGTCTATTGTTGTGTGGTACCGTCTCTTCATGTTCTCGACTCCACTGAGTAGGTCTGGCCATTTTGCTGCTATTCTGAGTTGGGGAATCCTGTTTCTCAGTGTTCTGCGTCCTGTGTCTAAAAGAAGAGTCCCGGCTCTATGTCCTGTGTCCAAGGAGGAGTCCCGGCTCAGTGTTCTGTGTCCTGTGTCTAAGAAAGGTCCAGGCTCCTGATATTCCGAGTTCCAGGTCCAGGTTTCTGATGTTCCGAGTTCCAAGCCCAAGCCCAAGTCCGGGTTCTGAGTTCCAAGCCCAAGTCCGAGTCTAGCCACACTTATTCCCGCTTCTGCTTTGCTCTCTCCTTGATCTCCCTCTGAACAATTCTTGCTTGCCTGCTTTCCTAGTAATGATTAATAAACACTATTCTTGTTAATGCTACAAGGCGTGTTTGTGTCCTGCTTTTGGGTCCACTCGTGCTCTGTACTCGTGACACTATCATTACCTAGTTTTTTGAACCTTTCGTAAGCTCCTCTTTTCTTCTTGACTAGATTTAAAATGGCCTTTGCACCACAGTCCCTGTACCCCACCATCCTTCCATGTCTCATTGGAACATGTCTATGCAGAACCCCACGCAAATACCCCCTGAACATTTGCAACATTTCTTCCGTATATTTCCCTGAGAACATCTGTTTCCAATTTATGCTTCCAAGTTCCTGCCTGATAGCCTTATATTACTACTTACTCCAATTGAACGTTTCCCTGGCTTGTCTGTTCCTACCTCTCTCCAATGCTATGGTAAAGGAGATAGAATTGTGATCACTATCTCCAAAATGCTCTCCCACTGAGAGACCTGACACCTGACCAGGTTCATTTCCAAATACCAAATCAAGTACAGCCTCTCCTCTTGTAGGCTTATTTACGTATTGTGTCAAGAAACCTTCCTGAACACATCTAACAATTCTGCAGATTCACCACCCCCTGGCTAAAGAAATTCTTCCACATCTCTGATACAAGAGGTATCACAGATGCTGGAAATCTAGAGCATTACACATAATATGCTGGAGAAACTCAGCAGGTCAGGCAGCATCTACAGATGGGAATAAACAGTTGATGTTTTAGGCCAAGACCCTTCATCAGGACCGTTCACCCATTTATTCCCATCCGGAGATGCTGCCTGACCTGCTGAGTCCCTCCAGCACATTCTGCATACTGCATCTCTTCAGCTCCGTTATAAAGTGACGTCCTTATATTCTGAGGCTGTGCCTTCTAGTCCTAGGCTTCCCCGTATGGGAAACATCCACTCTACATAGGTCTTTCAATATTCAATAGATTTCAATGAGATCTCCCCTGCCCCATTCTTCATTCTCCAAGGAGCCATTTAGAACTGTGTGTGAAAGTAAACAGAGGGAGCTCTCCACTATTCCTGACCCCTTCTCTTCTCTCCTGCTTATCACCTCCCTCTGGTGTCTCCGCTTCCCTTTCTCCCATGGTCCACTCTCCTCTCCTGTCAGATTCCTTCTTCTTCAGCCCTTTACTTTTGCCACTTAACGGCTCCCAGCACTTCACTTTATCACCCTTCTTCACCACCCCACCCACCTTTCCCCAACCAGGGTTTGCCTATTACATGCCAGCTTGCACTACTTATTTGCCTGCATAGGTACTGTCTAACCTTTTGAGTTCCTACAACATTTTGTGTGTTTGTTTACTCAGTGACTCATTTGCAATATGATAGACTGGATTACCCACGCTGCAGTGATTCACTCTTGGTTCTGGTCAGTCCAACTGACAGCAATATGAAAACCATTTTTTTTGGTCTGTAATGGTGCAGAGCTCCCATGTTTGCTTTCACGTGTGGTTCTAAAGGGATCCTCAGCCTTCTTTCAGAAATGGTAAGATGACTGTCCCAGTAATGGCTAGCATCTATCCTTCAAATGAATATTATCTAAACATTAAAAGTTGTTGTTTATCTCAGTCAAAGCTGCTTATGGATGCTTTTTATCTGCATGAGCTGGCCGTAATGTTTCCCATATTATAATATTTAAATACACACAATTGCAATTGCATTAGAATATTTTAGGATTGCAATATAAACACACGTATCTGATATGCCCCTCAGCACAGTCTTCAGGAACGAGCTGAGTTCTTGGCCTTTCACTGACAGTAAACTGAAGTGAAACACCAGCTTTTTTCAATCCAAATTAAGCTTTAAACTAACTTCAGATATGACTCAGTCAATGTTTGCCCCTTAGATTTGGAAAGCTTTCAACTGCAGTGAAAATTGTGGCTGAACCTTGCCCTAACAGCTCCCGTCACCAATTCCCTCTAACATTCTAGGAGCTTGCTGGCTTTTTGTGGAGAAGAGGAGGGGGGGGGGGAGTTTGCATCCTGCCCAAAATAATGGAGCTGCCAAATTGTGCAACTTTACATTTAGCTCATCTCTCAATTCCATTCATTGTAATACAAAATAAAATTCTAAACAGTAAAACACATCAGCTCTCTTTAGAAACACTGGGCAGGAAAGAGCAGTAAATGATCAGGATTAATCTGTAACTCATGAAACAAAAAACATTGTGCAGAAGTGTGCCAGAGATGTTCAAAGGATTAAAAGTCATAACTCTACCCTATGAAAGAGAGAGCGCTTCTGTTTCCTGTGTTGATCTTATCTCTTCCACACAAATGCACCCTGTGCTGCTTTCATGTGAAAACTACAATTCATGCCTCAAAACTGATCCCAGAAACGCAAGCAAAACCAGTCTGTACGTCACATTTAAACTCTGTACCCTGCAGATATTTGCATCCATTTGCAGAGGTCAGAATGTCCCTCTTCTTATCATACAGATCCTCAGGGTGAAGGAGGACACACACACACACACAATAGTCTCATCTATAACCTCTTCCTCAATCTCCTGTTTGCCTTCTTTGCCATTCCTCCACCGCTTCCACTTTACCTAACTGCCTCCTTTAATCTCTTCTCCCTTCTCTTCTCCCTTCTCTTCTCCCTTCTCTTCTCCCTTCTCTTCTCCCTTCTCTTCTCCCTTCTCTTCTCCCTTCTCTTCTCCCTTCTCTTCTCCCTTCTCTTCTCCCTTCTCTTCTCCCTTCTCTTCTCCCTTCTCTTCTCCCTTCATTAGCCCCGCCCCAAACTTTTCTCTTTAACTCACCCCTCCCCCTTTACCAACATCCTTCTCTCAACCATCCAGTCATCACAAAGGAGGGGAATGGTTTAAAGTCATAGCAAGCTATGACTGGCAAACATCTGGTACTTATTCAGACTAACTAATGGGAGACCAATGGATTTGCTTGAAGGTGTTTGCTCTAACCCACCTAATACCCACAGACCCAAAACACTCCTTCCTGAAGCTGAACCCCTTGGAACAGACAGACAGATGAGTGGTGGTGGGGGAACAGCTGAAGCTAGTGGAAGTGTGCTGCAACAAAGGATAAAACATTGTACAGTTTGTCTTCTTTTGCACATTGGTTGCTCAGAGTTCAAAGTTCAACGTAAATTTATTATTAAAGTACACATATGTTGCCATATACTACATTGAGATTTATTTTCATACAGATGAAACACCCTGGTTTCCTTGGCTGTGTAAGTCCAGGGAAGACTATCTCTGGCCCTGACAAACCCGTGAGACTGAGGCACGCTCAGTCCCACCCCAAACCTCGGTTTGTGTGGATGCTGTGGCTTTTGCTTCTCTGTTACAAATTAATGCCACGAAACAACAGACAGTACATTGCATACGATGAAAGGAATTATATTTATGAATTTTAACTTAACTAAAGGGTTAGTAAAGAATAACAATAAGAAAAGGGCCCATTCTAATTAAACAGTCAAATGTGCACAAGTTGGAGCTCATCTTGAACTTCTCTGTCACTCGCGTGCTGGGCCTTCAGTCAACGTGAAAGCACACACCACCTTTCGAACATCGCTCGCATACATCTCGAACAAATGGGTCTTCCACTGGATCGTGTGCTACACCCGGTTCTCCCCAGCATCTTCGCTCTTCATCTCCTCTCAAACAACAGCTCCCAGCCCAACCTTAGTGTCCCTCACCAGAGAAACCTCCCCTTTATCCGACCAGCCTGATTGGATGACGCACATTTCTCCTCATCTCTTATCTTCAACTGTAACCCAAACATTAGCTGAAAATAAGCAGCTCGCACAGAACAGCACAAAATGAAATACATACAACATAACAGTAAAAAACATGAACAACAGGAATTCTGCAGATGCTGGAAATTCAAGCAACACACATCAAAGTTGCTGGTGAACGCAGCAGGCCAGGCAGCATCTGTAGGAAGAGGTACAGTCGACGTTTCAGGCCGAGATCCTTCGTCAGGACTAACTGAAGGAAGAGTGAGTAAGAGATTTGGGAGGGGGAGGGGGATATCCAAAATGATAGGAGAAGACAGGAGGGAGAGGGATGGAGCCAAGAGCTGGACAGGTGATTGGCAAAGGGGATATGAGAGGATCATGGGACAGGAGGTCCAGGGAGAAAGACAAGGTGGGGGGGGGAACCCAGAGGATGGGCAAGGGGTATAGTCAGAGGGACAGAGGGAGAAAAAGGAGAGTGAGGGAAAGAATGTATGTATAAAAATATATAATGCATGGGGTACGAGGGGGAGGTGGGGCATTAGCAGAAGTTAGAGAAGTCGATGTTCATGCCATCAGGTTGGAGGCTACCCAGACAGAATATAAGGTGTCGTTCCTCCAACCTGAGTGTGGCTTCACCTTTACAGTAGAGGAGGCCGTGGATAGACATGTCAGAATGGGAATGGGATGTGGAATTTAAATGTGTGGCTACTGGGAGATCCTGCTTTCTCTGGCGGACAGAGTGTAGGTGTTCAGAAAAGCGGTCTCCCAGTCTGCGTCGGGTCTCGCCAATATATAGAAGGCCACATCGGGAGCAGCAGACGCAGTATATCACCCCAGCCAACTCTCAGGTGAAGTGTCGCCTCATCTGGAAGGACTGTCTGGGGCCCTGAATGGTGGTAAGGGAGGAAGTGTAAGGACATGTGTAGCACTTGTTCTGCTTGCAAGGATAAGTGCCAGGAGGGAGATCAGTGGGGAGGGATGGGGGGGACGAATGTACAAGGGAGTTGTGTAGGGAGCGATCCCTGCGGAAAGCAGAGAAGGGGAAGAGGGAAGGATGTGCTCAGTGGTGGGATCCCGTTGGAGGTGGCGGAAGTTACGGAGAATAATATGTTGGACCCGGAGGCTGGTGGGGTGGTAGGTGAGGACCAGGGGAACCCTATTCCTAGTGGGGTGGCAGGAGGATGGAGTGAGAGCAGATATGCGTGAAATGGGGGAGATGCTTTTGAGAGCAGAGTTGATGTTGGAGGAAAGGAAGCCCCTTTCTTTAAAAAAGGAGGACATCTCCCTCGTCCTGGAATGAAAAGCCTCATCCTGAGAGCAGATCACCCTGTCTCTTGCAAAAATGCCACCCCTTCTCGCAATTCCTCCGTCTCTGTCTCTGGAGACAGCTTATCCACTGATGTCTACTATAAGCCTACTGACTCACAGCTATCTGGACTATTCCTCCTCTCACCCTGTCTCTTGCAAAAATGCCATCCCCTTCTTGCAATTCCTCCGTCTCCGCGGCATCTGCTCTCAGAATGAGGCTTTTCATTCTAGGACGAGGGAGATGTCCTCCTTTTTTAAAGAAAGGGGCTTCCCTTTCTCCAACATCAACCCTGCTCTCAGACGCATCTCCCCCATTTCACGCACATCTGCTCTCACTCCATCCTCCCGCCACCCCACTAGGAATAGGGTTCCCCTGGTCCTCACCTACCACCCCACCAGCTTCCGGATCCAACATATTATTCTCCGTAACTTCCGCCACCTCCAACGGGATCCCACCACCAAGCACATCTTTCCCTCCCCCAGTCTCTCTGCTTTCCGCAGGGATCGCTCCCTACGCGACTCCCCTGTCCATTCGTCCCCCCCCCGTCCCTTTCCACTGATCTCCCTCCTGGCACTTACCCTTGTAAGCGGAACAAGTGCTACATATGCCCTTACACTTCCTCCCTTACCACCATTCAGGGCCCCAGACAGTCCTTCCAGGTGAGGCGACACTTCACCTGTGAATCGACTGGGGTGATATACTGTGTCCGGTGCTCCCGATATGGCCTTCTATATATTGGCGAGACCCGATGCAGACTGGGAGACCGCTTTGCTGAACACCTACGCTCTGTCCGCCAGAGAAAGCAGGATCTCCCAGTGGCCATACATTTTAATTCCACATTCCATTCCCATTCTGACATGTCTATCCACAGCCTCCTCTACTGTAAAGATGAAGCCACACTCAGGTTGGAGGAACAACACCTTATATTCCGTCTAGGTAGCCTCCAACCTGATGGCATGAACATTGACTTCTCTAACTTCCGCTAATGCCCCACCTCCCCCTCGTACCCCATCCGTTGTTTATTTTTATACACACATTCTTTCTCTCTCTCTCCTTTTTCTCCCTCTGTCCCTCTGAATATACCCCTTGCCCATCCTCTGGGTTCCCCCCCACCGTCTTTCTTCCCAGACCACCTGTCCCATGATCCTCTCATATCCCTTTTGCCAATCACCTGTCCAGCTCTTGGCTCTATCTCTTCCCCTCCTGTCTTCTCCTATCATTTTGGATCTCCCCTCCCCTCCCACTTTCAAAACTCTTACTAACTAGTCCTTCAGTTAGTCCTGGCGAAGGGTCTCGGCCTGAAACGTCGACAGTAAAAAACATGAACCAGGACATTACACAGGCATTTACAGGGAAAAAGGAAATACAATAGAATTTACAAAAAACTATACATAGAAGGACAAAGACTGACAAACAATCAATGTGCAAAAGAAGGCAAACTGCTAATAACATAATACTGAGAACATGAATTGTAAAGAAGCTTTGGAAAAGTAGGTCTAAGAATCAGTTGACAGTAGTGCTGGTTAAAGGCATACCAATTCAGGAGCTTGATGGTTATAGGAAAACAACTGTTCCTGAACCTGCTGGTGTGGAACTAAAGGCTTCTGTATGTCCTCCCCAAAATTTGTACGGGAAGACGGAATGGCCAAGATGGTGGGGTGTCTTTGATGACCGATGCTGGCTTCTTGTGGCAGCACTCCATGTAAATGTACTCAGTGAAGGAGAGGGTTTTGCCTGTGATGGACTGGGCTGTATCCTTTCAACACTTTCCTGTTTGTCAGTTTTTTATGCACAGTTTATCGTAGCCCTATAGCACTTTTCAGAAAGGAACTTTCCCAGGTAGTTTTCAGGCTGAGTTACGTCCGCAGTTTTTCCTGCCTGCGTCTTTTTCCTGGACACATACAAGGGAGGGTAAAAATGAGGTGAAGGAGGAAGGGCAGAATGACACTTCCTACGTTAATTGTACTCTAAATTTCTTCCTTTACTATGTTTACACTTTCCATCATTTCACGCTCATTTATAAATATTCCATCACAGGACTATTACTGAGCTGCCTTTGTATTCCCAAAAACACTTGTTTGGAAAATTGAACACTGCTTCAGATTACCACAGCACAGATCAACTGTATATAAACCTCCCTTCCTTCTAATTTAGGATGTAAGCACTCTGATACTGATGAATGCTCTTACTATAGGACCAAAACTCTCTGAAAATAAATAGAAAAATGAATAATGAACAAAAGAATAATGTACAAAAGAATAATGTTATTTGTTTGAATTTATTCCAACAGGTCTCAGAGAAGTACGGATGTTAAAGCATGAAAGGATGGAGGTGTGTTTTCAAAGCAAACTAGCCAATACTTTTTATCAGATTTCATATCAACGGTATCTGAAATATTGGCCAAAATACTTACAAGAGCAATTTTTCAGTACTATGTTTAAGAAAGATGCATATTTAATAATGAGATGTTATTCATAGATTGGTTGATTATTGTCATTTGATTAACTTGTCTTACAAACGGTTCATATGCATCAGTTCATTATAACAGTGTATTGAGGTAGGGCAAGGAAAAACAGTTACAGAGAGAATGTAGTTGAGCTAGACAATAAGACAGAAGGTCACAACGAGGTAGGTTGTAAAGTCAAGAGTGCATCTTATCATACTAGGGAACATACAATAATTTTAGAACAGTGGTATAGAAGCTGTCCTTGAGCCTGGTGGTAGGTGCTTTTGGCCTTTTGTATCTTCTCCCCAATGGGAGGTGTAAAAGCAATATCCAGGGTGGGTGAGGCCTTTCATTATGCTGGCTGTTTCGCTGTGGCAGCAAGAGGTGTAGAGAGAGTCCATGGAGAGGAGGCTGGTTCCTGTAATGTACTGAGCTGTGTCTACTGCAGTTTCTTGTGGCCATGGGCAGGGAAGCTGGCATTCAGGCAGAAACTGAGGACCACCGCTCCAGTGGTGAGGACTACAAAGGTACAGACAAAGGAGGCAGAAGAGCACTTGCAGGACTATTTTTAATCGCTATTCAGGGATTCATCTTCAAATCCGATCCCAATGAATATGCCACATTCGTCATTGACTTTATCAAGACCTCAAGACCTGTGTGGGTGAGCGTGTGCCTTCATGAATGTACCAGACATACCAAAACCAGAAGCCATTGATGAATTAGGAGATTTGCAGTCTTCTGAGAGCTGCATCTGTTCATTCAAGACTGGTGATCCAGACCTACAGGAAATCCAGATGTAAGATTATAAAACTATAAAATACAGGAGCAGAATTAGGCTGTTTAACCCATTGAGTCGGCTCTTTTATTCCATCCAGGCTGATTTGATATCCCACTCAACCTCACTCTCCTGCCTTCTCCCCATAACCTTTGATGCCCTGACTAATCAAGAGTATATCAACCTCTGCTTTAAAAATATCCAATGAATTGGCCTCCACAGCCACCTGTGACAATGAATTCCACAGATACACCACATACTGGCAAAAGAAATTCCTCTTCATCTTTGTTTTAAAGGAATGTCCCCCTATTATAAGGCTATGCTTTCTGGTCCTAGACTCTCCCAGTATTGGAGACTGTTCACTTTATCCAGGCCTTTCAACATTCAATAGGTTTCAGTAAAATCTCCCCCATTCTTCTAAACTCCAGTGAGCACAGGCCCTGGGAGTTCAAACTTTCTTCGTACACTAACCCTTTCATTTCTGGGAATCATTTCCGTGAACGTTCTTTGGACCCACTCAAATGTCAGCACTTACAGAAGACTGTTGTGAGAGGAAAAAAAAGGAAATTCCAAGTGAAGTTAGAGACACAAACTGTTGCACATCAGCTATGGTACGGTTTGCAGTCCGTTACTTTCTATAAGACAAACCTAACTTTATAAATGGCTGTGATGCTTCACTTCCCGATGAATTTAATGCCTTTTATGCATGCTTTCAAAGGGGGAAAAACTATAACCGTGTGAATCCCTGCAGGATCCAGTAATTCTGTGTTATCAACACGCTCCTAGAAGACAGCAGAGTGGCTAATGTAGACGAACTGAACACACTGGTGAGGGAGAGGGAGAAGTGGAGATTCTGTCATCATGCCTGACACCAGCCCCCTAGGCCTGAGTCGACGTAGTAGTAGTGTGTTATCTGTCTTGGAGGCCAATTATAGAACATCTTTCAAGAAGGTGAACCGTCGCATGCCATTAGGCCACAAGGGTGTGCCTGGCAGAGCATTGACATTCTGTGCTAACCAACTGGTTAACATGTTCAAGGACATCTTCAGTCTCTCACTACTGCAGTCAGAGGTTCCCAACTGCTTGAAAAGGGCATCAATCACACTGATACCCAAGAAGAGAATGGTGAGCTGCCTCAATGACTATCACCCAGTAGCACTCACATCCACTGACGACGTGTTTTGAGAGGCTGGTCATGGCTAGAATTAGCTCCTGCCTGAGTAAAACCTGGACCCACTGCATAAAACCTACACATAAAGATTGACAAACAACTAATGTGCAAAAGAAAATAAATTGTGCAAATAAGTAAATAAATAATTCTGAGAACATGAGTTGTAGAGTCCTTCGATGTGAGTCTATAGGCTGTGGAATCAGCTCAGAGTTGAGGCAAATGAAGCAATCTGTGCCGGTTCAGGGCTCTGGTGTTGTAGGATAATAACTGTTCCTGAACCTGGTGGTGTGGGGCATGAAGCTCCTGTACCTTCTTCCTTAGCAGTACTGTAAGGAGAAGAGAACATGACCTAGATGGTGGGGCTCCTTGATGATGGACAGCACCCCCACTTAATTTTGTATACCTCTATCAAATCTCCTCTCAATCTCCTACGTTCTAAAGAATACAGTTCTAACCTATTCAATCTTTCCTTATAACTCAGGTCCTCCAGACCCAGCAACATCCTTGTAAATTTTCTCTATACTCTTTCAGAATTCCAATCCGCTCAAGATGGCACCAGCGTACAATGAACACTGCTCCCTCAGACGACATCATTCAGACAGTTCACAAAAAAACCCTTTTAACGTCTTTTATTTCCGTTTTTCACTTTAAATGTGTTTCTGGGACTATTAGAGTTAGAGCCTGTGATTTACTGTCTGGGATCATTTCAGTGATCCAGCACTTTGCTGTCTCCAAGAAGATATTGGGAAGTGAGCGTGTACCCAGTCAGCCTCAATGGGGAAAAAAACTTTGAGATGGGATGCCAGCAGATGCTTGACTTCATTTTACCATTTAACCATCCATTAATAGCTGATTAAAGCGAAGAGGCAGATTGAGACATCGAGGCGAATGCACAAGCAAGCTAAAGTTTCAGTGTCAACTGCCTGCTTGTTGATCGCTGCTGGAGAAGGATTCTGTGAGTGGCCTATCACTGTGTGGCTCACTGTGGCAGACAGGTAGGCCTCTCTGCCTCATGTGGTGTCCCTCTCTTTCGAAGAATGCTGGTGATATTGTAGGATGGTATCATGGTTCTGCGTTTATGGAATTGACTGTTGCATTTTGGACAGTGGACTTTTCACACTAATGGTTTTTAAGTTCTGTGTTTTTTTTTAATGCCTGTTCCTTTTCCGTTTTGTTGTGTGAGGGCAGGGTGTTTGATGTTCTGTTGTATTCTGTTCATTTTTTGTGCAGGGGAGGGGTTGTATTTTTTGGGGCGGTCAATTTTCCCATTTCATTTTGTGTGGGGAGAGGGGTGTTTTGAGGGTTGATGATTGGGATGCTGTTCATTTTTTGTATAGGGGAGGGTTTTTTTGGGGGGGGTCAATTTTCCTGTTCCATTTTGTGTGAGGGGAAGGGTGTTTTGGGGGGTGTGGTTTGATGACCAGGACACTGTTCTTTTTTGTATGGAGGAGGTGGGTTTGATGTTTCTTTCTGAATAACTTTCATATTCTTTCTTGTTTTTGTGGCTATCTGGAAAACACAAATTCTAAGTTGATTATGGATACATGCTTTGACAATAAATGAACCTTTGAACCTTGTATACATCTTTCCTGTAGGAGTAGGTGACCAAACCTGCACACAGTACTCCAAATTAGGCCTCACCAACATCCTATGTAACTCCAACATAACATCCCACCTTCTGTACTTGATGCATTGATTTATGAAGGCCAATGCACCAAATGCTTTCTTAATTCCCCTATCTACCTCTGATAGCACTTTCAATAAATTATGTACCTGTACTCCCAGAGCCCTTTCCTCTACCACACTCCTCAGTGCCCTACCATTCACTGTGTAAGACCTGCCTTGGTTGGTCCTACTGAACTGCAAAACCTCACATTTGTCTGCATTAGATTCCATCTACCATCTTTTCAGCCTATTTTTCCAGCTGATGCAGATCCCGCTGCAAGCCCTGATAGCCTTTTTCACTGCCCACTATACCCCCAGTTTTGGTGTCACCAGCAAATATGCTGATCCATTTAACCACATTATCATCCAGATCATTGATACAGATGACAAACAACAAAGGTCCCAGCGCCGATCCCTGCGACACTCCACCAGTCACAGGTCTCCAGTCAGAGAGACAACCCTCTACTACCACCCTCTGGCTTCTCCCACAAAGCCAATGTCTAATCCAAGTTATATTGGACATTATATTGAATCACTTACAGTTACCTTTGATCTTAAGGGTATAAAAACATGATGTACTTTAAGTTTGGACAACCTTATCGGGTGTCTCTCCAGAAGAATGTATGTCTGCTTGTGTGATGAATAAAGACTTCTACGTCATCAGCTTCAGTGTCTCTCTGGTTACTTAGATCAGTCACAACAGTAATGGTGGAAACAATAGCGGTGTTTAAGAGGCTTTTAGATAGACATATAAATATGCAGGGAATGGAGGGATAGGGACCATGTGCAGGTAGAAGGAATTTAGTTTAGTTTGACATTGTGTTCAACCCAGACATGGTGAGCCCAAGGGCCTTCTCCTGTGCTGTACTATTCTCTGTTATATATAAATTGCACCAGTCTAGAAATTCAACCAGGCATTCCCGAGGCAGTGTTTCAACATGAAATGTCAACAATTCCTTTCCTCTCACAGGTGCTACTTCACCCACCAGGTTCCTCCAGCAGACTTTGTGTTGCTGCAATCTCTTATGTCTCCATTGTACCTGATTTATGTGAGCAACTCACATACAATGAAATGATTTTCCTGTGTAATATGCTTTAGAGTGTGGCCCAGGTAATTAATTCACCTGGTTCTGAGGTTCTCTTGTCATTAAGCGCACTCAGAGTAATGTTTTAACAGCACTTTTGCCATTTTGGACTACTGGGGTGATATACTGCGTCCGGTGCTCCCGATGTGGCCTTTTATATATTGGTGAGACCCGACGCAGACTGGGAGACCGCTTTGCTGAACATCTACGCTCTGTCCGCCAGAGAAAGCAGGATCTCCCAGTGGCCACACATTTTAATTCCACATCCCATTTCTATTCTGACATGTCTATCCACGGCCTCCTCTACTGTAAAGATGAAGCCACACGCAGGTTGGAGGAACAACACCTTATATTCCGTCTGGGTAGCCTCCAACCTGATGGCATGAACATCGACTTCTCTAACTTCCGCTAAGGCCCCACCTCCCCCTCGTACCCCATCTGTTACTCATTTTTATACACACATTCTTTCTCTCACTCTCCTTTTTCTCCCTCTGTCCCTCTGAATATACCTCTTGCCCATCCTCTGGGTCACCCCCCCCCTTGTCTTTCTTCCCGGACCTCCTGTCCCATGATCCTCTCGTATCCCCTTTTGCCAATCACCTGTCCAGCTCTTGGCTCTATCCCTCCCCCTCCTGTCTTCTCCTATCATTTTGGATCTCCCCCTCCCCCTCCAACTTTCAAATCCCTTACTCACTCTTCCTTCAGTTAGTCCTGACGAAGGGTCTCGGCCTGAAACGTCGACTGCACCTCTTCCTATAGATGCTGCTTGGCCTGCTGCGTTCACCAGCAACTTTGATGTATGTTGCTTCCATTACTCCTCTCGTTTTGTCCAGGCATTGCATACCCCATGGTAGGGATGATACCTCAAACCCTGCAACTCAAGCCCCAATTCCATCATCACCTCAATTCAACCCACTAATCCCCTGTTGCTGCCACTGGTTCAAATTCTGGGACTTCTGATCTGCATACCTGTCCTCACCTAAGGCCCCAATCTAAACCACAAACCAGAATCAGCATAACCACAGTTTGACCCCATGGCTCCCCAGTTTGGACCCTGCTGCTCAGTCTAAGCCAGGCAACTGAGCTGATCTGATAGTCTTTCATCCGCAGTTCAAAATGACCCAGCATACAAAATAAAATGCCCAGAACCTCAGATTGCTTTCAGTCTGTGTATTTATAACAATTTAAAGTTTCATGCAATTGTCTTGCTTTGGTGTGCAGTGAATTTTAGTTTAAATAAGCACTTGCCTAGTAATGAAGACTAAATGAAGCCATTTGATCTCATCTGAGGTGGAAATAAAATACAATTCTTCACAGCTAAAATTATCATTCTCACTTATTTCCTTTCCCCTCCAAATTCTTCTTTGATTTTTCAAAGGATCCCCTCATTGCTCTGCAACTCCTATCTCTGGTAGCAATTTGACACAACTGGGTGGTTTGCTCCACTACTTCAGATGGAAATTAAGTACCACCACCATGATGAGGTTAAAATGGTCAGTTTCCTTCCCCACAAGCTTTGACAGCTTCACATTCATGTATAATGATACAGTTTCTTACTTATATGTTCACCTTACTATTGCACCTATCATTTTGCTGCTGTTTGAGATTAAATGCTTTCTTGTCAATAGTTTACATTCAAGACTTGTATGCCTTTTCTCACCCTGTGTAATGTAGCTAGCAGTGGAAAGTGTAGGGTTGGATTCAGCTGCCTATGTAATGTGTTAGGTTCTGATGCAACTGTGTATCTGCCCCTCTGTGTCTGATCTATTTTACTGTGTTGTTGAATGACCGCAGTCTGTTGTCAGAGACGTGGTTACAAAGCAGCTGAAGGTTAAAATCCCGCAATAGCTTGTGAGCATCTGTCAGCTGCACTATGGTGGCTGGTTCTTTAAGGCACTCTGCCAATCCCTACCAGATGATGTTCTGTCATGAAGGTCTGTTACCTTGTGTTGTCAACTACACAAGCATTTTTTTCTGTCAAGTAAACACCTATTATTATTTAATTTCATGTGTATTTTCAAGCAACGAACATTGGATGGCAATCAAGAATGCAACGGTTCAGTTGAAAATGATAGTAGTTTTCAATTGACTAGCTCACTGTCAGCAGAAGCTTTCCTCATTAGAAATTTGAAATGCGTCTTGGAAAGCACAACTTGTTAGAAACAAAAATAGTATTTCTGCATAGATTGTTAATTTTTAGTCTGGATATGTTTTTAACCAAAAAATATAGGTACCAGATGAGCAGGATTTTTATCACTCTTGTTTGTCTACAAACATGTAAAATACTAATTTTTTTCTAGACTTTGCTATTCAGAGTATTTCAATATTTTATATATTCCCAAGATCATGAAGTAAAAAATATTGACTAAACAATACTGTAAGAAATGGGAACTTCCAAAATAGAGCTGAGCAGGTTATTGGATAAGTAATCTAAGATGCATTGATATCCTCAAAGCAACTTGAGCAAAGGAATTCTCAGATTAATCCCGGAGTTGCTGGGCAGCACAGCTGAAGGGCCAGAAGAGCCAATTCCATTTTGTATCTCAATAAATAAATACATTAGGAAAACAGTAAATGTTTTGGGAAAGATAGGAAATAAAAATATCATTTCATAATTATAACACCATAATTGGATCACCATAATTTTGCACTAGGATTGGTAGCTTAGTAATACTTTGGCTCTTCTCTCAGAGAAGAGAGAAAAGAAAGAAGGGCCACAGAAACCAGTTATTCTTTACTCTTCTGTCAGAGTAAAGGATCATTTGTTTCTGTGGCTCGGAGATACTGGAAGAGAAAATTGCAGATTCTGCCACCGTGAGAATAGGTGGTGTTTGATGGAGCAGCTGGGTGGGATGCTTTAGATGCTTGAGTGCTGCTTCTGCACTTTGGAATTGGTCTCTACGTGCATTTCTGTGCCTTCCCATATGTTCCTCTCCATGGTGAGTACAACCTAGGTTGTACCCACAATCTGGAGATGCCCATGAATCAGTGTGAATGTTATATGCTTTCAGAGTGACTTTGAGAATGCTCTTGATGCCATTTCTCTGTCCTCCTGGAAATCTCTTGTCCTGGACTAAAGCATCTATTACAGAAGTCTGGAGACAGGAGTATAAATGCATTAGTAAATGCATTAGTCCACAGACTCGAGCTAGTTAAGTATAATCAGAAACTCAATGCAGGGAAGGTTGGTCTAAGAGAGAAAGAACATTGATATAAATTTGCCTGTCCTGCCAATTGATTTAGAGGATTTTCAGGTCAAGTCAAGACACAGATTTTGAGAAGGCACCATTGTCTTACACCTCCTGCACTTTAGGATGCCATCTAAAGGTTCCCTACGTCTGAAGGCTACAATTCAAATCCTACCATGGCAGCTGGAAATTTAAATTCAGTTAATCAGTTAATTTGGACTTTAAAATATACAAGCAGTGTAAGGGTCACAGTAAAACAATTGAAATTTAAAAATCCAACATTTTACTAACATTCTTGCCATAAAGGAAATCTCCTATCCTTGCCCAAACAAACAGCTATGTGATAGCTAGCCATTAGCTGCTCCCTGAAATAGCTCTATGCTCTGAAGTGCCTTTTCTAAACCTCTCAAGCTTTCTAATTTCATTAACACAATATAAACAGGATATAAAAGTTAGGAGACAAAAGAGACTGCAGATGCTGTAATCTTGCTCAAAAAGTGTGCTTTTAAGACATTAAAAATTAGGGTTTTGACCAAGGCAATTTGTGTTAAAATTGTAATTCCTTGAATGGTTGAATGAATTGTATGCTTAATAGTGCACCTATGTAGCTCCTTACACGTTCTACCACTTGAAAAATTACACATTAATCCTCTCTGGCTCCCTCTTATCCCTTCTCTTCTCTTCTCCTGCCTATCATCTCGTTTAGGTGACCCTCGTCCTTCCCTTTTTCCCATGACCTACTCTCCTCTCTTATCAGATTCTTCCTTCTTCAGCCCTTTACCTTTTCCACCTATCACCTCACGGATTCTCACTTCATCTCCAACCCCCCACCCACCTACCTTGCCCACCACCGCTCTTCACCCATCACCTTCCAGCTTGTACTCCTTCTCTCTATCCCTACCTTCTTATTCTGGCTTCTTTCCCCTTCCTTCCTAGTCCTGATGAAGGGTTTTAACCCAAAATATTGACTCTTTATTCCTTTCCATAGATGCTGCCTGACATGTTGAGCTCCTCCAGCATTTTGTGTGTGTTACTTTGGATTTGCAGCATCTACAGAATCTCTAGTGTGTACTAATGCACTCTGTATGTTTAGCCTATGCAGTGGTGAATTAAGGCGAATTTATACTTCTGCATCAAATCTACGCCATGGCCTGATGCCCAACTCCCCAAAAATGTAACTACGCGTCGCGGCAACGGAGACTGCAACAACTGTGATTGGTCCGCTTGGTAGCATCGCATTTCCTCCTGCGCTGCAATAGCTTCCCATTGGGCGACTGAAGGGCAGGGAAGGAACTCTGGCTGCAATGCTTTCCATAAAGCTTTACAGACCTCCAAAATTATGGAGGACCCTGTGCTTGACGCCAGTTTGTAGCTAGCTGCTACAACCTGTTGACTTCCACCTGAAGCTAAAACTCGAATGGTGATTGCCAGTCTCTGAGTAGACTGTGTGTACACTGATGCAAAATAAATAGTTGGAGACGATGAACCAAATCGTCAAATCTACCTGCCAATATTCGAAAATATTTGAAGTGCATTTCCTCGTCCCTCTCTCTCAGTGGCCGGAAGTCCACAGAAGATTCACCCTCCTTCAGTTTCAGTCACCATTGTTTAAAGTTTGGGTTTCTTCGTGTTGAGTTTCAACATGAAGAAACTCAACACAGTGGCATAGAAACCCCAGCACCAACTGGCGTTTTGGCCGTGAATTGCAGAGCGACGCAGACACACCAACACACAAGTATAAATGCTCACAACAGCGTAGGCCACTTGCGTAGGCTATGGCGTAGGCTACCACGCAGAAGTATAAATCAGCCTTTAGTTACACACAATGACCAGCTTTTGACCTTCTCAAGAGGTTTGGATTTCACTTGTTCTGCCTAACACTGACCTCAAAAATAGTGGGGAGGAGTTTATTTTCTTTCTTGTTGGAAGCAGTTATCTTCAGACACTTATCAGGCATGAATGACACTTGCCCAGCAATCTGCTTGTATATTTTGAACTCTTGATGTAAATGAACATGTACTGGTAAATTTTCAAATGAATTCTGAATGAATAAACATTAACAACCAAACATATTTCTGACCTTCTAATGGAAAAGAATTGATGAATCAGCTGGAATTATTTATGCCAATTTGGTGGCCCTGAAGAAAAACTGTTGATATGATTGGTTTTAAGACCCCGGACGCTTCCAAGTATGACTCAAGCCACCATTAATCCTTACTAACCAGATTTATTAGGGCTTTTTCTTGTTGCACTTGGTTGAATCTGCCTTCAGATCAAGGATTTCACTTTAGTTTTACCACTAAATTTCATAGTCTGTGTTTAACTTTGGATCAAGCCTGAAATCAGGATTATTGTTTCTGCTTCTGGTGGAATTTAGGAACACTAGAATTCAAGAAAGTAGCAGCAGGAGTAGGCCATACATCCTCGCAAGCTGGCCTTTAATCTCGTAGCTGGTCAAATTGAATGATGGTGAGTACATTATCAGCCAGCAAGTGTTGCTTAATGGCACTGTTCCATTCGATTGCTGGTGATTGTGTGCAGGTTAATAAGGTTGTAATTTACATGATTGGATTTATCCAGCTATTTATGAGCAGGACACATTGGGAAATTTTCTCTGTTGTTAGATAGAATCACAGAATAATTACTACATGGAAGGAAGCCTGCTGAGTCCATGTTGAATGTGGCAATTTTATTCTCTCTTTACTACTATTCATAGTAATGCAACCAGGACCCTAACCCTCCACTGTGGGACAATAATTTTTCTCCGTCACTTTTAGCATAAAAGGTATTTTTCTCTCGTAAATGCTCAACTTCCAGCTGAACCAAAATATTTTAGCTGAGGATGATTGCAGCATTTAGCCTCAGGATTTCAGCTATGATATTGTTTGATCCTTGTAGTCCTGACTGACAGCAGGTACCAGCCATTAATTGATTTTATAAAGTTGATAAAATTGGTTAAAGACTGGACCCTTTGATGAAGGCTGATTACGAAGGGTCAAAAGTCATCGTCTATTTCAATAACTGATTGAAGAAGATTGTAAATTCTTCCCATTTTAATTTTTCCTCTGAGTTGGGAATCGATCTTTTCTCTTTATTAACGCAAACAACAGGAATTCTGCAGATGCTGGAAATTCAAGCAACACACATCAAAGGGTCTCGGCCTGAAACGTCGACTGCACCTCTTCCTACAGATGCTGCTTGGCCTGCTGCGTTCACCAGCAACTTTGATGTGTGTTGCTTTTCTCTTTATTAATTAGATTTTGCATCATTGTTCCTGATTGAGAAGGTTTTGAGGTCAATGCTTTGAGCAAGTTCAGTTGCTAGAACTGCTGCCTTGCAGCTCCTGAGTCTTGGGTTCAATCCTGACCTCCTGGTCTCATCCGTGTGGAATTTGTTCATTCTACCTGGGACTGTGTGGGTGTTCTCCGGGTGCTTCAATTTCCTCTCACACCCCTAAGGTATGCAAATTGGGATTCTAAATTCCTCTGAGTGTGTAGGTTAGTGGTAGAATCTAAGGGTGGGGAGGGCAAAGCTGATGTGAATCTGACCAGATTTGGATAGGGAACTGGTGCTTGATTGATATTATGGATTCAGTGGGCCAAAAGATCTGTGTTTCTGTGCTATGATTCAAAAAGGAAATTTTTCCACAGCTAGCTATAGGATTTGGGATCTTTTAATATGCATTGGTATAGATGATTGAGGTAAAATTGCAGGACAGACACCAGAAGAATTCTTTACTTGGCTTTGGGTAGCTGCATGAAATTCTTTTCACATCACATCTGAAATAAGGACTTCAAAGTAGCCACCATTTTCTTACTGTCCAGCAAAGATCAAGGATAAATTTAACTTAAAATTAGCTTTTTTAAATTAAGTATACTGCCACTAAATTAAGCCTGGCATTTAAGAAATAGAACTATGAACTCTTAAGAACGGACATAAACGATTAAACTATCTAATAGAAGAGGGGCTCTCAGCTTACTTTTCAAGTGTTTTTGTTTATATTTTGAAATTGCTGGGAGGTGTCAAAAATGAGGATGTCACAAAACAGCAGCTTGTGTTACAGCATGTTCCACAACCCTGTTGTACAGAGACATTGTGGTTTGTATTTTCACTTCAGGTGGCCCAAGTTCCAGGTGGTCCAGATTCATCTGTGCAAAGGAGAAATGTGTTTAATTCGAAGTTTGCCTCTGAAACTTGGCATTCTTGACAGCAGGAAGCCACTATATCAAATAACAGTGACATAGGTTTTGAATTAAATTCACGATCAGAAATTCAGATTAGGTTTTGCAGAAAAGTTACATAAAAGAATAAATAAAATAAATGAAGAACTTCCAAAGACACAAATGAGGCAAGTAAGTTGGAAAAATAAAGAGAACAAACTCAGTTATAGAAACAAGTATATGCAAAATGTTGACTGAATCACTAAGAACATAATACGAGTATAAGTCAACCATTCAGCCCCTTAAGTCAGGTTGGCCAACACTATCTCTCCATACTTAACAGAGCTACCATGCGATAAACCAGATCTAGTGAACAGTCACTTCCCTCCCTCTATAGCAAGTGTGTTGGATTTCTATTAATTTGGACACATCAGGACCAGTACATTTTGGCCCTATTAAGCAGCTGTCCCAATTAGCTGAAATTTCATGGCAATAGATTAAAAAGATATAAAAAAGACAAACTGAGTAACAATTTATGTATTTAAATGAGATACAGAACAAGTTAGAAAACTACCAATATGACTGCAGTGCTATAAGACTGTGTGTTTGTTCCTCCTACTTATCAATGAAGGAATTTAGTGCGCATGTGCCAGTCGTGCATGCAGCCTGGTACAGCCGTTCCAATCTATTCTTACTTTCTTCTTCTTACTTTTTAATTTACGTTATGTTTTGTATTTTTTTTCTCACGGTAACACGTCGAAGCTGCACCCCGTCTAACATGCTGGTAGAGAGAGTTTTATTGGGTTTTCTTTAGCGCTGGAAATGGTTACATCCCAACATGCGGGACAGAAGCAAGGTCGCATTGTGTATTCCATGGACCAGCAAATACCGGCCGGCTTAGCGAACAGAGCGGCGGACACCCCTGCTGAAATCCGGAGGAAAACACACAGAAGATGCAGAGGGGGATCACAAAGCTGAGGAAAGAGGACGGGGTCGAGACAACAGAGACTTTTGGAGAAGAGGAGTTCAGTGGGTAATACCGTTCCAGCTGACCAGAAGTGCACTGAGAGCGGTAAGCGTGAAGGAGTTGGGTGCTTACTGATCTGGTTAACAACAGATGGTGCAATCCAGGGTATATTACGATTGAGGAACGTGTTTGCAGACTGAATATTGAACTTTTTACTGTTGGACTTCGGCCACATTCCACTGTGATACAACACTTGGCGGCATGGGAGGTCGTTCCTGCCCGTAGCCATCGAACGTGCAGCTCCTCCCGTGGAGGGTCAGACACCCTGAGCCAGTAGACTGGTCCTGGACTTATTTTCCATCTGGCATAGTTTGCATTTTGTTGTTTGATTGTTGGGGTTTTTTTGTATTGCTATATTTACGCTCTATTCTTGGTTGGTGCGGCTGTAACGAAACCAAATTTCCCTCGGGATTAATAAAGTATATCTACCTATCTATCTATCTATTTATCTATGTTTCATTCTTTGGGCTGTACTGTACATGAATAAAATCAACACAGACATCTAGTGCAGATAGTGGACTGTCTTCATACAATGCTGTCTAAAATTACATTCTCCAAATCTTCATTTTCATTGTAACATTCAGGATAATTGTCAATGCCTTCAAATTCTTCATAGGTCCTAACTTGTTGAAGTAGTGAAATTGGTTCATTTTCATCGGTTTCTGGCCTCTCCAAGCCTGAATGCTTGAAACCACAGTGAGCAAAACAGTTCAGTGTTGTCTTACTGCTTACTTCTCACCAACTATCAGTGACAAACATCACTGCTTTTTAAACACAAATACATGCAAATGGCACTATTTAAAAACTGCTCAAAACACAGTGTAATGTCTGAACGCTAGGCAAGTGCACATGACTGACACTAGTCAGAAACTGTTCAGCAACAGTCTCCTGCCCAAATTAAGCAGCGTAGTCTCCCAAATAAATGAAAGGAATCCTGGTAATTTTCTCAATTTTTATTCTTTAAGAGTTGTACCAAATAAATGGCTGCCTCTGTTAACCAATGGCCCAATTAACCAGAATTCACTGTACAAGTATGGACCCTCACCAAAGCCACATAATATTGTTGTAAATGTCCCTACTCTTTTACCTGTCTTCTCTTGCAATGAAATCAAACATGTCATTTGCCCTTTTAATTTCCCGCTGTACCCATGGTTAGCTATCCGTGACATGTCTGCAAGGACACCAAGCTTCATTTGAGCATCGACATTTCCTATTCCTTCACCAGTTAATTAAAAACTTGCCAGCACCTCTGCTCCATCCACCAAAAGCGGAATTTCTTGTTGGCCAACCATTTTAATTCCTATCCCCATTTCATGTACAACATGTCAGCTCATGGCATCCTCTTTGGCCATGATGAGTTCACTCTCAGAATGGAGGAGCAATGCCTCATATTCCGTTTAGGTAGCCTCCAACCTAATGGCATGAACATCAATTTCTCCTTCTGGTAATTTATTTTTTCTTTTTCCCTTTTCTTCTATTTCCCACTTGGCCTCTCACCTCTTCTCCTCACCTGCCTATCACCTCCCCCTGGTGCTCTTCCTTCTCTTTCTCCCACTCTAATCAGATTCCTTCCTCTCCAACCCTTTACCTTTCCCACCCTCCTAACTTTACCTATCAACTTCTAGCTAGTCCTCCTTCCAGTGCCCCCCACCTTTTATTCTGGCATCTTCCCCCTTCCTTTCCTGTCTTGGCCCAAAACGTTGACCGCTTATTCATTTCCATAGATGCTGCCCGACCTGCTGAATTTCTCCAGACTTTTATGTCTGTTGCTCTGGATTTCCAGCTTTTGCAGAATCTCGTATTATGATTCCTGTTTCTTCTTATGATTGCACAATTTTTATTTTCCCTAGTCACTCCACTAGTTCATTTTTCTTTGAAGCCTTTTTGTATCCTTATTATTATTCATATTGTTATGACAGCAGCGTATGTGGAAGTACAATGAATTCCTGTGAACTAGACCATCAGTTAATCAGGGGAACTGCTTATTTGGGACAATTCTTAAAGAACAAAAACAAAACAAAAAAATTGCAGGGACTTTTTTCATTTATTTGGGACTTTATGCCACTTAATTGGGGCAGGAGATAGTCAGTCACATACACTGTGTGGCCGTTTGACACTACACCGTACATAGAGCGAATAGTTGCCACAGTTGCATATGCTTGTGTGATGATACCTATTTCGGTCATTAGAAGCTGATTTAAAAGCAGTGATTATTGGAACTTTGTTTTATTTGACTTTAAAGGTATTTTGAGACTTTTGCCATGAAAAGATTTGAAACTAGCCAAAAAACTACCCAAATGAACCAATGTACGAGGCATTGCCCAACTGAGGCAACGTCAGCTGGCAGAAATAAGTGGAGTGCCAAAATCTCTAAATCACGTTTGATGCATCAGCAGGATAAAGTGCAAGAAAGACAGGCATTATGTGAGGGACATTCCAAAAACTGAAAGCGTGAGGGTAAGGATCCACATGATGAAAAGACCCTCAGTCATTGGTTTTCCATTGTAACTGGATGAGGTGTGTATGTCAGTGGACCAATTTTTTAAAAAAGTCAGAGGAACTAGCTAAGAAGCTGGGCGATAAAGATTTTAAAGCAACAGATGGCTAGTTGTCTTGATGGAAATTTAGACAAATTAAGTTCAAGAAAGCACATGGTGAGGAGGGTAGTTCTGATGCTGTAAGCCCAGAAACATGGAAATATACAAAACTCCCCACCTTGCTTCAAAAATTTTCTTCAGATGTTATCTACAATACTGATAAAACAGGCCTTTTTCATTGTTCCACGCTAGATAGTTCCCTGTGCTACAAACATACAATACTATCAGGTTCAAGGAAAGCAATGGACTGCATAACTGTGTTGTGTTGTTTAGTATGTCAGGAACTAATGAAAATAAATTGTGGTTGGTTATTGGGAAAAAGGCATATTTCAGTTCAGCTCAGTGTTTATTATCTGCAGGCTGCCCCAATTCAGAAATTGCCCAAAGGAGCAACAAAGAAAAGAGGTGACCAAAAAACAGAGAACATCATAGTGTCCAATCTACAGATGGTGTCAATTACACCTTGCTCCTGCACCTTCCTCTGACAGCATCAAGGGAGAGAGAGAGAGATCACTTGAATGCAAGGACCTTTTCTCGGGAGCAGTGAGTGAGAAGAGAGAGAGAGACCATCACACACAGGTACTTCAATTGATAAGATCAGCAAGGGATGAAGTTGATCATGGACTCGCAGCCTGTATCCAGGCCTCCTGGCCTCCAGGCCATACACTTTGCTCGCAGCCTCATGGAACCCTCTCGGAGACGGCAAAGCGCCAGACCGCCCGATCAGCCCAAAAGCGCATCGCTAGAATGTAGATAACAGGCTCCAACAATTGCAGAACCACATCCAAAATAAAAAGAAGATGTAAAAGAAGTGACAAGAGTTGCCTTGTAACCTGTCTTGGGGATGTCGCCCTTGGTAGTGTTGTTCGCTGGCGCCATCATGAAGACTAATATGCCATTCTTTTTCCTGTTTGCTGCATATATATTGTATATAGTTTTTTATGTCTTTCCTCACTGTATATGTATTTTCACATTTTGGGACTTTGTGTGAAGAATTGGAAGCACTTAATAGAACACCTACACCCGCTATTGTGGTGGAGCCAGTTTTTTCGTAGAGCCCATTCATCGCCTTGACATCACATCCTCAGTGTGTCATAATTGATTATACTGATCATGCAATCACCTCATCTCTTGCTAACCCACAATTCTCTTAGATTTTACTCGAAATGCATCATAGTTGTGGGAAAGCAATGTGACATTTCTGTATTTGACATATCATAGGAAATCTAGACTGAAGAAATCATGTTATTTCTGGGCCTTCCTGCACATTATGACTGTTCACAACTGTAGTACAGTGTTAGTTAGTATGATTCCAACAGCCTAATCACACAGTGACGCAACTCCTGTGAATCAGGACATGGCATTCAGTGGGGTAAAGTTTAGAATTTGTCTTTTTGAGTGGTCTTGACCACATTACTCTAACCCATGGTTGAATCGAGGTATCACTGCCCCACTGTATGTACCCTCAGGTGGTGAGTCAGGTTTTGCTTCAGATATGATGATGTCATCACTATCTTTCTTTATAGATTGCAGCACCTGAGGTTGGACTTAAACAATAGGCAATTGACTGTGGTTGTTAATCCATATTGAAAATGGCAGAAGCAGACCAAATGAAAAAGAAGTTTAGATAGCACAGTGTGGAGTACCTGAAATATGGATTTACACCAGTACCAAGCAACCAACAGCAGCCAATGTGTCTCTTGTGTGAACAAGTTTTCTTTTTCAGATGAGGTAATGAAACCACCCAGGTTCTTATAACATTTGAAGAGAAGACACTCTGATAAAGCAAACAAGAACTTGGCTTATTTTCAGTCACTTCATGACAACTTTCTGAAATGAAAAACACTCCAATACATGTTTGCCAACACTTTACAACAAGGTGTTGATAGTTTGTGTGCTTCATAAAACATTTCATTGTTCATTGCTAAATCTGGAAAACCCCATACAATTGGAGAAGAACTTACTCTGTTAGCAGTAAGGGAGGCTCTGAGTACAGTTTTGCATAGACCACTAGATCAAATAATTAAAGCCATTTCACACAGCGACAATTCTGTTCAAAGACGAATAGATGAAATGTCTAAGAATGTGGAAAGCACATTCTGCAATGTATCTAGGATAACAGAATTTGCTCTGCGGCTGGATGAGTCAACTTGCAAGGCAACAAATCTTTGTTTCTTGGTTTTGTTTGCTTTATAAAAGATGAAAGCATGGTTCAAGAGTTGTTATTCGCAAGGAGACTAGAAACATATAGGATGGGGTGTCAGGACATTCTGCTTACCAACATTCTCGCTTGTCCAACGGGGGGGGGAGGGCACCATCGATGACAGGATGCCACCATGGAGTCATTACTTTCTTTTTAAAAAGCTGTACCTAACATATTTACCACTCACTGTGCAATTCACAGACATCTTGTCACAAAAAAAACCTAAGTGATTGGCTGCACAAATCATTAAATACTATTAACACTGTGGCGAATAAAATGATGTCCCATGCTTTCAATTCTCAACTATTTCAAAAATTTTGTATTGAGAGTAAAGAACACTTTGAATGCTTGCTGTTGCATAAAAAAAGTCAGATAGCTTTCAAAGAAAAACTGCCTAAGACACTTTTATGCCCTTTTCGAAACTGATAAATTCTTCGAAAACTCAAATACTTCCTTCAAAGTTCAAAGGAAATTTATTATCAAAGTACACATATTGCACCATATACAATCCTGAAATTCACTTTCATGCAGGCATACACAATAAACCCATAACAGAATAATAGCCATAATAGAATCAATGAAAGACTGCACCAACTTGGGCTTTCAACCAATGTGCAAAGACAACAAACTGTGTAAATACAAAAAGAAATAATAATAATAATAATAAATTAATAAGCAATAAATATTGAGAACATGAGATGAATTCTTGAAAGTGAGTCTTTAGGTTGTGGGAACTTGTCAGTGATGGGGCAAGTGAAGTTGAGTGAAGTTATCCCCTTCGGTTCAAAAGCCTGATGGTTGAGGGGTAATAACTATTTCTGAACCTGGTGGTGTGAATCCTGAGGCTCATGTACTTTTGTCCTGGTGCCAGCAGTAACAAGAGAGCATGGTCTGCATGGTGGGGATCCATGATGATGTATGCTACTTTCCTGCAACAACACTTTATGTAGATGTGCTTAGTGGTGGGGAGGGCTTCATTCATGATGGACTGGGCCATATCCACTACTTTTTGTAGGCTTTTCATTCAACGGCATTGGTGCTTCCATTCTTGGCTCTGATGCAGCCAGTCAATATAAACTCTACTACATATCTATAGAAGTCTGGAAAAGTTTTAGATATCATGCTAAATCTTTTCAAACTCCTAAAGAAGGAAAGGTGCTGCCATGCTTTCTTCATAACTGCACTTATGTGCTGAGCCCAAGACAGATCAATCAGCTCTTTAGTCTTGATGACATTGAATGAGAGCTTCTTGTTATGGCACCACTCAGCCAGATTTTCAGTCTCCCTCCTGTATGATGATTCATCACCACCTTTGATTCAGCCTACAGTGATGTCAGTAAACTTGAATATGGCATTGAAGCCATGCTTAGCCACACAGTCATAAGTGTAAAGCAAGAAGAGCTGGGGTCTAAGCTCACAGCCTTGTGGTGCCCCTGTGATAATGGAGATAGTGGAGGAGATGTCGTTGGCGATTCAAACTGACAGCAGTCCGCAAGTGAAGAAATCAAGGATCCAATTGCACAAGGAGCTATTGAGGCCAAGGTCTTGAAGCTTAATGATTAGTTTTAAGGGAATGATGATAGTGAATACTGAGCTGTAGTTGATAAAGAGCATCCTGGTGTATACATCTTTACTGTCCAGATGTTCCAGGGTTGAGTGAACAGTCAATGAGATGGCATCTGCTGTGGACCTATTGCTCTGGTAGGCAAATTGGAGCAGATTTAAGTTACTTCTCAGGCAGGAGTTGATATGTTTCATCACCAACTTTTTAAAATACTTCATCACTGTGGATGTAAATGCTACTGGATGATACTCATGGAGGCAAGATACTGCGATCTTCTTAAGCAACAGTATATTTGAAGCCTGCTTGAAGTAGGTGGACACCTCAGACTGCCAAAGCGAGAGGTTAAGGATCTTTGTGAATATTTCAACCAGTTGATCAGTACAGATCTTTAGTATTTGGCCAGGTACCGCAACTGTTATAGAAACATAGAAACATAGAAAATAGGTGCAGGAGTAGGCCATTCGGCCCTTCGAACCTGCACCGCCATTTATTATGATCATGGCTGATCATCCAACTCAGAACCCCGCCCCAGCCTTCCCTCCATACCCCCTGACCCCCATAGCCACAAGGGCCATATCTAACTCCCTCTTAAATATAGCCAATGAACTGGCCTCAACTGTTTCCTGTGGCAGAGAATTCCACAGATTCACCACTCTCTGTGTGAAGAAGTTTTTCCTAATCTCGGTCCTAAAAAGATTCCCCTCTATCCTCAAACTGTGGCCCCTCGTTCTGGACTTCCCCAACATTGGGAACAATCTTCCCGCATCTAGCCTGTCCAATCCCTTTAGGATCTTATACGTTTCAATCAGATCCCCCCTCAATCTTCTAAATTCCAACGAGTACAAGCCCAGTTCATCCAGTCTTTCTTCATATGAAAGTCCTGCCATCCCAGGAATCAATCTGGTGAACCTTCTTTGTACTCCCTCTAAGGCAAGGATGTCTTTCCTCAGATTAGGGGACCAAAACTGCACACAATACTCCAGGTGTGGTCTCACCAAGGCCTTGTACAACTGCAGTAGTATCTCCCTGCTTCTGTACTCGAATCCTCTCGCTATAAATGCCAGCATACCATTCGCCTTTTTCACCGCCTGCTGTACCTGCATGCCCACTTTCAATGACTGGTGTATAATGATACCCAGGTCTCGTTGCACCTCCCCTTTTCCTAATCAGCCACCATTCAGATAATAATCTGTTTTCCTATTTTTGCCACCAAAGTGGATAACTGCACATTTATCCACATTAAATTGCATCTGCCATGAATTTGCCCACTCACCCAACCTATCCAAGTCACCCTGCATCCTCTTAGCATCCTCCTCGCATCCTCCTCACAGCTAACACTGCCACCCAGCTTCGTGTCATCCGCAAACTTGGAGATGCTGCATTTAATTCCCTCATCCAAGTCATTAATATATATTGTAAACAACTGGGGTCCCAGCACTGAGCCTTGCGGTACCCCACTAGTCACCGCCTGCCATTCTGAAAAGGTCCCGTTTATTCCCACTCTTTGCTTCCTGTCTGCTAACCAATTCTCCACCCACACCAATACCTTACCCCCAATACCGTGTGCTTTAAGTTTGCACACTAATCTTCTGTGTGGGACCTTGTCAAAAGCCTTTTGAAAATCCAAATATACCACATCCACTGGTTCTCCCCTATCCACTCTACTAGTTACATCCTCAAAAAATTCTATGAGATTCGTCAGACATGGTTTTCCTTTCACAAATCCATGCTGACTTTGCCCGATCATTTCACCGCTTTCCAAATGTGCTGTTATCACATCCTTGAAAACTGACTCCAGCAGTTTCCCCACCACCGACGTTAGGCTAACCGGTCTATAATTCCCCGGTTTCTCTCTCCCTCCTTTTTTAAAAAGTGGAGTTACATTAGCCACACTCCAATCCTCAGGAACTAGTCCAGAATCTAACGAGTTTTGAAAAATTATCACTAATGCATCCACTATTTCTTGGGCTACTTCCTTAAGCACTCTAGGATGCAGACCATCTGGCCCTGGGGATTTATCTGCCTTCAATCCCTTCAATTTACCTAACACCACTTCCCTACTAACATGTATTTCGCTCAGTTCCTCCATCTCACTGGACCCTCTGTCCCCTACTATTTCTGGAAGATTATTTATGTCCTCCTTAGTGAAGACAGAACCAAAGTAATTATTCAATTGGTCTGCCATGTCCTTGCTCCCCATAATCAATTCACCTGTTTCTGTTTGCAGGGGACCTACATTTGTCTTTACCAGTCTTTTCCTTTTTACATATCTATAAGAGCTTTTACAGTCCGTTTTTATGTTCCCTGCCAGTTTTCTCTCATAATCTTTTTTCCCCTTCCTAATTAAGCCCTTTGTCCTCCTCTGCTGAACTCTGAATTTCTCCCAGTCCTCAGGTGAGCCACTTTCTCTGGCTAATTTGTATGCTTCTTCTTTGGAATTGATACTATCCCTAATTTCTCTTGTCAGCCACGGGTGCACTACCTTCCTTGATTTATTCTTTTGCCAAACTGGGATGAACAATTGTTGTAGCTCATCCATGCAACCTTTAAATGCTTGCCATTGCATATCCACCGTCAATCCTTTAAGTGTCATTTGCCAGTCTATCTTAGCTAATTCACGTCTCATACCTTCAAAGTTACCCTTCTTTAAGTTCAGAACCTTTGTTTCTGAATTAACTATGTCACTCTCCATCTTAATGAAGAATTCCACCATATTATGGTCACTCTTACCCAAAGGGCCTCTCACGACAAGATCGCTAATTAACCCTTCCTCGTTGCTCAAAACCCAGTCCAGAATAGCCTGCTCTCTAGCTGGTTCCTCGACATGTTGGTTCAAAAAACCATCCCGCATACATTCCAAGAAATCCTCTTCCTCAGCACCTTTACCAATTTGGTTCACCCAATCTACATGTAGATTGAAGTCACCCATTATAACTGCTGTTCCTTTATTGCACACATTTCTAATTTCCTGTTTATTACCATCTGCGACCTCACTACTACTGTTAGGTGGCCTGTACACAACTCCCACCAGCGTCTTCTGCCCCTTAGTGTTACGCAGCTCTACCCATATCGATTCCACATCTTCCCGGCTTATGTCTTTCCTTTCTATTGCGTTAATCTCTTCTTTAACCAGCAACGCCACCCCACCTCCCCTTCCTTCATGTCTATCCCTTCTGAATATTGAATATCCCTGAACGTTGAGCTCCCATCCCTGGTCACCCTGGAGCCATGTCTCTGTGATCCCAACTATATCATAATCATTAATAACAATCTGCACTTTCAATTCATCCACCTTATTACGAATGCTCCTTGCATTGACACACAAAGCCTTCAGGCGCTCTTTTACAACTCTCTTAGCCCTTATACAATTATGTTGAAAGTGGCCCTTTTTAATGCTTGCCCTGGATTTGTCGGCCTGCCACTTTTACTTTTCTCCTTAGTACATTTTGCTTCTACCCTCACTTTACACCCCTCTGTCTCTCTGCACTGGTTCCCATCCCCCTGTTGTGAACTAACCTCCTCACGCCTAGCCTCTTTAATTTGATTCCCACCCCCCAACCATTCTAGTTTAAAGTCACCTCAGTAGCCCCTGCTAATCTCCCTGCCAGGATATTGGTCCCCCTAGGATTCAAGTGTAACCCGTCCTTTTTGTACAGGTCACGCCTGCGCCAAAAGAGGTCCCAATGATCCAAAAACTTGAATCCCTGCCCCCTGCTCCAATCCCTCAGCCGCGCATTTACCCTCCACCTCATCGCATTCCTACTCTCACTGTCGCGTGGCACAGGCAGTAATCCCGAGATTACTACCTTTGCGGTCCTTTTTCTCAACTCCCTTCCTAGCTCCCTATATTCTCCTTTCAGGACCTCATCCCTTTTCCTACCTATGTCATTGGTACCTATATGTACCACGATATATGGATGCTTCTCGTGGGTTCTCACACATTGGCCTCAGTAACTAAAATCAAAGGATCTTCGGAGGCTCTTGGAGCTCGTGATGGTTCCTCCATGTTTTGACAGTCAAAGCAAGCAAAGAAGGCATTGAGCTCATCTGGAATAAAAGCACTATTGTCACCTCTGTTGCTTGTTATAACTTTATAAAGAGGTGGTAGAAGTTGTGATAGCCCTGCCACAATTGTCAAGCATCTTTCATTGATTCAAACTTAGTCCGGAATTACCACTTTACCTGTGAGATGACTTTACGGATATCGTACCTAGGTCTCATGCAACTTTCTTGGTCACTAGACTTGAATGTCTCTGATCAGGCCCTCAGCAGATTGCAGATCTCAAGGTTCATCCAGGGTTTCTGGTAGGGAAAGACTGAATGATTTTGTGAGGACACACTCATCCACAACTGTTATTATAAAGGACGTGACAAACATGGTGTATTCATTCAGATCCACAGAAGAGTCCTTGAACACGGCCCAGTCCATCAACTCAAAGCAAACCCATAGCCACACCTCTGCCTGCTGCGATCACCTCTTTGTTGCCCTAACTCTGGAATTTTGCTCTTTCGCCTCTGTCTGCACACAGGTAGGAGAAGGAAAGCCAAATGATCGGATTTACCGAAATGCAGTCTGGGCATGGAACAATAGGAATACCTTGCCTTAGTATAACAGAGAATGAGGGGTGTTCTTTATCTTAGTATAACAGTGGTCTAGTGTGTCAGGATCTTTGGAGCTATAAGACCATAAGACCATAAAATATAGGAGCAGAATTAGGCCTTTTGGTCTATTGAGTCTGCTCTGCTATTTCATCATGGCTGATCCAATTTTCCTCTCAGCCCCAGTCTCCTGCCTTCAAGCCATATCTCTTCATGCTCTGACCAATCAAGAATTTATCAGCCTCTGCATTAAACATACATAAAGATTTGGCCTCCATAGCTGCCTGTGGCAAAGAATTCTACAGATTCACCACCTTCTAGCTAAAGAAATTCCTCCTCATCTCCATTCTAAAGGGACACCCCTGTATTCTGAGGCTGTATCTCTGGTCTTAGACTCTCCCAACATAGGAAACATCCTCTCCACATCCACTCTGTCAAGGCCTTTCATCATTCAATAAGTTTCAATGAGGTCACCCCTCATTCTTCCGAACTCTAGTGAATACAGGCCCAAAGCCATCAGACTCTCTTCATATGACAAGCCATTCAATCATGGAATGATGTTTGCGAACCTCCTTTGAACGCTATCCAGTTTCAGCACATCCTTTATAAATAAGAGGCCCAAACCTGCTCACAATTCTCCAAGTGAGGCCTCACCAGTGCTTTATAAAGTTTCAACATTATATCTTTCCTTTTAGATTCTAATCCAATTGAAAAGAATGTTAACATTGCAGTTGCCTTCCTCACCACAGACTCAACCTGAAAATTAACCTTTAGGGCATCCTGCACAAGGACTCCAAAGTCCCTTTGCACTTCCATTGTTTTGTATTTTCTCTCCATTTAGAAAATAGTCAACCCTTTCACTCCTCCTACCAAAGTATGTGACCATACACTCCCCAACCCTGTATTCCATCTGCCGTTTTTCTGCCCATTCTCCTAATCTAAGTTCTCTGTAGCCTTTTTACTTCCTCAAAACCACCTGCCCCTCCACCTATCTTCATATCGTCTGCAAACATTGCTCATCATGACCTTTTCCAATATCCAAGTCTCTCTGAGTTGGAAGAGAAAGAAAGAATACCAGATGATGATCTTCAAGTGTACTGTGCCCACCTGGGTGAGCTGCATAAAGACAAGTCAGAGGGATTTCAGGATCATCTATATCCAAATTCCACATTGGGTAATAAATCCATTCCTGACTTGTATTGAGGAATTAACAGGAAGGACTGATCTCGCTACAAAATGACTTTGAACTGATGCCGAAGTTCAAAAAATCATATCAAGATTTTTGGTTGCAGAAAATCTTAGAACACCATCCTCCACTGTGGGATAAGGTCAAGATGGTCTTTACTGCCATTCTAATATCACATTTAGAAGAGTGTGATTTCAGTGCAGTGCCCAAATTCTTTCAAAGCAATGAAATGGAGACTGCAAATTACTGAATGTGCAGATCTGAGATTCCTTCTGAGTGACATTCAGCCTGATGTTGAGAAGCTGATATCACTGCACCAAGCCCATCCATCTCATTGAAAGATGAAAAAGCAGTTGTGAATAGTTGGACTAGTAACGTACACTCTAAAATTGTTGATGAAAATTGTTTATACTTCAATTGAATAAAGAAATAATTTTATTTGTAGCTTTAAATATTCTTGAATAATTTTTGCAATTACTTGTCACTGCTTTGAATTTGCAATTCCTATTTTCTTTCACTGTGCATCGTAAATCAAAATTCCTTATAGTTTTTTATGTAGAGAGCTTTACCCATGATTTACTGGGACAAGTCCACTATCTTTTGGAGGATTTTCTGCACAAAGGCATTGGTGTTCCCATACCAAGTTGTAATGTAGCTAGTCAATACACTTTCCACCACAGATCTATAGATGTTTAACAAGGTCTTTGATGACATGCCAAATCTCCACAGACTCCTAAGGAAATAGAGGCACTGTCGTGATTTCTTTGCAATTAAATTTATATGATAGGTCCAGGACAGGATGTCAGAGATAGTGACACCCAGGAATTTAAAGTTACTGACCTTCTCCACCATTACTGCTCCAATGAGTACTGGCTCATGGACCTCTGGTTTCCCTCTCCTGAAGTCTACAATCAGTTCATTGGTCTTGCTGATATTAAGTGAGAGGTTGTTCTTAAAACACCCCTCAGCCAGATTTTTAATCTGATCCATCACCAATTTTCACAGAGCCCACAAAAATGGTGTCATCAGCAAACTTGAATATGGTGTCGGGTTGAGGCCCAGGTCTTGGATTTTACTGATTAGTTTTGAGGGGGAGAACATTTACATGAAACGTTGTCATAGAAAAACAGCATTCATCATCGGAGATCCTCACCAACCAGTGCATGCTCTTTTCTCGCTGCTGCCACCAGGTAGAAGGTACAAGAGCCTCAGGACTCACACCATCAGGTTCAAGAACAGTTACTAACCCCTCAACTATCAGACTCTGAACAAATTTCTGGTGTTCCCACAACCAATGATCTCACTTTATGGACTCTTTATCTCGTTATTTCATGCTCTGGTTACTTATCGCTATTTACTTATATTTACATTTATACAGTTTGTTGTTCACTGATCCTGTTTACAGTTACTATTCTATAGATTGGCTGAGTATGCCCATAGGAACAAGGATCTCAGGGTTATATGTGGTGACATGGATGTACTCTGATACTATATACATTTTTCACTTTTACTTTTACATTATTTACTTTTAAAAGGGTGCACTGGAGATGTGGTCTGGGAGCCAAGGGCCTCACTGAGCCTTTCAATTTCCTGAAGTCCCTAGTTTGAGGCCCAACCTTGGGACTCAGAAACAGAAATATTATCACAGAGCTAAAATTCACTCAACATTTACACCATTATTTATTGCCAAGTGAATGTAACCAATGACAAGGGTAGTGAAGTGGTAGGCATTGTAGTCAGAGGACACCTAAATTCTATATGGTTCAAAGCCAACAATTCAATACAGAAACAAGGGATATAAATATATGATAACTACTTGTCGGTCTAATAGAAAATTCAGGAGTTATGTTACAAAGGGGAGGGGAGGGGAACGTCGACTCAGACGATGAGAGGCCTGTGTCGGGCATTTTCATGCCTTACAAGGTGCAGATTGGAAGTCTGTGTGGGACGCCACTCTTCGCACAGACTAGAACAATGTGTGATTAAGTGCCTTGCTCAAGAGCACAAACACGCTGCCACAGCTGAGGCTTGAACTAGCAACCTTGGAATAACTAGACGAACGCCTTAACCACTTGGCCACGTGCCCAACAAAGAAAGTAATTATAAGATAAGATGTAAGAAAAAACTTTAATTACCTCAAAGGAAATTACTGCTGCAAGTTTGCTCAGTCAGAAATATATACCTTAAAATACAGAATGTAAGCATTGAGGTACAGAAGAATATAAAATGTGCATTAAAAAGTAATAGTGCAAAATACAGATGTGCAATGAAACCATATACTTATATACTTAAGAAGAGGAGTTGCAGAGTCTTATAGCCACAGGGAGAAAGGATCTCCTGTGTCGTTCAGTGGTGCACCTCGGTGGAATCAGTCTATTACTAAAGATGCTCCTCTGTTTGTCCAGTATGTCATGGAGGGGGTGAGAGGGATTGTCCGTAATATTCTGTAGCTTCTGCAGCATCTTCCTCTCAGACACAACCACCAGGGAATCCAGTTACACACCCAAAACAGAACCGGCCTTGCTGACGAGCTTATTGATGTTATCGGCGTGAGCTGTTCTCACCCTGCTGCCCCAGCAGACTACGGCAAAGAACAGAACGTTGGCCGCCACTGGGTTGTAGAGCATCTGCAGCAAAGTACTGCAGATGTTGAATAACTGGAGCCTCCTCAGGAAGTACAGTCAGCTCTGTCCCTTCTTATACAGAGCCCCTGTGTTTTTATTCCAGTCCAGTTTATTGTCTAGGTGAGTTCCCAGGTATTTGTAGTCCCAGATGACTCCCGCATCGGTTCCCTTGATGGAGATGGGAATGCAGGGTGTTTTCACCTTTCTGAAGTCCACCACCAACTCCTTTGTCTTAGTGATGTTGATGTTGAGCTGCAGGTGATTCAGCCCACACCACTCGACAAAGTTGTCCACCATTCTTCTGTACTCAGCCTCTTGACCCCAGCTGATACAGCCCACAACTGCCGAATCGTCTGAAAACTTCTGCAGGTGGCAGGACTCGGAATTGTATCTGAGGTCGAAGGTGTAGACGGTGAACAGGAACAGGGACAGGACAGTCCCCTAAGGTGTCCCTATGCTTCCAACCACAGTGTCTGAATCACAGCTCTGCAGTCTCACATACTGTGCCGTCTGGACAGGTAGTCCGTAATCCAGGGCACTAGTGGAGCATCCACCTGTATCTCCATGAGCGTACTCCCCAGTAAAGCAGGTCATATGGTGTTAAAAACACTGGAGAAGTCAAAGAACGTAATTCTCACAGTGCTGCCCAGCTCATCCAGATGGGTGTAAGCCCATTGAAGCAGAAAGGTAATGGTGTCCTCGACTCCAGTAGGCGGTTAGTAAGCAAACTGCAAGGGTCCAGTGATGGACTTACGATTGTCTGGAGGTATGTCAGAACCAGTCTTTCTAATGATTTCAAAACATGTCAGAACAGTTCCACAGTTCTGTAGTCACTGGGTATGATGGGATATGTCTTCTTGGATACAGGAACTAGGCAGGATGTTTAATGAATGTGGAATTCATTAATGTTGGGGGAGTTGAGGGAAAACTAAATAAGCTTCCTAAAAGATATGAACTGAATGAATTGATGAAGTTAAATGAAGAAGGCATGTGGAAATATACATAATTAGCATAGACTATTGGACTATGTAACCTGTTTTCTGTGCTGTACATTCTTTGTAAAAAGCTTCTGATACTCGACCTGCTGATAATCATCTTTGATGTAAATATGACTAAAAATAGTACAAAGGTTGAATGGAGGTCTTCCTTTTATATTTTAACACATTGTACCAATGACAGTTGTGCAACCATAATAGATTGTTCAAGATTCAACTAAATATGTAAATAACAGAGATTATAAATATCATTCAAGATTTCCAAAAAAGCAATCAAGATTGAGCTTTTAAATTTCACTACAGAAATGGAGAAATAATAGAACAGAGAACACTGTATGTAAATAAAGGTGACAGGGAACAGGAAAGTGCATTTAAAACATGCCTTGCAAGCTCCATTAATAAATATAGTACATGTAGCAGGTATAGGCCTTAAATTTGCTTCCAGTTTACACTAAATAATATCAAAAAATACAATAATGGAGTTCTCAAATGTGGACTGATCCCATGTTTCCTGGGAGACAAGTTCAGCCAGTGTTGTTTGTTGAGTCTAAGTTTGGCTGAAGTCTGAAGGCAGAAGCTTGCCTTACAAATTGAACAACTGTGCACGTGCTCACCAGCTGGAATTCATTTGAAGGGCAGCCACAGGTGCAGAGGTTAGCCAAGAACTATCAGAGGCTGAGCATCCCATTGTGGGTTTTTCATCCCTTGATATCCCAATGCATTTCCAACATCTGCAAAGCATGTGTCATAATGGAACTCTCTCCACAGGTTTGGATGAATACTGCTCCAAAAACACTTTAGAAGTTCAACACCATTCAGGACAAAGCATGCAGTGCCCCATCCACCATCCTAAACATTCATTTTCTGCAGCACTGGCTGTAGTGTGTACCACCTACGGGATGCAACTGCTCACAGAGGATAATCCACTGAGAATCTCTCATGGCTACAACCTCAATCACCAAAGATATCAGATTCTTGGAGACAGTACCATCTGCAGGCTTCCTTCCAAGACACATACTAACTTGGAAATGTGTTCTCATCACTGGGTCTAAAACCTGGAGCCCTGCTCCCATCCAAAAGATTGCAGAAATATCTTCATTAGAAGGATTGCAGTGGTTCAAGAAGGAGACTCGCTATTACGGTCTTAAGTGAAATTAGGGGTGGGCAATGAATGTTGGCACCAACAGTGAAACCAGCATCACAAATACTGAATGAATTTTTTTTTAAATCAAATTGGGTACATGAAAGCAGTTCAAGGTGCAATCAACTTATCTGGAAGAGAGAGAAAATTGGTGAACCAAAAAAAATATATAGCCCCTTCTGCAAATAGAAATGAGCCCACTAACCTGGGGAATTTATACATGACAGACAGAAGGAAATGTTCTTGGCTTCTGGTAGTTCTGCAGGCTTGTTTCACTATGAAAGGACAAAGACCTGAGCTAGCTATTTGTAATGAACTTCACTCTTCACAATTTCTACAGATCAATCGGGAAGGCTAAAAAGCTAACTGTGTCAAGATAAAAGAATGGATTTAAACTCATAGGTTACAACTCTGATGGATCAGTATGTCTACTCCTAAATGTAAAGATGCAAAATACAGACTTGTACAGACTGCAGCTTTAATCTGCATTATGTGCCATCTAATCTAGGCAGAAAATGGTGTTGGATAGACTGATGGGACTGAAGGTTGATAAATCCCCAGGGCCTGATGGTCTGCATCCCAGGGTACTTAAAGAGGTGGCTCTAGAAATCGTGGATGCATTGGTAATCATTTTCCAATGTTCTATAGATTCAGGATCAGTTCCTGTGGATTGGAGGGTAGCTAATGTTACCCCCCTTTTTAAGAAAGGAGGGAGAGAGAAAACAGGGAATTATAGACCAGTTAGCCTGACATCAGTGGTGGGGAAGATGCTGGAGTCAATTATAAAAGATGAAATAGCAGCACATTTGGATAGCAGTAACAGGATCAGTCCGAGTCAGCATGGATTTACGAAGAGGAAATCATGCTTGACTAATCTTCTGGAATTTTTTGAGGATGTAACTATGAAAATGAACATAGGAAAGCCAGTGGATGTAGTGTACGTGGACTTTCAGAAAGCCTTTGATAAGGTCCCACGTAGGAGATTAGTGGGCAGAATTGGAGCACATGGTATTGGGGGTAGGGTACTGACATGGACAGAAAAGTGGTTGGCAGACAGAAAACAAAGAGTAGGGATTAACGGGTCCCTTTCAGAATGTCAGGCAGTGACTAGTGGGGTACCGCAAGGCTTGGTGCTGGGACCGCAGCTATTTACAATATACATTAATGATTTAGATGAAGGGATTAAAAGTAACATTAACAAATTTGCAGATGACACAAAGCTGGGTGGCAGTGCAAAATGTGAGGAGGATGTTATGAGAATGCAGGGTGACTTGGACAGGTTGGGTGAGTGGGCAGATGCAGTTTAATGTGGATAAATGTGATGTTATCCACTTTGGTGGCAAAAACAGGAAGGCAGATTACTATCTGAATAGTGTCAAGTTAGGAAAAGGGGAAGTACAACGAGATCTAGGTGTCCTTGTTCATCAGTCACTGAAAGTAAGCATGCAGGTACAGCAGGCAGTGAAAAAAGCTAATGGCATGTTGGCCTTCATAACAAGGGGAGTTGAGTATAGGAGCAAAGAGGTCCTTCTGCAGTTGTACAGGGCCCTAGTGAGACCACACCTTGAGTATTGTGTGCAATTTTGGTCTCCAAATTTGACGAAGGACATTCTTGCTATTGAGGGAGTGCAGCGTAGGTTCACGAGGTTAATTCCCGGGATGGCGGAACTGTCATATGTTCAAAGATTGGAGTGACTGAGCTTGTATACACTGGAATTTAGAAGGATGAGAGGGGATCTGATTGAAACATATAAGATTATTAAGGGATTGGACACGCTAGAGGCAGGAAACATGGTCCCGATGTTGGGGGAGTCCAGAACCAGAGGCCACAGTTTAAGAATAAGGGGTAGGCCATTTAGAACGGAGTTGAGAAAAAACTTTTTCACCCAGAAAGTTGTGGATCTGTGGAATGCTCTGCCTCAGAAGGCAGTGGAGGCCAATTCTCTGGATGCTTTCAAGAAAGATTTAGATAGAGCACTTAAAGATAGTGGAGTCAAGGGATATGGGGAGAAGACAGGAACAGGGTACTGATTGTGGATGATCAGCCATGATCACAGTGAATGGCGGTGCTGGCTTGAAGGGCTGAATGGCCTACTCCTGCACTTGTTGTCTATCGTCTATTGTCTATTATCTATAAACCAGAGTAGGATCAAAGTACGCTTCAATGTCAAAAGCGAAAGTACCATTCTGGGCATACAGGTCTTGATCATTACTTCTGTCTCATTCGGATTTGTTTGTGAGAACAAGAAAGTAAAAGCTGGATCAGGAGATGAAGAATGAAAGCAGAAAACTTGAAACTGAAATCCAGTGCCAAGAAGCTGTAAATTTATTTGAGGGACAGAACTTCAAGACGAGGGGAAGTCAGTTTAAGGATGTGCAGAGTTTGTTTATTTTACACAGAGAATAGTCGGTGCCTGGAACAGGGGTGGTGGCAGAAGCAGACGTGATAGAGGCATTTGGGAGACATTTAGGCAGGCTCGTGAGCATGCAGGAAATAAGGAAATATGGATCACGTGCAGGCAGATAGAATGAGTTTAATTTGGTATAATTGTCAGCACAGACATCGTGGGCTGAAGGGCCTGTCCCTGCTATATCTGTTCTATATCCTATAACTTCAGCCAGTCCCAGTCCCTGAGAGCACAGGAAGTAGAAACAGCTATAGGCCACTCAACTCTGTTTGCCTGCTCTTTCATTAAACGTGATCTTTTACCTCATTCTCCTCATTCTCCTTCCATGACCCCCTCATTGATCCCATTAACATCTATAAAAATCCAAGCACTAAGGATAAAGCATAGTCTCTTAGCTTTAACGAGGGAATTTAAAGATACGACCTGCAGCTTAAAGCTAAAAGCAAGAAGTAGGATCTGAGGCTGGAAATTAAGAGCTAAGATATGGGGCTGGAATCCAAGGATTTTGCCCTATCCCTCACCCCTCTAGACTTCTCAGCTTTTCTGTTCAATTCCTTCCATAGCTATAACATTTCAGCATGGACTCAATGGACTAGAGGGTCTGCTTCTATGCTGTAGTGCTCTATGACTCTATGACGTAGCAAGTAAACAGGGCTGTTGAACAAAGGGGGCATTAAAATATTAGTGAAACAATTTTTCAGCCACGATATTAAACTAAAGTCTTCCCTGCAGTCACGGGTAAGTGTGAAAGATCCACTATATCAAACAAAACCACTGTGTCAACTTCCATCAGTAAATAAGCAGAAGACCTGGGTAACTTATTATGCCACTGTTTAAGAGATTTTGCTGGACATAGATTGGCGATGACATTCTTCAGATTATGATAAAGATTTCTCTCATTCTTTCTGTCCAGCTCATAAGCCTGTTGCACTTAAGGTCACAAGGAGAACTTAGATGAGAAATGAAACTGATACTTTGAAATCATCTCAGGTTACAGGAATAAGCACTCTGTGCGTGGCCAGGTGGTTAGGGCGTTGGGCTCACGATCTGAAGGTCGTGGGTTCGAGACTCAGCCAAGGCAGCGTGTTGTGTCTTTGAGCAAGGCACTTAACCACACACTGCTCCAGTCCACCCAGCTGAAAAAAATGGGTACTGGCAAAATGCTGGGGGTTAACCTCCCGATAGACTGGCATCCTATCCAGGGCATCCTGTCGCTTCACGCCACAGAAATCAGCATAAGCACCGGCCTGATGGGCCACAAAGGCTTGGGACAGACTTTGACTTTGATATAAAATATAAATAAAGGGATATCTAGAATAAGGATCACGCCCTTAGGCTGTGATAACAACAAGCTTTCACATCTAATGTTATCTTTAATTTAGTAAAATAATTCAAAACACATTACCAAAAACAATTAAATAAAAATTTACATCAAATCTAAATTGACATTAGGGCTGGCAAATAAATTCTTACTCGTGGTTTTATAGAATATTACGTTGAATTCAAAGGTGAAGACTATGATAGTTCAGATCGTGTCCAAATAACTGAAAATAATGAACTTTAGAGAAATGCAGAGGCCTCATTGAGTTCTAGTTCTGCAGCAGAGAGATGGAAAGGAGGAACACCATGGAAGGTTTTTTTAAATTTGGCTTTTGTTCAGTCAGATGATGGGTAAACAGGGTTTGTTGTGAGTTAGGATATGGTCCACAGTGTTTGTAAGAAATGGAATGGAAGATTGGTCCCGGCCAAGAGAACATTGGAATAGGTCAAGTCTATAAACAGCATGATAGTGTAATGGTTAGTGTAATGCTCTGACAGCACCAGGGACTGCCACTGCCTGTAAGGAGTTTGTACAGTATGTTCTCCCTGTGACCTTTAGGTGCTCCTGTTCCCTCCCACTTTCGAAAGACACACAAGTTAGTCGGTTAATTGACCATATGGGTGTATTTGGGCCAGAAGGGCCTGTTACCAGGCTAAATTAAAACAAAATTTAAAAGTCAAATTATAAAAAAAGAGAATACAGGACAGACAAAGTTTAACTAGAATCAAGTGATATTGTAGAAGTGGAAGTATGTGGCCTTGGTGAAGGAAGCCTTAGAGGCTCAGGGTCAAAGAAGAAGCCAATATTGCACTGACAGCAAGATCACCAAGAATATGAGGCCCTCAGTTGGTTGGGGTCAAACATGGATGCTGCGTCCTAGCTGTTTACACAAGCCAGGGCAGTATGATATGGAGAGCAAACTGTGATCCATGTACCTGGCTCCCTCACTCCACGCAGCTGATAAATCCAAAGGAACAGCAGAGACCTATACAGTATGGCATCAGCACCATCACAGGAGTAGCCAGTCAGCGTCGAACTCAACATAGGACTGCCTTCCGGACTCCAGCTCTGGATTTTTCTTGGAGTTTACTCCTGAAGCATTCCCAATGAGTGGATATAGCCACAAGGCAGTGGAGCTTTGAGAGCAGAGTTTTTCTTCTCCTCGACAAACTGTCAACCACTGCTGACAAGCCCCATCTGTTCGAAGCAACCAGTCTTAAGGCTCCAGTGACCTACCTTTGCCGCTCGTCCTGTCAGTAGAAACAATTTCACTGGACTTAGTAGCTAAGTCACAAGTAAAGGCCAGGAGCTGGACTTGGTTGTCGGAGGGTATTTGAGACGCACACCACTGGGAGTATTTAATAGGCAGTGGGAGCTTTTCCCCACTACCACCCCTGGGTATAACAATGTTAAGGAACCACCATGAATAGAAAGAGTAATATGTATGAGTGTAAATGCTGTAAGAGATTACAGGAGAAGCAGTGGCAAAGCTTAGGTTAATTGAGGGTGCGGTTTGCAATCTGGAAAGCTGTATAAAGTGTCTAATCATTAAGGGGACTAGGAATGATAAGAATCAGACTTTTCTACATCATATTTAAATTGCTGATGCTTTGCTCCACCTCCTCTTATATTGACTTGGTGACTGGATTCCTTAACCTCTGCTGTGCTACAGAAAAACTGACTGGTGTTTCATTGGTCTTAGAATTTTCTGGCTTTTTTGCAGAATACCTCTTTGATTCCAATTTAAGATAAGTCTAGTGTGGGTATCCGTCTATCTCGAAGGACAATGGGTGAAGATCATCATCATCACAAGCCTGGGCGGAAGGTATGGAGATCCCGAGATGCCCAGTTGTTAAGATACCCTGCTCAGCCTCTCCAGTGTAGTCCAAATGAAAGCTTATGAAGCAATGCGTTTGGCACCAGTTTGGCTGCAAGAGCTGCTGGAAGGATGTTGAATGACATCCAGCTGCCACAGGGGCTCCACTCTGGAATAGCTGGGGATCCGGTTCACAAGCATCAGGGCCTGTCCACACCGGTGAGTGCAGGGCCCAGGCTTCATTCCCGTCCTCTGTAGTCCAGCCTGAGTCTGAAAGGGGTTCAGTTCAGTTTCTGTGTTCACCGACGAGGAGGCACTACATGAGGCTTGCTGTTGGAGAGGCTACGGACTGGCAGATAGCCAGCTGTGGAAGCTGAAAATGAGAGCAACAAGCACCATTAGAGTCATTTCACAGAAGGTTATTTCTCGGCAATGGTGGAGTTATTGGCCAGCAGCCTTATTTCCTATCTTGCAAGCATTTTATTTTAACTTGAAGCAAACAACAGCATTGAAGATTTAGTCTGAAAGACTACTATCTAAGACCACATAAAATTTGAGTTTGCTCCAGATAGTTCCCCTATAAGGCTGCTGAAGAAAAAATATACTGACTACATGTTTACTGCTTCCACAGCTGGCTGTCTGCTGGCACTTGCCTGTCTGGGATCCCAGAAAACTGACGTCCATAAACCACTTCCCTAAACCCATGTCGCATCTTGCAAAGTTAAGTCAAGCAGGCTTCGCTTCCAAATGAGCTCAATGCCTTCTATGCTTGCTTTGACCGTCAGAACATGGACAAACTATTGCAAACTCCCACATATCCTGATGATCCACTGATTTCAGTCTCTGAAGATGTAAGCAGAATGCCTTCAGGAGGGTAAACTCACAAAAGGCATCTGGACAGGACAGGGTACTGGGCCACCTTCTAAAGACATGTGCTGATCAACTGGCCAGTGTGTTCACTGAGCTCTTTCACCTCTCGCTTTGACAGTGCCTGATACCCGGCTTCTTCAAGCGGGCTTCAGTTATACTAGTGCCCAAGAAGAGTGTGGTGACCTGCTTCAATGACTATCGCTTACATCCACAGTGATGAAGTGTTTTGAGATGTTGGAGGTGAGACATCTTGGCTCCTGCCTGAGAAGTGATTTTGATCTGCTCCAATTTACCCACCAGTGCAACAGGTCCACAGCAGAGGCCATCTCGTTGTCTCTTCCCTCAACCCTGAAACATCTGGACAGCAAGAATGCATAAAACAGGATGTTCCTTGTCGACTACACCTCAGTATTCGAAACCATCTTCCACTCAAAGCTAATCAAGAAGCTCCAAGACGCTGGTCTCAATACCTCCTTGCACAACTGGATCCTTGATTTCCTCACACGTAGACCCAGTCAGTTTGGATTGGTAACAACATTTCTTCCCCAAATTCCATCCGCACTGATGTACCACAAAGCTGTGCGCTTAGCCCTCTGCTCTGCTCACTTCACACTTACGACTGTAAGGCTAAGCACAGCTCCAATGCCAGATTCAAGTTTGCTGATGACACCACTGTCATGGACCGAATCACAGGTGGTGATGAATCAGCATATAGGATGGAGATTGAAAAATTGGCTGAGTGGTGCCACAACAACAACCTCTCACCCAATGTCAGCAAGATATTGACGTCAGTAGAGGGAGTTTGCAGAGATTCAGCATGACACCTAAAACTTTGACAAACTTCTACAGATGTGTGGTGAAGAGTAATTTGACTGGCTGTTTCACAGCCTGGTATGCAAACGTCAATGCCCTTGAATGGAAAATCAGACAAAGAAAGTGGATTCAGCCCAGTCCATCATGGGCAAAGCCCTCCCAACCATTAAGCACATCTAGGAAAAACGTTGTCATAGGAAAACAGCATCCATCATCAGAGATCCCCACCACCCAGGTCATGCTCTCTTCCCACTGCTGCCATCAGAAAGAAGATACAAGAGCCTCAGGACTCACAGCACCAGGTTCAGGAACAGTTACTACCCCTCAAACAACAGACTCTTGAACAACTTCACTTGCCCCATCACTGAAATATTGCCATGACCTGTGGACCCACATTCAAGGACTCTTCATTTCATGTTATTATTTATTGTTATTTATTTATATTTGTATTTGCCTGGTTTGTTGTCTTCTGCACTCTGGTCGAACGCCTTAGTTGGGCAATCTTTCATTGATAATATTATAGTTACTATTCTATAGATTTGTTGAGTATGCCCACAAGAAAATGAATCTCAGGGGTGTATATGCTGTCATATATGTACTTTGATAATAATGTTTACTTTGAATTTCGAACTTTGCTGTTTCAGGAGTGACTCAGTCTGCCTCTGACTACCAGGTGTTATATTAACAATATTAACAACAACGAACAACGTCAAAAGGTTTTCATCAGTTGCAATTCAATATTCTGGGAAGAGGCTGTATAAATAGTTACTGAAAGAGAAACAAGCTTAATCCAAAATAAGGTTTCTCCCTTGCTGCACCCAACACAGCTTGGCAGTCAATACATTATCCCCTCACAACTAATCAATAAGCTTCAAAACCTTGGTTTTAATACCTCCTTGTCCAATTGGATCCTTGATTTCCTCACTTGCAGACCCCAGTCAATTCGGATTGGCAGCAACACCTCCACAATCTTCATCAGCACAGCTGCACTACAAGGCTGTGTGCTTAGCCCTCTGCTCTTCTTGCTTTACACTTATGACTGTATGGCTAAACACAGCTCCAATGCCACTGTTGACACTACTGTCACTGGCCAAATCAAAAGTGGTGATGAATCAGCATATAGGAGGGAGAATGAAAATCTGGCCGAGTGGTACCACAGCAACCACTTCAATTATTATTATTATCAACAACCATCAACAACCATCATTACCCAATGCCAGCAAGACTAAGGAGCTGATCATTGATGTCAGGAGGAGGAAACCAGGGATTGGAGGGTCGGAGGTGCAGAGGGTCAGCAATTTTAAATTTCTTGGTATTACCATTTTGGAGAACCTATGCTGGGCCCAGCACCTAAGTGCAATTATGAATAAAGCACAGCAGCACCTCTGCTTGCTTAGGATTTTGTAAAGATTTGGGATAACATCTAAAACTTTGACAAACTTCTATAGGTATGTGATGGAGAGTATATTGACTGGCTGCATCACAGCCTGCTATGGAAACACCAATGCCCTTGAATAGAAAATTCTACAAAAAGGTTTTGAATATGGCCCAGTCCATCACAGGTAAAACCCTCTCCACCATTGAGCACATCTATATGGAGCGCTGTCGTAGGAAAGCAGCATCCATCGTAACAGATCCCCACCACTCAGGCCATGTTCCCTTCTCACTGCTGCCATCAGGAAGAAGATACCAGAGCCTCAGGACTCACACCACCAGGTTCAGGAACAGTTATTACCCCTCAACCATCAGGCTCTTGAACCAAAGGGGATAACTTCATTCATCTTCACTTGCCCCATCACTGAAAAGTTCCATGACCTTTGGACTCACTTTCAAGGGCTCTTCATCTCATGTTCTCCGTATTTACTGCTTATATTTGTTATTATTGTTCTTTTTTGGTGTTTACACAATTTGTTGTCTTTTACACATTGGTTTGAATTCCCAAGTTGGTGCAGTCTTTCATTGATTCTATTATGATTATTATTTTATTATAGATTTATTGAGTATTCCAGCAAAAAAAATAATCTCAAGGTTGTATATAGTAACATATATGTATTTTGCTAATAACTTTACTTTGAACTTTGAACATATATGCTTGCCAAAGATTAATAATGTATGGTTGGGTCATTCAACAATAATGTCAGAATATACTTTTCCTCTTATTTTTTAGTAAAGTTTATCTTATCATGCAGCACATATATTTTGTGATTTGCTAACTCTACATCCAAACATCCTGCTGATTACAGAAGTGTGGGTTTCAGTCCCACCTCTTCAGGTGTCCTTGTTAAAAAAAATAAAATGCATCTTCTAATCAAGTGTGGTTTTTGTGAAAAATTTATATTGTTATGCTGTGAGTATAGGAATCGCATGACAGCTTCAGAATATGACAGTATTATTGTTTCAAAATGTTATCAGAGAGCATTCTACATAGATGCAGAATAGCACAGCATTTGAGGTGGTTATGGCATTGTAAGCAGTAACAATACCTTCACTTTACAGCACAGCAGGAGTCATTTGAGCATTGCCGTTGAGTTGGGTTCTTAAAAACTATCGGTGTTTCCCCTATTTTTTATCAAAAAAACATTTTCCATTTCATTTTCTCATACTTAACCATATTCCTTTTAAAAGTCTGCTTCCAATAATGGTTCCTTTAGGAAAAGAACTTTTTATATATTGTCTGTACCCTAACCATGACACAAATTACCTTACAACCTTTAAAAATGTGTGGTTATAACATAAGGTACCAAATTGCCAACACCAAGATCACACAAACAGCAGTAAAATGCAGAGTAAGATCATTGATACTGATTGAGGAGGATAAAAGTACTGGTTGTGGAAAGGAGTTTCACTTTCCAGGGCTTGAGAGACTTATTGCTAACCTCAGCATAAACTCTGCTGGTGCCCCTCCCCGCCACTTTTCTTTCTTCCATGGCCTTCTGTCCTCTCCTATTAGATTCCCCCTTCTCCAGCCTTGTTCTCTTTCACCAATCAACTTCCCAGCTCTTTATTTCACCCTTCTCCCTCCTAGTTTCACCTATCACCTTGTGTTTCTATCCCCACCCCACCCCCAACTTTGACTCCTCATCTTTTCTTCTCCCGTCCTGCTGAAGGGTCTCGACCTGAAACATTGACTGTACTCTTTACCATGGATGCTGCCTGACCTGCTGAGTTCCTCCAGCATTTTGTGTGCATTGCAAGATTTTAAACAGTCCAACAGGTGAACATCATTACTAATGACATTTTTTTGTTAATTCCAGTAATTGATCTGAATCTAAATTCTAGACTTGCCAGGATTGAATAGCATCTGAGGTCTCAGGTGTCTGGATAACTAATCCCTCAATTTAACTGCTGCATCACTATCAAATCTCCAACAATACAAAAGCCCATGAGAATCATACTGGAGTGTCAGCTTTGCTCAAGCTGACAGTAAAATAGATTGCAATCTGGTTATAGAAGGAAGATTATTTTATATTCAATTTACTCTTGGCATATGTGTACAAACATTAAATAAGTGAAACAGAGTGGTTGCTTTTATGTTAGCAAAAGGAACAGTCAAATTGACATTCACAGTCTTCAGTAGATAAGAATCACTGCTTTGCATGTCCATTATGCAGGTAGTTTGCTTGCTGTATGAATGGGAAACTTTCTGTTTTGTGCAGCAACTGTTCTGTTACAAGAGTTCCACATGCAATGTGTCTGGGAGCATTCTGTTTTTATTTTAAGAAGATAAACCAGGCTTCTGCTGCCAAGTATTTCAATTATTGTTTCATCTTTATAGAGTTTAAAGAGCTGGAAGGTGCTCAGGAAGCAATTTTTGTTCAAGATAATCTTCAAGAAACTATGGCACTATGGCAGAGATATATTGTGAGGAATAACTACAACAAAAGAGTAACCTATTTTCTTCTTACTAATTTTCCATCCAAAATAATTTGTTTAAATGGGATCCTTGTAAGAATTGGATTTAGAATTAGTTCATTATTGTCGTGTGTACTGAGTACAGTAATATCATTATGGATAGCATAATTATAGATTAACCACAATGAGAACCAGTCCTCAGGAAATAAAACCTGTACACAATTTAACTTCCAACTGATAACTTTATGGCTAGTCAAACCAATCACTGGGTGTGGGACATTCTCTGCACCACTGACACTACATAGGAAAAGTAAATAGATGAATGTTCCCGCTATTCGCACATTGTTATCCCTACCACTTAAGGCAGAGGTCAGGACAGATCTGTTTTGACACTTAACCTTCTGGTTGTATGTATGTTCATGGGGCATCCTTCAACACGATGTTCCCTCTAATTTGTAATGTCCAGTGTACGCAAAAATCTCGTGCTGTGCGATTTTTTTATGCAGTAACAACAACATGTCATTTTAACAGCTAGCAAAACACTGTCAATAAGAACTTTGATCTCCTCTGGGTTTGATCCTTTCTGCTCTCGTTCATCTGCACTCCCAGGAAATGTACCTAGCAAGCCTGTAGCGGCTAATGAGGGATTTTGTTGCCACAGCTTTTGCACACCATCCATTGTGATTTGCTTGCTAAATGACTCTTTAAAAAGTCAAGTTTGCGAATATCACTCCACTTCTTCCCACTTGCAAACTTTTGAGTTGCGACAGTACACGCAGGTAACATCATTTTCTGAATATGCAAATATTTCTCATAGCTGCATATTCCTGACCTCATGAGTTTTCATATATCAATTACAATTGTTTCACTAAACCACTCCACTTTAAATGAATTAACCAATCTTTTGTACTTCATGCCCTTTGCTTTCTTTGGAACTCGACATAGTGAATCAATAATTCCTTCAATAATAACAGTAGAAATAAGCCAGTTCTAAAATTTGTAAACAAATCATTGCAAACTCCACGTTGCCAAAACCCGTCCGCATCAGAAAGCAGAAAAGGAAATGTGATTGTGTACAATCATGAAATATACCTAACATGCCAATGTGGTAGAGGGTCCCAACCTTTTGTGAGCAGTTAAATTCTTTTGTGAACTAATAGCAAAAGATGTGTGTGCGCACACGTGTTCCCCTTAGAAGGAACATTGCTTCAACATGAACAAAACAGTATATTTTGGGTGTCTGGAGTTTGTACTCAAAAGCTTTTGGAAAAGACATCAGTAGTGACTATCCAAAGTAGTTCTAGCAGTTGAGTCGTGCTAACATTGTAAGTACGTAATTCTACTTGACTATACTCAAATTTTAAGGTTAAATAGTTAAATAATGTTTTGTAACTCCAAAACTTAAAACTAATCAAAATAAAAACAAGGGAGACCAGAATGCATGTACCTAAGTTTTGCTTTTACTTTTAAGCAAAGCCTGCATGTATGAAGTGGTGGCATAATAACGTATGCCATTTACGTACTTTTACATATAAGCTGCAATGCATTATGTAAACAACAAAGCATGCTTAATCAAACAGTATATTTGCTATATATATATATATATACAGAGAGAGAGAGAAAATATAGCTGCTATATGGACATTCACAGCAATTTTAAATTGACCCATTCAGGGTAGAGACTTGAGGCTTTTTACTCTTGTGGGATAACATCTTTCCTGACTAGAGGAATCACTCTCCTTGGCAGGTGACTATGAAACAACCTCAGGCTCTGGGTCTCCTCCATGGTGGTGGAGGAGCCTTCAATTTATTTCAGCTGTTTGTCCTGCATACTCCTTCTAAGATTGGGTTTGAGGAGAATCAAGCATGAATGCGTGGACAACCCAGAAACAGCATACCTGGTGAGTTGTCGATTGTGGAGTGTGTTGTATTGCGATATGCAAGGAGGAAATTGGTGAGCTTCTGGTTCAGTGTTAGTGTAGTGTATTCTGCTGACATTGCTCACAATGCGTTCTTTAGACTGCAGGCAAATCTTTCTGCCAAGCCACTTGCAGCTTAGTAGTATGGTGCAGATGTGTTCCGTCTTTTTTTTGACTCAAATGTCTTGTTGCGCTTTTTTAAAAAACTCAAATGTCTTGCTACAGTTCCTTAAAGTTCGAACATCTCGCTGCAGTTTTTTTCTACCTTGAACATCTTGCAGAAGTTCAACACATGGGTAGTCATCTCAGCAGTCAAGAATGGTTAGTTTTGTTTTTTACTTTTAAGCGAGGCATGCACATATGACGTATGCCATTTACATATTACATATAACCCACGATGCATTATGTAAACAACTAAGAATGTTTAATCAAGCAATATATTTACAATATTTCTCAAATATTACAGAAATATTAAATATACAACAATACCTGTTGAAAGTATAGTCAATCGTATTGATAGCTTAGTGTTAAAGAAATATAAGAAGTATAAAGCATTGTTTCAGAGCAGGGAGATTTTTTTGGATTCTCCTGGACTCTCTCTCCTGGTGGTCTGCTGTATGAATAAAGACTCTTACATTTCCCAGTGACAGTTTCCATGCAGCTCAGTTTTAGTCAGTCGCAATACCAAGACAGTGAAAAGCCTGTCTTGTCATACAGGTCAAACCATTTCTCAGTGCATTGATGTAGAACATGGTAATGCAATAACAATGCAAAATAAAGTGTGACAGCTACAGAGAAAGTACATTTCAGGTAAACAATAAGGTGCAAGATCATAACAAGGTAGATTGTGAGGTCAAGAATCCAACTTATCATATTAATGTAGGCCGCATCCGGAATTTTGCCGGGTAGCGGACGAATTCCTCCCACGCCATTCTGATGTAGTTGGAATTCGTGTCTGAGGCACTTTACAGCAGTGCCGGGTGAGTTTTTTTTTCAGAGAGATCACCAGCTGTTAACCCCACACGGATGGAAAGCGTGCGGGGGGGGGGAGCCGGCCGGGATTGAACTTGGGAACCTCCGCCCCGCAGTCCAGCACTGATGTCACTACTCCACCAGCTGGCTTATCATATTAGGGAGCAATTTAATAGTCTTTAATGGTGGGGTAGTCTTTTAGCCTGGTGGTGTGTGTTTTCAGGCTTTGATATCTTCTGCCTAATGGAAGAGGGGAAGAGGGGGTTGGATGACCTTGGGCCAGCACATAGGTGCAAATCTAAGAAAAGCACACCAGCAACTTTACTGTCTCCAGAGGTTAAGAAGGCTCAGCTAATCATCAAATACTCCAACAAACTTCTACAGATGCATTTTTGAAGGTATCTTGACTGTCTACATCATTGCCTGGTAAGGCAATTTGAATGTGCAAGAACGTAAGAAGCTGCAGGGAGTAGTGAACTCTGCCCAAAATATCACAGGCACATCCTACACGACCACTGATTGTATCTACAGGAGGTGCTGCCTCAGGAAGACAAGTATCATCAAAGATCTCCTCCAGCTGGGCCATACCACCTACCATCAGGCAGAAGGTATAGAAGCCTGAGGGTCCCACAGCACTATATTCAAGAATAGCTACTTCCTTGACCATTCAGCACTTGAGTCAAGCAGCAAAACCCTCATCACTACAGTTTAGCAGCACTCTAACAACTTTGACCACCCTGCATTGATATTGGTAACGGTATTGGTATTGGTTTATTATCGCTACATAAATTAAGATACAGTGAAAAGCTTTTCTTGCATACTGTTCATGTAGATCAAATCATTAAAAGCCGCACTGACGTAGAATAAGGTAAAACAAAAGCAATTCAGAATAAGGTGCAAAAATGTACCAAAAATTGCAGTGTAGGTCAAAAACTTGTGATTAATTTATGTTTTTCTTGTGAATGTTGCTCTGATACTGTGTGCCTGTGATGCTGCTGCAAGGAAGTTTTTCAAAGCACCTGTGCATACATGTACTCGAGCATTTCACAAAAAAACTCGACTTTGACTTTGGTACACCTGCATCTGGTCCAACTTACTGAACAAAGTTTTGAGACACAAATTCAGACAAAATGTAAATACAGTAAGTGGCTGAAGGCTAATGTCAAAAAATTGCTGTGCAAATTTGTCTCATTCTGATGTTAGATTCATTAAAAAGGTATTTTCTTGATTGTACCGCCATTGAAATGATTAAATGGTATGAAATTGTGGTATGTGTATAGAAGTTACCAAAGTAATTTCTCTCAGAAGTTATATCATGTTATTTCAAGCATAAACAATGTGATGTTTATGAACTGCCTCCGAATGGCAGCTCTGAGACTGAAAGTTGATTGGGGTCTCTTTCTTAAAGTGTTAATAGATTTTATTTCTGTTTCTCATTTTCCCCCAGCTTAATCCTTTCTTTTTTTTTCTTATTTTTGTATGTGATTTAACAGTGAATCAATCCATGATGTGTAGACTTATTTTAAGTCATTCCACTGTTAATACTCAATCCATCAATGTGACTGGCTCATTCAAGATTCAAGATTCTCTGCTATACACAAGTGTAAGGAGAACAAAATAACCACTAGTCTAGATCTAATGCAGCAGGAAAAAAAACAAAAATGATACAGAAAACAATAATAATAATTTAAAAACCACACACAATAAAAAATAAATACATAAGATAGCTTATAAATTGATTGTATGTCCATAAAGTAATGCTAGAAAGTGCATAATGTGACTGGTGGAAAAAAATCAGGTAGTGGTGGAGTTAGTGGGTGGAGGTGTTGATCAGCCTTATTGCTTGTGGAAAGTAACTGGTTCTGAGTTTTGTCATCTTGACTTAGACGCTGCGTAGCCTCCTCCCTGATGGGAGTGGGACAACCAGTCCTTGAGCACGGTGTGTGGGAACCTTCATGACGTTACTGTCCCTTTCCTGGCACCTTTCCATATATACTGTATGTCCTTGATGGCGGGTAGCCTGGTGCCAGTGATGTGTTGTGCAGTTTTGACTACCCATTGTAGAGCCTTCCTGTCCACTGCTGATATAAAGGGAGTGTGAGTGGTACAAGTTCTCCTGAAGTTGATAACCTTCTCCTTTGTCTTGAACACATTAAGGAAGAGGTGATTTGCCAGGAGCTAGGCCTCAAGCTCTTCTGCCTTCTCTCTGTTGTTGGTGATGCGCTCCACTACTGTCGAGTCATCGGCGAACCTGACAATGTGATTGCTTGGGTGTTCAGCTGCGAAGTCATTTGCACTTTTTCCCTTGCTATAAGAAAATAAGTTTTTTCCTTCAGGCATTTAGCAATATGGCCAAGTATAACTAAGACCAAGCACTAGATTCCTGATGCATTGCACTTGAAGTCAAATTGCAGTTAATGTGTCTACACAGCCAATAGGTAAGGCTCTTCCATCTCTCTACCAATTAGAAGCATGGTTTCAGTTAGCTAAAACTCAACAGCTGAAAAAAAGGCCGTGTATTACTACCCATCAGCAATATTTTATAAATAAAAGTGAATACAAGTTCTTGAAATTTTTATCCAGGGTTGCTTCCAGCTGCATCATTGAGGTTCATTTTTAATTCCTATTTTACTCAATTTGCATTTCCTTTGGTAAAGTGTTGTTCCACATTGTTTGCACTAAGTGCATTTTTAGTAACCAATACATATTATTCTGTTTTTGAAATACAGTCCCAGCATAGCTAACAAAGCACATTGATCATTATGTCTCTTCCTCAAATGCAGCTTGACCTACTTAGTGTTTCCAGCTATTTCTGTTTTTATTTTGAACAGCAAACACTGTTGTTTTGACTTTCACCACAACCATCAGAAACCATCGGGTCTGCACAACATCTGGACTGTACTGAAGTCGACCACAATGAGCAAGTGAAGGGAATCTTGTCCCCCTTATTAGAAAACTTGAGTTCACATCTGATGACGTAAGACCCAAGAGATTCTGAGGAAGGGCCTTGGCCTGAAATTTACACATTCTGTTCCCCTTTCATAGATGTTGCCTGCCTGCTAGTACCTCCAGCATTTTGTGTGTGTTAAACTGGATTTCCAGCATCTGCAGAATCTCTTGTGTTTAGATTATGTAGATGCTTGAAATTTTGAGCAACATACACAAAATGCTGGAGGAACTCAGCAGGTCAAGAAGCATCAATGGAGGGAAATGATTATTTCCCTTCATCTATGCCACCTGGCCTTTTGAATTGCTCTAGCATTTTGTGTGTGTTGTCCTAGTTTCATGACAATGACCAGGAGATCCAGAGGCTAATTATCATGAACGTATCACATCTCAAGAGAAAAGAAACACCTCTTCATGTTACCTGAGGCCTAAGAAAGCAATAATGAATGGAAAAAAGTGTAGACGATCTAGCAACTTGTAACTAACCTGAAATGCATAAGTTCCTCAGCATCGTCAAGATCACCTATTGTCTAAATTCTCAAGGCACCGATGAGACCTATGAATGGAGGCAAGATTATAAAGGAGTGTGAGGCAATTAACATTTGCCCGGAGTGTTTCAAGGAAGTCCTGTGCCTAGACTTTGCTCTTGATTTTACTGCCCTGACTCCATCCTGCAGTGGTCTATCTGGCCCAGGCTTGTCACCAACTCAGACCAACTAGGCATTGAAATTAACTGAAAAGAATCAGAGCCAAGAAATATTTAATAATCCTATGGTTCTGAAGCCTTAGTGGAAAGCAACTACAAATGCAAAGTCAAAGCCTTCAAGAAAGAAAATGAATATGATTGGAGTAACTACAGAGAACCTACCCTTTTGTCTGCTACTGAGATCCGGGAATCCTTCTTAGTCACCTCTTTCCAATGGCTGCGTCACTGCTATCCAACTTGTAGCCTGATTCCATTCATCAAGAGGCACATTGCCCTCATTATCATGTGTTACCTCCAAGTGAAATGATAGGGAAAAGGAATATCAGGGGGTTGGGTTGGGTAGTGCACAGCTGGATAACACAAGTGTTTTTAGTACACTGTAGAGTAGTCAACATCTGCAAAACGTCCTTCTCTCTTCTAATTGAGTACTCCTAATTTTTGTCCTACGTGGATTAGTCATGCGAATTTTTAACTATTTATATAAATTTGCATAATTCATTTAAATTAAACTGTTTTATGTTTATCTATTTGCTAGTCCTTTAATATGTTTCTATTTCCATTCTGTGATCAGGACAGGAAAGCAAATATAACTGCAGTCCTGCAGAAGGGTTTTGGCCCGAAACATCCTGTTGAGTTCCTCCAGCATTTTGTGTTTGTTGCTCAGATTTTCAGCATCTGCAGATTTTCCCTTGTTTGTAAAACTGCAGATATCTGCTCCAAAAACAGAAATGCTACAAGCCAACCATAGAGAGCCAATCAAACTGCACCTGCAGAAAAATGAACTAACACTTCGGATCTGTGACCCTGGGGATAGAATGGAGTGGTTACAGCTTTTAAAGCAGAACTGGGAGGGAGGAATGAGGTGTAAAATTAAAAAGCCATATTGAGACAGATTAAGACAGATCAGATGAGAAGGAGAATAAGCACTGACCATCTGCAGAGCATTTAAAGGAAACATTAGCATGATAATGGGAGATGAAATTAAAGAGCAGTTTACCCAAAGTTGGAAATCTCAATGTTCATTCCAGGAGGCTTCAAAATGTATTACTATTGGCATTTGTTTATTGTCACATGCACCAAGATACAGTGAAAAACATATGTTAGTGTGTCATCCTTGGCAGGTACATATTATAAAGTGTATATTTTTTTCTCTGTACTTGAAAAATATATACTGCAATTGTGTTCTTTTTACTACACAATGTACTAATGTATCCCATGATTTGGCACATAATATCAAGTACACAGACTACATCAAGTTAGATTGGGAGATCAGGAATAAAATTGGTTAATTAATTTATTATTGTCATATGTACTGAGGAAGAGTGAAAGATTTTGTTCTGATCAATTGTCTGATAACAGTGTGGAAGCTGTCCTTTAGTTTCTGTGGACCACATTATGGCAGTAGAGGAGGTTGCAGATGGACCAGAAAGGGATTGGGACTGAGAATTAAGTGGCTTGTAACCGGAAGCTCAGGATCATGCCTGCAGACTGAGTGAAAGTCCTTCACAAAACAAATTGCTCAATCTGCATTTGGTTTATCCAATGTAAAGAAGGACACAGTATGAACAGCAAACATAGTAACCTAGGTCAGAAGAACTGTTTCATCTGTAATTATTGTTTGGACTTCTATATGGTAAGAAGGGAGGGGATGAATGGTCAGATGTTGAATCTTCTCCAGATTCATGAGAAAGTGCCATGGAACAGTGAGTAGTGGGTGGAGACAAAGAACTGGTCAGAGAGTCACAAAGTGAGTAATCTCTCTGGGAGGAGAGTGGAAAATCTGACTGGTGGTGGGATCAAGTTGAAGATTGCAGAAATTGTGATGGATACTGCATCAAATGGGAAGGGTTGTGGGGTAGAAATAGGCACTAAGGGAACTCTTTCTTTGTTCTGTCCCAGGGAAGAGGGGGTGACAATAGATTCATGGGGAAATGAAGGAAATGTGGTTGAGAGTTCTATCCACAATGACAGAAGGGAACCACATTTCAACAAGGAGGAGCACATTTCAGAGGCACCAGGGAGAAAGGCCACATAGTTGGAATAAATGTAATAGAGTCAGAGAAAATGGCAAAAGGGAATGGTATCCTAATAGGAAGCAGGGTGAGATGATGTGTAGTCTAGGTTTTACGAGATGCACCCAACTGGGTCAGCTTCCGGGGTTTAGGCACTTTCACTCTCTGGGCTTGGTCCCTTTAAGGATTCACGACCGTCCTGTTAATTGGCAATCATGTTTTGGGTACCAAGAATTGAGCATATAACGAGCACCTGAATGGAGCCTCAGTGCTCAGTCATATGCTCAACTAGAGATATTACTTTGTTTGTGCTCAGTTCCCGTTCCCGCTTTATACCGTGTCTTGAACCTTGCCAGCCTTCAGGCCCTAACCATCCTTGTCGAGGTCTCTTGTCACGGAATGATTGGGCCAGCATGGACTCAGCGGCGTATCAGAGTCTTCCGTCTGCTATGGCCAGCCACAGCGAGAGGATTTCCAGACAGACCCTAGAGATTCACAACCTCCAGGTTGCCGTTCATCAACGTTCGCAAGGAGGAAGCCAGAGTCCCTCAGGAGAGCCAGTTGGTCACTCTGTGGAGCCAATATATCTTCCAGCCCTGAAGAAATTCAACAGTGACCCAGGTTCTTGCCACGGCTTCCTCACTCAATGCTCATTAGTGTTCGAAATCCAGTCATTCCGGTTCCCTTCAGAGCACAGAAAGGTGGTCTTCATTATCTCTCTTCTGACTGGAAGAGCCCTGGCCTGGACAACCATGCATTGGCAATGCAGATCATAGGTTTGCTTGGATTCTGAGGAATTCATGGCCATCATGAGGAAGGTGTTCCATCACCCCACCAGAGTCTCAGACGGTCTGATGAAGATTCGACAGGGTGGATGGTCAGTGTCCAATTGCGGTATCAAATTTCAGACCTTGGCCCAAGAGACTGGCTGGAACAGGGAGGCCTTGGCACTCTATACCGCCACAGACTCCCATACGAATTGAAGGATGCCCTCACCTTGGGAGAGCCAGCAGAGGACTTAGTGATTCTGATGGACCAGTCCATTTGTCTCGATAATCATCTGGCAGAGAGAGAATGAGACTACTTCAGGAGGTCAAAGAGCACTGGTCCGACCCCAGCCCCAATGCAATGCAGTTCCATTCACTGACTTTGGACCATGGCCAGCCTGTGTCCTGCTCTAGACCATGTCGAACTCATGCAGTTCTGCTGTACTAGACTCTCCGCCAATGAGAGGACCCGGAGTCGCAGTCAAGATTGCTGATTTTACTGTGGGGAAGCAGGTCACCTGAGGGCCAAATGTCCAGGCTGCAACTGTTGGGAACATCCAGTGTCAGGATGACTGTGATGGTAGCAGCCACTACTCCCAATCTCATGGATACTTCATGCTGAAGGCGGAGATCACCTGGGGTAAGAACTGGAGGCAGGTGAAGGCTTTCGTGGACTCTGGGACAGCGGGTGATTTTCTGGACTTAGGAACCGCCTGTTGGCTCAGCATACTGCTGTGAGAGTTGAGCCAGTCCATCCTCGCAACTGTCTTGGTCAGCTGTCCGTGGGTTTTGAGCAGATCCAGCAACAGACTGTGGTCTTGCAGATGAGGATTGAGGATTATGTGGAAGGCATTAGTTTCTACATCTTTGACTCACCACTCATACCCCTGATCCTTAGGTACCCATGGCTGTCCTAGCATAACCCATCCGTGGACTACAGGGAGGGAAGAGTCATTGTTTGGTCCGGTCATTGTAAGAGGGTATGATTGCAGCGTGGTTTTCTGACCTAAGACTCTCCCGAAACCAATGATCAACAAGGGGTCGGTCTTCAGTGCGAAGTAACCCAAAGCCTTCTGGAGACCTAGTCCTGTCCCCAAGGACAGACAAGCCAGTCCCAGCTCATGGGACAATGTGAGTCCTAACCCCATCTAGTCAGGACTGCATCGGACTAGAAAGAGGGAGTCTCTAGTTCAGGAGAAGACAAAAGAGGTTCCCGAGCCGTCTGGAACTCTTGCAGCTAATCCTAAGGAATCTAGCCACCAGGTCTCGAGGAAAGAAAAGACTCCAGTACACAGACCCTTGGAGCCTATTCCCAGGAACCAAAAACCATTTGTAACACCTCACTGCCATTGCCTGAGGATACAGATGAGGATTTGAATTCTGATTTGGCCACTGTTTCTACGAATGAGTTTTGTGAACCTAGTGAGGGGACTGCGGCTTTTCAAATCACCCCTGCCAATTAAGAAGCCTTAGACGTCGTCTTCGAAGGAAGGTCCAGAAAAGACTGAAACACTGAAACTGGTCGAAATCCCTTCCGTCTATATGGACTTGGAGGAAGTCTTCAGCAAGGGAAAGGCCTTGACTCTTCCACTGCACCAAACATACGACAGTGCTGTAGACCTGCTGCCTGGTATTTGTCCTCCAAGGGGTCAATTATACATGCTCTCAGGCCCAGAGAGAAGTGCAATGGAGGAGTATATAAAGGAGGCTTTTGCTATGGTTTCATTTAGCCCTCCACCTCACCAGCTAGGGCAGGCTTCTTCTTCATACAAAAGAAAGATGAGCGCCTACAGCCATGCATCAATTATAGGGGTTTAAACCGCACAAGGGTCAAGAATCGTTACCCCCCTTCCACTCATGAATACGGACCTAGAGACTCTCCAAAGGGGAAGAGTATTCATGAAGCTAGACCTGTGAAATGCGTCCAATCTGATTCCCGTAAAGGAGGAAAATGAGTGGAAAACCACATCCAATGCACTCACGGGGCACATTCCTTTATCCAAAATTCTGAAATCCAAAAAGCTCCAAAAACCGAATTTTTTCTCGCCAACAGCTGACGTCACTCAGGTGTGACGTGGCAGCACTAGCAAATGCCGCCAGACGTCAGTTGTGGCTCAGCGCTCGTACTGGTTACACGTGCATTTGCTGTTCGCTGATATTTTGTGTTCATTGTTGACTTTGTGTTTAATTTCACTGTGAAAATGTCTAAAAGAGCTGTAGATACCCCTAATACCCCTATGGGTAACAATGAGAAAAAGAGAAGGAATCTTCTCTATCAATAACGCAGAAAGTGGAGTTATTGCAGAAGCTTGATCGTGGTGTATCTGTGCGGCGTCTTACTGAAGAAAATAGTGTCGGTACTACCACTGTATATGATTTAAATAATCAGAAAGACAAGTTACTGAAGTTTTATAGTGACAGTGACAGTGACGTTCTACATTTATTCCAATACGCCATTTACCATGTGTTTGATTTGGTTCGTTTGAAGCTGTATATTTTTATGTTTTATTGAATGTTTTTGTTGGAAATACTAAGTTATGCCCTTCGGCCTTGTTGATGCTTTAGCAGTTTTTCAGGCCTTTATGAATGACGTGACGGAATACTCTCCATAAGTTCGTCTTTGTCTAGTTAGATGATATCCTAATCTTCTCAAGGTCCATGGAGGAGCCCGTCTCTCACATCAGGGAGATTTTATTAAAGAGACCTCTGGACCTGGACTTTATGTCAAGCTGGACATGTCCAAACTTCATGTGATGACGGTTTCATTTCTGAGTTTCAGCATATCCAAAGGCAATCTCAAGAAAGACCCAGGCGGTCAGAGATTGGCCACAACCATCCTGTGTCAAGCAAGTCCAATGATTCCTGGGATTTGCTAACTTTGACCGGAAGTTCATCAGGAACTTCAACTCGTGGCAGCTCTGTTGATGGCACTAACTAAGAAATCCATGGGCCCCTTTGTCCTGAGTACGAGGTGGGGGCTGCTTTTGCTGAGTTTAACCAGTGTTTCACGTCAGCTCCCGTCATGCTTTCACCAAACTCAGACCTTTCCTTCCTCATGGAGGTGGGCACCTCAGACATCGGAGTGGATGCAAAGTTGTCTCAGTGGTCGCCTTCGGACAGTAAACTGCACTCGTGTTCACTCTTCTCCAGGCGGCTATTTTGGGCAGAGAGAAACTACGACAACGGGAATTGGGAGCTTCTTGCAGTTAAGTTGGCTTTGGAAGAATGGCATCACTGGCTTGAAGGGACCAAGAACCCTTTTATCATTTGGACAGACCACAAGAACCTGGCTTATACTCAGGGGACCAATGACTGAATTCCAGACAGGCCAGTGGTCTTTGTTCTTTAACCGCTATAATTTCACCCTGATCTATCGACCAGGGTCAAAGAAACAGAAACTAGATGCTTTGTCCCGTCAGTTTGAATATCCCGAACGAGAGGAGCAGCCTACCACCATTTTGCCCCAAGCCAGGGTGGTAGCGCCAATTCATTGGGGAAATCGATGCTTTTGTTCACAAGGCCCAAACGCAACTAGAGATTCCTAAGAATGGTCCTCCGGATCGGCTGTTTTCCCAAGTTCTGTCCCGTCTCAAGAACTCCAAAGGGACATTTATCTAGAATGACCACTCACCCAGTGATTGCCAAGACTCTCGAGATTATCAAGAGGTGCTGAGGAAGAGGATTTCTTGGAATGTATGCAGGATGGTTTTCTGAACCAACATTTCGAGGAACCAACTAGAGAGCAGGCCATTCTGGACTGGGTATTGAGCAATGAGGAAGGGTTAATTAGCAATCTTGTCGTGAGAGGCCTCTTGGGTAAGAGTGACCATAATATGGTGGAATTCTTCATTAAGATGGAGAGTGACATAGTTAATTCAGAAACAAAGGTTCTGAACTTAAAGAAGGGTAACTTTGAAGGTACGAGACGTGAATTAGCTGAGATAGACTGGCAAATGATACTTAAAGGGTTGACAGTGGATATGCAATGGCAAGCATTTAAAGATCGCATGGATGAACTACAACAATTGTTCATCCCAGTTTGGCAAAAGAATAAATCAGGGAAGGTAGTGCACCCGTGGCTGATAAGGGAAATTAGAGATAGTATCAATTCCAAAGAAGAAGCATACAAATTAACCAGAAAAAGCGGCTCACCTGAGGACTGGGAGAAATTCAGAGTCCAGCAGAGGAGGACAAAGGGCTTAATTAGGAAAGGGAAAAAAGATTATGAGAGAAAACTGGCAGGGAACATAAAAACTGACTGTAAAAGCTTTTATAGATATGTGAAAAGACAAATGTAGGTCCCCTACAGACAGAAATAGATGAATTGATTATGGGGAACAAGGACATGGCAGACCAATTGAATAACTACTTTGGTTCTGTCTTCACTAATGAGGACATAAATAATCTTCCAGAAATAGTAGGGGACAGAGGGTCCAGTGAAATGGAGGAACTGAGGGAAATACATGTTAGTAGGGAAGTGGTATCAGGTAAATTGAAGGGATTGAAGGCAGATAAATCCCCAGGGCCAGATGGTCTGCATCCCAGAGTGCTTAAGGAAGTAGCCCAAGAAATAGTGGATGCATTAGTGATAACTTTTTAAAACCCTTTAGATTCTGGACTAGTACCTGAGGATTGGAGGGTGGCTAATGTAACCCCACTTTTTAAAAAAGGAGGGACAGAGAAACCAGGGAATTATAGACTGGTTAGCCTAACATTGGTGGTGGGGAAAATGCTAGAGTCAGTTATTAAAGATGTGATAACAGCACATTTGGAGAGCAGTGAAATCATCGGACAAAGTCAGCATGGATTTGTGAAAGCAAAATCATGTCTGACAAATCTCATAGAATTTTTTGAGGATGTAACTAGTAGAGTGGATAGGGGAGAACCAGTGGATGTGGTATATTTGGATTTTCAAAAGGCTTTTGACAAGGTCCCACACAGGAGATTAGTGTGCAAACTTGAAGCACATGGTATTGGGGGTAAGGTATTGATGTGGATAGAGAATTGGTTAGCAGACAGGAAGCAAAGAGTGGGAATAAACGGGACCTTTTCAGAATGGCAGGCAGCGACTAGTGGGGTATCGCAAGGCTCAGTGCTGGGACCCCAGTTGTTTACAATATATATTAATGACTTAGATGAGGGAATTAAAATGCAGCATCTCCAAGTTTGCGGATGACACGAAGTTGGGCGGCAGTGTTAGCTGTGAGGAGGATGCTAAGAGGATACAGGGAGACTTGGATAGGTTAGATGAGTGGGCAAATTCATGGCAGATGCAATTTAATGTTGATAAATGTGAGGTTATCCACTTTGGTGGCAAAAACAGGAAAACAGATTATTATCTGAATGGTGGCCAATTAGGAAAAGGGGAGGTGTAACGAGACCTGGGTGTCATTATACACCAGTCATTGAAAGTGGGCATGCAGGTACAGCAGGTGGTGAAAAAGGCGAATGGTATGCTGGCATTCATAGCAAGAGGATTCGAGTACAGGAGCAGGGAGGTACTACTGCAGTTGTACAAGGCCTTGGTGAGACCACACCTGGAGTATTGTGTGCAGTTTTGGTCCCCTAATCTGAGGAAAGACATTCTTGCCATAGAGGGAGTACAAAGAAGGTTCACCAGATTGATTCCTGGGATGGCAGGACTTTCATATGATGAAAGACTGGATCGACTAGGTTTATACTCGTTGGAATTTAGAAGATTGAGGGGGGATCTTATTGAAACGTATAAAATCCTAAAGGGATTAGACAGGCTAGATGCAGGAAGATTGTTCCCGATGTTGGGGAAGTCCAGAACGAGGGGTCACAGTTTGAGGATAAAGGGGAAGCCTTTTAGGACCGAGATGAGGAAAAACTTCTTTACACAGAGAGTGGTGAATCTGTGGAATTCTCTGCCACAGAAAACAGTTGAGGCCAGTTCATTGGCTATATTTAAGAGGAAGTGGCTAAAGGGATCGGTGGTATGGAGGGAAGGCTGGTATAGGGTTCTGAGTTGGATGATCAGTCATGATCATACTGAATGGCGGTGCAGGCTTGAAGGGCTGAATGGCCTACTCCTGCACCTATTTTCTATGTTTCTATGTTTCAAAGTGAAGGTATTGGTGGCCTGGAATGATGAAAGAGGTTCGGCTGTACATGCAGACATGTGAGGTGTTAGCCCAGAAGAAGGAGCACTGTTCCCAACCTCAAAGGTTCCTCCACCCCCCTACCTGTTCTGGAAAGACTATGGGTGCATGGACTTTGTCACGGATCTTCCTCTGTCTGAGGGAAAGACCGTCATCATAGTAATTATTGATCGGTTTTCAAAGGCCTGCAAGTTTATTGCCTTGGATAAGCTACCATCTGCGGTGGAGATGGCCAAAACTTTCCTGGATCAGGTCTTCAGGAACCTTGTATTCTAAGTGGACATTGTCACAGATCATGATCCTCAATTTGCATCACATTTCTGGAGGGCATTCCGTAAGCTGACCGCGGCAATAGCAAGTCTTTTATCTGGGTTTCACCCACAGTCCAACGGCCAGAGGGAGTGGGTCAACCAAGATTTGGAACGAACCCTAAAATGCCTGGCCTCAGAAAGACCTGACAAGTGGTGCGACCACTTAGTGTGGGCAGAGGCCACCCATTACACGTTACAGAACTCGGCACAAGTGATGGGCCATTCGAGTGCCAGTTTGGTTATCCGTTAGTCCAGACGAAGGGTCTCGGCCTGAAACATCAACTGTACCTCTTCCTAGAGATGCTGCCTGGCCTGCTGCGTTCACCAGCAACTTTGATGTGTGTTGTTTGGTTATCCTCCGCCACTCTTCCCAGAACAGAAGGCTGAAGTTGGGGTTCCTGCAGCTGAAGAGCTTGTTCAACACTGAAACCACAAGTGGACAACGGCAAGAGCAATTTTGCTGGTCCCTACCCGGAAGGTGGAAACCAAGGCCAACCAAAGGTGAAGACAGGGAGCCACTTTGCAGCTTGGCCAACAGGTCTGGCTGTCCACTCAAGATTTGCCTCTCTGGGTGGAATCTAGAATGATGGCGCCCAAGTTAATTGGACCCTTCCAATTCCTCAGGAAAGCAAACCCAGTGGCTTACACCTTGCAGTTCCCCAACACCCTAAGGATCAATCCCACCTTCCACAAGACTAAATTAAAACCTGTCAGCACCAGCCCCTCTGGCCCTCCACCATTGTCTCTGCCACTACCCAGGTTTATCGACGGGGAACAGGTCTTCATGGTGAAAAGCCTTTTGGACTCACAAACTGTTTGGTGTGTTCAGCAATACCTCATGGACTGGGAAGGATTCGGACCCGAGGAAAGGTGCCGGGTATCTGAAAGAGACACCTTCGATCTGGTTCTCATCCACAACTACTATCACCATCTCTCTGAGCAGCCAGGGCCATCAGGAGTTGGGTGTAGGGGAGGGGGTCCCGTTGTGAGATGCACCCAACCGCACCAGCTTCCGGGGTTTAGGTGCTCCGACTCTCTGACGTATGAATAGCAAGCACAGCCCCTTTAAAGGTTTAGGACCATCCTGCTAATTGGCAGTCATGTTTTAGGCGCCAAGAATTGAGTACTTAAAGATACACCTGAATGGAGCCTCTGTGCTGATTCATAAGGCCAACTAGATATATTGTCTATCGTTTTGTTTGTGCTCAGTTCTCATTCCAGCTTTATTCCGCGTCTCGATCCTGAACTTGGATACTCCAGCATTTGGGTCCTAACCATTCTTGTCACGGTCTCTTGTTACACTAGGTAGCCGTGGGAGTCGGTAAGCTTGCAAGAGATGCTGGTAGTTAGGCTCTCTTGAAAATGAGACAGAGAAGTCCAGAAAGGGAAGGAAAATGTCAGAGATGGACTGCATAAATTTGGAAGCAGACCACAAACTGGCAGTAACGCTGATCGGTCAACCTTGCTTTGCTCTTTTATGTTTGTCCATTAATTATGCAATGTAACCCAAATGAAAGGTATATTTGTTGCCCATCTGTGCTGCATTCCTAAAACTTCTGGACTACAAAAACCTCCAAATGGTGTTTGAAAGTTCTGGTACTGTACTGGCCCAGACCGATAAAGGAGGCTCTAAACTGTGGATTGTTATTTAAAGAGCTAGTCTTCGTGAATTTAGGTTCTGATAAATCCATTCCATTGATAGAGAAAATCAGAAGTGAAAAAATGTAATTTGCTTTATTTTAGCTACAATAATCAAGTAAGCAGACTTTTCCATTGGGCTGGTTGGTAGGTTGTTACAGCGACAATGAACATGCAATGTAAATGGCTGGCAGCAGGCCAAGCCTACAAGGTTTACCCATGAAAGGTTAAAATGGTAAGCTCCTAAGAATTCCATGAGGTCAAAAAGCATGGACATTCCTAACATGATCAATTAGTCATGCTTCTGGTCACTGGGGAGAAACCATGGAATATGACAGGGAAGCTTATTGTGACAGTGGGTTGTTACTGGTTCATTTTATGAGTGAACCAGTAGGTACATACCTCAGGCAGTACCTTGGTCTTCAGTGATAGGTGTAATCTGTTCATATGAAAGCAATGGGAGTTAATTCTTTCCTTCCAAGGCAATGACTGAAACACTTCAGTTTTTGCTTCCTGATGCCAAACAGGTGTGGACATGATGAATTAGCTTGCAGCTGGTTGCAAAACTCCCAAAGGATGGCACCTGCAATTATGAAAAACACTATTGTTGAAAATAGGGCTTGCGTACAAAAAACTGAGCCGCCTATGAAACTAGGCTAAGCATACTGTTTTGCCTATGGATAAGATGATTTCTTGCTGGTGAACCATTTTTATATGGCTGTCATTTACACTTAATAAACAATTAAATGATTGATGAGCCTCGACATCAAAAGCAATAAAGAAGTGTCACTGACAGTTCTTTCAAAGTATCAGCATTAATGACAGTGGGAAAAATGGCAGAAAATTTACACGTGTTGCCCTACAAACACCAGAGGGTAAATATTGACTAAAAAACTGAAAGAACCTCTCCACCTACTTTGAATTGAGCAGAATATAATCATCCAATTGAGTCTCAGTTTAACATCTCATCTAAAAGATAACACTTCTGACAGTACAGCATTCCCTCCACACTGCCCTGAGGTGCCTTCTAAGATTAACCACTACTCTGACTACTCTTTTATCCTTTTCTCCAAGTCGGCAACATACCAGATGGATCAGAGATATCTCGGATCGGGTACACATCATTCTAAAGGGGGAGGGGGAGCTGCCAGAGGTCTTTGTACATATTCATACCAATGACATAGGTAGGAAAAATGAGGAGGTCCTGAAGAGAGAATTGATAGAGCTAGGTAGAAAGTTGAAAAGCAGGACCTCCAGGGTAGCAATCTCTGGATCACTGCCTGTGCCACGTGCCAGTGAGGATAAGAATAGGATGATTTGGCCGCTGAATGCATGGCTCAGAAACTGCTGTAGTTGACAAAGTTTCAGATTTCTGGATCTTTTCTGGGGAAGATATGACCTGTATAAAAGGGAGAGGTTATGCCTGAACTCGAGGGGGACCAATATCCTTGCAGGCAGATTTTCTAGAGCTGTTGGGGAGGATATAAACTAATTTTGCAGGGTTGTGCGAATCAGAGTGATAGAACTGTTGGTTTACAAGCAATGGTAGTGGGTAGTGAGACTGTCAGGAAGGACAGGCAGATCATAGAGCAAAATTACAGTCAGTGGGATGAGTTGCAGTGTAAAATAGGTATAAAATTCAAAAGGATGACAGATATAGGACTGAAGGTGATACATATGAATGCACACAGTATACAGAATAAGGTAGATTATCTTGTAGCGCTGTTAGAGATTGGTAGGTATGATGTGGGCATCACTGAGTTTTGGCTGAAAGAAAATTATAGTTGGGAGCTTAACGTCCAAGGATGCACACTGCATTGAAAGGATAGGCAGGTAGTCAAAGGGGGAGGCATGGCTCTGTTGGTGTAAAATAAAATAAAATCCTTAGGAAAAGGTGACATAGGATTGGAAGATATAGAATCCTTGTGGGTAGAGTTAAGAAACTGCAAGGTTACAAAGACCCTGATGGAAGCTATCTACAGGCCTCCAAACAGTAGTCAGGATGTGGACAACAAATTACAATGGGAAATAGAAAATGCATGTCAAAAAGGCAACATTACAATAGTCATAGAAGATTTTGATATACATATAGATTAGGAAGATTGGTGCCAGATCCGAAGAGAGAGAATTTTTAGAATGCCTACAAGATGGCTTTTTAAAACTATTCTAGATTGGGTGTTGTGTAATGAACCAGATTTGACTAGGGAGATTAAGATAAAAGAACCCTTAGAGTATAGTGATTATAATATGGTAGAATTCATCCTGCAATTTGAGAGGGAGAAGCTAAAGCCAGATGTATTAGTATTACTGTGGAGTAAAGGAAATTACAGAGACATAAGAGAGGAGCTGGTCAAAGTGGATTGGAAGGAGACACTAGCAGGGATGATGGCAGAGCAGCAATGGCTGGTATTTCTGGGACCAACTTAGCAGGTGCAGACAGTATAGGTTGACCACAGTATAGGTTTCTCCACCCGTGGGAGTGGGAGGGGTCGGTGGGCGGGGAGTATACCCCTCAACAATGATATGGTAAGCTGAACTACGGGAGTGCCACGTGGGTGGCTATAAATACGGATATGTACTGACTATAATGGAAACGTATGTAAAGGATGAAAAGTTATTGAATGATTTATTGTATATATTTATTTTTGAATAAAGTATATTTTGAAATTTTAAAAAAACTTAGTAGGTGCAGGATAGATACACCCCAAAGAAGAACAAGTATTTTAAAGGCAGTTTGACACAATTGATGCTGACAAGGGAAGTTAAAGCCGACAGAAAAGCAAAAGAGAAGGCATATAATACAGCAAAAATAAATATGAAGTTAGAAAATTGGGAAACTTTTAAAAACTAACAGAAATCAACTAAGAAAGAATGGGGGGGGGAATGAAATATGAAGGTTATCTAGCCAACAATATCAAAGAGAATACCAATTTTTCAGATATATAAAGAGTAAAAGAGAGGTGAGAGTGGATATTAGACCACTGAAAAAATATGCTGTAAAGGTAGTAATGGGGACAAAGAAATGGTTGATAAACTGAGTAAGTATTTTGCATCACTCTTCATTGTGCAAGATACTAGCAGTATGCCAAGAATGAGTGAGTGTCGGGGGAAGGAGTGCAGTAGCTATTGCTTGGGAAGCTGAAAGGTAGCTGAAGGTAAATAAGTCTACTGGACCAGATCAACTACATCCCAAGGTTCTGAAAGAGGAAGCTGAAATGATCTTTCAAGAATCAATAGATTCTGGCATGGTTCTGGAGGACTGGAAAATTGCAAATGTCACTCCACTCTTCAAGAAGGGAGAGAGGCAGAAGAAAGGAAATTATAGGCCAGTTAGTCTGACCTCAGTGGATGGGAAGATGTTGGAGCTGATTGTTAAGGATGTGGTGTTGGGGTATTTGGCATATGATAAAATAGGCCAAAGTCATCATGGTTTTTTTCAGGGGAAATCTTTCCTGACAAATCTGTTGAATTTTTTTGAGGAAATAACAAGCAGGATAGTCAAAGGAGAATTGGTGGACGTTGTGTACTTGGATTTTCAGAAGGCCTTTGACAAGATGCCACACATGAGGCTGCTTAAGAAGATAAGATCCCATGATGATACAGGAAAGATACTAGCATGGATATAGCATTGTCTGATTGGCAGGAGTTGAAATGTGGGAATAAGAAAAATCTTTTCTAGTTGGCTGCTAATGGTACTCTGCAGAGGTTGGTATTGGGACCATTCCTTTTCAAGTTATATTTCAATGATTTGTTTGTTGGAATTGATGGCTTTGTGGTCAAGTTTGTGGACAAAAAGAAGACAACTGGAGAGGCAGGTAGTGTTGAGGTTGCAGGGAGTGTGCAGAAGGACTTAGACAAATTAATAGAATGGGCTAAGTGATAGATGGAATATAATGTCAGGAATAATGGCATAGACTATTTTCTAAACAGATAAAATTCAAAAATCAGAGGTGCAGAGGGACCTGGAAGACCTCGTGCAGGATTCTCTAAAGGTTAATTTTCATGTAGAGTCAGTAGTAAGGAAGGCAAATGCAATGTTTTGAGAGGACAAGAATATAAAAGCAAGGATGTAATGCTGAGGTTTTGTAAGGCATTGGTCAGACTGCACTTGGATTATGGTGAGTAGTTTTGTACCCCTTTATCTATGAAACAATGTGCTCACATTGGACAGGGTCCAGAGGAGGTTCTTGAGAATGATTAAGAGGATGAAAGGGTTAATGTATGAGGAACATTTGATGGTTCTGAGCTTATACTGAGCTCAGAAGAATGGAGTTTAGAAGAATGAGAGGGTATCTCGTTGCAACCAATCGAATATTGAAAGGTCTAGATAGAGTCGATATGGAGACAATGTTTCCGATAGTGGATGAGTCTAGGACCCGAGGGCACAGCTTCAGAATAGAGGGAGTTGCCTTTCAGACAGAGATTAGGAGGAATTTCCTCCGATAGTGGATGGCTAATCTGTGGAATTCATTGCCACGAACAGCTGTGGAGGACACGTCATTGAGTATATTTAAAGAGGAGGTTGATAGGTTCATGATTAATCTGGGGATCTATGGTTGTTGGAGAGAGGGCTGGAGAATGGGGTTGTGGAGGATAATAAATCAGTCATAATGGAATGAAGGAGCAGACTTGATGGGCTGAAAGGCCTAATTTTGATGCTATGTCTTATGGAACATCCGACATTGCTGTGGTGCTAAGTCTTTGATGAAGCTATTTGAATAATAGATTAAAGGGAAAATGTTATTGAGAGAGAGGGAAAATAAACACCAGGACATTTACAGGTTATGAAGTACAGCTAAAAGCTATAGTTACTGCCGAACAGATCAGATAACTTTGGTAATGAGAAGGTGATTTACCAGAAAATATTGAATTCAATTTTGAGCCCAGAAAACTTCAACATACATAAAGGGACGATGAAGTGTTGATCCTCAGAGATCCATCGGGCCTGAATATAACAGTACTGGAGGCCACATGTACATCAGAGTGGAAGCATCATGGAGTCTACAGTACCATTGTATCATGAAATATTGAAACATGCTAATAAACTCTTCTCAGGCTTCCAGCCAGGTATGGGTATCGATCATAACCATCATTTCAATGACAAAGATGGCAGGGCTTGTCATCGAAATGTTGGTTAAAATTGATACCAGTCATATCCACCGGGAAAACACTAGATATGTTTTCATAGAAACAAGCTCTTTGGCCCACAAAAATATACTTCAAGCATTAAACATTTACTTAACTAATCCTATCACATCATTATTTTCCCCACTTTTCAGTCGACTCCCCCAGGTCCTGTAACTTTCCCTCACCCTAGGGACAATATACAGTGGTCAATTAACCTCCCAAACAGCACATCTTTGGGATTTAGAAGGGAAATGGGCCCTTCAATAAAACCTATGGAGAGAGAGAGAAATGCAAATTTCACACAGACAGCACCAGAAATCAGGATTCAACAATGGAGTTGCAAAGCAACAGCCCCACTGCATTATCCCATTGCCGTGGCAAATAGGATGGAAAATTAAAGCTGTAGTTTTATTAATCTCTTCTTCAATGACATCATGGGTCTGGGCCTTTCTCATTCAATCATGAAACCTGGTACTTACAAAGATTACTTATAATGAGATCATGAGCTTCCAGGACACAATATTTTTCCTTATATGGTGACTGAGAGGGAGAGAATTGCATGATGATTGCGCAGGAAATAAATAAAGTTCAGGAACAGTTTCAATGCCAAATTGAGCAAATTAATACAAAAAGAGGAATGTAGCAGAACCACTGAATTTCTTCTTTCCTTCCAACCTCCTGGAATTCATGGATTCAACTCAGTTGATCAGAAAGACTCTCTTAAAATGATCTTCCAGGTGAAATTTAATTTGGGATTTCCAATTGGATCGGGGCACCTAGTAAACAAAAGCTGAGGTTGAAATGCACCTCTGATCTATGTTCCTCTAAAACTCTACCTATGTTGTTACACAAATTTACATGGTACCACTCATTCAGTAAAAATGTTCCTGATGAGGAAGCTCGAGCTTTAAAACAGCTTTACTTGAAAAGAATGGGACATTTGAATTCTCTTACTTTCTCTGATTCTTTAAACAATTCAAGATGGTGTGAATTTCTCTCTAAAAAAGATGCCGATAGTTAAGGTCCTTTGGAAGGTTGATCGTGATGCAGCAAGTCTATCCAATTTTTTCCCTAAAATTGAAGTAATGAAGAAAAAGTATCAAGTTGTTCATTTTATGAAATGCATTTGCAATGTCCGACTCAGTTCCTAGACTATAGAGAGATTAAATATTCTGGGTTGTGTAAATCAAGCAACCCAAGTATGATGGCTTGAGCTGATATGATTAAATGGTTCTTCAGTAATAAGGGGGTATATGGTGTCATTTATACAAATTGAACAGACACCAAATTGCATGTACTGTCATTTGGGTGAATTTTACTATGAAAGGGAATTTCTGGATCACAGTATCCAACCTATTCATTTTGTACTTAATGGACCCTATCACATTTGCAGTGTACTTGATGGGACTAGAAATGGCCTCACTGAATCATCTTCCACTTTAACAATGTTTTCAGGCTTTATTTTGGATAAAACCTGCTGAATAATGAAGTGTTTTGGCAAAAGGAGCCTTTCAGTGTCGCTGCTCTGTTAGAAGGTTGTGGATTCAATTCCTACTCCAGAGATTTGAGTACATAATCTAGGTTGACACTTCTGATATTTGTACTGAGGAAGGTTTGCTCTTTCAGATGCAATGTTAAATCAAAACTCTGGCTCTCCAAAAAGCTTTTAAATCAATGCAATATTCTGTTAGGTGTAGTCACTGTGGTAATGTAGAGAAATACATGCTACCCTTAGGATGGCTATTATGTGAATGAGATGATTAACCACCTCTTTATGAATAGTGTTTTACTACAAACGGCTAGGAAAGGGTGCAAGGAGATTCATCCCTGGAGTTGTGGTATAGTGGACCCTTCAATCTATGTTATGGAAACTAGTTTACCCACTGTTCCTGAAACCAGGCACCATCTTTTATTTTTATTTTTTAATATTTTTTTAATTTAAAAATATTTTGTTATATTTTTTCTGATTATTATTTTAATTTTTTTTTGTAATTGTATGTTTTTCTGCTATAGCATTTATATGTGCTTTGTGCTGTATGTGACTGTTGGCACTGTGGTTTGCACCATAACCTCAGTGGAAGGCTGTTTTGTTTGGCTGTATTCAAGTGTATGGTTGAATAACAATTAAACTTGAATTTGTATTTAAAGGCTATTTCAGGTTCTCTCTTTTACCACTAGAATTCAGCTAGAATTTCCATGAAGTGGGATTACTTTGGTGACAAGTATGAAAACACTAATCTAGAAATTGCTGATTTCTACATTAATTATAAAAATAAGAAAAATTCATCCACACAATTATGTTGAAATACTTGCCTGATTTGAATAACTTTATTTCTAAATAGGTCAAGTTTATAATACAGGGCAAGTTCTCAGCTCACACACAAGTTGATTTTACAGATATCTACATGCATCTACATAAGTCGTTAAGAATCCACTTATCACCCAATCTCTTGCTTCACACCTTCACTTCATATTTTTATTCTGGTTACTTCCTTTCCTTCTTTTAGTCCAGATGAAAGGTCTCAAACCAAAACATCAACTGTCCCTTTCTCTTCATAGATGCTGCCTGGCCACTGAGTTCCTCCTACACCTTGTGTGTTGCTTTGGAAATCAAGAGGGGCTGCCCATGATTTTCCTTCATAGGCAGCCATTTCTGGACTCAATTCATTGATGGTTACATGTAAGGTATAATGAAAAAGCATCGATAGGGAAGTAAAACTTATGAGCTTCCCATTCAACAACAGGATCGCCAAACCATTGGCCAATTTGGTGCCAATCCCAGCCAGATTACATGGTGCGTTTTCATTGATTCATACTCTTTATAAACCTGATAGATTATGACAGCAAGAAACAGAGTAGAGTCAAAATCTTTTTCCCAGGGTAAACATATTAAAAACAAAAGGGCAAAGGTTAAGTCAAGAAGTAGGACCGTCTAAAGGAGAATTGAATGGACAGTTTTTTTTACACAAAGAGAGTTGATGTATGGAAAGCACCACCATAGGCTGAAACTCTAGTCCAGCACATTTTGGACTTCACAAACACCAGGAAATCTGCAGATGCTGGAATTTCAAGCAACACACATAAAAGTTGCTGGTGAACACAGCAGGCCAGGCAGCATCTATTGAAAGAGGTACATTTGACGTTTTGGGCCGAGACCCTTCATCAGGACTAAATGGAAAAAGAGCTAGTAAGAGATTTGAAAGTGGGACGGGGAGGGGGAGATCCAAAATGATAGGAGAAGACAGGAGGGGAAGGGATGGAGCCAAGAGCAGGACAGGTGATTGGCAAAAGGGATACGAGAGGATCATGGGACAGGAGGCCTAGGGAGAAAGAAAAGGGGGAGTGGGGGGAAAAAAACCCAGAGGATGGGCAAGGGGTATAGTGAGAGGGACAAAAGGAGAAAAAGGAGAGAGAGAAAAAGAATGTGTGTACATAAATAAATAATGGATGGGGTACGGGGGAGGTGGGGCATTAGCGGAAGTTTGAGAAGTCAATGTTCATGCCATCAGGTTGGAGGCTACCCAGATGGAATATAAGGTGTTGTTCCTCCAACCTGAGTGTGGCTTCATCTTTACAGTAGAGGAGGCCGTGGATAGACATATCAGAATGGGAATGGGACGTGGAATTAAAATGTGTGGCCACTGGGAGATGCTGCATTTTGGACTTGACTGGTTCCAGACCACAGAAGATCTGGACCAGGGAAATGACCTCATTTACCTTCCTCTGAGCCAGAGACCTGTTCTTCACCTCTGTGTACAATTATTCCCATTGTTCTCCTGTAACCCAAACTTTCTATAAGGAAGAAATGCTGTCAGCTGAGATTGCAAAAATTGCACTAGGAGATTAATTAGCTTACAATTTGCACAAATCTTAAATAATTTTAGATCTTAGAATTTGTAAACTAGTGTGTTGAAAGCTCTATAAATCACTATCTCAGATACGTGTGAAATGTGGGGGAGCTACTGAGAATGCACAGAGAATAAAAGGCAAAGTATTGTATGATTAGTAGAAATAGATGGTTGATGGTTGGTATGGACTCAATGGGCCGAAGGGCCTGTTTCTATGCTATATACCTCTGGACTGACTCTCAGACTTACATTCCAGTTCTCAGTGGGTCGTAAAGCATTTCAGTACCAATGATGGTGCCTTTAAATTATACTTGCTGTCCCAATATCAGAAATAAAATAAACTATTAACATACAGCAAAGAAAATAATGAAGGTAGATTTTAGAGTGGGTGACAGATAAATCTTGGCCAGTCTACATTCACCTGAGAAACCGCATCCCTAAACTCAGCACTGGTGGATCTGCATAATTCTGTGCTCAAGAACATGGAGTTGGAATCACATCTACAGATTTCCGACTCAAATATCATGACACCATTAGATAATTAGCTCATAGATATTGTTCCCAATAATAATGACGGCACGCCGAGATCACTACCATTTCTGTGGAATAATTCAGTGCAATAATTCATTCCATAGCAACCATGTGAGACTTTAAAAAGAATCTTAGGTGGGTTGGAGATCAGCGTAGGCAGATTTTTCAGCTAAACTTATACCTGACAGGAGAACAATGGGAATAATTGCACACAGAGGAAACACCCATCCCTCGAGGAAGTGAGGAATAGGATCAGGGAAAGTGGATGTCCCATTCTGTAATACACCAGAGCACGTATGGAGGTTAGACCTATTAAAATGTATTGCTGGAACACAAAAGGACGGTTCTAGTAAGTGGATGAAATAGAACTCGGTTCCTGAAAGCAATAATTTACGTGCAGTATGCAAATAAGAGAGTTAAAATAGCTAAAAGCAGTCTTGGCAGCCTTTGCCCCTGCAGGAGTGGTTTATATTTAGAAATTTGGTGTGCTTTGGTAGTTGTGAACGGGGAGGGAGACTAAAGGTCAGTTTCTAGCTCTACCGTTATGTTAAGTTCACCTCAGATTTCCTGAGCAGATCTTCTGCACGCAAACAACATCCACACTCTCTGAACTTCAAGCAGATCAGTTATAATCAAATCATACTGAGTGACTTCTGAAAGTTTCTGCTTTCAGTACTTAAAGTCACAGAGAGCTACAGCACAGAGGCAGGGCCTTTGGCCCATCTAGTCCATCCCAAGCTGTTACTCTGCCTAGTACCCTCGACCTGCACCTGGACTATACCTCTCCATACCCCACCCATCCAATGTACTTAGACCATAGACCATAAGACAAAGGAGCAGAAGTAGGCCATTCGGCCCATCGAGTCTGCTCCGCCATTTTATCATGATCTGATCCATTCTCCCATTTAGTCCCACTCTCCCGCCTTCTCACCATAACCTTTGATGCCCTGGCTACTCAGATACCTATCAATCTTTGCCTTAAATACACCCAATGACTTGGCCTCCACTGCTGCCCATGGCAACAAATTCCATAGATTCACCACCCTCTGACTAAAAAAATTTCTTCGCATTTCTGTTCTGAAAGGGCGCTCTTCAATCCTGAAGTCATGCCCTACTTATCCAAACTTCTCTTACATTTTGCAATCAAACCTGCAGCCGTCACTTTCACTGGCAGCTCATTCCACACTCGCATCACCATATTAAGTGAAGAAGTTCCCATTCAGATTCCCCTTGAATATTTCACCTTTCACACTTAACCTATGACTTCTATTTCTAGTCTCACTCAACCTCCACGGAAAAAGTCTGCTTGCATTTACCTGACCTATATCCCTCATAATTTTGTATACTTCTATCAAATCTCACCTCATTCTCCTATACTCCAGGGAATAAACTGCTAACATATTCAATCTTTCCCTGTAACTCAGGTCCTCAAGTCCTGGCAACATCTGTGTAAATGTTCTCTGCAATCTTTCAATCTTATTGAGAACTTTCCTGTAGGTAGATGAGCAAAACTGCATACAATCCTCCAAATTTGGCCTCACCAATATCTTAAACAACTTTAACATCATCCCAACTTCCATGCTCAATATTCTGATTTATGATGGCCAATGTGCCAAAAGTTCTCTTTACAACCCTAGCAACACACTCAAAATGCTGGAGGAACTCAGCAGGCCAGGCAGCATCTGTGGAAAAAAGTACAGTTGACCTTTCCAGCCGAGACCCTTTGTCAGGACCTTATCTTCTTATGACACCACTTTCACGGAATTATGAATCTGTATCTCCAGTCCCTTTGAACTCCTCAGTGCCCTACGGTCACTACGTAAGTCCTACCCTGGTTTGTCCTCCCAAAGCGAAACATTTTGCACTTATGTACATTAAATTCCATCTGCCATTTTTCATATAATTTTTGAAGTTCGTCCAAATCCCACTGCAAGATTTGATAGCCTTCCTTGCTGTCCACTTAGCCCCCCAATCTTTATGTCATCTGCAAACTTCCTGATTTGGTTTACCGCATTGTCTTCCAAATCATTAATATAGATGACAGAAAAACAACAAATCCAGCAGATCTGCGGCACACAACTAGTCACAGGCATGCAGACAGAGAGGCAACCATCTGTTGGCACTCTCTGGCTTCCCTACTAAGCCACTGTCAAATCCAATTTGGTACTTCATCCTGAATGCCAAGAGCCTGAACCTTCTTGACCAGACTCCCAGGCATGGCCTAGTCAAAGGCCTTGCTAAAGTCCATGTAGACAATGTCAAGTGTCTTTCTTTCATCGTTTCCTGGTAAACTCCTCAAAAAAACTCTATAAAATCGGTTAAACACAACCTACCATGCACAAAGCCATGCTGACAATTCCTAATCAGGCCCTGTCTATCAAAAGACTTATACATCCTGTCCTTTAGAGTACCTTCCAATAATAGGGGAAGCCTCGTAGTGTAGCAGTTAGCATAATGCTATTACCATTCCACCCTTGTACGTAAGAAGCTTATGCGTTCACACCATGGCTGCATGGGTTTCCTCTGAGTGTTGCAGTTTCTTCCCACCTTCCAAAGGTGTACAGGTTAGTAGGTTAAATAGTCACAAGGGTGTAAAAAGGGTGGTGCAGGCACTTCGGGCTGAAAGGGCCTGTTTTCGTGCAGTATCACTAATTAAATAAATATACACATCACTGTTGTCAGGTTCACCAGCCTAAAATTTCCCATCTTATTCTTAGCTGTCCTCCAGTCATCTGTCACATCACCCATAGCTAAGGCCATTTAAAACATGTCAGCCAGGGCCCCTGCACTTTGGGGATGACCTCGCATTACTATTGCCTACACACCAGCACACGCAGGAGGAAACTCAGAGCTTGTGTACCTTTGGTGGACAGAGTGGACGCAGAATCAGCCAGAGAAAGACTGGGGCCATGACCCTCAATGTAGAGTCTCCTGCTCCGGTCACAGCATATGGCGCTGGCTTACCCAGCACCGGTAGGTTCACCTATCTGGGCAGCATCATTCGGCAGTATGGTGGAACCATGGATGACATCCAGTGCAGACCCAGCAAAGCTAGAGATACTTTCAGATCAATAAGCAACGTATAGGAATCAACAAAGTACAGCGTCCACGGCTCTGCCAGAGATGTGTTCTGCCCACGCTCTTGTGTGGAGCAGAATGCTGGGGCATGACAGAGAACGACCTTGCCAAGCCGTTGTCATTCCACACCTCAAGCCTCCAGCAGATTCTGCATATTTCCTAGCCAAGAAAGATCTCCAACCACATCCTATTCCTTCAGAGCCATCGAGAGGACATGACCACAAACATCATGGGGAAATGTTGCAGATGGATTGGGCATGTGATAAGACGAGACATCAAATCTATAATTAAGGCAGCACTTCATTGGACTTCTGAACGACAGAGGAATGTGGAAGCCAAAGGCAACTTGATGCCATACTGTAGAGGCAGAAATGAGGACCTTGAACCACGCCTGGGGCACAATAGAGAAGTTGGCCAAGGACAGACAGAGATGGAGGACCTTCATTGCTGCCCTAAATGCCAGTGCCATCATGGGTGCTAAGTAAATAGAGGACCCTGCACTTGCTGCACTAGCCTGAAATAAGGTGTGAGGGGACAACCTGCCAGTCCCTGGGGACTTATCCACCCTAACTTGAATTGAAACAACTACCACCTCCACTTCAGTAATCCAGATATGATCCACAGATGCAGAGATAACCATGTTGATCTGCAGGTAGACCAGTTTTGCTCCTTGCTATCCTTTATGCTCTTAATATATATGGAGAAGCCCTTGGGGTTCTCCTTCACCTTGTCTGCCAGACCAACCTCATGCCTTTTTTTGGCCCACCTGATTTCCCTCTTAAGTGTTCTCTTGCATTTCTTATACTCCTCAAGTGCCTCATTTGTTCCTTGCTGCCTACACCTGCTTTGCACCTCCTTCTTCTTAACCACAGCCTCAATGCTCCTTGAAAACCAGGATTCCATAAACCTGTTAGCTTTATTTTTTATTCTAACAGAAACATACAGTACCTCAAAGCTAAAACAACGAAAGTCAACACAAATATCACCTCACCCTATACTTAATAAATGTTATCATTAATACTTGTATTAGCTATCTCTTATTGCCTCTGAACTGATTGGCTTATTAGGCCATTTCAGGGAGCCAGTTAAGAGTGGGCTAAAGTCACATACAAGTCAGACTAGATCAGAATATCCAATGTCCTTTCCTGAGAGGTATTGGTGGATTTAATGGGTTTTTAACAACAACTCTTTAGTTCTATGTTATCATTACTAGATTGTTTTTTTCTTCATTCCAGCTGTATTTATTTACTTCAGCTTAAATTCCATTGCTGCTGTGGTACAATTCAAGCTCATGTCTCCAGACCAATAGTGCAGAACTTTGGTTATGAGTTCAATAAATTAACCACTACATTATCATATTATGCGACAATATTACCTTCAATGATAGTCTTGCATAGCTCCATTCATTCTTTACATGTGAGTATTGTCAAATTAACGAGTCATAAAAAGGCCATGGAAGACTTATAGATTTAATGCCTTTCATAAATCCAGGACAACACAGTACACTAACTATCAAATGAGAATGTTATCTGCTGTTGTAATGTTATAAATGTAATAAGCAATACCTCCAACAGTGGAACACTCCCTCACTATAGCACAGAAGATTAACTAGGACATGTGCTAATATGTTTGGAGGGAGAATCTCAGCTATCTGAATCAGATAATATGAAGCACAGGGGTAATTAATTTATTTGCACATCAGAACCAATCACACCCATTTCCAGGCACCACACTTCAGGGAGGATATCCCCTTGCACGTGAATGTTGAACAATTTCAGCAGGGCTTAAACAGCAGTGTGAAAACAGTCAAATAATTAGCTTACATGATACAGAAGGAAACTACTGCATATGCTGGAACTTTAAAAAAATATGGAAATGTTCAGCAATTCAGGGTGCTTCTCTATGCCCTTATTCTAAGCTTTTGGTTATCTGTCCTAAAATCTCCTCTTGTGTTTCAGGTCAATCTTATTTGGCATTGTTCCAGTGAAGTACTTTTTCTGCTGCGGGGATATGGATATGCAACTTTTTGTTGTTGTTTTGCATTAAATTCCACTTGCATTAAAGTTGTGGCCATACAAACTTGGCAGTAAAGATGGTTTTCAGCCAATGAGATTAATTTGGTACACCTACTTCATTACTGTATTATGGCCCACCCTGCCATTTTTCAAACTTATGATTTACAGGACAATTCTAATTTTCGGACTGCTGATTCACGATACCAATTTTTCAATAAGTTTGAAATTTAGTGTACGGTTCCCTTGCTTGAGCTTCTATCAAAGTAGATAGTGAACACTTCAAAGAAAGTATGTAACTGAAGTGTTAGAGCACTGCAGACTTGGGGATGGAGGTAAAGTTAGGATGGATACAAAGCGCGAATCCAGCAGCTGAACAACTAGGTTCACTTTCACTGAGCAGCAGTAAAATACATTTATAGGTTGGCCCTCTGCTAACTGTGGAACAAGGAGGCCACAGCACTTACAGAGAAATAGGGTAACAGGAAATTGGGAAGAGGTGGTCCGAGCTTTCTTGATATGCAGTAGAGGCAATCCATGTGTGACTGGAATCCAAAAGGAAATAAGTTATGCTTCATTTGTGTCAAGCCTTGGGCAGAATCCACCTAGAGAACTGCATTCATTTCTAGGCATCTTATGCCGCGAGACTATATTGATCTTGCATTGAGATGCAGAGCAGATTCACTAGAAAGGCATTAGGGCTAAAAGTGTTAAATTATGAGAATAATTATTTAACTTGGCATGCTCTCCCTTGACTTCAGAAAATTGAGGTGTGATTTAATTGTGGTATTAAAATGGTTATAGAATTCAAGAGGACAAGTATCAAGACATTAGTTTTACAGGTGGGAATTCAGAAGAGGACATTATCTTGATTCAGAATAGGGAAGTCAAGCTTATGCATGAGTTAAACTGGAAAATACGTTTTCATGCAAAGGTCAATGAAAGTCTGGAATTTTCTCTCAAAAAGTCCAAGTTATGACATAGAACATAAAACAGTACAGCACCAGACCATTCGGCCCATGATTCCTGCTGTTCATCATCCATATCCCTCTATTCTTTTCATATTCACGTATCTAAAAATCTCTCAAATTCCACCAATCTGTGCAATTCCACTGCAACTCTGGTAACTGAATCCAGGCACCTACCAGTCTTTCCAACAAAAACTTGCCCCTCACATCATCTTTAAACTTCTCCCCCTCTGACCTTAAAAGTATATCCTCCAGTGTTTGGCATTTCTACCTTGGGGAGAAGATTTTGACTATTTGCCTTATCTATGCCTCTCATAATTTTTTAAAACTTCTACCAGGTCCCTTTTCAGTCTCCAGTACACTAGGGAGAACAACGTAAGTTGTCAACCTTTCCTTACAGCTTATACCTTCTAATCCAGGCAGCATCCTTGTGAACCTTTGCTGTACACACTCCATAGTCTTCACACCCTTCCTGTAACGGAGTGACCAGAATTTCATGCAAACCTCCAAGTGCAGACTGACTAAAGCTTTCTTTTAAAATCAAAATAAACTTGATTCATACTTTTAACAATTACAAAAATGAACTGTGCAACGCCTTTTCATTCTTACATTCACAGTGTTCAATTACATTTCTTAAAAGCAATAGCAGTATTGCCGCTCACGTGGCCCGAGGTGCTGCATGCTGCAATAACTGAGGGAATTTCTCATCCAACCCGGCCTCTCCCTGCCAAGTAGTGGAAAAACCTGTCCTGTTGTCCTTCCCCACTGAGACATTGCTGTGGGTGCACCAAGCTTCAGTGTATCCCTCAGAACTTGCTCCTGCAGTGTGAAATATGTCAGTCTGACATGACTAGGGATTTATAGAACTGTGGCATGCCTACTCATATAATCAACACCCCTGCCAATGAAGGCAAGCATGCCAAGTGCCCTCTTTACCACTTTATCCATTTGTGTAGCCACTCTCAGTGAACTAAACTGGGCCTTAAAATGCTGCACAAGTGTAATTCTTTCTTTCAGCTGACATTTTCAAGGCTGACATCTATTAACTTTTGCTGTGTCAGAATGTATCAAAGGACTTGAATCAAAGGTGGGGAAGTAGCACAGAGGAACTGATTAGCTACTTATATTGAATGATGGGGGAGGGTTAAATGGCTGAACTTGTACCTATGGTTTAAAACTATAATATGAAACTTGATCCATATTGGTGGAGGTTATGACTTGATGTCCACTGGCAATTTTCAGTTCCCTCCCGTACACTCAGCGGCAAAAGGATAACTGGGGTCAACAGCACTTTGAAATATAAGCCTAGAAGTTCTCACTGCCAGCAATATGACCCTAATGCTTGAGGATCATATTACATTCGTGTGACCTTTAATTTCCCAGAGCTAACAACTTAGTTAAAATAAAGGACTGAAGAACATGATCTAAAACAAACTATATATTCATCTGCTCTTAGAAGAACAAGGTTACAAATGATTTTATCTGTGTTTTTGAGCCAAGGGGGAATTTCCTTGCTTTCGTTCCCTGGCTAGAGAATAGCACTGTTTTTTTTGGGGTGTGGTTCAAATTATGTCTGGAAGACTAGAAAAGCTATTGCTTTGTTTTAAACATGGGTCTAATCATATACAATCAAATTCTTAAATATCCAGTCTGTAATGCACAGTTTCTCTTATTGCCGACTTGCCCACGTTCACAATCAGGGGAGCTCTGAGAGTCCGGATAAAGGCTCGAGCCACCTATAAACATAAAGCTCACCAGAAAATGAGCACTGATAATCTTAGTGTATCAGCACTATTCAATTAGGGAACTGGTGTGAGATTAAGATTTTTCATTTAAATTATGCGCTTCATATTTTCAGATCATCTAAATCTGTTTACAGAAAAAGGATTATTATATGAAGCTTAGTGACTATTATAATACAGCAGCAAATTTGCTAACAGTCAGCACCCACAAGGTGCAGTGTGATATACAGTGGTCACTTTATTAGCTCCCTCCTGTACCTAATAAAGTGGCCACTGGGTGCATGTTCATGGTTTTCTGCTGCTGTAGCCCATCCACCTCAGGGTTCAATGTGTTGTGCATTCAGAAATGCTCTTCTGCATACCACTGTTATAACACATGATTATTTGAGTTATTGTCACCTTCCTGTCAGCTTGAACCATTTTGGCATTCTCCTCCGACCTCTTTCATTAGCAAGTCATTTTTGCCTACAAAAATGCTACTCACTGGACTTTTTTGGGGGTTTTTTTTTGCACCATTCTCTGTAAACTCTAGAGACTGTTGTGGGTGAAAATCCCAGAAAATCAGCAATTTCTGAGATATTCAAACCACTCCCATCTGGAACCAACAATCATTCAATGGTCAAAGTCACTTAGGTCATATTTCTTCCCCATTCTGATGTTTGGTCTCAACAACAACTAAACCCCTTGACCATGTCTGCATGCTTTTATGCATTGAGTTGCTGCAACATGATTGGCTGATTAGTTTTTGAATTAGTGAGTAAGTGTACCAAATAAAGTGGCCACTGAGTGTATGTGTGATATAATGTATTCTTTAGCAAGGTTGATTTGGAGACAGCACACAAGGAAAAGACCCATTGTTTTTCAGAATAATGGTACAGGTTCACAATCCCTTATCTGAAATTCTGAAATCCAAAAAGCTCCGAAAACCAAAGTTTTTTTCGCCAACAGCTGCCGTCACCCAGGTGTGATGTGGCAGCACTAACAGAAGCTGCCAGACGTCAGTTGTGGCTCAGCGCTCGTACTGGTTACACGTGCATTTGCAGTTCGCTGATATTTTGTGTTCACTGTTGACTTTGTGTTTATTTTCACTGTGAAAATGTCAAAAAGAGCTGCAGATATCCCTATGGGTAACAATGAGAAAAAGAGAAGGAAGCATCTATCATTATCAGTAACGCAGAAAGTGGAGTTATTGCAAAAGCTTGATCATGCTGTGTCTGTGCGGCGTCTTACTGAAGAATATGGTGTCACTGTATATGATTTAAAGAAACAGAAAGACAAGTTACTGAAGTTTTATAGTGATAGTGATGTTCTATATTTATTCCAATAAGTCATTTACCCTGTGTTTGATTCGGTTCATTTGAAGCTGTATATTTTTATGTTTTATTGAATGTTTTTTTCTTGTCCTTATTCCCTAAACAATACAGTATAACAACTATTTACATAGCATCTACATTGTATTAGGTATTATAAGTAATCGAGAGATGACTTAAAGTATACGGGAGGATGTGCATAGGTCCGGATTTCTGCTGGGTCCTAAAGTCCAACGCACTGAGACAGGTTAAATAAGGGACTGAGTATACATGCTTTTTGGTATCCGCGGGTGGGCGGGGGGTCCCAGAACCAATAAGGAGGGATTCTGAAATCTGAAAAATTCTGAATTCCAAAATGCAACTGGCCCCAAGGATTTCGGATAAGGGATTGTGGACCTGTATTAGATCCAACTGAGACAGCAGACAGGCCCTTAATTTAAAATGGCACATCAAGCATCCCCCAACTGCTTCCCTTCAGTGGAGTCAAATCTCTGGAGAGGGTATTGGACAACAGCCTTCTAGTGCAGAAGTTAGAATAAACCACAGGTGAGATCCAATCATTAGCTCACAAAGAATATTTTACTTATTCTATTTAATTACAAGCCATTTACAAACCAGCCTTAATCGAGACCATCGGCAAGCTGCATGATAGCAGAACAAAGGTTTGGTATCTTTGAGCCAAAAGACTCCATTTACATCTATTAACCCAGCTTGTTAATAAAGAAGAGGACACACATATAATGATCAGTGTATATCATTGCTACCATAAAATTACAACAGCAAAATAAAATGCTTAAAGATCCCTTTAATTGCCTTCCAAGAATTTATTGCAACTGGAAAAAGATCTGACATTAGAACTCATAAATAAATGAGTATTAAATCATGTCCAAATTCAACAAGCCGCTTACAATTCCAGATGTACATTTATTGTTCTGGCCTGTCCATCAGGATGCCTGCCAAATTCTTACTCTATTTTAAAGTTTCTCTCTCACATTGGTAGCTAGCCCAAGGTCCTCATTGCACTCTTGACATTATAAATATGTCACTAAAGGATTCATGTTCAGAGTCAAATAGCTCCCAATCTCCTGGAATTACATATTTTTTTCTGTGAAAGCAAAGTTTAGCAGGGTATTTTTTATCTCAAGCTCCCAATTTATTCCAATAGATAACTAAGTTGTGTATAGTTTGTCTCCATTGTCTCCTTTCTAACAATTATGAATTGATTTGCTTATGATTTACCATCACTTTATTTGACCCTTCTATGTTTTCGAATTCTCAAAATGCTCATCCTACGTAAATATCCACTAACAACTCCTGGGAATACTTAAGTCATGATCTTCACACCATGTCACCAGTTCCATTCCTGACCTGGCATTTGTCCAAAGTTGAATCAGATTGTTCACATTGAATTTTTACTACATGTCAATACAACTACTGTAACATCTATGGCCATATTAGCAACTTTGCATTTTGGTTTTGCAGTCCTGAGAAGGACCATTTTGTAAGTTACTGTATGAATGCAAGATGGCAGAGACAGTGTGCATTGACTAAATGTCAGTAAAGTCATGGGATCATGATCCTTCTGGACACCTCCTCCTCACTGACTATTAACACAGGAACACACTAAGGACATATGTATGGCCACTACTCTACGCTTTCTACATTTATGGCTGTGCAGAACGCAAACATCATCTATAAGTTTGCTGGTGACATCACTGTTGTTGACAGAATCTGAAATGGCCATAAGGAGGAATACCAAAGAGAGATAGATCGGCTGATTGATTGGTGTCATAACAACCCCCTCACATTCAACATCAGCAAGACCAAGGAACTGATTGTGGACTTCAGGAAGGGGAAGATGAGAGAACACACACCAGTCCTCATTGAGAGGACAGCCGTGGAAAAGGTGAGTAGCTTTAAGTCTGGGCAGTAACATCTCAGAGCCTGGGCCCAACACACTTATGCAATCTCGAAGAAGGCAGTGGCTCAACTTCATTGAGAGTTTCAACTGCATATTGAAAGATACCAGGAATTGGATGATGGAATTGATGGATTTTTGGCCAAGTTTTCAAGTGATACTAAGATAAATGGAGAGCAGGTTGTGTTGAAGAAGCAGGGAGTTTGCAGACAGATTAAGAGAGGCACAAAGTGAGTTGGGAGTCCCAGTGCAGGATTTCCTAAACATTAACTTGCAGGTTGAGTCAGTAGTAAGGAAGGCAAGTGCAACATTACCATTCATTTCAAGAGGATTAGGATATAAAGACGAGATTGTAATGTTGAGGCTTTATAAGTCTTTGGTCAGATCACACTTGGAGTATTGTGAGCAGTTTTGGGTCCATTATGTAAGAAAAGATCTGCTGTCATCGGACAGTATCCAGAGGTGGTTCACGAGATGATTCCAGGAATGAAAGGGTTAATGTATAAGGAATATTTAATGGCTCTGGGCCTATACACGCTGGCGTTCAGAAGAATGAGGAGGTATCTCATTGAAACCTGTCGAATATTGAAAGGCCTAGATAGAGTAGGTATGAAAAGGATGCTTCCTATAATGAATGAGACTAGGACCAGAGGTAAATTCTTGTAAAATGTCCGCAGAGAAACAAAGTGGAACACACCCTTCCAACCTCAAGCCGCACCACCCAGCAACCCACTGACTTAATCCCAGCCTAATCACCGGACAAATTACAATGACCAATTAACCTACTAACCAGTATGTCTTTGAACTGTGGGAGAAAACCTGAAAGATGATTATTAATTGCAGTTAATTTGTCTAGAATAGATGTTAATAGAAGCAGATCACTTTGAACAAAGGAGAAAACAAAACCATTGCACAAAATGCAAGACACAGAATGCTGCAATTACAGAAAATCCGAAATAAGTGCAAATGATAAAAATACTCATCAGGCCAAGCAGTATCTGTGTGAGAAATTCAAGGTTACACAGCACTATGCAAAGTCTTAGGGGCACATACATATAGCTAGAGTGTCTACAACTTTTGCACAGTACTGTATTCATCAATGTTGAGCAGGGTGTGAGTTTGTAAAGCTGGTGGGAGCAAAGGATGTTGGGAATGGTGAAGTTGGAGCTGCCCGAGAGGGGTGTGGGGTAGGTAGCAGAGAAAGAGTGCCGGGGCGGGTAGTGGCAAAGGTGCAGACACACATATGGTTTTTTTTGCAGCAGTACAGTGTAATACATAAAATTGCAATAGTACTGTACAAAAGTCTTGGGTTCCTTAGCGCTCTCTCTCTCTCTCTCTCTCTCTATATATATATGTATGTATGTGTGTGTGTGTGTGTGAGTGTGTGTGTGTGTGTGTGCGTGTGTGTGTGTGTGTGTATGTAAGGATTTTGCACAATACTGTAAATTCATCACTTTTAATCAGATATGCCCAGTTATGATATAAACTGTAAAGTCTAGATATCTGAATATTGAATTCAATGTTGAGTTCCTACTTAGAAGACAAGATGATGTTCTTCAAGTGTGTGTTAGGCTTCACCGGAATGGTATAAAAGACCAAAAACGGAGGATATGGTGAGAGTAGGATGGAAAATTAAAATTACAGGCATGTGGGAGCATAGGATTTCCTTTGAAAACTGAAAGCCAGTCAACAATCCATTGAACAAAGAATAGGATGGGAGGAAATGCACATGAATTGCAGATTGGGATCTTGTATTGAGAGGGAAATAATGAAAGCACATGTATTGCATCTCCTGTGTTTGCACAGGAAGAGGATTGGGCATTGGGACATGCTGGAAGAATGAATCAAGGAGTCAGAGGCAGAAAGGTTACATTAGAACTTCTTAGGTGCACAATGGGGAGTATACATCATGGCTTGGTATGGAAACACCAACGCCCAGGAATGGAACAGTCTAATGAAAGTAGTGGATACATTGGTCAAACAGGAAGAAAACTATTGACCAGGCCACACGAGCATCAGCTAGTGAGCAGAAGGCACGACCCACTCTTGCTAGTATCGGCTCATGAAGATGAAGAAGGAACACCGTTTCAACTGGATAACAGCCAGAGACTCGACTTAAGCAAGAACAAGAGAAGAACAAGAATTGCTTGAAGCTTGGTTCTCTACAGAAAGACTCATCAAACAAGCACATCGACAGAAACCCGGTATGTGAACCCTTATGGAGAAAAGAGAAACAGCGATGTCAACAATCAACAAATCACCACAAATTTCAGGATCTGGACAATGAAGTAACCACTTCCAACAGACCTCCCTCGAGCCAGCCAATCAGAATCTTCCACTGCTACACAGTTCAGTGCTTTGAACCAGTCAACCAGATCACAACGTCTAATCAATATCCATTCAGACCCCAGAGGAGAATACAAGCCGGCATTCTGAGGAGACAACACCCTCAACTGTGCACTGATGATGGCTTCTTGATTGGAGCTGAAATGTCTGCAAACATTTTGCCACGCTCGGTGATCAACCTAACTTCCAAGTAGTGGATACAGCTCAGTCCTTCACAAGCAAAGCCCTCCCCATCATTGAGTACATTTACCCGGAGCACTGCCACAATAAAGCAGGGTCCATCTTCAACAACAACAACAACAACACCCCCCACCCCCCACCAGCCAGGTCATGCTCGCTTCTCGTTGCTACCACTGGGCAGAAGGTACAGGAGCCTTAGGTCCCACGCCACCAGTTGTAGGAACAGTTATTAGAAACATAGAAACATAGAAAACCTACAGCATAATACAGACCCTTCGGCCCACAAAGCTGTGCCGAACATGTCCATACCTTAGAAATTACATATTACCCTATAGCCATCAGACTCCTGAACCAGCATGCTTAAGTTCACTCACCTCAACACTGAACTGATTCCACACCTACAGACTCACATTCAAGGACTCCTCAAATCACATTCTCTGTATTTATTTGTTTTTTATTTGCATAATTTGTCTTCTTGTGCACATTGGTTGCTTGTCAGTCTTTGTTTATGTATAGTTTTCATAAATTCTATTGTATTTCTTTACCTTTCTGTAAGAAAATAAATCTCAAGGTAGTATATGGTGACATATATATACCTTGAACTTAAATTAACTTTGACTTACTTTGACTTTGACTTTGATTGGAATGCTGGAAGGACAGGGGAGAGGAATATCTAATGGTGGCATCATATTGAAAATGGAATAAATAACAGTGGAGGATCCATTGAATATGTATTCTGGTGGTTTGGAAGTTGAAGACAAGAGGAACAGTTATCTTGCTCTGGGATGAGAGGGGAGGCGATGAGAACAGTGCAGGAAATGGACAAGACGTGGCTTAGGTGTTGTGAACTATGAAGGAGGGGAAACTAAATTCTCAGAGGCATTGGTGTGGAAGGTGTTGTCATCAGACCAGTTACTAATAGAGGCAAAGAAACTGGGAGAATGGACTTGAATCCTCACATGAAATAGGGTGGATGAAAATGTCGTCATTGCAGCTGTGAGAATTTTTGGCTTTTAACCAGTCCCTCGAGATGGAGTTAGAATAGTCAAGGATGAAAAGTGAAAATTCAGAGATGGACTTTAAAATGAGTGTGGGGTGGATATTTCCAAGAAATATGATATCATTTTTAAGTTTTATACGCTAGCAGTAAAGAGCACCATCATTGTACCAGAAAATGAGGTCCGAGGGATCGGCACTGAGCCCATGACTGAAGCAAGAATCACATAGCATATCCCACAAAAGCTTGTACCAATGCTGGTTCCAAGAACTACATCTGTGATATGAGGAAAGCGAGTAAAAAGAACATTAAAATAATTTTTTGTAACACTGATAGATCCCTATGCCTGATTGTATGAGAAAGAGCAAAAATAATGGCAGAATACTGATCAGGGTGGTAAGTAAGCGATTGTAGAACTATCCTGCAATGCAGTTAGTTACGGGACAGTCAGATAACAATTAATTTATGTGTTATGAAGGCAATAGAGGAAGAATACTTATATACAACAAAAACACAAGCAAAAGCTGTTTATAAGGCTGTTACTATACAATAAATTCAATCTGTTACCAAAAAATGTAGCTAAGGAATACTTTCCCCACTTGTGAGTCCTAATTCCTAACTGCCCTCTATAGGGAGCAAGAAAGTTACACTCATGCACAAGGGGAAAGGAATAATTACTCATCACAATAGCATTCAGAAAATAAATCAATTAATAAAATACCAAATAATTAAAATGTAAACTATGTGGAAACTGGCGACTACTACTGTAATGATGGCATGCCCACAGTTCACTATAGCACATCAAAAGTTCTGAAAAATTTGATAGAATGCAATTCCAATGAAATATCTTTCTCACACAATTGACTATACTATCACTTTGGTACTTACTGTTTCTTGTATCATGTTAAATAATTTCGTTTAGTCTACATTTATACAACATGTTTAATTATTGTTCTTTCATTCTTAAATGATTTATGAATTTTCTTTCTGGGAAGAATGCAAACATTAAATTTGCACGTTGACAGTCAAAGAGTCAGATATCACAGAAACAGTTTTTGGGTCAAGGTGTCTGTTCCAGCTATCAATAGCTCTTGGTCTATAGCCTTCTAGGCTAGGGTGACAAATACTCATCTACTTTAAATACTTTTTAAATATTGAGTGTGTATCTGCCTTCTTCACACCCTTAGTCTATGTTCCAGATTTCAACCACTTTCTTCCTCATTCCTTCTAATCTCCAAACCCTTACCTTAAACCCATACTCTCTGGTTATATACACCTGTGCTATGGTGGGGGTGGGGTGGAATTTCTTACTATCATAACTATACCCTACCAATTCTCCATCCTTTCAGTGAGAAGGTATATGCAGTAAATAATGCAATTGCTATTATCTTAAGTACATACATTCAGTGGCACACTTTATTAGGTACACCCATACATCTGCTTGATAATGCAAATATCTAATCAGCCGATCATGTGGTAGCAATGCAATGCATAAAAGCATGCAGACATGTTCAAGATGTTCACTTGTTGCTCAGAACAAACATCACAAAGGGGAAGAAATGTGATCTAAGTGACTATGATCACGGAATGATTGTTGGTGCCAGACGGGGCAGTTTGACTACCTCAAAAACTACTGATCTCCTGGGATTTTTACAGAGAGTAGTGGAAAAACAAAAAGGATCCACTGAGCAGCAGTTCTGTGGACAAAACACCTTGTTAATGAGAAAAGAATGGCCAGACTGGTTCAAATTGACAGGAAGGAGACAGTAACTAAAATAACCCCATGTTACAATAGTGGTGTGCAGAAAAGCACCTCCCGGTGCACAATATGTTGAATGTTCAAGCAGATGGACCACAGCAGCTGAAGACCACAAACACACACTAGAAAGTTCCTAAAAATTGGCCACTGAGTGTAAGTTTAAATGTTAAGGTGTCAAGCCCCAGATTTAATGGAATAGATATCACATACATGTAAGGGGTTTCTTCTGTTATGTTACTGCCAAGGCTAATGAAAATGGATTCTTTGTTATGTTAACTGCTGAGAAAGTGCTTCTCTTTCGCAGCTTGTTTGGGTCATATTACTGATAACAGAATTGTATTCACTTTTTTAACCAATTGGGATAGATGTTATTCTTTCTTGTGTGTCTGTAAGCTATTGTTTCGCGGGCTTGGGGGCAGACGGCGATGGGGACAGAGAGAGGAGACGCGATGCTGTAAGCTGGGCAGTGGGACGGACCCCGAGCGGGAGTCTGAGACCCAAGGTCTTTGGCGAGGAGAGGAGACGAAGACAGACTAGTATGGAGTGTCTGGTCGACCACCATGGTTGGTCCCAGGCAGTGGTCGAGGAGGTCGGAGGGGTTTGAATGGTGGAAAGAAGACTCCATTAATTGAGCTCCAACTGTGTGCACGAAGTTTGGCGTCTTTTACTTTCCTTTTATATTTTATCTCTATTAATTACATAGCTCCAGTAAGATCTATAAAGTGTAATCATTTAATCGTATCTGGTATATTGTCTGTTATTTGGCGGGGTGGGGTACATCACACAGCATCCACACAAACTTGATTACCCAGTCTGGCGGGGCCGAAGGCTGCTTCCCCCAGATGAAAGCGAGCTGAGCGAGCCTGAGGCTTACCAAGGGGCTACATACATATTACAACACAACACGTGCAACATGCTGCACATAATAAACCAGATGGCATTCTGAGATGTCGTAGAACTAGATGGTACTCCGAGACATCACATTTCAGGCATCAAACCCTCGATTTCACACTCCACTCATGGTACAACAGTCACTACACATCACAATTAGCATCAGGTACCAGATATCATACAGCTGTTGTTACGCACCATTGTTATAAATTGAAAGAGGAGCAACCCATTGACCTGGAACCTGAATTTGGATTACTACTAATTACACCGAGTAACCTAAAAGGTGTGACAGCTATCTGTTTATTCATACAACTAACAGTGTTTAAAATACAGTTAAATTTACTCAGTTAAAACTACAACCACAACAGAAACCCAAGAGTACCAGGTATAATGACTCAAGGCCATATTTTTAAGGAAATGTGAATTTTCTTCCACATTGCCTCTATTTCCAACTTAATTCCCAATGCAATTGTTCAGAAACCTCCAATATTTAACACCATAAGACCTTAAGATATAGGAGAATGAATTAGGCCATTTGACCCATCGAGTCTTCTCCACCATTTCATCATGGCCAATTCAATGTTCCTCTCAGCCCCAATCTCCTTCCTTCTCCCTGTATCCCTTCATGCCTTAACCAATCAAGAATCTATCAACCTCTGCCTTAAATATGCATAAATACTTGGCTCCACAGCTGCCTGTGGCAAAGAATTCCACAGATTCACCAGTCTCTGGCTAAAGAAATTCCTCCTCATCTCCATTCTAAAAGGACACCTCTCTATTCTAAGACTGTGCTGTCTGGTCTTAGACTCTCCCACCATAGGTAACATCCTCTCCACATACACTGTATCAAGGACCTTCACCATTCAATAGATTTCAATGAGATCACCCCTCATTCTTCTGAATTCCAGCAAACGCAGGCCCAGGGCCATCAAACGCTCTTCATATGACAAGCCATTCAATCCTGGAAACATTTTCATGAATCTCCTTTGAATCTTCTACAGTTTTAGCACATCCTTTCTAAGATAGGTGGTCCAAAACTGCTCACAATACTTCAAGTGATTACTCGGTGTTTCAAGAGATTGATGTTCATGCTATCTGTTTGGAAGCTACCCAGATGGAATATAAGGTGTTGCTCCTCCAACCTGAGTGTGGCCTCATTGTGACAGTAGAGGAGGCCATGGACTGACATGTCAGAATGGGAATGGGAAGAAGAATTGTAATGGGTGGCCACCAGGAAATCCCACTTTTTGTTACGGACGTAGCAAAGGTGCTCGACAAAGAGGTTTCCCAATCTACTTTGGGTCTCACCAATATACAGGAGACCACACTGCGAGGACCCGATATGTAGATGACCCCAGCTGATTTGCAGGTTGTTAGTGAGGGAAGGTCCTGAACAGTAGGGACAGTTGTGGCATTTGTTCTACTTACAAGGATGAATACCAGATGGGAGGTCAATGGGGAAGGACTATTGGACAAGGGAGTCATGTAGGAAGCAATCCCTGTGGAAAGTGGAAAGTCAGAAGGAGGGAAAGATGTGTTTGGTGGTGGGATCCCATTGGAGATGGCGCAAGCTACAGAGAATTATGTGCTGCATGCGAAGGCTAGCAGGGTGGTAGGCGAAGTCAAGTGGAACTCTGTCCCTGCTTTGGTGGTGGGAGGATGGGGTAAGGGCTGGTGTGCGTGAAATGGGAGAGATCTGGACGAAGGCAGCATCAGTGGTGGAGGAAGAGAAGCCCTTTTCTTTGAAGAAGTTACTCTGGAATGAAAAGCCCCATCCTGAGAGCAGATGCAGTGGAGATGGAGAAACTGAGAGAAGGGGATATCATTTTTACAAGTGAAGGGTGGGAAGAGGTATAGCCCAGTTAGCTGTGAGAGTCTGGGTTTATAAAATATATCAGTAGATAGACCGTCTCCTGAGATGGAGACAGAGAGTTCAAAAAAGGGAAGAGAGGTGTCAGAAATGGACCAAATAAATTTGAGGGCAGGATGTACAGTAAGTTGGAGGCAAAGTTGATGAAATTGATGAGCTCAAAGTGGGTGCAGGAAGCAGCACCAAAGTAATTGTTAATGTAGCACAGGAAGAGTTGAGGAGTGATGCCGGTGTAGGCTTGGAACATGGACTGTTCTCTGTAGCCAACAAAAAGATAAGCCATAGCTGGGACCAATGCAAGTGCCCACAGATTGATATGACCAGGCCTATGACAGTGAGTGGTACAGTTTGTAGAAGCTGCAGAATTTCATTTCAAGTTTCGGATAGTCACAGAGCTGGAGCCATAGAGCTATACAGCATGGTACCAGGCCCTTCAGATCAACTCACCCCCCGACCAAGTTGCCTAATTGAGGGTTAATCCCATTGCCTGTTTCCCGTTGAACTTTTCCTAACCACGTATCCGTCAAAATATCTTTTCAATATCATAATTATACCCACCTCTTCACGTCCTCGAACACTTTGCAAATATGTACCTCAGCTCCCATATAAATCATACTCCTCTCATTTTTAACCTACGCCCTCTATGGTAAACTCCTATATCCTGGGAAAAAGACTGTGGCTATTCACTTCATCTTTCTCATTAATGATTTTATAAAGCTCTACGAGGTCACCACTCAGCTTCCTATGTTCTATACCAGCCTATCCAGCCTACCCTTATAACTTATCCCCTTCCTATGGCAGAGAGACAAACTGTACATATTACTGCATATGTGGGTTACCGATGTCTTTTACAGGTGTGACAAGATATCTCAACTCCTGTACTGAATTTCCTGACTGACGATGGCCAGCATACCTAACTCTTTCTTCACCACCCTTCTACCTACATATGTCTCCACTTTCAAGGAATGGCGATGCTGAGGATGTTCTACGAGTCTGTGGTGGCCAGTGCGATCATGTTTGCTGTTGTGTGCTGGGGCAGCAGGCTGAGGGTAGCAGACACCAACAGAATCAACAAACTCATTGGTAAGGCCAGTGATGTTGTGGGGATGGAACTGGACTCTCTGACGGTGGTGTCTGAAAAGAGGGTACTGTCTAAGTTGCATGCCATCTTGGACAATGTCTCCCATCCACTACATAATGTACTGGGTGGGCACAGGAGTACATTCAGCCAGAGACTCATTCCACCGAGATGCAGCACTGAGCGTCATAGGAAGTCATTCCTGCCTGTGGCCATCAAACTTTACAACTCCTCCCTTGGAGGGTCAGACACCCTGAGCCAATAGGCTGGTCCTGGATTTAATTCATAATTTACTGGCATAATTTACATATTACTATTTAACTATTTATGGTTTTATTACTATTTATTATTTATGGTGCAACTGTAATGAAAACCAATTTCCCCTGGGATCAATAAAGTATGACTATGACTATGACTATCTGCATCCTAAGGTACCTACTACCACAACAGTCCTGAGAGCCCTACCATCTACTGTGTAGGCCCTGCCCTGGTTTTTCTTACTAAAAAGCAACTCCTTGCATTTATCTGAATTAAGATTAATCTCCATCCTATTATACTGCAAGAGATCACAAACAGAAAGCTTAGAGTGAGAATGGGATGGAAAATTAACTTGACAGATAACTCTAAGATCAGGATCACCCCTGTGGTCTGAATGAAGATGATCTGCAAAGCAATAACTCAGTCTGAATTCACTTCCTTTTCTTTTCCTGTCAGTTCTAATAAAGCATCTTCAAACTGAGACGTTAATTCTGTTCTTCTTAGCTGCCTGATATGTTTACTGTTTCTATCATTTTCTGTTTCCATCTATTTTAATAGGTTTGTCACCTATTACATGTTCAGTGGGCACGTGGCCAAGTGGTTAAGGCGTTCGTCTAGTTATTCCAAGGTTGCTAGTTCAAGCCTCAGCTGTGGCAGCGTGTTTATACCCTTGAGCAAGGCACTTAATCACACATTGCTCTAGTCTGTGCGAGGAGTGGCGCCCCACACAGACTTCCAATCTGCGCCTTGTAAGGCATGAAAATGCCTGACACAGGCCTCTCATGGTCTGAGTTGACGTTCCCTCCCTCCCTACTGACAATAGGGATGTGGCAGAGAGAGAATTATGGTGCAAATTTCTGATGTATGCTGCATGTAGAGAAAGTTTAGTGGCTTCAAACAATCATACTTCTATCTCCTAAGCAGCATTTTGTCTATCACTACATGTGATGTTAACTGAGTCGGGCATGAAGACCCTGGAGAGACTTGTTCTGGAGCTGCTCTGGCCTATGGTTAGGCCACACTTAGATCCCCTCCAGTTCATCTACCAGCCCCGACTAGGAGTTGAGGATGCCATCATCTACCTGCTGAACCGTGTCTACGCCCACCTGGACAAGACAGCGAGCACTGTGAGGGTCATGTTTTTTGACTTCTCCGGTGCGTTCAACACCATCCACCCTGCTCTGCTGGGGAAGAAACTGACAGCGATGCAGGTGGATGTTTTCCTGGTGTCATGGGTTCTTGATTACCTGACTGGCAGACCACAGTATGAGGCTGAGTACAGGGCTACGGTAGGAAACTTTGTCACATGGTGTGAGCAGAATTATCTGCAGCTTAAAGTGAAAAAGACTAAGGAGCTGGTGGTAGACCTGAGGAGGGCTAAGGCGCCGGTGACCCCTGTTTCCATCCAGGGGGTCAGTGTGGACATGGTGGATGATTACAAATACCTGGGGATACGAATTGACAATAAACTGGACTGGTTAAAGAACACTGAGGCAGTCTACAAGAAGGGTCAGAGCCAACTACATTTCCTGAGGAGACTGAGGTTCTTTAACATCTGTCAGACGATGCTGAGGATGTTCTACGAGTCGGTGGTGGCCAGTGCTATCATGTTTGCTGTTGTGTGCTGGGGCAGCAGGCTGAGGGTGGCAGACACCAACAGAATCAACAAACTCATTCGTAAGGCCAGTGATGTTGTGGGGATGGAACTGGACTCTCTGACGGTGGTGTCTGAAAAGAGGATGCTGTCCAAGTTGCATGCCATCTTGGACAATGTCTCCCATCCACTACATAATGTACTGGGTGGGCACAGGAGTACGTTCAGCCAGAGACTCATTCCACCGAGATGCAACACTGAGCGACATAGGAAGTCATTCCTGCCTGTGGCCATCAAACTTTACAACTCCTCCCTTGGAGGGTCAGACACCCTGAGCCAATAGGCTGGTCCTGGGCTTATTTCCTGGCATAATTTACATATTACTATTTAATTATTTATGGTTTTATTACTACTTAATTATTTATGGTGCAACTGTAACGAAAATCAATTTCCCTCGGGATCAATAAAGTATGACTATGACTATGACTATGACTATGACAAAAAGCCTGCTGATATGCAACAACATCACCCACATATGGACAAAGTGACAAGGTAACAGGGAGCAACTGAAACTTTACCAATCAATGGCGATTGCCAAGTCCAGTCACTTTTTATTGTCATTTCGACCATAACTGCCGGTACAGTACACAGTAAAAACAAGACAACGTTTTTCAGGACCACGGTGCTACATGAACAATACAAAAACTACACTGAACTACGTAAAACAACACAAAACTACACTAGACTACAGACCTATCCAGGACTGCATAAAGCACACAAAACAGTGCAGGCATTACAATAAATAATATACAAAACAATAGGCACAGTAGAGGGCAGTAGGTTGGTGCCAGTCCAGGCTCTGGGTATTGAGGAGTCTGATGGCTTGGGGGAAGGAAGAAATTTGTACATAGTCTAGTCATGAAAGCACAGATATTTCAGTGCCTGTTGTCAGATGGCAGGAGGGAGAAGAGTTTATATGAGGGGTGCGTGGGGTCCTTCATAATGCTGTTTGCTTTGTGGATGCAGCATGTGGTGTAAATGTCTGTAATGGCGGGAAGAGAGACCCCGATGATCTTCTCAGCTGACCTCACTATCCGTTGCAGGGTCTTGCAATCTGAGATGGTGCAATTTCCGAACCAGGCAGTGATGCAGCTGTTCAGGATGCTCTCAATACAACCGCTGTAGAAGATGGTGAGGATGGGGGTGGGAGATGGACTTTTCTCAGCCTTCGCAGAAAGTAGAGATGCTGCTGGGCTTTCTTTGCTATGGAGCTGGTGTTGAGGGACCAGGTGAGATTCTCCGCCAGGTGAACATCAAGAAATTTGGTGCTCTTAGCAATCTCTACAGAGGAGTCGTCGATGTTCAGCGGAGAGTGGTCACTCCGTGTCCTCCTGAAGTCAACAACCATCTTTTCTGTTTTGTTCACATTCAGAGACAGGTTGTTGGTTTTTAGAACTTGAGGATTCTGGTCAATAATAAAATAAACGTTTTGGAAATTAGTGATCAATAAAATACTGGTGAACTCCTTGTTCATGGCTTTTCGGGAAATGGAAATTCACTCTTAGGTAATTCACAAATCGTGACCCAGACATCTGAAAAACAGAATGATATATACTCTATAAGATCTACATGAAGAAAAGCAAATAAATAAACAAAATATCTTTACTTTCTCATCTCAGTTTTGACATATACTTTGCATCACAGAAAACTGTGATACTGACCATTTTCTTGAAATGCAAACCCCAATGCTATTATATGGGGATCAAGTACATTGGAAATATAGAAAAGATCTGATGGAATTGTTCATGAAGATGGCATTATAAACTTAATAGACTGAAGAACAAAGAGCTGATTGTAGACTTCAGAAAGGGTAAGACAAGAGAACACACACCAGTCCTCATAGAGGGATCAGAAATGGAGAGAGTGAGCAGTTTCAAGTTCCTGGGTGTTAATATGTCTGAGGACCTAACCTGGTCCCATTATATCAATGCAACTATAAAGAAGGCAAGACAGTGGCTATTTTTCATTAGGAATTTGAGGAGAGTTGGTACATCACCTAAAACACTCGCGAATTTCTTCAGATGCACAGTGGAGAGCATTCTAACTGACTGCATCACCATCTGGTATGGGTGGCTACTGCATAGGATCAAAGTAAGCTGCAGAGAGTTGTAAAATTAGTCAGCTCCATCATGAGCACTAGCCTCCATAGTATCCAAGACATCTTCAAGGAGCAGTGCCTCAAAAAGGCAGCGTCCATCATTAAGGACCCACCAACCAGGCCATGCCCTCTTGTCATTGTTACCATCAGGAAGGAGGTACAGAAACCTGAAAGTTAATGAATTTCACGATCTCTGCCGGTGATTCTGATTCTGATCATTTCAGCTTGAATGTAATATCCTATGATAGTATCTGGCTCCACGCAGGTGAGCATAATTTAGAAAATGAAATATGAAGGCCTTCTCTTCAAATCATAAAAAATGTAGCTCTCATTTATTTCAATTCTCAACAAGCTCAGCTCCCAAAAACCCTTACCCACTCAGCAGAGTCTCAGCCCTACTTCCCAATCGTACTCTGGATTTTATCCCTTTCACACTCCCTTCCAATTCTATACCTGGATGCTATTCACTTCTGGCTGCCAACTCTTTACTGCTCAAAATAATCATTCAGTGTGCTCATCTCTCCAAGGGTCCTTCTTCCTTGAATTATTATCCTTAGAGAGACATGCCTCACCAGTCACTATCCCTTTTTGCTATTGACACCACAATATTCTTTTACCTAAGCACTGATTCTTTCATCCTTTAATTTCTTTCCTTCCTTTAGTTTCTTTACTCCCTCGTGATCATCCTCTCACAGTGACCCCTTTCCCAAAACCCTCTGTTCTTTTCAGTTTCCATTTCCTTTCCAATTCCTTCATATCCTATTTCAGCTTGGGACATCGGAGTTCAGAGTTTGATTCTGGAATCCTCTGTAAGAAAGTGAGTACATTCTTTCCATATGTGTGTGGGTTTCCTCTGGGTGCTCCGGTTTCATAGAAACACAGAAAACATACAGCACAATACAGGCCCTTCGGCCCACAAAGCTGTGCTGAACATGTCCCTACCGTAGAACTATCTAGGCTTTACCCATAGCTCTCTATTTTTCTAAGCTCCATGTAGCCATCCAGGAGTCTCTTAAAAGACCCTATCGTTTCTGCCTCCACCACCGCCGCCGGCAGCCCGTTCCACGCACTCACCACTCTGCATAAAAAACTTACCTCTGACATCTCCAAATAAGGGTAGGTAGGTTAACTGGTCATTTTAAATTGTCCTGCAATTAAGCCAGGGTTAATTTGGTGGTTGCTGGGTGATATGGCTCATTGGGATAGACAGGGCTTTTCTGCACTGTAACTCTAAATAAAATATCCTTATTTTCCTTCTCACTCTCTTTATCATTTTACTCCTCTCGCGTTCACTTTTATCCACATTGTAGAACTATAGCACAGAAATAAAACATTTGATCCAACAGGTTTCCAGCAACACTGCCTTCTCTTTCTCCCCTCACCCTTCCTGCATTCCTCCAGCTTTCTTGACTTCCCTTCCCCACATTTGCTTTGTTGACTAATATCCCTATTCCAGTTCCCAACTGTTTGATCTAAAAATATCGGATTGATCTTGACTAAACACTTTCAGTAAACCACAGATTCTTGGCATTAAAAATAACTGGACATTCCTTTCAAAGAATGTAATGAGTTCGGTAAGAGAGAAATAATCTGTGATGATCCTGGTTTTCAAATCCGCCTCTTCTCAAAGTATTGATTTAGATACAAGATAACTAATGAACTCAGCAAGTCCAAAGTCAGACAGGTGCCAACTTATGCTTGGATTGCTATTTTTGTCCTTAGTTTAATGAGAAACCTATTTATATTCACTTAGAGTCCTCCCTCAGATGCTGGTTTCTCTGTTAATAATTAATTAATGGTTAGACTTCAGCAGACTTTCAGAGTCGTTACAGCAGCCAATGAAATATTTCAGCATTTATAGTAATTATATTCAATATAATTAAACTAATTATATAATTTATATATTTTATGCATGCACAAAAAACATGACTATTTAATTTGTGTGCATGTACCTTTGTGTGTAGAATGAGGAATGGGAATTGAATTACTGGTATTGTAAATTAACATTGAGAGGCTCATTGGCTGCTGAAGCTATCACAACAAAGCCCAACTCTGTGCATTTCTGACACACAGTATAACAAGAACAATTGGATTGCAATTAGAACCAGGAGACATAGTGGCATTTTTTTTTACTTTACCTATTGCAGAAATGAGTAGGTAATTGTAACACCCATACAGACAATCAAAGTGAACTCAACCAGCGCAGCACCGAGGAGACTCAAGAAACTGTAGGTGCTGGAATCTGAAGCACATGACACTGGAAGAACTCAAAACCACATCTACCGGAGGGAAATGACAGTCAGCATTTTAGGTTGAGACATTCCATCTAGACTGAAAGAAAGAGGAAATAAAATAGTATAAAAAATTTGGAGGGAAGGAATGGAGAAAGGGCTGGCTGATGAAAGGTGGATCCAGGTGAGAGGGCAATAGCTAGAAAGTGGGAGGTGGTAGGCAGATGTGAAAAAGGACTGAACATGATGGAATCTGATAGGAGAAAAAAGTGGAGAAGGGAGAGAGGGAGGGGAACCAGTGGGTGGAGTGTGTGAGTGATAGGCTAAAAGATAAAGTGGGGAAAGGGAAATAGTGTGATGGAGGGCAGGTGGATCAGGAGGAGAGAAAAAAATTGAAAACAAAAGAGCGACTGGAAGATTGACAATTCAACATTCATTCCGCCCAGGTTGGAGACTGCTGGAATGAGAGGCTGTTCCCCCAACTTGCATTTCAAACTTCAAAGTAAATTTATTATCAAAGGATATACATGTCACCATATACAACCCTGAGATTCATTTTCTTACAGGCAAACTCAATAAATCCATAATAGAATAATAACCATAATCATATCAATGAAGACTGCACCAACTTGGGCATTGGACCAATGTGCAAACGACAACAGACTGTACAAATACAAAAGGAAAGAAATAATAATAATAAAAAAAGATGCAATAAAAATCAAGAGCATGAGATAAACAGTGCCTGAAAGCGAATCCACAGGTTGTGGGAACATCTCAGTGAGGGGGCAAGTGAAGTTAAGTGAAGTCATCCTCTATGGTTCGAGAAGCTGTTGGTAATAACTGTTCCTGAACCTGGTGCCATGAGTCCAGAGGATCCTGTACCTTCTTTCTGATGGCAGCTGCGAGAAGAGAGCATGTCCTCAGCAGTGGGTTCCCTGATGCTGCTTTCCCGTGACAACACTCGTGTAGATGTGTTCAATGGTGGGGAGGGTTTTATTTGTAACGAACTGCACCATATCCGCTACTTGTTGTAGGATCTTCTGTTCAAGGGCTTTGGTGTTTCCATACAAGTCTGTGATGTAGCCTGTCAATATGTTCCCCACTACACATAGAGTCATTGAAAAGTACAGGACAGAAACTTGCCATTCGGCCCAGCTAGTCTGTGCTGAGCCATTTAAACTGCCTAATCCCATTGACCTGCACCGGGAATAGCCCAGTTTACTCCTACCATCCATGTACCTATCTAAACTTCTCTTAAACATTGAAATGGTCTCACATGCACCACTTGCACTAGCAGCTTGTTCCACACTTCCACAACCCTCTGAGTGAAGAGATTCCCCTCATGTTCCCCTTAAACTTTTCTCCTTTCACCCTTCACCCATGACCTTTCGTTGTAGTCCCAGCCAACTTCAGTGGAAAAAGCTTGCGTGCATTTATCCTTAGTATACACCCCATAATTTTGTATCCCTCTATTTGACCTCCTTTCAATCTTTTACATTCCAAGTAATAAAGTCCTGACCTCGCACAGAGTCGGGCGCTGTGGCTCAGAAGGGTAGGGAAAGGAAGAAGGCAGCAGTAATAGGGGACTCTACAGTTAGAGGGTCAGACAGGTGATTCTGTGGACGCAGGAAAAGAACACGGATGGTAGTTTACCTCCCAGGTGCCAGAGTCTGGGTTGCTTCTGATCACATCCACGATATCCTGAAGTGGGATGGTGAACAGCCAGAGGTCGTGATACGTATTGGTACCAACAACATAGGTAGAAAAAGGGAGGAGGTCCTGAAAACAGACTACAGGGAGTTAGGAAGGAAGTTGAGAAGCAGGACCACAAAGGTAGTAATCTCGGGATTACTGCCTGTGCCAAGTGACAGTGAATATAGGAATAGAATGAGGTGGAGGATAAAAGGATAAATGTGTGGCTGAAGGATTGGAGCAGGCAGCAGGGATTCAGATTTCTGGATCATTGGGACCTCTTTTGGGGGAGGTGCAACCTCTACAAATCGGATGGTTTGCACTTGAATCCCAGGGGGACCAATATCCTGGCGGGGAGGTTTGCTAAGACTACTGGGGAGAGTTAAAACTAGAATTGCTGGAGGGTGGAAACTGAACTGATGAGACGGAGGAAGGGGTGCAGGGCTCACATATAGAGAAAGCTTGAAGTCAGTGCGAGAGAGAGGATAGGCAGGTGATAGAGCAGGGAAACGCTCAGACTGATGGTTTGAGATATGTCTATTTTAATGCAAGAAGCATCATGAACAAAGCAGATGAGCTTAGAGCATGGATCAGTTCTTGGAGCTATGATGTTGCGGCCATTACAGAGACTTAGATGGCTCGGGGCAGGAATGGTTACTTCGAGTGCCAGGCTTTAGATGTTTCAGAAAGGACAGGGAGAGAGGCAAAAGAGGTGGGGGCCTGGCACTGCTGATCAGAGATAGTGCCACGGCTGTGGAAAAGGAGGAAGTCATGGAGGGATTGTCTATTTAGTCTCTGTGGGTGGAAGTTAGAAACAGGAAGGGGTCAATAACTCTACTGGGTGTTTTTTATAGACCACCCAATAGTAACAGGGACATTGAGGAGCGGATAGGAAGACAGATTCTGGAAAGGTGTAATAATAACAGGGCTGTCATGGTGGGAGATTTTAATTTCCCAAATATTGACTGGCATCTCCCTAGAGCAAGGGGTTTAAATGGGGTGGAGTTTGTAGGTGTGTTCAGGAAGGTTTCCTGACACAATATGCAGATAAGCCTACAAGAGGAGAAGCTGTACTTGATCTGGTATTGGGAAACGAACCTGGTCAGGTGTCAGGTCTCTCAGTGGGAGAGCATTTTGGAGATAAAGATCACAATTCTATCTCCTTTACCATAGCATTGGAGTGGAATAGAAACAAACAAGTTAGGAAAGCATTTAATTGGAGTAAGGGGAAATATGAAGCTATCAGGCAGGAACTTGGAAGCATAAATTGAGAACAGATGTTCTTAGGGAAATGTATGGCAGAAATGTGGCAAATGTTCAGGGAATTTTTGAGTGACGTTCTGCATAGGTTTGCTCCAATGAGACAGGGAAAGGATGGTAGGGTACAGGAACTGTGGTGTACAAAGGCTGTTGAAAATCTAGTCAAGAAGAAAAGAAAAGCTTATGAAAGGTTCAAAAAAACTGGGTAATGATAGAGATCTAGAAGATTATAAGGCAAACAGGAAGGAGTTTAAGAATAAAATTGGGAGAGCCAGAAGGGGCCATGAAAAGTCCTTGAGAGCAGGATTAACGAAAGCCCCAAGACATTCTACAAATATGTGAAGAACAAGAAGATAAAATGTGAGAGAATAGGATCAATCAAGTGTGATAGTGGAAAAGTGTGTATGGAACCGGAGGAGATAGCGGAGGTACTCAATGAATATTTTGCCTCAGTATTCACTATGGAAAAGGATCTTGGCAATTGTAGGGATGACTTCCAGCAGATTGAAAAGCTTGAGCATATAGACATTAAGAAAGAGGATGTGCTGGAGCTTTTGGAAAGCAACGAGTTGGATAAGTCACCGGGACTGGATGAGATGTACCCCAGGCTACTGTGAGAGGCGAGGGAGGAGATTGCTGAGCCTCTGGTAATGATCTTTGCATCATCAATGGGGACAGGAGAGATTTCAGAGGATTGGAGGGCTGCAGATTTTGTTCCCTTATTTAAGAAAGGGAGTAGAGATAGCCCAGGAAATTATAGACCAGTGAGTCTTACTTCAGTGGTTGGTAAGCTGATGGAAAAGATCTTGAGAGGCAGGATTTATGAACATTTGGGGAGGCATAATATAATTAGGAGTAGTCAACATGGCTTTGTCAAAGATAGATCATGCCTTATGAGCCTGACTGAATTTTTTGAGGATGTGACTAAGCATGTTGATAAAGGTAGAGCAGCAGACGTAGTGTATATGGATTTCAGCAAGGCGTTTGATAAGGTACCCCATGCAAGGCTTATTGAGAAAGTAAGGTCCATGAGGACCTTGCTTTGTGGCTTGCCCACAGAAGGCAAAGAGTGGCTGTTGATGGGTCATATTCTGCATGGAGGTTGGTGACCAGTGGTGTGCCTCAGAGATCTGTTCTGGGACCCCTTCTCTTCGTGATTTTTTGTAAATAACCTGGATGAGGAAGTGGAGGATGGGTTAGTAAATTTGCTGATGACACAAAGGTTCAGAGTGTTGTGGATAGTGTGGAGGGCTGTCAGAGGTACAGCTGGACATTGATAGGATGCAAAACTGGGCTGAGAAGTGGCAGATGCAGTTCAACCCAGATAAGTGTGAGGTGGTTCATTTTTGAGGTCAAATATGCTGGCAGAATACAGTATTAATGGTAAGACTCTTGGCAGTGTGGAGGATCAGAAGGATCTTGGGGTCTGAGTCCATAGGACACTCAAAGCTACTGCGCAGGTTGACTCTGTGGTTAGGAAGGCATATGGTGCATTGGCCTTTATCAACCGTGGGATTGAGTATTGGAGCCATGAGGTAATGTTACAGCTATATAGGACCCTGGTCAGACCCCAGTTGGTGTACAGTGTTCAGTTCTGGTCACCTCACTACAGGAAGATGTGGAAACTATAGAAAGGGTGCAGAGGAGATTTACAAGGATGTTGCCTGGATTGGGGAGCATGTCTTACGAGAATAGGTTGAGTGAACTTGGCCTTTTCTCCTTGCAGCAGCGGAGGATGAGAGGTGACCTGATAGAGGTGTATAAGATGATGAGAGGCATTGATCGTGTGCATAGTCAGAGGCTTTTTCCCAGGGCTGAAATGGCTAACACGAGAGGGCACAGTTTTAAGGTGCTTGGAAGTAGGTATAGAGGAGGTGTCAGGGGTAAGTTTTTTATGCAGAGACTGATGAGTGCGTGGAATGGGCTGCTGGCGGTGGATACAATAGGGTCTTTTAAGGGGCTCCTGGATAGGTACATGGAGCTTAGAAAAATAGAGGGCTATGGTCAACCCTAGGTAATTTCTAAAATAAGTACATGTTTGGCACAGCGTTGTGGGCTGAAGGGCCTGTATTGTGCTGTAGGTTTTCTATGTCTCTATGTTTCTAACCTATTCAATCTTTCCATGTAATTCAGGTCCTCCTGACCCAGCAATATCCTTGTAAATTACCTCTGTACTCTTTTAACCTTATTTACATACATCTTCCCTGTAGGTAGTCGACCAAAACTACACACAATACTTCCAATCAGGCCTCGCCAATGTCTTATAAAACTTTAGCATTATATTGTTAGAGTGAGTTTTTTGGGTAGTTGATTCGTTTACACGTAAACGACTTTGGCCTCCAGACTTCTATTTGACAAAGTACTGTGGATTGAGTCCACCACAATGCGCTTCCTAAAAAGGTGTGAATACCAGATGCTTCTGGCACCGTAGTTTGACCAGATGCTGTAGTTTCGAAGACAGTATTATCTATACATTATAAATATTAATTGTCTTCTATGTTAGCACGTGAAATGCCAAATAAATGTATTGTGGATTTAACTTGCATTCCTAAAGGCAGTGGATACTAACCCAAACAACAGGAATTCTGCAGATGCTGAAAATTCAAGCAACACACATCAAAGTTGCTGGTGAACGCAGCAGGCCAGGCAGCATCTTCCTAGAGATGCTGCCTGGCCTGCTGGATACTAACCCAGACATGTTGGCGCCGGAAGGAAAGGATGAAGTCAGAAGGTGTGATGTTTGTGGGTAGCTTCAAAAGGAAGCATTGTCTATGCACTGTCTGTAACTTTTTAAGTAGTGATTGCCTTTGTGTTTAGCATATAAATATTGAGCCCACATTGGGCTAGCAGACCTTTCTGCGGAAAGCGTCTCCGTCCATATGATGCCTGCTGTACCTTGTTGTGTCGAATAAAGAAGCTGCTTTGTATCTACCAGTGACTCTGTCTCTCTGGTGATTTCATCCACGTTACAACATTATCCCATCTCCTGCACTGAATACTTTGATTTATGAAGACCAATGTGGAAACAGCTTTCTTTATGACCCAATCAACCTGTGACACCATTTTCAATGAATTATGGACTGTATTTCCAGATCACTTTGTTCTAATGCAGTCCTCAGTGCCCTGCCATTCACTGTGTATGACCTACCCTGGTTGGTCCAACCGATGTACAGCACCACACAATTTGCCTGCATTAAATTCCATCTACTTTTTCTCTCCCCATTTTTCCAGCAGGTCCAAATCCCCCTGCAAGCCATGATAACCTCCTTCACTGTCCACTACATCTGAAATCTTGGTGTTGTCTGCAAATTTGCTGATCCAGTTAACCAGATTATCATCCAGATGATTAATATAATGACAACAACGGACAACAATGATATCAAACAACAATGGACCCATCACCAATCCCTACATCACTCTTCTAATCACAGGCCTCTAGTCGGAGAGGCAACCATCTAGTACCACACTCTGGCTTCTCCCACAAAGTCAACGTCTAATCCTCTACCTCATCTTGAATGCCGAGCGATTGAACCTTCTTGACCAACCTCCCATGTGGGACTTTGTCAAATGCCTTGTTAAAGTTCATGAAAACAACATCCATTGCCCTGCCTTCATCAACTTCCCTGGAAACTCCCTCAAAAATACTCTATAAGATTAGTTAGAACCATCTACTATGCACGAAGCCATGCTGACAATCCCTAATCAGTCCCTGTCTATTCAAATATCTGTTCCCTTAGAATACTTTTCTATAAATTTCCCACTCTTGACATCAGAGTCACTGGCCTATAATTTTCTGGTTTATGTTCAGTGTTTCTTAAACAGAGGAACCACAATGCTATCCTCCAATCCTCTGGTCCTTTTCCTATTGCTAGGGATGATTTAAATATCTCTACTAGTGCCCCAGCAAATTCTGCACTTGCCTCCCACCGGGTCCAAGGGAACACCTTGTCAGGCCCTGGAGATCTATCCACCCTGATTTGTCTCAGGACAGCAAACACCTCCTCCTCTGTAATCTGTATAGGGTCCTTGAAGTTGATGCCACCTAGCCTCACTTCTTTACACACTGTGTCTGTCTCTTGAATAAATACAGATACAAAGAATTTATTTAAGATCTGTCCCAAATCTTTTGGCTCCACACATGGATTACCATTCTGATCTTCCAGAGGACCAGTTTTGTCGCTTGCAATTCTTTTGCTCTTAACAGATCTGTAGAATCCCTTAAGGTTCATCTTCAGTTTTTCTGCTAGGGCAACCTCGTGTCTTTTTTTAGCCCTCCTGATTTCTTTCTTATCTTGCATTTGTTATTTTCTATAAGCACCTTATCTGTTCCTAACTTCCTATAGCTGCAATGCGCCTCCCTTTCTACTTTACCAGGGCCTCAATATCTCTAGAAAGCCAAAGTTCCCTACATTTGTTACCCTTACCTTTTATTCCGATGGGCACATGGAAGCTTTGTACTCTCAACATTTCATTTTTGAAGGCCTTCCACTTACCAAATACACCTTTGCCAGAAAACAGTGCATCCCAGATCATTTTTGATATTATCAAAAATGGCCTTTCTCCAATTTAGTCTCAACCTGCAGACTAGATGTATACTTTTCCATATTTACTTTGAAGCTAATGGCACTGTGATCACCAGATGCAGTGTTCCTCAACACAAGCTTCTGTCACCTGCCCCGTCTCATTCCCTAATAGCAAATCAATTATTGCACACTTGCTTCTGGGACTTCTGTATATTGATAAAGGAAACTTTCCTGAACACATTTGACAAACTCTATCCCATCTAGTCCTTTTACAGTATGGGAATCCCAGTCAATATGTGGAAAATGAACATCACCTACTATGACGGTCTTATGTTCCTTGCAGCAGTCTGTGATTTCTCTACAAATTTGTTCCTTTAAGTCCATCAGACCGTTAGCTAATGTGTAATATAGCCCCATTAAAGTGGTCATACCTTCCTTCTTACTCAGTTCCACCCATAAAGCCTCACTAGATGAATTCTCCAGTCTGTCCTGTCTGAGCACTGTCATGACTAGTAACGCCACCCCTCCCCCTGCTCTGTTGCATCTAAAAGAACAGAAGCCCAGAATATTGAGCTGCCAGTCCTGCCCTCCTGCAACCAAGTCTCACTAATGGCTACAATATCATAATTCCAGGTGTTGATCCATGCCCTGAACTCGTCTGCTTTTCATACGATACTTCCTGCATTGAAATATATGCAGCTCAGGACATTAGTTGCACCATACTCACCATTTTGATTCCTGACTTTGCCTGAGGTCTTAGCAACGTCTGGCTCCACAATCTCTCCATTATTTGTTCTGGCACTCTGGATTCTATCCCCTTGCAACTCCCGTTTAAACTCCACCACGTAGTACTTGCAAACCTTCCCGCTAAGATACCAGTCACCTTCCAGTTCAGGTACAAACCATCTCTTCTGTTCAGGTCCCACCTTTCCTGAAAGAGTGCCCAATGATCCAAAAATCTTATGCCTTCCCTCCTACACCAACTCCTTAGCCATTTGTTAAAGTAAATAATCTTCCTATTTCTGGCCTCACTAGCACATAGCACAAGTAGCAATCCTGAGATCACAACCCTGGAGATCCTTCCCTTTAACTTAGCACCTAACTCCCTGAACTCACTTTGCAGAACCTCGTCACTCTTCCTACCTGTGTCATTGGTACCTACATGGAGCACTAGCTCTGGCTGTTCACCCTCCCACTTAAGAATGCTGAGGCCTTAATCCAAGATATCAAGGACCCTGGCACTGGAGAGGCAACATACCATATGGGAATCTCATTCTTGTCCACAGAACCTCCTTTCTCTTCCCGTAACTAATGGCTCCCCTATCACTACAGCGTGCCTCTTCTCCCCACTTCCCTTCTGAATCGCAGAGACAGACTCAGTGCCAGAGACCTGACCGCTGTGACTTTCCTCTGCTAGGTCATCCCCCTCAATGGTATCCAGAGCAGTATACCTTTTGTTGAGAGGGCCACAGGGTTACTCTGCACTGGCTCCTAAAACCCTTTCCCCTTTCTTATTTCCCCTTTTCCATTTTCCTGTGCCCTGCACCTGGGGTGTAACCACCTCTCCATATGTCCTACCTATCACCCCTTCAGCCTCCTGAATGATCCAGAGTTCATCCAGTTCTAGGTTAAAATCCTTCACATCTATAGAAATTCGTCAAGGTTTAGATGACATGCCAAATGTACACAAACTCCTAAGGAGGTAGAGGCGCTGCCCTGCTTTCCTCGTAGTTGTACTTATGTCCCAGACCTAGGACACTTAGTTTTGATTTGACAGTGAAGGAGGCTGCAGACAGGCATGTTGATGTGGGAATGGGGAGGAGATTTCAAATGGCTGGCAAGTGGGGAATCCAGGCTGGCGTGTCAGAGGGGGCAAAGGAGCTCAACAAAGCAGTAACCCAATCTGTGTCTGGTCACATCGATGTAGTGGAGGCCACACCTGGAGCATCAGGTGCAAGAAATACACTGAAGCATTTGCATGACATCACTTGCAATGACGCCTTTCCCTTTACCCAGCTCCTCCATCTCTGCTGCATCTGTTCTCACAAGAAGGTCTGTAATTCCAGGTCATTTGAGATGTCCTGCTTTTTCAGAAAACAGGGTCCCCCACCCCCCCACCCACTGTCCCACACATACACCTCCGACTACCAATGGTGCCTTCATCCATATCCGTCTATTTCCTGCCTTTCTGGTCTCACCAAATCCCACCCCAAAAGCAGAGCAAGAATACAATTTTCCAGTCACCTACAATTCCACCAGCCTATCCTTTCTGCCTTTTTCCTTTTCTCTTTCCTCTTGATCCACCTAACTCCCATGAGCCTATCTTCATCCCCGCCCCACCATCTCCATCTGCCCATCACTCACACAGTATTTCCGCTGGTTCCCTTCCACACTTCCCTGCCTTTAGTTCATCTGCTTCTCCTATCTTCTTCAGTCCTTTGTCACTTCCACAAATCATCTCCCAACTTATAACATTATTCCTATTCTTACTCTTCCCTCATCTGCCAATCAGCTTCTCACCTAGATCCACCTATCACCCACAACCTCTTGTTCCATCCTTTCCCTCCACCTTTTTATACCAGCTATCTTCTCTCTTTCTTTCAGTCTTGACCTGAAAGGTTGACTACTTCCCTACAAAGATAATACCTAACCTAGTGAGTTCCTCCAGCTCTTAGAGTGACAACTCAGCACAAAAATGGTTTCCATTGTGCTAATGGACATGAAAGCTCTAGCTTGCCCATCAAGCGAGCCCCAAGGAGATAGGATACAACATGTAATATGATTCACTTTTCTCCACCATTTATATTCAGGAAAGGTCTAGAAAGCGCAAAATATTTTTTTTTGTTCATCCATTTCAAGGAAAATTTCTCTTGTTCTAGATGAGTAAAATCAAATTCAAGTAGAATATGGTGTCTAATTCTGTAGTTCCACTTACCTATTGTGACTAACACTGGTCTATTAAAGCCCTGGAGATAACGTCACTATGGATGGTCCCAAACCCAACTATGAAAGGAGGAGGGTTGGGTATGGAGTTAGCAACCACATCCTGTAAAAGTCCTGTGCTACAGAAACGCCCCTAGAAGCTCCAGAGGTTTCATCCCTGCGAGAGGAAGGAGAAGATGGGCTAATACTTGGGACAACTTGAAGGACTGACCCATGACAGAGGACTCTGGTGTGTTGCTGCTGTTAGCGGCCTACGCCCCAGTAGAGGTGATGGGGTTATGTAAGTAAGTAAGCCATGTAGATTAAATCCCCTTAACAGGAAAACTTCCTTCAAGTGTATGGCTTCTTCTTGTTACAAATAACCTTATCTAATTGTTTAACAACACACAAATTCATATCTGCAGATAATAATCTTGAAATGAGTGATGCAGGACTTAGCAACATCCCTTTCCTTTGGTTCAGTAATCCATTCACAAGTGGAAAGGTTTGCATATTCCAAGTTCTGTTTTATAAATCATGTAAAACAAACACGACTTTCATGCAAACAGTTTGTGTTTTTACATTAGTTTGACAGCAAAATGATCTTGTTGTGGATTTGCTGGAACAGCTTTCCATTGACAAAGCAACGTCAATATTGTTTGTGCAAAAGATGCAATATATTGTGGATAAGTGAGCTGAGATCAACTTTAGTGACAAAAACAAGAATTATTATTATAATCTGAATGACAACAGATTGGGAAAGGAGGAGGTGCAACATGTTCTAAGTATCCTTGTGCACCTATCAAAGTAATCAGAATCAGAATCAGGTTTATTATCACTGTCATGTGACGTAAAAATTGTTAACTGAGCCGCAGCAGCAATTCAATGCAATACATAATCTAGAAAAAAAAATGAAATAAAATAATAAGCAAATAAATAAATAAATCAGTTACAGTATACATATATTGAAATGATTAAAAACATTCAAAAAACAGAAATACTGTATATTTAAAAAATGAGGTTCACCAGATGGTAAATGGTAAATCAGCTTTCATAGTAAAATAAATCAGACATAGAGGCAAGGAAATGTTACTGAAAATTTAGAGGACACTTGTGAGACAACAATTTGAGTAGAGTGTGCAGAGTAGGTCTCCTTTTTGAAGAAGAATTTCTCCTCAACTTGGTGCTCCTGTAACTGGGAATATCCTTCCTGTATCTAGCCTATCTGGACATACTTTTAGGTTTCTATGCAAACTCATGGAAGGAGTACAGCAAAGGTTTACCAAACTGACTCCTGGGCTCGATAATCAGACATAAGAGAGGCCAGGAAGGATATTCCTAATTGCAGGGCCTTCCAGGATTGAGCACCAAGATGATGAGAAATTTTATAGAATCAGAGAAACATAAAATACTGAAATAGGCCTCTTATCCCATTAACCTGTATTTTCCCTCTCAAACCCATTCTCCTGACATCTTCCCATGACCTTTGACTCCTTTATTAATCAAGGACCAATCAACCACCACTTTAAATATACCCAATGATGTGGCCTCTATAGCAATTTGTGGCAATGAATTCCACAGATTTACAACTCTCTGGCTAATGAAATTCCTCCTGGATGGAATTCAGATAGAGAAATACATGTTCATGCACTCTGATAGAATACTGTGGATTGCAGTCTCCATTCCAGGCAGTGATGCAACCAATCAGAATGCTCTTCACAGTACATTTGAATAAATCTGCTGGAGTCTATGGTGACATACCAAATCTCCTCAAATGCCTAATGAAGTATAACTGCTGCTGTGCCTTCTTCATTACTGCATCAATATGTAGATACCCCGACACCCAGGAATTGAAGTTGCTCACCTTTCCACTGCTGACCCCCTGATGTGCACTCTCCCAGCTTCTGCCTCCTAAATCAGTTCCTTAGTTTTACTGATGTTGAGTGCAAGGTTAAGGTTGTTGTTGAAATACCAAGCAACCAGCCACTCTATTTCACTCCTGTATGCCACCTTGTCACCATCTGAGATTCTGCCGACAAGAGGTTGTGTAATTGGCAAATTTACAGATGGCATTTGCACTGTGCCTAGCTACACGTTCGTTGGTGTAGAGAGAGTAGAACAGTGGGCTAAGCACACATCCTTGAGACGCACAGGAGATGTTACTTCTGATCCACACTGACTGTGGTCTCACAACGAGGAAGTCAAGTATCAGGTTACAAAGGGTGGTACAGAGGCCCAGGTTTTGAAAAGAGCCCACCCCCCTGAGGTGCACCAGTGTTGATCGCCTGTGAGGAGGAGATGTTATCACCAATCCACACAGATTGAGGTCTTCCGGTTAGGAGGTCAAGGATCCAATTGCAGAGGGAGGTACAGAGGCCCTCCAACACCCAGGGCATGCCCTTTTCTCACTGTTAGAATCAGGTAGGAGGTACAGAAGCCTGAAAGCACACACTGAGTGATTCAGGAACAGCTTCTTCCCATAGAAACCATAGAAACCATAGAAAAGCTACAGCACAGAAACGGGCCTTTTGGCCCTTCTTGGCTGTGCTGAACCATTTTCTGCCTAGTCCCACTGACCTGCACCCGGACCATATCCTTCCATACACCTCCCATCCATGTATCTGTCCAATTTATTCTTAAATGTTAAAAAAGAACCCGCATTTACCACCTCGTCTGGCAGCTCATTCCATACTCCCACCACTCTCTGTGGGAAGAAGCCCGCCTAATGTTCCCTTTAAACTTTTCTCCCCTCACCCTTAACCCATGTCCTCTGGTTTTTTTCTCCCCTTGCCTCAGTGGAAAAAGCCTGCTTCCATTCACTTTATCTATACCCATCATAATTTTATATACCCCTATCAAATCTCCCCTCATTCTTCTACGTTCCAGGGAATAAAGTCCTAACCTATTCAATCTTTCTCTGTAACTCACTTTCTCAAGTCCCGGCAACATCCTTGTAAACCTTCTCTGCACTCTTTCAACCTTATTAATATCCTTCCTGTAATTTGGTGACCAAAACTGAATGCAATACTCCAGATTCGGCCTCACCAATGCCTTATACAACCTCATCATAACATTCCAGCTCTTATACTCAATATTTTGATTAATAAAGGCTAATGTACCAAAAGCTCTCTTTACGACCCTATCTACCTGTGACGCCACTTTTAGGGAACTTTGTATCTGTATTCCCTGATCCCTCTGTTCCACTGCACTCCTCAGTGCCTTATCATTAACCCTGTATGTTCTACGTTGGTTTGTCCTTCCAAAGGGCAATACCTCACTCTTGTCTGTATTAAACTCCATCTGCCAGTTTTTCAGCCCATTTTTCCAGCTGGTCCAAGTCCCTCTGCAGGCTCTGAAAACCTTCCTCACTGTCCACTACACCTCCAATCTTTGTCTCATCAGCAAATTTACTGATCCAATTTACCACATTATCATCCAGATCATTGATATAGATGACAAATAACAATGGACCCAGCACTGATCCCTGTGGCATACCACTAGTCACAGGTCTCCACCCTGAGAAGCAATTTTCTACTACCACTCTTTGGCTTCTTCCATTGAGCCAATGTCTAATCCAATTTACCACGTCTCCATGTATACCTAGCGACTAAATTTTCCTAACTAACCTCCCATGCGGGACCTTGTCAAAGCCCTTACTGAAGTCCATGTAGACAACATCCACTGCCTTCCCTTCATCCACTTTCTTGGTAACCTCCTCAAAAAACTCCAATAGATTGGTCAAACATGACCTACCATGCACAAAGCCATGTTGACTCTCCCTAATAAGTCCCTGTCCATCCAAATGCTTGTAGATTCTGTCTCTTAGTACTCCCTCCAATAACTTACCCACTACCGACATCAAACTTACCGGCCTATAATTTCTCGGATTACTTTTCGAACCTTTTTTAAACAACGGAACAACATGAGCCACTCTCCAATCCTCCAGCACCTCACCCGTAGACACTTATATTTTAAATATATCTGCCAGGGCCCCTGCAATTTCAACACTAGTCTCCTTCAAGGTCCGAGGGAATACCCTGCCAGGTCCTGGGGATTTATCCACTTTAATTTGCCTCAAGATAGCAAGCACCTCCTCCTTTTCAATCTGTACAGTTTCCATGATCTCACTACTTGCTTCCCTTAATTTCATAGACTTCATGCCAGTTTCCTTAGTAAATACAAACGCAAAAAACCCATTTAAGATCTCCCCCATTTCTTTTGGTTCCGCACATAGCCGACCACTCTGATCTTCAAGAGGACCAATTTTATCACTTACAATCCTTTTGCTCTTAATATACCTGTAAAAGCTCTTTGGATTATCCTTCACTTTGACTGCCAAGGCAACCTCATGTCTTCCTTTAGCCCTCCTGATTTCTTTCTTAAGTATTTTCTTGCACTTTTTATACTCCTCAAGCACCTTATTTACTCCCTGTTTCCTATACATGTCATACAACTCTCTCTTCTTCTTTATCAGAGTTGCAATATCCCTTGAGAACCAATGTTCCTTATTCCTATTCACTTTGCCTTTAATCCTGACAGGAGCATACAAGCTCTGCACTCTGAAAATTTCTCCTTTGAAGGCTTCCCACTTACTGATCACATCCTTGCCAGAGAACAACCTGTCCCAATCCACTCTTTTTAGATCCTTTCTCATTTCTTTAAATTTGGCCTTCTTCCAGTTCAGAACCTCAACCCTAGGATCAGATCTATCCTTGTCCATGATCAAGTTCCCCTCTGCCATCCGATTCCTATACAGACATTGGACCCTTGAACACTACCTCATTTTTTAAATATATATTATTTCTGTTTTTTGCACGATTTTTAATCTAATTCTACATACGTATACTGTAATTGATTTACTTATTTTTTTTCTCTGCTAGATTATGTATTGCATTGAACTGCTGTTGCTAAGTTAACAAATTTCACGTCACATGCCACTAATAAATGCCACTGACTGTCTTGTCTCCCTTTCTCTTCACCATTTACACATCGGACTTCAACTACTGCATGGAGTCTTGTCATCTTCAGAAGTTTTCGGATGACTCTGCCATAGTTGGATGCATCAGCAAGGGAAATGAGGCTGAGTACAGGGCTACGGCAGGAAACTTTGTCACATGGTGTGAGCAGAATTATCTGCAGCTTAATGTGAAAAAGGCTAAGGAGCTGGTGGTAGACCTGAGGAGAGCTAAGGTACCGGTGACCCCTGTTTCCATCCATGGGGTCAGTGTGGACATGGTGGATGATTACAAATACCTGGGGATACGAATTGTCAATAAACTGGACTGGTCAAAGAACACTGAGGCTGTCTACAAGAAGGGACAGAACCATCTCTATTTCCTGAGGAGACTGAGGTCCTTTAACATCTGCCGGACGATGCTGAGGATGTTCTACAAGTCTGTGGTGGCCAGTGCTATCATGTTTGCTGTTGTGTGCTGGGGCAGCAGGCTGAGGGTAGCAGACACCAACAGAATCAACAAACTCATTCATAAGGCCAGTGATGTTGTGGGGAAGGAACTGGACTCTCTCACGGTGGTGTCTGAAAAGAGGATGCTGTCTAAGTTGCATGCCATCTTGGTCAACGTCTCCCATCCACTACATAATGTACTGGGTGGGCACAGGAGTACATTCAGCCAGAAACTCATTCCACCGAGATGCAACACAGAGCGTCATAGGAAGTCATTCCTGCCTGTGGCCATCAAACTTTACAACTCCTCCCTTGGAGGGTCAGACACCCTGAGCCAATAGGCTGGTCCTGAACTTATTTCATAATTTACTGACATAATTTACATATTACTATTTAACTATTTATGGTTCTATTACTATTTATTAATTTTGGGCAACTGTAAGGAAAACCAATTTCCCCCGGGATCAATAAAGTATGACTATGACTATGACTAATGATTCTGATTCTGAGTCTGAAGCCAGTGTATTCCTTTGTAGACATACTGCAGCGGGCCTTCCAGCACCTTGCTCAGGCAGGAGCTAATTCTCGCCATGACCTACCTCTCAAAGCACTTAGTCTCTTCATGTCTGCCGAGTGTTAAAGTACAACCAGGTGATCAGACTTGCCAAAGTGCAGGGTGCAATAGAATGGTTAGCATTCTTGATAGTGGGATATCAGTGGTTTCCCTGGATCGGATCCCCAGGTGACGTTTTGGTAGTAGTTGTTCAGACCTCTTCAAGCTGGTCTGGTTGCAGTCCCCTGCAATCATGGGGAAGGCATCAGAATATGCTGTCTCATTACTGTTGACCACTATGCTCTGCTTCTCCATTTGTCTGCTTGACTGATCATTCTTGTATTGATTTGAGTGGATATTAACATAATTAATTTTTATTAATTTTTACAGTGTAGGCCATCGAGCTGCGCCACCAGCAAACCCTGCCACCCCCCCCCCCCCCCGATTTAATCCTAGCCTCATCACAGGACCATTTACAATGACCAATTAGTTTACCAACCAGTACGTCTTTGGACTGTGGGAGGAAACTGGAGCACCCGGAGGAAACCTGTGTGGTCACGGGGAGAACGTACAAACTCCTTACAGGCAGCAGCGGGAATTGAACCCAGGTTATTGGTACTGTAAAGCGTTGTGCTAACCACTACGCTACCGTGCTACCCAATGAGCGATAAAATGCAATTCAAGCAATAAGAGAGTTCTGCTTAAGACACTTATTTGTAATATTATTATTCTTTTTCTAAACCTTTTAAATGTCTGCCGGTGGAATTATTTTTGGTGGTACATGGTTATCAGTAAAGACAAGCATGTACTTTTCTGTCTTTCCCCCTTTTAAATATCGAAGAACAACAATGATATTGTGAATTTACAGTGCATACCAAACTCACAAAGTACAGCCTCAATTCCAATACCTCCTTATCTGAATATTTCCTAATTCTAAGCCTGAATTAAATAGAAATTTACTGCTCTGACCATTCTCTGCAGATTGATATCCCAAACAGGGTCAGGATTTTTACTTGTCCCAACTTTTCCTTCCTTGAACGCATTGGATCATATTTTAATAGTTAGTTATTTACCACAAGTGTCATCAACTCACGAGCTGAAAGAGCATTTTGGCAGATCAGAATCTCATCTCAAATGACACCCAATCAGATAGATGCCCCTGCAGAAGTCTCTACATTGCCAATAGAAGCTGGATTCTCTATTTATTTCTTTGTGCCTAAATACAATCAGGTACTTCAGAACAAACCTAGGATTAAGCTGGAGGCCTTCCTCATCCAGTATTGATTTAGCACCATAACAATATTTAAAAAATAAGATCTCATACCTAATACAAAACTCCTGTGGGCAAGGCACCAGTGACCCCCGTCTTTCTGTATTCCTCTAAGCTTCGGACAACCTTCTGGAAGTATCAAAGCATTTGAAAGATATCACCAACACTGTCTCCACAAATTTACCAGAAGGGTAAGTCAATCTATGCTGGTGTCTTCTCCTCGGCCCAGTGCTGAGGTTCTAATTGAACTCAGTTGACACCACTCTGCAGGCCACATCATTTGCATGCCTGGCACCATTCTCACAAAACTCAGCCTCAATTCTGAGCTCGGTTATGGAAAGGGATTACCAAGTGGGCAGGGGATAAGGTTGCAGGATATCCTGATACCTTCTTCTAAAAATGCAGTATCCCTATTAACTATTGAGAATCCCCGCAGTGAAGAAACATTTGGGATGGCATCGATGGACAAGTCAGAAGTGGTAACTAGTCAGCATACAGGAATTATGATGGGACACGTGGTAGTGCTGTGAAAACTGGAGTGGAGAGAGTCAGCAGCTTTAAAGTCTTGGATGCTAACATGGGATGACCTATTCTGGACCCAGTACATAGTACATAGATGCAATCACAAGGAAGGCATGCCAGGATCTTTATTTTTTAGGAGGTTTGGCTTGTCACCGATCACTCTAACAAACTTCTGGAGATACCTGTATCCTCACAAGATGCATCATCGCCTGGTACAGCAATCTGAAGGTGCAGGAATGTAAGAAGCTGCAGACTGTTATGGACTCAGCCTAATACATCATGGGCACATTCCTCCCCACCATCTAAAGAGATTCATGAGATTCTGCTCAAGAACCCACAAACTATCATCAAAGACCTCTACTATCCGGGCCATGCCACCTTCTCACAGCTACCATTGGGCAAGAGAAGCCTGAAGTCCCACAACACCAGGTTCAAGAACAGCTATTTCCCTTCAGCAGTTCATTTCTTGAACCAACCGGCACAACCCTAATCAATACAGCAATTCTATGACCACCTTGATTTCTTTCTACTACAATGGACTTTGACTTTTTTATTTGAATTGTGATCTTTCTTGTAAAAGTTGTGTGTAATGTATGCTTAATCTGTTTTTCTTGTAAATGCTGCATATCTGTTGCTATGTGCCTGTAATTCTGCTGCAAATATGGTTTTCATTATGCCTCTGCATACATGTAGAAACATAGAAACATAGAAAATAGGTGCAGGAGTAGGCCATTGGGCCCTTTGAGCCTGCATTGCCATTCTGTATAATCATGGCTGATCATCCAACTCAGAATCCTGTACCAGCCTTCCCTCCATACCCCTTGATCCCTTTTGCCACAAGGGCCACATGTACTTGTACATATGTCAATAAACTCAACTTTTTGACTTTACTGAGACCTCAGATCCATACATTGGGAGCATATAAACACCCTGGTAAATGGTAAAAGGAAAATGTCATGTCACAAACTAGCCATGTGCCCACTCTGCCAGGAGTCTCTGCAATTCTCACACTAGCCTCTACAGTCACCTCAGAACCCTAAAAAACAAGAATAAAATCTAGTTAACCTCAATCCTGCCTAATCCTCTTCTCACTGCCTGAGCAAGGCTAATATTATATTGGTATTTAGATTCAATGAGAGCACAGTAATGAATTTCCTCCCAGTGTTTATGCTACTAAGTATAGCACTAATTCAACTGGTAAAATCCTGGAGCTAGCTTTTCATAAATCTCCAGTGTTAGCACAAAACTGACTTCTACTGTAAATGCCAAGAACGAATTCATGATGCTGTTGTCCACAAATAATAACCAATTGAGCCTCTGTTTATGACCACCTACATTGGTTGTCAGGAAATATGTACCATTTACCTGCCAATAACCAACGTTTTCTTCAGCCTGGCAGGAATGCAACAACCATGTGTTAAATAACCTTTCCTAATGCTGTCTCTATGTAGGGAGTCTTCATTAAACAAAACCTTGCTCCTCTTACACATCACACCAGTAATCTTTTTGAGAGTGAGAAGAAAAGGGGAGGTGACGTCCGAAGAAAGCATCGTGATGTGACAGCATTGAGTGGTGACATTGAAATTCACAACACTAAATATAACGTGAGCATACATGAGGCATTGACAGCAATAAAATGACCTATCCAATACAGGCAGATATTAACTCAAGGCTTTACCAGTTAGCAAAATTGATGTTTGTTCCTTCATTAGGATGCAGGCTTCACTAGTCAGTCTGAACTTAACATCTGGGTATGTCTCTATGCAAAGCCTGATACAACTAAAGGAATTATTAGACCACTCAAAATGGCATTTGAAATAACCAACTATTTTGTGTTAACCCCTTAGGTGCCACACAAGATTAAGAGGGTAGGAAATAAGGTCCCAAATTGCAGAAACAATTGGCTTTTCAGCTCACCAAACTATGACATTTTTAGCTTCAGCGGGTTGCTGGCTGCTTGATGCTTATTGTACAGCAAAAACTATAGAAAAATGTCTAATGTTCAACTGAGTAGGTGGAGCTGATGTCGGCTAAACAGATGTAACATAGCATCTGTCTCCCTAAAGTGCTTCACGTCTGGTGCTGTTTAAGATTTTATCTGACCTTTCTTTTCAGTTTCTCAAGCTACTATCCCTCCTTCACATCTCCCACTCGTCACCTTTTATCTTTCAAAGAGCTCCCTTTGCCCTAGGCTGTCAGGAGAATCTCACCATTGCGGAAAAAAGCAAGCTTTAACCTTATCACAATGTCAATAAATCCTATTATGTATGGGGAGTGTTGTACCTTCTGCCTGACATTACCTACCATCCACCCTCCCCACACTGACCTGCACACCCCCTCCCAGTCCATCTACCACTCTAAATACAATTGCACATTATGTATACATCGCCACCTCATTGCCTAACTTTTCAGATATACACAAAAAAATCCCAGAAAATTTTAGGGAAACTCGCAGTGACAGGCTGCAGGCTGAGCACGATTCGGTACTTTCTGCAGAACTCTGTGTGTGTGTGTGTGTGTGTGTGTGTGTGTGTGTGCATGTGTGTGTGTTTTTTTTGTCAAATTTGTTCTGCTTTCAGTTGGGGGAAGGTGGTTCATATGTGGGTGGAGGTTCAGTGAAGTACAGAACTAACTACAAATCAGTAAGCAGATCACCTTACATTTTAACTTTAGACATTTGCAAAGGAGCAGTGTTCTATTAATATAAAAGTAAGATTTCTTGTGAGATTGTATGAATTCTACATTTCTTTTTCCTCTTTTAATTTACATTTTTAGCCATTGTGGTTTGGTTTACATTTCCCTTTCAGTAAGGTGAGGCAGCTAAAGTAATTTCACCACTGGAGATCAATCTGCCCACAACTTAACAACATTTTGTAGTATGGGTGAAAGAGCACCGTCATCCTGTCTTGCAAGTTATCTGTCAGGAAAGTTAAAGCAAACTTTGGTGAATATTCTTCCGGTGGGGGGAGGGAGGAGGGAAGCTAAAGGAAGATAAATAGCTTTCTTTATAAATGGTGATCAATATTTGGACGTGCTGACACTTTTTCCAACTGCAAATGCATGCAAAGAAGATAAATATCAGAGCTAATAAAAGCTTAAAGAAAGAACTTAAGAAATAAGGTGGCCTGGTTCACAAGTTTGAGATATCCAAAAGCACAGAATCAGAATCAGCTTTATTATCATTGTCTTACATATGGAAAATTTGTTGTTTTGTGGCACCAGTACAATGTAAAGATATAAAATTACTATAAATAACAAAATAATTAAATATTAGCACAAAACGTAAGGAATAATGTGTTAATGTTCATGGGTACCTGGACTATTTTGAAATCTGATGGTAGATTTCAAAAGCTCTTCCTAAAGCATTGAATGTGCATCTTGAGGCTCCTATACTTCCTCACTGATGTTAGTAATGAGAAGAGTAATGTCCTGAATGGCGAGGTTCCCTCGTGATATATGCCGCCTTCTTTTAGGCAGCACCTCAACAGCGAGGAGAGTTTTGGTGGAGCTGGCTTAGTCCACAACTGCCCCCCTCCATACACACACACACACACACACACACCCCTTTCATTGGAGTTTCCAAACCAGGTTGAGATGCAACCAGTCAGAATGCTCACCACCAAACATCTATAAAAATTTGTAGGAGGCTTTGGTGACGTACCAAATCTCATGAAACTCCTAACAAGGTAGAGCCTCTGGCATGCCTTCTTCATGACTGCATCACTGTGATGGGCTCAGGACAAATCCTCAGAGATAATGACACCCAGGAACTCACCCTTTCCAACACTGACCCCCTCAATAGTGAGTCTTCTCCTGACTTCCCCTCCCTGAAGTTCACAGTCAATTTCTTAGTCTTGCTGACAGTGAGTACAAGGTTGTTGTTGTTGTAATGCTGCCCAGCAAGCCAATCTATCTCATTCCTTTATGCCTCCTCATTGCCATCTGAGATTATGCCGACAACAGTATGTATTTGAAGAATTTACAGATGGCACTTGAGCTGTGCTTAACCACACAGTCATGAGAGTGGAGGGAGTAGAGCAGTGCCAAGCATGCATTCTTGAGGTGTACCTGTGTGGATTGTCAGTGAGGAGAGGATATTATCACAAATCTGTACTGACTGTGGTCTCCCAGCGAGGAAGTCGAGGATCCAGCAGCAGAGAGGAGTACAGCAGCCCAGGTTTAGAAACTTAGTGATGAACAATTAGGGGATGATGGTATTCAACACTAAACTAAAATAGTTTTTACAGAAAACTAGCACTTTGGAGCAAAATATTGCTGTTGGTACAAAACAAAGATTAATGATTGGCCACCTGGTACAAATTTCGTCTGATTCGCAGGGTATTTCCAGAATTCTTAGTTGAGTGCCATCTCAATTTAAAAATTCTCACACTTATTTTTTTGAATCACCACAATCCTCTCCCCATCTTTCGTGGTCTCAGTTACCCAGAACTCAGTACCTTTAAATGTGGTGGAGTCAGTGACTTTCAGCCATGAATTCGGTAAGTATTTGGTGGAGAATAATTTTCAGCGATACAGACAAAGGTTCACAGGATGGAAGCACAATATTTTTGTGGAACAGAAGGAGGTCATTTTAACTCTAAGATCTATACCAGCTTCCAGCAGGTTAATCTTGTTGGTATCTATGAATTGTTCTTTCCTAATAGACCTACAAATTATTTTCCCCTATTTCTCATTTTTACAGACGGTTTTTGGTTTTCTTTTCATCAACCTTACATCCAGAGAAATGCAGTGTGTAATTACTCCATACAGAACACACTTTTCCTCACATCCTCGTTGCATTTTAAATCCAGGTCTCTTGATCCTTGAGCCATCTCTACTTTGGAACAACCACCCTCTTTCAATCCCACCTAACCTCGTCATAATCTTCTAAACCTCCTTCAAATCTCCTCTTTGCTTCAAAAGTAACAGTGCAGTTTTACAAACTAAAGAGTGAGTGCAGGTCAATATGGTCAACAAAGGGTTGGCATAGACTCAAGTGGCCAAATGGTTCTCTTGAAGATTTTGTGATAAGTTTATAATAATGTTATTCTTTGAGAAAGTACTTAAGCCAAATGCTTCTATTTATTGGTTCCAAATAACACTATATTTTGGAGGAAAAAGATTACCCAGGAATGGATTGGTTCTAATTTTAAAATTGTACCCCCTCTCTCCCCCCCCCCCATTCTGAAGTTTCCTATTCCTATCATGGAGTTATAGAATCATACAACATGGAAATTAACCTCTTGCTGACCGTTGCGCATCCGTTAACACTAATCTTATTTTATTCTCCGCACATTTCCACTACCTCCGGTTAATAGGCCGTCTGTTGCTCAGGGTTGAACATGGGTATTGCATTTTTGCTGTCATATGCAAGCCAGGGCAGTACGATTCGGAGAGCAAACTGTTGCCCATGCAGCAGGCTCCCCCCACTCCACGCAGCTGATGAATCCAAAGGAATGGCAGAGACTGATACAGTACAGCACCGGCGGTGTTACAGGAGTTGCCAGTCGGTATTGAGCTCAGCATAGGACTGCCTTAGGGACTCCAGCTTTGGATTTTTCCTCAGGGTTTACTCACGATGCCTTCTCAATGATTTGGTATACACAAAATACTCTGCAGAAAGTGGGGTCAAAGCAACACTCACAACACGCTGGAGGAACTCAGCAGGTCGGGCAGCATCTGTGGAAACGTTGATTGATCGTTTCCACAGATGCTGCCCAACCTGCTGAGTTCCTCCAGCATGTTGTGAGTGTTGCAATGATTTGGTGTAGCTGCAGGGTAGTGGAGGTTTGAGATCAGAGTTTCCTTCTCCTAGATGAGCTGCCATCCACAGCTGACAGGTCCCATCTGCACAAAGTGACTAGTTTTAAAGTGCCAGTAACCCACCTTAAGGTTGTTACAGGCAGGGGAGTGGGGTTGACAGTAGGGGTAATCTCCCACTACCTATTAGCTGCTTCAATGGTGTGCATCTGAAATAGACTCTGACAATGAAGTCCAGCTTTTGGCCTGCACATGTGGCATAGCTACTAGACCCAGCAGAGCCTTTTTTACTGACAGGAGAAGGAGCAAATCCCCTTAAATACGAGTACTATATTCAACTTCACATTAAGGGCATTTTACTTTTGATGATCATGTTGTTTGAATGTGGGAGGAAACCAGATCACCTTGAGGTCAACTATTTACCATTAAGAAAACGTGCAAATGAACATAACAGCTCAGTCTGGAACGCCAAGGGAGATAAAATTCATTTAGTGTTAATGGGTGTTTGATGGTCAGCACAGAGCTTTAGAAGCTGCTCAACTTGCCACCAAAGAATATAATTTCTCTATGTCTCAATACCTTTATCATTTTAAAGAGCTCAATTAAATTTCCTCTTCAGTAACATATAAGCAGTATTTAAGTCTTGAAGTCTTAAGTCCTACTCCCATAAAATATATGTTACTCTTTCATTTAATAGTGATATATTGAAACATTATAATTCACTTATTTGCCCAAACAAGACATTTATTCTACTCTAGAAACATGGTATCCCAAAAACTGAAATGTTTTCCTTAATCAAAGAAAGCAGAATTGTCCAAGTTACTAATGAGACCCCCATGGTCAATTTCTGAATAATCTGATTTTGCCTGCTATTTTGGTCAGCTGTGGAAGTACGTCTGCTTGACAGCTCCTCATTTATTTTGATGAGTTTTTTTTTGGTTTCTAGATAAGTACCCCGAATACAATTAATTATTAAATAAGCCCGGTACGCTACAATATTGGGTGACAAGAGCAAGTAAACAGAAAGTAATTCCTAAAATGAGGAAATCATAATTTATAGATAGCAGGTCCTTGGGTTCAAAGATATTATGATATCAAAGTTTGAAAACTGAGAGAACACTGTATTGATATTGTAAGCCATAAATATAGATTATAACACACTTAGAAGATCTTCATAGAGGAAGAATGCTCAACACTTAACTGCTACATTATCCTACTAAACTATTTGAAAATTTTGCATATAATCTTCCTTAACTCTAAAAAAATGTTTATAATTTTGTGTTTCTGGTCAAGGGCAGCATCGATCAGATGGTTTATGGAACTATTTCTTTCATTTCTTTTTCTTTCAAATGTGGTTCTGCTACTGTTGGGGCCAATGACCTACATTTTGGTGATGTGTTTTCGGGCCAGTTGAGCAGTTTGCTGTTTCCAAGGGGGTTCTGTGAGGAGGTTTCAAGCGAAGTGTACAGCCTGGAGACCAAGGAGCCTGGAGCACAGGCCCATTATTGCTGCCGATTAAAGCATTGTGGAAGATTGAAACTATCGAGTTGAGAGCAGAAGGTGAGCAGGTGTTCAGCACCATCTACCAGTCTCAGTCTCTCTCTCTCTCTCTCTCTCTCTCTCTCTCTCTCTCTCTCTCTCTCTCTCTCCTCCCCTCTCTCTCCCTCTTTCCTTCTCTCTCTCTTTCCCTCTCTCTTCCTCCCTCCCTATCTCTCTCTGTCACTCTCTCTCTCACTCACTCTCTCTCTCCCTTAGAATTAGATCAGAGTGAACTGAGCTGAACTAAATATGCCTAGACTGGTTTGATGACTTGGGGTTTAGTATTTTATATTCTGTGTTTTTCAGTCTTTTTTTCAGCTCTTTCATGATTTGTTTTTTTTTGCATGTTGGGGATTTAAGGTTTTTCTTTGAAGCGGTTCCATGGTTTCCTTTGTTTGTTTCATGGCTGTCTGTGGGAAGACAAATCTCAGGGTTGTATACTGCATACAGACTTTGATAATAAATCTACTCTGAATCTTTGAAATCGTGTGTTTTGAAATTCCAATGAAAATTATCAGAAAAGCCATTTTCTTCTTTTTGCTACATAGATAGGAAGCAACTGGATGCAAGAGTAATCTAAAATTTAGTGATTTCTTTATGCAGAGCATTTTTGTAGAATAGAATGCTTTGCCAGGTGAACAAGTTGAGACAGAAGAAAATTAGATACACACTAGAACAGAGAAGTGTACAATTACACGAACTGAGTGGATTAGTGGATTAGACAAAGGGAATGGGGATTGTTGCAAAACACACAAAATACTGGAAGAACTCAGCAGGTCAGGCAGCATCTATGGAGGAGAGTGAACGGTTGACGCTTCAGGCCGAGGTCCTTCTTCAGAACTGAGAAGGAAGGGGGCAGATGTCAGAATAAAAAGGAGGGGGCAGGGGGAAGGGGAAAGAGGCTAGCTGGAAGGTGATAGGTAAAGCCAGTAGGGTGGGAAAGGTCAAGGGCTGAAGAAGAAAGAATCTAATTGAGGAGAGTGGACAATAGAAGAAAGGGAAGGAGGAGAGTAACCGGGGGAAGTAATAGGCCAGTGAGAAGAAAAAAAAGGTCAGAGTCAGCAATAGAGGAAGGAGGGGGGGTAGTTTTTGTTCACCAGAAGGAGAAATCAATACTCATGCCATCAGGGTGGAGGGTACCCAGATGGAATATAAGGTGTTGCTCTTCCACCCTGATGGTGGCCTCATCTTGGCACAAGAGGAGGGCATGGATTGACATGTCGAAACAGGAATGGAAATCAGAAGTAAGATGTTTGGCCACTGGGGAGTTCCACTTGGGAGGATGGAGCGAAGCTGCTGCTCAACGAAGTGTCCACCAGTTTACGACAGATCTCAGCAATGTAGAGCAAACCGTGTTAGCCACAATCGACGAACCAGCAGATTCGCAGGTGAAATGTTGCCTCACTTGGAAGGACTGTTTGGGGCCCTGAATGGAGAACGGGGAGGAGGTGAATGGACAGGTGTAGCACTTAAGCCGCTTGCATGGTTAAGTGCCTGGAGGGAGATTAGTGGGGAGGGACAAATGGACAAGGGAATCGTGGATGGAATGATCCCTGCAGAAATTGGTAGGGGGTTGGAAGTAAAGATATGTTTAGTGGTAGGATCCCTTTGGAGATGGTGGAAGTTGCAGAGGATAATATGTTGGATGCAGAGACTGATGGGCTGGTAGGTAAGGACAAGAGGGATTCCATCACTATTATGACAACATGAAGATGGGTGAGCACAGATATATGGAAAATGGAGGAGATGCAGGTGAGGGCAGTATCAATAGTAGAGTGAGGGAAACCCTGTTCTTTAAAGAAGGAGAATATATCAGATGTCCTGGAATGGAAAGCTGCATCCTGAGAACAGGTGGAGCTGAAAAAACTGAGAGAAGGGAATAGCATTTTTATGGGAGATTGGGTGGGAAGAGGTATAGTCAAGATAACCGTGGAAATCAGTAGATTTATAAAAGATGTGAGTTGACAGTTTGTCTCTAGAGATGGAGTCAGATAGATCAAGAAAGGGGAGGTAGTTGTCAGAGATGGCACAAGTGAATTTAAGGGCAGGGTGGAGGTTAGAGGCAAAATTGATTAAATTAATGGGCTCAGGAAGGGTGAGTGAAGCAGTGGCAATACAGTTGTCAATGTAGCTAAGGAAGAGTTGGGGAATATGTCCAGAGAAGACTGTTCTACATGGCCAACGAAGAAGCAGGCATAGCTTGGGCCCCCATGCGAGTGCCCATGGATAACCCTCAGGCTTGTAGAAAGTGCAAGGAGCCAAAGGAAAATTGTTAAGGGTGAGGACCAGTTCTGCCAGAAAGAGGAGAGTGGTGGTGGAGACGATAGGTTGGTGCTTCTGTCATGAAAGAAATGGAGGGCATTGAGGCCTTCCTGGTGAAGGATAAAAGCGTATAGTGGCTGAACTTCCATAGTGAAGATGAAGTGGTCAGCGCCAGGGATTTTGCTGCCAGATTCCTCAGACCAGTGCTTTCAGCGGCTTAATAAATGAATGTAAGACCATAAGATATAGGAGCAGAATTAGGCCATTTGGCCTATCAAGTTTGCTCTATCATTTCATCATGGCAGATCCATTTTTCCTCTCAGTCCCAATCTCCTGCCTTCCCCCCATATCCCTTCATGCTGTGACCAATCTATCAACCTCTCCCTTAAATTTACATAAAGACTTGGCCTCCAAAGCTGCCTGCAGCAAAGAATTCCGCATATTCACCACTCTCCGGCCTATGAAATTCCTCCTCATCTCTGGTCTAAAAGGATGCCTCTCTATTCTGAGACTGTGTCCTCTGGTCTTAGACTCTCCCACCACAGGAAACATCCTCTCCACCTTTACTCTATCAAGCTCTTCTATTTTAAGTCAGAATGGGGTGATTTACTAATAATTGCACAGTGTTCAACCCCATTTGTAATCCTTTATACTGCAAGGGCTGAAAAAAAGTGAGGCCTGGATTGGTAACTCATTTACAAGAGTCAGGCGAAGATCAGCGTTAGTGAAAGCGAATCTGACAATCTGACTATCTCACCAGAGTGAAGGAGAAGCAAATACTCCCAAAAATTTTTGTCTTTGGTTGCTCTCAAATTTGATGAGGAAATCAATGTTTATATACTGTGATCACAAGAGTGGGCCAGGAGATTGGATCCTCTGCTTATTCATCTCCTTACCTGTCACTGCATTTCCACTCTCTCCAAGTAATGTGATGAATACTCTTTGATGAAGAGTCTCAGCTGAAACATCACCTGTTCATACTTCTCCATAGATGCTGCCTGACCTGCTGAGTTCCTCCAATATTGTGAGTGTGTTCCTCTGGATTTCAAGCATCTGCAGAAGCTCTTGAGGATATTGCCTGATGTCTGCGTGAGTAGAGCTTGAACAACTGCCAAGAAGCTCAACACCAATCAGGACAAAGCAACTTAATGGCTTGGTGCACTGTCCCAACCTAACCTAAGCATTTATTCACCCCTACCAGAGCACAGTAGCTACAGTTACTCCAACAGCACCTCCAAATCCACAAACTCTCCAACCAAGAAGGGCCAAGGTACATGAGAATGTCATCAACAGTCTGAGTTGACCACCTGGACAACAGCCATACCTATGGCAGGTTGCTGTTTGTCGATTACATCACAGCATTCAACACCATCATCCCCCCAGCACTAATCAATAACATTCAAAACCTGGGCTTCTGTACCTCCCTCTGAAACTGGAATCCTTGACTTTGCCATCAGGGAACTTCTATCAACGTAGTATAGCATTTACCATAACGTTTTACGCTGCCAGCGATCGAAAGATTGGAGTTCAATTCCCGCCGCTGTTTGCAAGAAGTTTGTACATTCACCCCAGAAACCTTTACGTTTCCTCTAGGTGCTCTGGTTTCCGCCCACATTCCAAAAAGTATGTGGTTAAAGGCAGTGAGTTGTGAGCATGCTATGTGTTGGCATCAGTAGCATGTCAACAGTTGCAGGCTGCCCCTAGTACAATTGTCAGACATCATTGATAGTTGATGCAGAAGATGGGTATCACTGTATGTTTCAATATTTCGATGTATAAATGACAAATAAAGTTAATCTCTTTTTCAGTCTTTGCTGATTGAAAATAACATCTCCCCCTTGACGACAATCAAGTTCACCTCACGTATATACGCTTAGCTCACTGGTCTATTATTTCTACGCTCATGGCTGAGTGGCTAGGCATGGCTCAAACACCATCTATAAATTCACCGATGACACGGTTGCTGGCAAAATCTCAGACAGTGATTAGGAGGTGTACAGGAGTGAAATAGATCAGCTGGTTTAGTGGTGTCACAACACCAAACTTGCACTCAACATCAGGAAGACCAAGGAATTGATTATGGACTTCAGGAAGGGGAAGTTGAGAGAGCATCTACCAGCCCCGTTGAGGGGTCAGCAGTGGAAAAAGTGAGTAGTTTCAAGTTCTGGGCCCAATGTATTGATGCAATTATGAAGAAGGAGCCCCAGTGGCTAGGAATTTGCGGGTATTTGCTATGTCAGCAAAAACGCTTGCAAATTTCTACAGATGTACCGGGAAGAGCATATTGTCTGTCTGGTATGGAGGCACTAATGCACAGGATCAGAAAACGCTGCAGACTCAGCCAGCACTATTATGGGCACTAGCCTCACCTCCGTTGAGTAGTTCTTCAAAAGGTGTTAAGTCAAGAAGGCGGTGTCCATCGTGAGGAACCTGCTGAGTTCCTCCAGCATTTTGCGTGTGTTGCTCTGTAGACGTCATGAAGGATCATCACCATCCAGGTTATGCCCACTCCTAATTACTACTGCCAAAAAGGAGGTACAGGAACCTGAAAACATACACAATGTTTTAGGAATAGCTTCTTCCCCTCCGCCATCAGATTCTGAATAGTCCATGAACCCAGCAACACTACCTTTATATTTTACTCTCTTTTTGCAAGAGTTATTTATTTTCAATAAGTTCTTATTGTAACTTAAATGTTTTACTTTGTACTGTTGCTGCAGAACAAAAAAATCCCAACCTATGCCAGTGATTATAAATCTAATTATGATTGATTCATAGATTCATCGATTCATGGCACACGCACAGAAACAGGATATTGGCCACTGATTTTATGTTGACAATTAAACACCCATTTTCACTACACCTATTTTATTCTCTTCCCTCCCACCATCACTACTTTCCTACTATCTGCCCCTTCCCTTTATTTTAGCGTTTCTTTCTGAGTTGTACACCATCCTAACTCAGAAGCACTTTATTGTTTCTTCGTTGACACTGCATGCAAATCCTAGAAGTTGTAGAGACCGCAACGGTTCATGCAGGTGACACACCACCATGTCCTCTTGGGGATAGATAATAAATCCTGGCATTCCTAACAGCATCCAAATCCCAACATTCAAGGAGTGAAGAACAGATTCCTGCATAAACTCCAGGATAATGCCTGAGGTGTATCAATCCAACCAGGAGTCAACAGAGGGAAACTACAAAGTGACCTGAAACTGCATTTAAAAGTATGCTTGGACCTTTGAGCTAATTTCTGCTTAGTGCTTTGAAGATTTAGTTTTCACACCTACATGTTAGTGGTCTTCCAAGGCAGAGTTAACAAGCTTGGATCTCCAGCCTGGGCTGTGTTTAATTTCTGCTCACGGTAAACCTTAACTACATGCTGCCGAAGTGTGAAAGATTAGGTCACAGCTTTCACTTAGGCTGCCTTTCATAAAACAGCAGCATGTTCCAAACACCATGCTTCCAGGCAGCAGATGGGTCCAATTCCTTCTCACAATAGAGACAAATGACCATGGAAATGAGACACATTCTTATGGCATTCCACTCGCTTTACAATTAATCATCAAAGCTCGCCAGACCAGGATTCCTCCTATAAGCAAGTTGATGAAGATCTGGTTTTAATGTAAATTTCAACCATTCTGCAAAATAAATGGGCACTTTAGATCTGTCAGCAATGTACTGAACTGAAAATAAATAAAATGGTTTACCTGATACCTAGTGCATTTCCAGAATTTTTAAAATTTATTACAGATTTTCCGTATTTTACTTTTGTCACAGAGGGAAGAAAATTATTATTTTCATATGCACTTGATCAGAATGCAGTTACTCATAATGTCATGTTAAGTTGAATCTACGGCACAGGAGTTACTTTAGTCTATTCTGTAGTAGACGCACTATGCTTAGGCTCCAGACCCAAATCATTGAACTCTAATAATGTAGTACCTCTGTTCTCTCATCTACCTTTATCCTCTCACTCTGGTTTATATAATCTTGTCTTAAATATATCAATGCTTACATCATTCATTGCATTTGATGGAGAGTTTCACAGCCCTATCATTCCAGAAACACTTATTCCCAAATTCTGTATTTTCTCCTCACTTCTAGTCTTGGTTCTCAATTGTGACTGACACAACTGACCCTCACAGAAAAGACTTTATTCACAAAGCAGATCTTCTGAAGAGAGCGAGTCTAAGAGAATCTCACCATCTTGACAAAATGTTTTGTATTTTTTTAGAACACAAAGATAACAACAAACAACCAGCTGCATTTTCAACCATTATAATCACCCATTTAACCATAACATTTTCAGTATAGTCAGGTTACTTTGCAGAATTACATATTTACAATGGTAGCCAACTAGCAGAGCACTTTTAAATATTCAATTTTGGTAGATGATCCAAAAGCTTCTCAATAGAAACTCAAGACTCCCAAAACATACCGCTTTTGTTACAGTGTTGAGGTATGGCTCCCTGAAAATACAACTGGCCAGCATATTAAGTGACAAGCAGACCTGTCCTGAACTGTCCAGAAGTGCAGTGACACATCTTTAACAAGATGGTAGCCAGGGAATGCTTCCCTGATCTTGTCCTGAAGTGTTCAATAAAGACAAATTAATATGAGCATTCATCTATTGTCCTCCCTGCAGAGTTTCAGTGGGATAAAATCAGAATGCCCCACACCCAATGAAGTATTAATTGAAGTTAAATTGGGAACAAGATTTATTTCCTGAAGACTGGTTCTCATTGAGATTAATATCTGGTATATTCACATAATTCCATAACCGTTGAATCTCAGACACCCTTTGCAATCTCACTTTATCAATAGGACACATTGTTTCCTACCTCAGATCTATTGGCCATTTATTCATCACCAAGCTTCTATCTGGCTTTGAGTGTCCCTTCATATCCAAGGTGACATTTTTCCAGAATTACAAGTTGTAAGGTTACTGCCTGTGCAGAATTTGTATTATTTTGCACAAGCGAGCAGGTGGTTGGCACTGTGGATGGGTGGTTAGATTTGGTAGTTGTGTACTCTTTCCATGGTTTATGCTGGGCCTCTCTGTACTTCCAATGCATGAACTCAAGGTTCTCTGTAGGGTACTGAATGCTCTATCTCCACTGAGCAAGCATGGGCCAGGTGTCCCCAAATATCAGTGGGGATGTTATATACCTTTCATAAGTAGTTTTGGGAACATCCTTTATATGTTTTTCTCTTTTGGCCTGGTAATCTGCTAACATAACTGATCCCCTAACAGAGCATCCATTTTGGTGGTCTGGTATAAGTCATTTAACTGACACCAAACTCCTAATGTCAAGAGATGATTTTCCTTCGCTCAAACCTGCAAAATCATTCACGCCCTCAGAAAATGACCCTTGACCTTCCTTGGAAACTACTGGCCCATCTTCATTCTCTCTTTCTTCTCCAAAGGTTTTAAGTGCATATATTATGTATTATCTTGCTTGAATCCCTCGAGCATGTTTTTTTTCCCTACACTGCCCTGACATTTAAACCACCTTAATCAACACCTTTAATTACATAATTGTGGTAAAGGCATCATTTCAACCATTCTGAAATCTTTGACATGATTGTTGATGTCATCCTCTGCCACAGCTCTGCACAACTACCCTACCAAATGGAACGGCATTCGCTTGCTGAAAAGGAGGCATATGGTAGTGAGAAAGATCAGCTGGTTGAGTGGTGCTGCAACAACCTTGCACTCAGCATTAGTAAGACCAAGGAATTAATTGTGGATTTCTAGAAGGAAAGTTGAGGGAGCACACACCAGTCCTTATCAAGGGGTCAGCAGTAGAAAGGGTGAGTGTCAACATCTCAGGGTATCTATCCTGGACACAACATATTGATACGATTATGAAGAAGGCATCCAGCAGTTATACTTCATTTGGAATTTGAGAAGATTTGGTATGTCACCAAAGACTCTAGTATATTTCTATAAATGCACCCTGGAGAGCACTTTAATTGGTTCAATTACCATCTGATATAGAGGCTCCAATGCACAGGATTGAAAGAGGCCGCGGAGGGCTGTAGACTCAGACAGTTCCACCATGAGCACAAGCCTACCGACCATCGAAGACATCTTCAAAAGACGATAACTCAAGAAGGCAGCATCCATCATTAAGGACAATCACAATCCAGGGCATGCCCTCTTCTTATTATTACCATTAGGGTGGAGGTACAGGAGCCTGAAGGTGCATACCCAATGTTTAAGAACAACTTCTTCCCCTCCACCATCAGGTTTCTGAATGGTCCATGAATAATACCTCATTATTCCTTTGCACTATTTATTTTATTTCTTATTGTAACGTACAGTTGCCACAAAACATCATATTTCACTATATGTCATATAAACATAAGCCATTGATAATAAACCTGATTCAGATTCTGATTCTCTTCTACTCATTTGTAGCTAGAGTCAGCAATGGCTTCTCTTCCCACTGCCAGTCAACACCTCTGGTGTGCTTCAACATGTATGCTGGACTTACTCTTATTTCTTATCCAAGGACAATGCCTTGGCAAAGTTGCTCAGAATTATGGCAGTAGTTTCCATGTGTAAACGGATGATTAACAGATTTAGCGAATTCACTTGAGCTTGCACTCTAATTCATCTGACATCCAACACTGGATGAGTAGAAATTTCTTCCGAGCTATCATTCTCTGACCTTGTCATGATCTCAGTTTCGCAGCCACTGACTCCACCCATATGCCTGGAGGCTGTTTGAAATGGAGCTAAATTCACATATCTGAAATATCGATTGTTTCATTTTTCCACAGATGCTGTTTGACTTGCTAAGTTTTCCCAGCACTTCCTGTTTTTGTTTCAACAGTGAACAAACTTGATTGTGTATTTGGCACTATTCCAGATCTCACATTAATAATATCATCAAAACCATCTTTTACCATCTTCTCAGTCCCTGTGTTAGCTCAACTGCTGTAAGTGCTTTTGATTCAACTATACTTGAATACTCCAATGCACAGTAGATTGGCCTTCCTCATTTAGATCCATATACTTGCGATCATATCGAATGCCCAAGTATTTGTGAAGGTGCTCACTCCACGTTAACTCCAAGTTAAGCAACGCTACAATTGAAAAATTCTGATGCCTGTTTTTAAATTACTCCAAGGACCTTCCACCCCATCCGAACCCCTCCTCTCCTCTTATTTCCTTAATGTCCTTCATCTCTACATCTGTCTTGGTGTCTCAGCTTCTCTAATTATGGATTCTTGATTGTTTCTGATTTGAATAGTACCACCATTGACTTTGTGCATTCAGCTTTATAAAGCATGTTGGGGAATTCCCTTTCTAAAACGATCAAGGATCAACTTTATTCACCATATACATTTATATGTATTAGGAATTCGCCATGGGGTAACATGCAACAAAAAACAACAACATTCAACAATTATAAAGAATACAGAATTATATAAAAATTAAAGTTAGTGGTTAAAGTATGGATAGGAATAAGATATGCATAAATACATAAATACCAGCATGTATTTACCAATACGTACATTACACAGTATTAAAAGTCCCCAACTATAATCATCCTTCAGCAAATTACTTAAACTCATCTCTTTGTTCAAAATTTCAATCTCTTGCTTCACAATCTTCTTACATGGTTGGAATAAGTTGTTGTTTGGGTCTACTTGAATTAACTATTTTAGGATCTTAATGGCTTAGTAAAAAAGAAAGTTCTTGTTTTCCTTGCATTCAGAATCGAATGAACATCTCCTACTTCATAGTTAAGCCAGCATTTTCTAGTCTAGTGCATAAATATACAGAAGTGACATTGCCAGAATTTATTGACTAACTCAAATTAAATCACTTAACTGCTTAATAGATAGTCACAGTGGTGAGAATGCATTCATATATGAACCTGACTGGGTAAGAACAATACAGATTTCCTTCTGCAAAGGATATAAGTGAAATACAGTAGATGGGTTTTGAATGACTTTCAGTAGTTTCATGGTTACTATTACTGAGATCAATTTTTAAACAAAACATCATCTACTTACTAATAAATATTATAATTTCCCAGCTGGATTTGAACTCATACCTCTAAACTAATGGTCAAGTTCTCTGACTGTTGTTCCAGTAATTTACCCTCTAAGTTGCTGTATATCTTAGTGCAACGATTCAGGAATGGCCGGTGATATTAAACCTGATTCTGATTCTGAAATTCTCATACAAGCAGCAATGTTATGGTTTGCTCGTCAAAAAATAGTTAAGAAGATTAAATCTAATAATAAACCATTGTCCTGACACATTGATATGTTGTCGTCGTAATGAAGGGTTTCAACCTGAAACATCAGCTGCTTATTCCTCTCCATAGATGCTGCCTGAGTTGCTAAGTTTCATTTACAGTTAATCAAGAAAATTACAGTGGAATCAAGAAAAACACGGAAAAGGATTTCAGCAGCTATTTGGCTGAGACATGGTCTGAGATGGACAATATTAAAATATCTGGATTTAGGCAGACTTGATGACAGAGAGGATTAGGGATTGAAAGCACAGATCAGGTTCAAGGTCCATCTTCCTAATAAGGTTGTTCACAAAGCTGGAACACTCGAGAGGAAAGAAAATGGAAGAGCAAAGATTTATTTTTATTCTCAGGGTGGAGAGATGATTTGTAGCCTTGGCCCAAGTCCAGAATGAAACTTGTTGCGGAGCAGTAAGGATGCAGGCTTGAATTTCACCAGTTGTGCTCCCAGCACAACTAGCCCAAGAGTCATATAGGACATAACAAGTCTTGGGTCTATTGTCATAAGATCTATAGAATTATGACTTGACCTTGCAGCTAAGGAACTTTTAACTATCCCATAAGACCAGTTTTATAATGAGCAATAGGTGCAAGTGAAATTGAGACAATTTCATACACTTCACTATTTGAATGCAAGAATGAACCACTGGATGAGACTTCATGTTGGCAGAAGTGAGTTCCATACGGAGAAGTTACAAAGAAGGTTCCATGATACCTTTCTGTGTAAGTCCTTTCTAATGGTATCCAAGTCAAGGAAGTCCAATAGTAGGGAAACGCATCAATTACTGGAGAACCGCAGCTGATCAGGCAGCATCTATAGAAATGAATAGATAGTCAATGTTCTGGGCCGAGACCCAGAATTCTTCGGGAATGGAAAGGAAGGAAAAAGATGCTAGAATAAAAAAGTGGGGCGAGGGGAAGGAGGATGAGCTAGAAGCTGATAGGTGAAGCCAGGTGAGTGGGAAAGATGAGCAAGTTTAGAGAAGAAGGAATCTAATAGGAGTGTGGACCACAGGAGAAAGGGAAGAAGGAGGGGCACTGGGGGAGGTGATAGACAGGTGAGGAGAAGAAGTAAGAGGCCAGAGTGGGAATAGAAAAGGAGGGAAGAGGGAGGGAAAAAATTACTGGAAGGAGAAATCAATGTTCATGCCAACAGGTTGGGGGCTACTTAGACTGAATATGAGGTGTTGCTCATCTGCCCTGAGAGTTAAAATGGTTGGCCACCGTAAATTCCACTTCTAGCAGATGGAGCGGAGGTGCTCGACAAAGCGATTCCCCAATTTACATCGGATCTCACCAATGTAAATGAGGCCACATTGGGAGCACCAGATGCAATAGACCACCCATCAGATTTGCAAGAGAAGTGTTGCCTCATCTGGAAAGGCTGTTTAGGGCTCTGAATGAAGGTGCTTCTTTTGAAAACAAAAGTACGTATCATTCTCCCCAACTATACCCCAAATTCTTTTCTACCCCTACACCCACCATCTTTAAAAACCAGATCACACTGGTATCGTATCGGACCGCAAAGCACTCCAGCGTGTGGTGAAAACTGCCCAGCAGATTGTCGGCACCCAATTGCCCACCATTTAGAACATCTACCATAAACGCTGCCTGGGCAGGGCAAAAAGCATTATCGAGGATGCATCTCACCCTAACCATGGACTTTTTACTCTCCTCCCATCCGGTAAGCGCTACAGGAGCCTCCGCTCCTGCACCAGCAGGCACAGGAAGAGCTTCTTCCCTGAGGCTGTGACCCTGCTAAACCTCTCATCGCAGTATTGCACCCATATTGTACTGTCTCAGTACTTTTATATTTGGGTGCTGTAGCACTTTTTTTATTCGCAGTTATTTTGTAAATAACACTATTCTTTGCATTTCTGGTCAGATGCTAAATGCATTTCATTGGCTTTGTATCTGTACTCAGCATAATGACAATAAAGTTGAAACTAATCTAATCTAACCTAATCAAAAAACAATAACCTTCATTTATCTAGCACCTTGAAAATAACAGGTCATCTCTAACTGTTCGATGTGAAGATTGTCATACACAACTTGAGACCTCATATGAAATTCTGAGACAAGATGTCCAAAGCTTGGTCCAGAAAATGGCTTTTAATCTTAGAGGAAAGTGAGACAAAACAGTTTAAGAAGGGGATACATAAGATGAGAAAGCAATTTATTTAAAGATCATCAATTGTTTATCCAGTTGTAAATGTTAATAAGTGACTTCAAGACTAATGCCTGACTGGGGCACAGTGTGCGTTTGGATCACCTCAGAATTATGAGAATAAACGGACTGAGACTAAGAATGTTCAATTGTATTGTCGTGGACATGCAAACCCAGGGAATACATGCCATGAAGCTTAGCCTTCGGTAACAGCAGTCCAGTACATAACAAACATGAAAGCATAAATCAAATAACATATACAAATCTACACAAAAAAATAAACAAAAATAAACACAACAACATCAATACAAGTTGTAGGAAATATAATCTGAGGTAGTATAAGAATTTTCGGATTAATTCAGGAACCTAATAGCAGCAGGGAAGAAGCATGAGGTTTTGGAATTGTCAAGTCCAGGAAATGTGGATGAAATTTCAGCAGCTGTTGAAATAAACTAGGACAAAGTCAAGTAATATTACTGAGGTGTAAGTGAACAGTCTTAATGATTGTGAGAATATATGGTAAAAAGCTTACATGGGGCCAATGAGATCAAGAATGGGAAAATGTTTAAATAGTTGTAGGGTGATGACTGAGGCTGATAGAAAGGAAATGAAGTTTGTGATGAGGAATAGCTTTGGTACTCCCAGTGACTGGTTGGAGAATTTAGCCAAGGCAGAAGGGATTTGTGAACACTCCCTTCAATGCATTTAGGAGGCAGGGTTACAGGAAGGATCTATAATGAGATGGAAGCCTGCTAGGCATTTCTTGCATAACCTTGGTGAATGGCAAATATGCAAACTAGAAACATTACTGGATCCACAGTACATTGTCAGATGTGCTGATATATGTCTGCAAGTCAAATGCCATATGCGGTTACATTAAGAAATTTGACCACAAATATAATTCCTGTTAATGCATGTAAATGAATGCTGAACTCATTCATGTAGCATTTTCTTTCCTGTTATTTTAAAGTTTTCAAATATGCATGTTTTATTAATATGTTGGAGGATTTTCTACTGATATCATTGCCTATAAATTCTAGGTTTCAATTTCAACACAACAGGTTGTTATATCACCTTTCAGCCTTGATAAATATCAAAGATAGAAAGGATTAATTTTACAGCATGTTATTCACATATTAACATATCATTAGATATAATCAATCTTCCTGTTTGACGTGTTGGTAATGCTTGTAACTCAAGGTCCAGGCCCAAAAATTGAAATCTTTTCACACGTATCATGGATTAGGCATTACAAATGGACAGAAACTCACTCGTAATTATTTTTTGATTTGGAAAGCTATCCACCTGAATTTTATTGAAGCTTTAAATGCTCACAGGAATTGTTGATTCAGTTTCTGCAATTGCACACTTATAGATTTGATGCCAGATTTAAAACTGATAGCAGAAGAGGTTACAAATTGATTCTGATTACGTGACTTTGGCAATTAGACAATTGCTAAAATCAACAAAAAGGATAAATAAAATGTAAGTGTTATCTGGAAAGAAGGCCTATAGTAGTGTCAGGTTGGCTGCCTACATCCCAGAGTTTCAGCCAGCACTCTACCTTTCACCCTTGCCTTGCAAGAGTGATTTTGATGCATCTGATTGTTCCAGATTGGTCATGGTACAAATTTGCTCCCAATTTTGTGTAAAGAACCATAAGATGGTTCAAGCTTTACACTGAGACTAGAATCCACTTGGATGCCTAGTTGCAAAAATAACACATTAGACTCTACCATTCTTTCCAAATTCCCTTGATAAAATGTTTACTCTGCACAAACATTATCTATC